>NC_090021.1:8306728-8906728 GCF_037176765.1 Anolis sagrei | reverse complement strand
AAAATTCAGGGTGAGATCAAAGGAGCAGATTATTTGCAAGGAAGAACTCATAGAGAAAGAGGTAGTAAACGGCCCTTCGTACAAGGGGGAGGTGTACTCCTAGGACAGAAACATTGAACAGAAGCAATACCATAAGGTTGTATGGCTATTTTCCATACAGCTTATGGGAGTTGTAGTCCAAACAGTGGTCCTAATCCCTGGGAAACATTGTTTATCAAACCCTTGTATCAGCCACAAGGGATGGAAGCCCATGCCATAGAGAAGGGAGTGGTGCTTTTTTGTGTTTTCAAAACAGGAGTGACTGTGAAGGGGGAAAATCAACCCAGCCCAGGTGAGGGTTCCTCTCCTCCATCCCGGCTGAGTCTGTACGTGAGCCTACGTGTGCTACGGTTTGATCAACAAGCGCTTGGCCATCTTTGCTTCTAATCGCAGGACCACGCCGAGCTCCCCAATGAATTATGCAGACCCTGTTTGCGCTTTCCAAGCCAGCTCCATTATCTCGCTGGGCACACCTGGCCTCTATGAGATAGATTTCCCTTCATCGAAGTGCGCAGGCAACTGCTGGAGACGGAGCGAGTATTAAATCAGAGCGGAGGTTCTGACAGCCCCGTGAGCGTTTCCCCTGGTCGCCTCTGCGACAAAGCAGGGGACCGACATAATGCCAGGTAATGGGGGAAGAGGGGGGATCTGTACTGGCATTAAGAAGCCTCCCTGCTATGCAAGAAGGGCAGGAAAGATTGATGGCTTGCATGAGTCCTGAGTCATACTATCCAGAGAAACCCTGCTTCCTGCAGTCAGGAGGACACCAATGATGGACAGAACATTTTTGGTTGTGGCTCTTTGGTAAACCCAACTTCCCCTTTTATCCCATATCAGGCAAAGATGCTGCTCTTTGCTTGGGCTTTCAAGGAGTTTTAGTGCACCTTGATGCTTTTTGTTATTTTCAGCAGCTTCTGATCTTCAAATGGAATATGCACACCATTCGGCAGCTAGCTGTGAAGCATTTGCAAGGCACTTTTCAGATAAAATTAATCATATCCATTTCATTCTCTCCGTCCACCTTCTGGTTCTCATATATTGGCCGAAATCCTACAAACGTGCACGGCGTTGTGTTCATGCACAGCTCTGTGTTCTCCCTCTGCCTGGTAGCTGTCAAACCACAGAAGGGCTTCTCTTGCTGTCACTTATCAGTGGAAGAGCAATTCAAATGACAGAGAAGCAGCTGGACTCGGTACTGTCCAGAGGAGAGAGGAAAGGCTCACAAATGGAGTGTCCTAGCTTCCTTCCCCCAGGAACCGAGAGCAGCTGGATGTTTGTTGTCTATGGGTACCCCAGATAGCATTCCCCAAAGCTGGAAAGATGCAAAAACTCTGGTAATTTATTTATTTATTATTTATTGCAAAGTTTTATATATCGAGCTTCTCACCTCATGAGGGACTCAGCCCGGTTTCCAACCATAAAAACACATACAATCGGTAAAATATCAAAATACACATTACAATAAAACATTTAAAAAGCACATATATTTAAAACTACAGTGGTCAGTCGTCATACTAAAATCGAATATACACAGTCTTCCATCCAGATCATTGTCTCATTCTTCGAAGGCCTGTCTCCATAACCACGACTTCATCTGTTTCCTGAATGTCAGGATTGTTGGGGCGGTTCTAACCTCTGGCGGGAGAGAGTTCCAGAGTCACGGGGCCACTACCGAGAAGGCCCCGTCCCTCGTCCCCTCCAGCCACGCTTGTGAGGCCAGCGGGACCGAGAGCAGGGCCCCACCAGACGATCTTAGTAATCTTGATGGTTCGTAGGGGAGAATACGTTTGGAGAGGTAACAGGCAGGATGACCATATTTATTTATTTACGATATTTCTATCCCACCTTTTTTCAAGCCCGAAGGCGACTCAAGGCGGTTCACAAATTGGCAGCCATTTAATGCCATAACAATCCACAATATAAAATTAAAACATTTAAAACAAAATTGCAAAATCCATATAAAAACCAATAACCAATGTATTCCTATTAATCTCATTTTCCAGTAGCATTGTCTAAGCCGTTCCATGTTTCAATCTTACATCATTCCATGTTTGTCTATTGCAATGCATTTCCAAAGCCTTGTTCAAAGAGCCAGGTTTTTACTTTTTTACGGAAGGTCAGGAGGGAGGGGTCGATCTAATATCCCTAGGGAGGAAGTTCCACAGCCGAGGGGCCACCACTGAGAAAGCACCATCTCTCTTCCACGCCAGACACAACTGCGAAGAAGGTGGGATTGAGAGCAGGGCCTTCCCAGACGATCTTACATTCCTAGATGGTTTATAGGGAGAGATACGTTCGGACAGGTATGCTCAGCCAGAATTGTTTAAGGCTCAATATCATTGCCATGGCTAAAACTGCAGCTGGGTTATATTCACAAATCTGGAACAACGTGAGGAACCATGGATCTCCTAAGCGAAGGGATAATATTGACTCATGAGGCCTTACTTGTCAATTAATTTCAGAATTTCAGCCATCCAAAGGAGCTAACAGGTATATCACAGGGAGAGAGGACGGAATATAAATAAATTTTATTATTAAGTGTATTATTATTTGCTACTGTCACTAGAGCCTACTATCCTTTTGGTCTCTCCACACTGGCATAAAATGGCAACTCCTGGCCCTTGCACTACTCGTGTCCAACTCTGTGTAAATGGAAGATGTCCAGTGAAGGAGACCCCTCCAGCTTTCTAGGCTAGTGTTTCTCAAACTGGGTTCCTCCAGGTGTTTTGGACTTCAGCTCCCAGAAATCCTTGTCAGTTTACCAGCTATTAGGAATTTTGGGAGTTAAAGTCCAAAACATCTGGAGGAGCACAGTTTGAGAAACTCTGTTCTGGGCAATTGATTCCATTGCTGAAGTGCTCTCACTGTCAAGAAATCTCTGCTAATGTTCAATCGGAATCTACTTGAGACCATTAGACTTGCTCCAACTACTTTTTCAAATTGTAAGCTGCTTTGAATCTCAATTTTGGAGAAAAGTTATTTATTATTAATATTATTTACAGTATATATATTTCGCCCTTCTCACCCCGCAGGGGACTCAGGGCGGATCACAATGCACATATACATGGCAAACATTCAATGCCATAGACACACAACATATATAGACAGACATACACAGAGAGGCTATTTAACTTTCCAGCTTCGTGAGGGTATGCTTGAATTCTGGCCACCAGGGGAGCTGTCACTTCACCATCCACTTGTGACACTGATGGGGTACTTCCTCATTCTTTTGCACACTGCTGGAGATTTTTATAGCATCATAAATTAGTTAAATTAGCCTCCCCACATAAGCGCTACCTAAATTTCCTACTTGATATATGCAACTGCCTTTCAGCAGCAAAGGTCAACAGCAAGCTAGACAAATGATTTGGAGGTTACTCCAACCGCGGCTGGCATTGAACTCATGTTCTTCCAGTCAGTGGTGATTTTAATGCAGCTGAGCCACAACCTGGTGAGATACTAAAAATATAACCACGAGCAGCAGCACATGTCTGATTTCTAAGCAAAAGAGTATACAGTTGAATGGTAAAGAAATAATCTGATACACATCCATCTAGGCCAGTGGTTCTCAGCCTGTGGGTCCCCAGATGTTTTGGCCTTCAACTTCCAGAAATCCTAACAGCTGGTAAACTGGTAAACAGCTGGTCAAGGAACATGAAAGGCACTGCAGACTACTTCAACCAGAGAAGTCAACCATAGCAGAACACCTGATGAACCAGCCTGGACACAGCATATTATTTGAGAACACAGAAATGCTGGACCACACCAACAACCACCATGTCAGACTACACAGAGAAGCCATTGAAATCCACAAGCATGTGGACAATTTCAACAGAAAGGAAGAGACCATGAAAATGAACAAAATCTGGCTACCAGTATTAAAAAACTCTAAAATTACAATAGCAAAACAGCAGAGAGGAAACAACCAGGCACATCTTAACACCTCTCAACAAAAGATTTTCCTAGGCTCAGCCAGGCCTTCAAATGCTAATAAAGGTGGTCAGTTGAAACATTCACACCTAGCTCCAGCAGAGAAGAGCTCTTTGCCCCACCCCAGCCATTCCACAGATATATAAACCCATTGTCCTAATTCCAACAGACCTCACTACCTCTGAGGATGCTTGCCATAGATGCAGGCGAAACGTCAGGAGAAATGCCTCTAGAACATGGCCCTATAGATCGAAAAAACTCACAAGAACCTAGCTGGTAAACTGGCTGGGATTTCTAGGAGTTGAAGGCCAAAACACCTGAGGACCCACAGGCTGAGAACCTTACTGTGCAATGAACACACGGAGTTGGAGAGTTGGAAGGGGCTGTGAGGGCCATGTAGTCCAACCCCTTTCCGTGCAAGAATAGACAACTAAAGCATAAGTGAGAAATTGTCTCCCAACCCCTGTTGAAAGACCTTCAGGGATAACAGATATCAAATGAGTGCTAACAGGAACATTGAGGTATGCATAAATTGCAGAGATCTGTTGACTCATCCAAGCAGTGGAATATCTATTTCTGGATGGAAAACAAAGAAGGGAAAAAAGGCAGAAGGTTTGCTAATTGTAGGATAGGCTTGTATTGTTTTTTGTTTTGAAGAGGGGAATGTCTTTTCTCTTCTAAGGTGCCCTGTCATTGCTTAAGCTCTGGCTGAACTGAATAATGCTCCCCTTTCATGCTGTTACAATTTCGGTTCTGCTGGCATTTCATCCTCCAAGAAGAGGAGCAGGAAGCTGAGCGCTCGGCAGCTGAGAACACACAGATTTGAAAGCAGCCGGCCCGACCAGATGGAGGAACGATTACTGACACCGAAAGTTACCGTCTTTTAAAAATCTTGGCACTTCGCACAAAGGGGAGGGGGATACGAAGGATAAAAAGCACATGGAAGCGGGTTGGTTTTGGTCTCTGGAGAGCTTTGTCGTCTCATTTCCCCCCAGTAAAAACTGGGAAAGAGTTAACTCATCCCCAAATAAAAAGCAGGGGATAGGAATAATGTGATGGCAGTCAAGCCCAAACAGAAGTTGGCTGATTCTTTAAAAAAAACTATTTTGGTATATTTCCCCCCTTAAAGTAAAAACGAATGTACTTAGGCATGGCCATGTTTTGAGATTTATTCAGAGATGTGCCATTTTCTTCCTCCAAGACTGAAATGACTGTCTTACTTACTTAGGTGATCCCTCATTGTCCGAGTAAGATTGTCCTCCAAGTGCGTTGTCCTGATGGTGTGTACGTAGGTGACTGTGGAGCCCTAGTCTTGACCGGCACGTTCTCCTGCACCGTGGACATCGGTTTCCAGGTGGAAGGTGGTCCTGGTCAGGGTTGGCTTGACACACCTTCCTCTTGGCACGTTTCTCTCTTTCACCCTCCATTCATGCCTCTTCAAATTCTACAGCACTGCTGGTCACAGCTGACCCCCAGCTAGAGCGCTCAAGGGCCAGCGATTCCCAATTCTCAATGTCTATGCCACAGTTGTTAAGGTTGGCTTTAAGACCATATTTAAATCTCTTTTCCTGCCCACCAACATTATGTTTCCCTTCTTGAGTTGGGAGTAGAGTAACTGCTTTGGGAAACGGTGATCTTTGGGCATTTGGACAACGTGGCCAGTCCAGCAGAATTGATGGCGGAGGACCATCACTTCAGTGCTGGTGGTCTTTGCTTCTTCCAGCACGCTGACATTTGTCTGCCTGTCTTCCCAAGAGATTTGCAGGATTTTTCGGAGGCAACGTTGATGGAATTGTTCCAGGAGTTGCATGTGATATCTGTAGATAGTCCGTGTTTTGAAGGCATATAGCAGTGTTGGGAGGACACTAGCTTTATAAACAAGCACCTTGGTATCCCTACGGATGTCCCGGTCCTCAAAGACTCTGAGTTTCATTTGGAAAAAATGCTGCACTCGCAGAGCTCGGGCAGTGTTGTATTTCAGTGTCAATTTCTTCCTCCGAGACTGAAATAACTGTCTTACTTACAGGCAACTAATAGTGGTGTTTTGAGTGTTGGACTATGATTCTGGAGACCATGCTCTTGTGACACCTAATATAGACTACTGCAATGCACTACATGGGTCTGCCTTTGAAGACAGCCCAGAAGCTTCAACTAGTCCAAAGGGCAGCAGCCAGATTTCTAGCTGGGCAGCATACAGGGAGCATACTACTCCTCTGTTACGTCATCTCCACTGGCTGCTAGTCCGCTACCGAGCCCAATTCAAAGTAGTACTGAGCCATGTCAGTTCAAGTGGTATCAAACTGCATTAATTCAACAGTACAGATGCACCCAGTCATGCTATTAGCTTATACCTGCAATCTTGAATTTAAAGGGACTGGCTCAGAACTCTGTTTCAGGGAAGGTTCCAGGCAAAGCTCTACATGCAAAAGTCAGAGATAGAGGTATATCTACGAGAGTTGAATGAAAAGCAATTCCTCCACCTTCGTTACTTGGGTTTGGATGGGAGTATTTTAATAAATCAAACGCAGAAATAATCCTTAGAATGTGCTCTTTAACTACCACTATTCACTTTTCGACATAATCACCTCACAATTCGATACATTTCTGCCAACAATGAACCAGTTTCTGAAGCCGTCACAGAAGAAGTCGACACTCTGTTTCCACAACCAGCATCTCACAGTTCTCTCATCCTGGGTACCCACAGTGCACAGATCTTCCAATAGCCAAGCAAAGCAATAATGTGACCCTTGTGAAATGCCGATTATGCTTGAAATTTCTCTCTGAGTGATACAACGATCGTGAATCAATCTGTCAATCTTTTGCTTGTGAAACTTGGTGGTTGCTATCACAGGACATCCAACTCTTTGTTTGTCACGCAAATCAGATGTTCTCACCTCAACATCTTTAAACTTTCTCACCCAACAGCGCACAGTACTCACATCAACACAATAATCACAAACAGCTTGCATTCTCTGATGAATCTCCTTTGGGGGGACACCTTCTGCTGTCAAGAATTCAATGACTGCACGTTGCTTGACGCATTGACCGACCATCTGTGCAGGGTTCCATACTTCACACTTTAACAACACAACCGTTGAATGCTATGGCTTCCCACCAAAATGGAACTGTAGAGGAGAGTCTACTGAACAAGCTAGTACCAGCCGCATACCAGTACTGCCATCTGTTGAGGAGTTGCGAAGGTAGAGGCATTACTTCTCATTCAACTCATAGTCACCAATAATATAAGTGCTTCTCTTATCTTCAAGTTAGATGAAGGATGAGCTCAGCCCATGAAGTCTCAAGGCAAAATGTTATTAGCAGTTAAAGATGACAACAACAACAACAACACATAGTATTTCTAAGGCTTTTGTCATCATGTGGCCAGAGCTCTTGGCATCTAATGTTTTCCAAGAAGAAAAGAATGGAGTAAATAGAATTGCGACCATTTCATTCTGTTCCTCTGCCACTTCACACACGAATTAAAACCAAGGACTGTGAATCATGTCAATTGTGTTGGGTGAAATGAAAAGTCCTGGAGACGCAGTACTTATGCCAAGGACAAACATCATCAAAGGGAGGCAAAGAAGGAAAAGGGGAGAATTTCTCTAGGCAATTTCGCCGCGATTCAAAAGATGGTGGTTGAAGTGATAATTACAGAGATGCCACCAGGTAGATGCACGTCCTCATGGACAGGTGTGATTAATGGTTTGGGGATGAAGTGTTTTCGCTGCGTAATGGGGAAGAGAGCTGCCAAGGCAGGGTGCCAAGGAATGAAAAAAACACCCACAAAAAGGTGGCCGGAAAACAAAAGCTCAAGAACAGAGTCAGGTAATGGTGGGAAAAAATGAAATAAGTAAACATACAGAACTGGAGAGTTGGAAGATAAACCAAAGTTCAGCTCGCTCAACTCTGATAATGAAGGAAAACCATAACGTGAAATACTTTGAAGTTCAACACTGACAAATGCAAGATACTCCACTTTGGCAGGAAAAACGAAATGCAAAGATACAGAATGGGGGACAATGCCTGGCTTGAGAGCAGTACGTGTGAAAAAGATCTTGGAGTCCTCGTGGACAACAAGTTAAACATGAGCCAACAATGTGATGTGGCGGCAAAAAAAGCCAATTGGATTTTGGCCTGCATCAATGGGAGCCTAGTGTCTAGGTCCAGGGAAGTAATGCTACCCCTCTATTCTGCTTTGGTTAGACTACACCTGGAATATTGTGTCCAATTCTGGGCACCGCAACTCAAGAGAGATATTGACAAGCTGGAATGTGTCCAGAGGAGAGCGACTAAAATGATAAAGGGTCTGGAGAACAAGCCCTATGAGGAGCGGCTTAAGGAGCTGGGCATGTTTAGCCTGAAGAAGAGAAGGCTGAGAGGGGATATGATAGCCATGTCTAAATATGTGAGAGGAAGCCACAGGGAGGAGGGAGCAAGCTTGTTTTCTGCTTCCCTGGAGACTAGGACACAGAACAATGGCTTCAAACTACAAGAGAGGAGATTCCATCTGAACATAAGGAAGAACTTCCTGACTGTGAGAGCCGTTTAGCAGTGGAACTCTCTGCCCCGGAGTGAGGTGGAGGTTCCTTCTTTGGACGCTTTTAAACAGAGGCTGGATGGCCATCTGTCAGGGGTGATTTGAATGCAATAGTCCTGCTTCTTGGCAGGGGGTTGGACTGGATGGCCCATGAGGTCTCTTCCAACTCTTTGATTCTATGATTCTATGTCCTGTGTAGGGCAAGGAGGAAAAGAAATATAAAAACTGCCATATCTAGACACATAATAAAAAGGGGAAAATATGTATGTGTGTATGTAGTTGGGGAGCCACTTCCACAGACAAGCTCCTGCCTCCACAAACAGCTTTAACCCAC
Organism: Anolis sagrei; assembly: GCF_037176765.1. Classification (NCBI taxonomy): domain Eukaryota; kingdom Metazoa; phylum Chordata; class Lepidosauria; order Squamata; family Anolidae; genus Anolis; species Anolis sagrei. The sequence goes on along the minus strand of NC_090021.1, from coordinate 8,897,885 downwards.
TGTGCTGAGGAGTCACCAAAAGCCCTCCCTTCAATGACATTTCAGGTTATAGCGAGCGCCATGAATATGTAGCCCAACCCCAGCCAATGTCCTCCCCAAACACTAGAAGCATTATCTCCTGACGTTTCGCCTGCATCTATGGCAGGCATCTTCAGAGGTTGTGTGGTCCTCACAACCTCTGAGGATGCCTGCCACAGATGCAGGCGAAACGTCAGGAGAGAATGCTTCGAGAACATGGCCTGAAAGACCTACAGCAATCCAGACCTGAATCACATTTGGCACACAGAACCTCCATGACCTAAGAAAAATACTGGAGAGCTTTGGAGGGAATTCACCTTGATTTATAGGTGTTGTAGGTACTGGGATGTATAGTTCACCTGCAATCAAAGAGCACTCTGACGATGAATCTGGACCGAACTTGGCACAGAGAACCCCATCGCCAACTGAAAATACTGGAGGGATTTGAGGGGACTGACCCACCATGGTGGGAGCTTTATTTTATCCTGTAGCCAGAGATCACACTGAACCCCACCAATGACGCATCCAGAGCAAACTTGCCCAACATGACAAACTTTACTGATGGAGTTTCAGGGGGTTAATCTGGCATGATCTGAGTTGTAGCCCACAACCTTATGCATTTTGTAAAATCAAAATAACCTCGCTACCTCTGAGGATGCTTGCCATAGATGCAGGCGAAACGTCAGGAGAAACGCCTCTAGAACATGGCCCTATAGCCCGAAAAAACCCACAAGAACCTAGTGATTCCAGCCATGAAAGCCTTCGACAATACATCAAAATAATGACTTTTTCAAATAACCTGGGCAACACCGGGTACCCAAGCTAGTGAGATACGAAAATGAAAGAGAGCCAGTGTGTTAAGCTGGTCCAAGTGCATTTCTTCAGGTGTCAGTCTAAAAGTATATTGTATTGTTGAAGGCTTTCATGGCTGGAATCACTGGATTGTTGTCAGAAGCATTCTCTCCTGATGTTTTGCCTGCATCTATGGCAGGCATCCTCAGAGGTTGTGAGGCAAGCCATAGAACAAAGGAAACTTGAACTTGGCGTTATCACAACATTGCCTCAATTGAAACAACTATCTCCCACAAATCATTAGAAACCCTTCCCTGACTCCAAAGATGCAAGGAACACATTCTTCTTTAGTTTTGGTTTCTTCTGTTGGATCCAAGCTGACTTCCTTAATTGCGGCCCAAACTGCCTATGTTTGCTAAAACTTCTATTGCTGTTCAAGGTCTCGCTCATTGTTAACTCCTCCATCTGGTAAATCAAAATGACCTTCATTCTCAGATAGCGAACAGTGGGGGAAAGCCTTTCCCAGGCATGAGACCTTGAGAATCCTCTTGCAGTAGTTCAGACCTCTTTCCTGAGCACAAATCAGGCCCAGGCAACCCTTCATCCCCAAATCCAACAGAACCAGATCATCATCCCCATTCCTATCATGAACATTAACATGAACATCATCCACGCTCCCATGAATATCAACATGAACACCAGACACAACCACAGGCTGAACAGGCTGATATACAACACTGGGTGACGTTGGGTAAGTCACTCTCTCTCGTTCAAAAGAAAGTTCTTAATGCGCATCAGTGCTCTGTGTAATTACCGTCCAAACCTCAAACCTGTTCCAGGATTTCCTATGTAATCATCTGAACATGTAGACCACTTTCTTCAATATTGGTTTGAAACTACATTAAATGGTCAGCCTTAGAGGAAAGAAATGGAAAGTCTTGCCAAAACACACTCCATGACAGAAAGGAGATTCCATCTGAACATGAGGAAGAACTTCCTGATTGTGAGAGCTGTTCAGCAGTGGAACTCATTGCCCCGGAGTGTGATGGAGGCTCCTTCTTTGGAGGCTTTGAAACAGAGGCTAGATGGCCATCTGTCAGGGGTGCTTTGAATGCAATTTTCCTGCTTCTTGGCAGAATGGGGTTGGACTGAATAGCCCAGGAGGTCTCTTCCAACTCTATGATTCTAGGTTCACTTCAGGGCTGCCTTAAGTAAGAAGTGACTTGAAAGACCACAGCCAAAACGACGACGACAACAACAACAACAACAACAACAAATTAAAAGGTAATGACAAGAAACCTCAAAATTAAAGCAATAAAGGAAGATTCTAATCCCAATTGAAAGTTGAGACTTGGAGCCAAAGCAAGATGAGCTTCTTCACAGTTCTTTCCTGCCAGCTCATCTCAAAACGCATTTGTTCAAACACAAACACCAGGCTATTTTTATTTATTTATTTATTTATTTTAGAAAGGCATCACCAAAAGCTCACAACAGCCTTCCCAACCTTGCGCTGAACTTGGAAGGTGTCAGGAGGTATTATTTACACTCCATCTATTTATCACTTCCTCCCATTGAGCACCTGACCTTGTCAAAAAGCTTAAAGGTTATTTTTTCCCACTAAATTATAAATGAACAAGACTGTTCTACTTATCTGCCAGCATCTGGAGGGCCAGGTGAGGTCAGGCCCTGCTCAGAATTCAAAAGAGGGTTGGTGGGAGGGAGAGGGAAGAAAAGGGAGGCGGGAGGAGAAGTAATACAAGAGAGGAAGAGATGGCTCAGATGTGCAGAGCAAGTCTCCGCTCCCTGCAGCACAGCCTGGGTGTCGCTTCGCTTTGATTTGTCATATGCTCAGTTTTTAGCAAATGCCCAGAGCGGCTGCATTTTGATCTCTTTGCGGCAGAATTAGTGTCGGCTCAGCAGCGCAGTTGGCTATAGCACAGGATAGTTTGCTAACTCTCATGCAAACAGGGAGGGAACGACGGTGCATCTACACCAGTGGTTCTCAACCTTCTGAATGCCACGATCCCTCGTGTTGTGGTTTCCCCCAACCATAATATTATTTTCGTTGCTACTTCATAACTGTCATTCTGCTACTGTTAGGAATCATAATGTAAATATCTGATATGCAGGATGTTTTCCTGCTTCTTGGCAAGGGGTTGGACTGGATGGCCCATGAGGTCTCTTCCAACACTATGATTCTATGTATTTTCATTCACTGGACCAAATTTGGCACAAATACCCAATACACCCAATACACCCAAATGTGAATACTGGTTGGGGGGGGGGGGGGATTGATTTTGTCATTTGGGAGTTGTTGTTGCTGAGATTTGTATGATGGAATTGAATCAGAACTCCCATGACCAAGAGAAAATACTGGAAGGATTTGCTAGGTATTGACTTTGAGTTTTGAAGTTGTAGTTCACCCACATTCAGAGAGCACTGTGGACTCAAACAATGATGGATCTGGACCAAACTTGTCACAAATACTCAATATGCTGAAATGTGAACACTGGTGCAGTTTGGGGAAAATAGACTTTGACATTTGGGAGTTGTAATTGGGATTGATAGTTCAAGCATTCTGAACCCCTCTAACGATACAATTGTGCCAAACTTCCCACACAGAACCCACATGGCCATCAGAAAATGCTGTGTTTTCTGATGGTCTCTAGTGATCCCTCTGGCACCTCCCTCACAATTCCCCCCAGGGGTCCCATCCCCAGGTTGAGAATCACTGATCTACACTAAGGAAATAATGCAGTTTTAACCACTTGAACTGCCATGACGTAGCTAGCTTGGTGAGACAGCAGCACTCTTTGGCTGAGAAGTTGAAAGACTTTGTAAAATAACAGCTTCCATGATTCCGACGCATTGAACTGTGTCAAAGTGCATTCATTTTAGTGTGGGTGCACCCAAAGATACGATTACCTTAAATCCCATATTATTGAACTATAAAGGGTGGGAGCTGTCTTCAAGGGAAAGTTTTTGGGAAAGCTTCAATTAGTCCAATGGTCAGCAACCAGGTTGCTCACCAGAGTGGTGTACAGGGAGCAAACAACTCCTCTGTTGGGTTGTTGTAGGTTTTTTCGGGCTATATGGCTATGGTCTAGAGGCATTCCCTCCTGATGTTTTGCTTGCATCTATGGCAAGCATCCTCAGAGGTAGTGAGGTCTGTTGGAACTAGGAAAAAGGGTTTATATATCTGTGGAATGACCAGGGTGGGACAAAGGACTCTTGTCTGCTGGAGCTAGGTGTGAATGTTTCAACTGACCACCTTGATTAGTGTAACTCCTCTGTTACGCCAGCTCCACTGGTTGCCGAACTGCTTGTGAGCACAATTCAATGTGCTGGTTTTAACTTTAAAGCTCTAAACGGTTCTGGCCCAGACTACATGTCCGAGTGTATCTCCTAGTACGAATCATCACAAAGTTTAAGATAATCTGGAGACGCCCTGCTCTCAATCCCACCGCCGTTGCAACTAGATGACCATCTCTCGGGAAGGCCTTGACTGTGTCTTCTTGCATAGCAGAACGGGGTTGAACTGGATGGCACTAGGGGTCTCTCTCATCTCTAGGATTCTATGTTTCTATGAGTTTTTAAAGTGCTACTTGATTCCTCCACCTCTTGTCCTTCGATCTTTGTTTGAGGCTTTAGTGGAAGGAAACACCATTTCCTGCCCAGAAAACAGTACACTTGACACCGATGTTCCTCCTCACAGAGGTCTATCTGCCAAGGTTGCAATGGGCCCTCATAAAGCATGTTTTATGCAGGGCAATTTGGACATTTCATGGCACCGCAACAGAAAGAAGATAAAGCAGGGCGAGTCAAAGCAGCGCAATGAGGCAATACGGCGAACGTTTTCACCAAGAAAGTGGTGCCGGGCACTGCCAAGTTTCAAATTAGCTCCTTGATGCATCGGCAGTAACTGTACAGTTGCCACCTTTCCACCTTCCTTGCTCCAGTTTTCCCGTACGCATCATTCAGGGGAATCATTTAATCCCCACAATTGCCTTTTCCTTGCTTTAGTTAATATTGACTTTTCTCATCTGATGTTGATGAAAAAAAAGTATTTCAAGTGGTCTTTGGGTTTCTTTGAGTGCTGATTCTAAGGTAGCATCTGTTGTTGGCACAACAATTGTGATCCTGCAAGTAAGTCTGTGCAGCAATAGCTCTGTGTGTGTGTGTGTGTGTTGCACTAACGAAAAGGCAAGCTCCCTTGGTTAAAATATCACCTCTACTGAAGTAAATGGGAAGCAAGAGACCCAAAGTATGCAATCTGGTGGAAAGAGGAAAGAGAGTGTGTTAGAAGCACCTTCTTGCAAGCACAGTTTGTTATAAACTTGCTCTTTTTTTGGCAAATATACAGCACTCTGAAATATAAGCATCTGAAGGGGACATCTACACTGCTCAATTGCAACAGTTTGATCCTAATTGAAGGGTCTACAGTGTCGATGCACCCTAAGAGTCAGGCCCTAAGATCTGGCAAACCCTAAAATTGTTTCGCTCTGTGTTGTTGAAGGTTTTCATGGCTGGAATCACTGGGTTGATGTGAGTTTTCCAGGCTGTATGGCCATGTTCCAGAAGCATTCTCTCCTGACGTGTTGCTCACATCTATGGCAGGCATCCTCAGAGGACCTCATAACCTCTGAGAATGTCTGTCATAGATGTGGGCAAAACGTCAGGAGAGAATGTTTCTGGAACATGGCCATACAGACTGGAAAACTCACAGCAAATCTTTCTTTGGCTCTTTTGGAAAAAAGATGAAGGTCAATGCCTCTCCTCAAAGCTTCCTGGGATAATAATTAATCTGGCTTTAGCCTATAAATCCTATAAAGTCTATAAAGCCCTAAATGGTTCTGGCCCAGCTTATCTATCCAAACACATCTCTCCCTATAAACCTTCTAGGAACTTAAGATCGTCTGGGGAGGCCCTGTTCTCGATCCCGCCTGCCTCACAGGCACGTTTGACGGGGATGAGAGACAGGGCCTTCTCAATGGTGGCCCCATCGGTTGTGGAACTCTCTACCTAAAGATATTTGATTGGCCCCCTCCCTCCTGACCTTTCGGAAAAGATTGAAGACCAAGCTTTCTGAGCAAGTGTTTGGAATTTCAGTGTGACCAGATAAACTCAAATAAGTATATGAACACGTAATGGCTAAGACAATGTAAACGGATGAGGAATTGAACCGGAATACATTGGTTTTATAGAATTATATAGTTTTTATTGCTTCTATGGTTTTTATATGTATTTATGATGTAATTTAATTGCTTTTAACTGAGATATGTATGTATCTATATATATGGCATCTAATTGTGCCAGGTCTGTACGCCACCCTGAGTCGCCTTTGGGCTGAAATGGATGGGGAAAAATGACGCAAATAAATATATAAATAAATATTTCTATATGACGTTTGCAGGACTCCCCTGCCCCGTCTCACATACAACATCACTTTTCAATACCAGAGTTTGGATGCCTCTACATTGTAGAATTCGTGCAGGTTGACACCAGTTTAACTGCCATGGAACCACAGGAGTTGTAGTTTTATGAGGTCTTTAGCCTTCGCGGCTTAAGAAGGCCCAGCTGGTATCTCACCAAACTTCTGTGATTCCATAGCATTGAGCCATAGCAGTGAAAGTGGTATCCAACTGCATTTTTCTACAGTGTCGAGGCACCCTGAGGTTTTTAGATGCCTCTCATTCATAGGGATGCCATTATTCAATAAGCTGGTGGCAAACAACAACCGCAGATCCTCCTTGGCGTTTAGCTTTAAAGCCATAAGACTCCCAAGGAGTTCCCAAGGAAGAGCTCTGTGCCCAAATGAAATTGGCAAGGTGGCAAAGAAAGAGAAGTGCTTTGGAGGAGAGCCAGCGGAAAGCATGTCCCCTTGTCAGAGAGAAGATTAATAATGCAATGAATTCTCACCCGGAGCTCTGCAGCTTCATGATTTTTTGATGGAAAGATGCTGCTAGGGAGGTGCAAAAGGATCATGTGCTTCCTGAGCCCGGCACTGTCCTCCCTTGGTTTGGGCAACAGGACCCATAGAGGAGGTGAGTATGCTCCAAGATACCTTTTCTCAGCCCAAAATGGCTCTGGCTGCCCACCATTCAGCCAGCTCTGTGGCATCCAAAGCTCCTCCATACAGGAGCTCTGTTCCATGTGTCAACTCCTCAGATTTGTTGAAAAACCTGTAGAGGCCCTTAGGAGACAATGGCTGAGATGCTACTTTGAGAGATAGCCATTCTTAGATATTCAAGGGTATGTCAGAGGACACGCAAAAAGGGAGGAAGAACGTCCATTCAGGAGGTGCTTGAATTGTGTGCTGCAATGAGTTCTGTCATCTTCTGCCAGTAGCTGCCCAAGGTCTTGGTCACAGCTCAAAGAGGGTTCGGTAAACTGACAAGGATTAAAGGTGTGGGGAAGCATGTTTTAATGTCCAGTGACAGGATAGCTCTTCATTTACATGCACCTTGTTTTCTTCCATGGTCTGTGTCACAAATACGAAACTCGGATACAATTTAATAGAAGGTGGCACCCACTACTTTCAGCAAGCGTGCCAATTTGGGTATGTTATGAGGGTTTATTTGTGTATCTTCAAGCCATTTCTGATTCATTGGGACTAAGGTGTTTTCCTGTCAAGATTCATTCAGAGGGGGTGTTGCTTTTGCCTTCCTCTGAGGCTGAGAGGGCGTGACTTGCCCAAGGTCATCCACTGGATTTCAGTGGTGGATCAGGGATTCAAATCTCAGTCTCTCAGAGTTCTAGCAAAACACTTGGATCACCAGCCCCCCTCTATTCTCCTCTAGTCAGACCTCACCTGAAATAATCCTGTCTCCAGTTTTGGGCATCACAATTCAAGAAGGACATGGACAAGATGGAAAGTGTCCACCAAAAAGAGCCACCAAAATGATCGGAGGTCTAGAAGCCAAACCCTATGAGGAGCTGGATATGTTTAGCTTGTAGAAAGGAATGCTGAGAGAGGACAGACAGCCACCCTGAGGAAGAGGCAAGCTTGTTTTCTGCTGCTCTGGAGACAAGGACACTGAGCAATGAATTAAAATTGCAGGAAAAGAGATCCCACCTTAACATGGGGAAGGACCGGGCTGTGGTGCAGCTAGTTAGTAGCCAGCTGCATTAAATCACTACTGATCAAGAAGTCATGAGTTCAAAATCAGCCCAGGTTGGAGTGAGCTCCCGACCATGAATAGTCTAGCTTGCTGTTGACCTTTGCAGCCTACATCTCTCAAGTAGGAAATTTAGGTGCCGCTTTATGCAGGGAGGCTAATTTAACTAATTTACAATACCATAAAACCTTCCAGTAGCATACATAAGAATGAGGAAGTACTCCATCAAGGACTGGGTATCACAAGTGGATGGTGAAGCAACAACTTTCCCTGTTGCCAGAATTGAGCATACTCTCATGAAGCTGGAAAAGTTGGAATGTTAAATTGCCTCTGTGTCTGTCTATATATGTTGTATGTCTAATGGCATTGAATATTTGCCATGTATATGTGCATTGCAATCCAGTCCAAGTCCTCACGGTGAAAGCTGTTTAGTGGTGGAATATTCATCTACTTGGGGGTCCAGTGGAATCTCTTCTCTTGATGTTTTCAAACTGAGACTGGATGGCCATCTGTTAGGGGTACTTTCATTGTGTATTCCTGCATTGCAGCAATGGATTGGATTGGATAGTCCTAGTGATCTCTTCCAACTCTGTAAAGCATGCGTTTGCATCAAGATAACCAGTCAAAGCTCATTAAATGACTCAGATTTTGTTTTGCATACTCATGTCTAATCCTAGAAATTTTGGTCCAAAGTTTTGGTAGAAAAAAACCCTAACCAAGATTAACTTATCCATAGGTCAATGTGAGTTTTGTACCTTAACTCGTACCAACCCTGCTATATGCCTGCGAAACATGAACTATCTACAGACGTCACATGCAACTCCTGGAATGATTCCATCAGTGTTGCCTCCGAAAAATCATGAAAATCTCTTGGGTAGACAGGCAGACAAATGTCAGCATGTTGGAAGAAGCAAAGACCACCAGCATTGAAGTGATGCTCCTCCATCACCAACTCCACTGGACCGGCCACCGTCTCCCAAAGCAGTTGCTCTACTCCAAACTCAAGAATAGAAAATGGAATGTTGGAGGACAAGAAAAGAGATTTAAAGACAGGCTCAAAGCCAACCTTTAAAAATGAGGCATAGTCACCGAGAACTAGGAAGCCCTGGCCCTTGAGTGCTCTAGCTGGAGGTCAGCTGTGACCAGCAGTGCTGTAGAACTTAAAGAGACATGAATGGAGGGCGAAAGGGAGAAATGTGCCAAGAGGAAGGCGTGTCAAGCCAACCCCGACCGGGACCGCCTTCCACCCGGAAACCAATGTCCTCACTGCGGGAGAAGGTGCAGGTCAAGAATAGGGCTCCACAGTCACCTAAGTACCCACTGCCAGGACACTGAACTTGGAAGGACAATCGTACTCAGACAACGATGGGTCGCCTAAGTAAGTAAAAAGTCAAGTACCAAAAAAGAACCCTTTCCTTTTCTAAGTAAAGTGGTGAACATAAAAGAAGCACTGACTCCTACTACCTCCAACATGACACCACTGCTAGCCTTTTCCAATAGCCCAGTGAGGAAATGGCAGTAGTCGACATGAGCTGCTGCCCTGAGCTGACTGGTGGTTTTTTACCTCTATGGAATGATCCTCAATTTATCCACAGATCATATCCAAATCTGTCATGTTGGTCCCCAAACCTACCCTCAACTTATACATGAGGTCAACATATACATGAATATAGTAAAGGTAAAGGTTTTCCCTGACATTAAGTCTAGTCGTGTCCAACTCTAGGGTGTGGTGCTCATCTCCATTTCTAAGCCAAAGAGTTGGCATTAGCTGTAGACACCTCCAACGTCATGTGGCCAGCATGACTGCATGGAGCGCCTTCCCGACGGAGCAGTACCTATTGGTTTACTCACATTTGCATGTTTTCGAATTGTTAGGTTGGCAGAAGCTGGGGCTGACATCGGAAGCTCACGCCGCTCCCTGGATTTGAACCTGCAACCTTTCAGTCAACAAGCTCAGCAGCTCAGTGCTTTCTGCAGTACATCTCAAATCGGTGGGTTGTTGTAGGTTTTTTCTGGCTATATGGCCATGGTCTAGAGGCATTCTCTCTTGACGTTTCGCCTGCAGATGCAGGTGAAACGTCAGGAGAGAATGCCTCTAGACCATGGCCATATAGCCAGAAAAAACCTACAACAACCCAGTGATTCCGGCCATGGAAGCCTTCGACAATACATCTCAAATCTTTGAAAACTGCAGTATCATCACTGGCCACTTGGTGCCACAACTTTCCTATGCATTAAGAACAAAACTGGAGGCGGATTTGGGAGATTGAGTTCTCCAAAGGGCCTCTAGACAGTTCTACTGATGCTTTCAAAATCTTCAAATAGGAAAGAGTGCATGGTACAGTTTGGGCATTCTTATGAGATTTCCCTCCGCTTTGCAGTATCAGGACTGCAGTGAAAGGATATTGCCACACAAGGAAGAGCGGCAAAAGAATATCAATAATGGATTCGTTGACGGTGAAAAGAAGCACTCCAATCATGGCTCATGTACAGTGTGACTACGGGAGAAACAACATCATGTCATAGGCCCCTCCCAATGGTGCTTGGTGTGATAAATTCCTTAGGAAGCATCTGAGCATCTGCTTCCTGACTATGAAAATTGGAAACATGGCACTCAATCCTTTAAACTGGAAGAAGGACAGAAAAGTTTTGGAAAGAACACTATACCTGTGTATATACACACACACACAGGCAGTCCCCAAGTAACAAACAAGATAGGTTCTGCAGCTCTATTCTTAAGTCAAATTTGTATGTAAGTTGGAACAGGTATATATTTTAAGTGTAAATCCAGCCAACCAAAAAAGCTTCAGTGGAAACACTGAATGTTCGCAGCTTGGGAGTTTTTCTGGAACATCGCTGAGCCTGGAACCCCAGTTTTCGGTGGTGACCAGGGGAGCATTCGCACAATTAAAACTTGTGCACTAGATGTGTCCGTACCTTGGGAAGTCAGACTTGGCCAGGGTAGTCCATTCTCTGGTTACATCCCCGAACAGACTACTGCAGTGCGCTCTATGTGGGGCTGCCTTTGAAGACTGTTAGGAAGCTACAAATGGTCCAATGGGTGGCAGTCAGATTGCTCACCGGAGGTTCCCTGCTCATTCACTGAGTAGTGCATCCCTTTTAATGGGTCTGCTTAAAACACATCAGTTTGAGGCACATTCAAAGTATTTCCAACAAAAAATAAAACCCATTTTGAATCAGCTAAGCCTGTGGGTCCCGTTGTGTAGTTGATGTCTGAGAACCTGTCTGCCCCATCAACATAATTCATTTTGGATCAGTTCAGACAAAGAATGGACCCACCTATAATATTATAACCAAATGTGCAGGTATATGGGGAATACTTGGTTTAGCAATAGTACAGTTCCCTGTAGTAACCTACGGATGTGAGAGCTGGACCTTAGGGAAGGCTGAGCGAAGGAAGATCAATGCTTTTGAGCTGTGGTGTTGGAGGAAAGTTCTGAGAGTGCCTTGGACTGCGAGAAGATCTAACCAGTCCATCCTCCAGGAAATAAAGCCCGGCTGCTCACTGGAAGGAAGGATACTAGAGACAAAGTTGAAGTACTTTGGCCACATCATGAGGAGACAGCAAAGCCTAGAGAAGACAATGATGCTGGGGAAAGTGGAAGGCAAAAGGAAGAGGGGCCGACCAAGGGCAAGATGGATGGATGGCATCCTTGAAGTGACTGGACTGACCTTGAAGGAGCTGGGGGTGGTGACAGCCGACAGGGAGCTCTGGCGTGGGCTGGTCCATGAGGTCACGAAGAGTCGGAGACGACTGAATGAATGAACAACAACAGTTGAAAAGGGCCTTGAGATTATTGTTCACCATAAACTAAACATGACCCAGCAGTGTGAAGATCAAGAATATTTGACCCAGCAAAGAAGACGAATTCTATTTTGGCCTGTATTACTAGAACCATAGGTTCAATATTAAGGAACGCATTATTCCCACTCTATTCTGCCCACCTGGAGCATTGTATTCAGTTCTGGGTGTCCATTTCAAGAACGATATAAACAAGTTGGAGTGGGTTCAGAGATGACAAAAAGAGCATAAGAGGGATGGAGAACCAAACAGAGGAGGAAAGATTAAAGGAGTTGGATATGGTTAGTCTTGGTGGAGAAAAGACTCAAGGATGACTTGATTGTACTCTTGAAATGCCTCAAGGCATTTCTATCTCAGAGAGATGAGTATGGCCTTGTCATATCATGAGTCATATCACTCATATCATGAGTATGGCCTTGTCACCGGGATTGTGGCGCAGCTGGCTGAGTGTCAGCTGCATTAAGATCACTCTGACCAGAAGGTCATGAGTTCAAAGCTAGCCTGGGTCAGAGTGAGCTTCCAGCCAATTTTGTGTAGCTTGTTGTCGAATTTGCAACCCGAAAGACAGTTGCATTGGTCAAGTAGGAAAATTAGGTACCACCTTTGTGTGGGGAGGCTAATTAACTAATTTATGAGGCCATAAAAAGACTCCAGCAAAAAGCACTCCAGCAAAGCATGTGGGGAATGCAGAAGTACTTCATCAGTGTCGCAGATGGACAATGAAGGCAACAGCTCCCCTGGCGGCCAGAAAAAGTTAAATAGCCTCTGTGTATGTCTATATACATTGTATGTCTAATTGGCATTGAATGTTTGCCATATATGCGTACATTGTAATCCGCCCTGAGTCCCCTGCGGGGTGAGAAGTGTGGAATATAAATGCTGTAAATAAATAAATAAATAAATTCTGCTGCCCAAGAGAGTAGGACCAAAGTAGGTCTAATGGTGGTAAGTTACAGGATGGCAGATATCGATTGAACGTTAGAAGGAATCTCTTGATGGTAGGAATGGTCCAGCAATGGAACCAAATATCAAAAGAAGTTATGAGATCTCTCTTTTCTGGATATCTTCTGTCAGGTTTTACAATGCATTGTAATATAATAAACTAAGTCATGCACTGCTAATGGGCTTCTGTTGGGAATGCTGAGTCATGTATTGGTTGTATATAGGGAATCATTTGGGGAATGTGTTCTGGCCTACTCCAGGTGATTGTGAATGATGCAGTCCTGGGTTTGGGTTGGGTCAATTAGTTGGTAACCAATCAGAGATTGCTATGTGTAAATGAATTGTATATAAGGAAACCATGTACAGTGTATATTTCTCCTTGTGTCGTGATGTTGTTGAAGGCTATATGTAATTAAAGAACCTGTCTACTAGGACAAGATATGGCTGCGTGCTGTGGTGAGTCTGTAATATCATCTTGACTGGGGGAAAGACAATGATAAAACTGACAATGGCCGGGCATGTGCTCAAGTGTTTGTAAAAGGTTCCAGCGTGGCTGCAAGCTGTGGGAGCAGTTGACTGAAAAGAACTGTGCAGGAAGAAGCTACTGGAAAGCGCTGAAGTTGTGCAACTGATCTGCTGCTGAACTGTGAAGTTAATCTTAACATCTTCAGATACTGGCCAGACAGCTATCTAGTTGGGGTGGTCTACTAGGATTCCTATGTTGAGTTTTTGTGTGTGTTTGTGGATTGGATGGTCTCTGGAGGACTCTTCCAGGCACATGATTGTATGACATAAGACTGGAGCTCCATGCAGTCATGCTGGCCATATGACCTTGGAGGTGTCTACACGCCAGCTCTTCAGCTTAGAAATGGAGATGAGCAACGACACCCAGAGTTGGACACGACTGGACTTAATGTCAGGGGAAAACCTTACCTTGCCTTAAGCTGGAGAGCAGATTTCAGCACTCTATTGATCTCCAAAAGCTCTTGTTTTGAAATGCAGACTAATCAGCTCAACCTTCACCCCTTGTTGGTGATGTCCTTTCCACTATGCTAGGTATCCAAGGATGTTGGAAGTCAAAAGAGCGCTTGAACAACATGGGATCAGGAGGTCAGATTCCTCCAGCCACACTCTCTCCCTAAAGATCACTTAAAAAAAGAAGTGGAAGAAACTTTGGAGCTAATTACAGCCCCCTCCCCTGCCGTGAGTTGCACTACTGTTCTTAATTTCCTGACCAGCTTGTGCCCCTCCTCCGCGCCTTTCCGAGCATCTGCGGTTGTTTCAAATGGAGCCGGCGCTACCTGCTGCTCCGACTTTCTAGCATACCATACATGTGGCATTGCCAAGCAGTGAACTGCCAGCCATCTGCCGTCCAAATCGAAATTTACATTGTTTCTTCTTAAAATAACGCCTTTGGAATACCAACTAACTCGCTGCGCTGGGTCCTCGGAACTACAAGGCAGGCAGGATTGGAAGGTGAAAAGGGTCTGGAGGATGGCAATCCCATAGGGGAGAGAAGTTTAGAAAATGGAGATGGTTAGACTTGATATGGCTCCTTCTCCCATCTCCTTTCAGGTGTTTATAGAATCATAGGTGACCAGAAGGAAAAAAAAGAGAATTTCCAACACACAAACAAAATGCATAAATCTGATGGAACCAGGCCCATCATGTTTTAAAGTCAGAGAGCAGGTTTACTGCAAAGAAAGTAACTCATGGATATGATTCAAGTGGTGTTTGGTTATGGCATTTCTCGATTTCTTCTCAAACTACAGTAGAGTCTTGCTTATCCAACATAAACGGGCCAGCAGAACGTTAAAGGTAAAGGTAGTCCCCTGACATTAAGTCCAGTCATGTCTGACTCTGGGGTGTGGTGCTCATCTCCATTTCTAAGCCGAAGAGCCAGCGTTGTCCATAGACACCTCCAAGGTCATGTGGCCGGCATGACTGTATGGAGCGCCGTTACCTTCCCGCCAGAGCGGTACCTATTGATCTACTCACATTTGCATGTTTTCGAACTGCTAGGTTGGCAGAAGCTAGGGCTGACAGCGGAAGCTCACGTTGCTCCCCGGAATCGAACCTGCGACCTTTCGATCAACAAGCTCAGCATCTCAGTGCTTTAACCCACTGCGCCACCGAGGGTAGAACGTTGGATAAGTGAAAATGTTGGATAATAGGGAGGGATTAAGGAAAAGCCTATTAAATGTCAAATTACATTATGATTTTATAGCAGTATTGCCAAAACATGAAAAGGAACATGAAAGGCACTGCAGACTAACTCAACCAGAGAAGTCAGCCATAGCTGATGAACCAACCTGGACACAGCGTATTATTTCAGAACACAGAAATGCGGGACCACTCTCACAACCACCATGTCAGGCTACACAGAGAAGCCACCGAAAACCACAAATATGTGGACAATTTCAACAGAAAGGAGGAAGCCATGAAAATGGACAAAGTCTGGCTACCAGTATTTAAAAAACTCTAATATTAGGACAGTAAATAAAGAACAACACTCTGAAAAGGGGAAATTCCGGACATGAAACAATCAGGGCCAGCTAACACCTCCCCACAAAGGATTCTCCCAGGCAACAACCAGCCAGGCCCTGGAGCTGCAAGGCTTTGCAATGTTGTATTGTTGAAGGCTTTCATGACCGGAATCACTGGGTTGTTGTAGGTTTTTTCGGGCTATATGGCCATGTTCTAAACGCATTTTCTCCTGACGTTTCTCCTGCATCTATGGCAAGTATCCTCTGAGGATGCTTGCCATAGATGCAGGCGAAACATCAGGAGAAAATGCCTTTAGAACATGGCCATATAGCCCGAAAAAACCTACAACAACCTTTTGCAATGTTAATCAAGGTGATTAATTGCAACATTCACACTTGCCTCCAACACACAAGAGTGCTTTCTCCCACCCTGGACCTTCTACAGACATATAAACCTCTCTTGCTTAGTTTCCAACAGACCTTACAACCTCTGAGGATGCCTGCTACAGATGTGGGTGAAAATTCAGGAGAGAATGCTTCTGGAACATGACCAGACAGCCCAGAAAAATCACAGTAATTGCGGCCATGAAAGCCTCTGACAACAGATATCTGAAAGGATGTCCGATTGAGGAGGAGGCAAGCTTGTTTCCCATGGAGACTAAAACAGAGCAATGGAGTCAGACTACAAGAAAAGAGCTTCTGTCCAAACGGTAGGAAAATCTGCCTAAAGGTAAAAGATACGAGGGTTGAATGAAAAGTAATGCCTCCACCTTTGTAACTCCTCAACAGATGGCAGTACTGGTATGCGGCAGGTACTGGCTTGTTCAGTAGACTATCCTCTACAGTTCCATTTTGGCAGGAACCCTTAGCATTGAATGGTCATGTTGTTAAAGTGCGAAGTATGGAACCCTATGCAGACGGTCGGTCAATGCGACTTAAGCAACGTGCAGTCATTGAATTCTTGACAGCAGAAGGTATCACCCCAAAGGAGATTCATCAGAGAACACAAACTGTTTATGGTGATTGTGTTGATGTGAGTGCTGTGCATTAGTTTAAAGATGTTGAGGTGGGAACATCTGACTTGCGTGACAAACAAAGAGTTAGACATCCTGAATTTCAGAAGCAAAGGGTTGACAGATTGATTCAGGACAACTCAGAGAGAAATTTCAAGCATAATAGGCATTTCACAAGAATGTATGGGTCACATTCTTGCTTTGCTTGGCTATCGGTAGATCTGTGCATGACTTCGTCCGTGACGGTTTCAGAAAACTTGTTCATCATTGGCAGAAATGTATCCAATTGTCTGGTATTTATTTATATTTATTGTGTCAGAAGCAACCAGACATTTGTATTACATTTTTAACAAAACAAACAAACAGACAAAACACAAAGTTTGCAAGCTTGATAGTTGATTAAATGTCCTTTGACCAGTATCTGGCCACTTGGAGTGCCTCTGGTGTTGCTGCAAGGAGGTCCTCCATTGTGCATGTGGCAGGGCTCAGGTTGCATTGCAGCAGGTGGTCAGTGGTTTGTTCTTCTCCACACGCGCATGTCGTGGATTCCATTTTGTAGCCCCATTTCTTAAGATTGGCTCTGCATCTCATGGTGCCAGAACGCAGTCTTTTCAGCACCTTCCAAGTCGCACAGTCTTCTGTGTGCCTAGAGGGGAGTCTCTCATTTGGTATCAGCCATTGATTGAAGTTCTGGGTTTGAGCCTGCCACTTTTAGACTCTCGCTTGCTGAGGTGTTCCAGCGAGTGTCTCTGTAGATCTTAGAAAACTATTTCTTGATTTAAGTCATCGACGTGCTGGCATATACCAGCACGTCTGTTGATTATGTGGAAAAGTGAATAGTGGTAGTTAAAGAGCACATTCTAAGGATTATTTCTGCATTTGATTTATTTAAATATTCCTATCCAAACCCAAGTAACGAAGGTGGAGGCATTACTTTTTGTTCAACCCTTGGGTTTGACAGCGTGGAGTCTCCTTCTTTTGAGGATTTTAAGCAGAGGCTGGATGGCCATCTGTTGGGAGTGCTCTGATGGTGTCTTCCTGCATGGTAGAAAAGGGTCTTGAAGGTCTCTTCCAACTCTATGTTTCTATGATATGACAAATGGCCTTCTCTCTGTTCTAGCTCTCTTGCTACTGAGCTTTCACTGATTCTAGTTTGGTGGAAATTAATGCCTGTATTTTCCACACTGCCCAAAATTGTATATACTTTCATCATGTTTCCCTTTGCTCAATGTGTTTTCTTAAAACCTTTCAAGGTGTGTCTCTGGACTCTTACTATTTTTTCTTTTTTGGCTTTGTCTGAAAATAGCAAGCACAGGAGAACTACTCTCTTGGTTTCGCAGAACATTTTGATCCAGGCTATAAAAAAACTCCAGCATTTTGTATCGTACAGGAATAGAAGCTTATATTGACAAATCAATATGTTATGTAAATGCCTATTTTTTTTAGGAGGAAAAAGAGGGAAACTGGCAGGCCCCTGGTCTAATGTTGGAGATCTGCCTTCAGGGAAAGAAATAAAATTAGTAAGCGCGGGGAGTGGAGGGAGACCCAGCTGGCGCGAGAAGGGAACGCAGGACTCGTACCATTCAGGCGGAAAGTCAAGCCTTACCATCAATCACGTTGAAAGGGCATTTGCTCCCAAGAAGGCACTTTACGGAATTCGGTGCAACTCAATGTCTTTAAGGTATAAAGGCTTAATTGTTGCACCTCCAGTATTGGGTTGCAGGAGTAATATATCTTTGCAATGGGCATAATACCCTACAGCTCAAATAAGGAGCCTCCAGAATTATAAATGTCATCGGCTGCAGTATCGCCACTGTTTTTTGAAAGGAGGCCTGAAGTCACACTGTGCATTCCATTTCAGTGGCTTGGCTTTGTTTTCCAAGGGCTTTTGATCAAGCCTGGGGAAAGTGAGCTTTACGCTACTGCTAGAAATGGAAGATGGCCACCAAGAATGGGCAGCACAGTTTATTTAGAAGCATTTCCAAGCATTTCCAGGCGACTCAAAATGATCCAGGGTCTGGAGAACAAGCCCTATGAGGAGTGGCTTAAAGAGCTGTTCTCTGCAAAAGAGAAGGCTGAGAACAGACATGATAGCAATGCATTAATATGTGAGGAGAAGTTACAAGGAGGAAGGAGCAACCTTGTTTTCTGCTGCCCTGGAGACTAGGACATGGAACAATGACTTCAAACTACAGGAAAGGAGATTAAATTGAAGAGAGATATTGACACTCTGGAATGTGTCCAGAGGAGGGTGACTAAAATGATCAAGGGTATGGAGAATAAGCCCTATGAGGAGCGGCTTGAAGAGCTAGGCATGTTTAGCCTGAAGAAGAGAAGGCTGAGAGGAGATATGATAGCCATGTATAAATACGTGAGAGGAAGTCATAGGGAGGAGGGAGCAAGCTTGTTTTCCGCTGCCCTGGAGAGTAGGACGTGGAACAATGGCTTCAAACAACAGGAAAGGAGATTCCACATGAACATGAGGAAGATGACTGTGAGAGCTGTTCAGCAATGGAACTTCCTGCCTCAGAGTGTGGTGGAGGCTCCTTCTTTGGAGGCTTTTAAACAGAGGCTGGATGGCCATCTGTTGCGGGTGCTTTGAATGTGATTTTCCTGCTTCTTGGCAGAATGGGGTTAGACTGGATGGCCCACAAGGTCTCTTCCAACTGTATGACTCTATGATTCTAAAGTTTGAGTATACTGAATCACTATCTCAGTCACCTACTTCGACAATGCTGGAACCTCACTACCTCTGAGGATGCTTGCCATAGATGTAGGAGAAACGTCAGGACAGAATGCCTCTAGACCATGGCCATATAGCCCAAAAAAACCTACAACAACCCAGTGATTCCGGCTATGAAAGCCGTCGACAATACAATGTTGGAATATTTCAGAATTCCAGATAAAGAATGCTCAACCTGTATCATGTCATGAATGATCCTGATGTTGGACCTCAACCATATTCTGCACAAGCTTAAAGTCTTCATCAAGGAAATAGATAGGCAGTAGGGCTGGGCAATTCGTTTTGTTAATTCGTAATTCGTTTAAAAATTCGTTAATTTTTGAATTACGAAACGATTACAAAACATTTTTTTTAACCTGGAAGTGTTTTTAAATATCGAAACGGCAGGCGCCAAAATTTTTTGTATTTCCGTCCATTTCGGAAATACGTAAGATGGCCACCTGCCGATGCTTGCTGAGAGGGGCGAGCGAGCGGCGAGCGAGAGGGCCCACCAGAGTGAGTGCCTGTCTTCCCTCCTTAATAATAATTAATAATAATTAATCCCTATTCTACTAAATTAATAATTAAATTTAAAAAATATTTTAAAAATATTTTTTAAAAAAGGGCGCCATCTTTACAAAATGTTTTGTAAATATTTACGAAATTTCATAAGTACCGAAACTTTTTTTTGGGAAAGTTTTGTAATTATTTTAAATATCGAAACAAAAAAAAACCCCAATTACAAATCGATTTTAGAAACAAATTTTTGCGTTGTTACCCAGGCCTAATAGGCAGATGAGTCCATCACCCTTTGATGGCCCAATTCTATCATTGGTAAGGTTCAGAATGCTCTTTGACTGTAGGTGAATTATAAATCCCAGCAACTACAAATCTCAAATCTCAAGGTCTCTTTTCCCCAAACTCCACCAAGGGTTCACATTTGGGCATATTGAGTTTGCTCCAGATCCATCATTGTTTGAGTCCACAGTGCTCTCTGGATGTAGGTGAAAACTCCAAAACTCAAGGTCAATGCCCACCAAACCCTTCCTGTATTTTCTGTTAGTCATGGGAGGCCTGTGTGCCAAGTTTGGTTCAATTCCATCATTGAAGTAGTTCGGAATGCTCTTTGATTGCAGGTGAACGATAAATGATAGCAATTCCAACTCCCAAATGAGAAAATCAATCCCCTCCCAACCCCACCAATATTCAAACTGTGGGCGTACTGGGTATTTGTGCCAAATTTGGTCCAGTGAATGAAAATACATCCTGCATATCAGATATTTACATTATGATTCATAACAGTAGCAAAATTACAGTTGTGAAGTAGCAACAAAAATAATTTTATGGTTGGGGGTCACCCCCACACGAGGAACTGTATTAAGGGGTTATGGCATTAGGAAGGTTGAGAAACACTGCTCTAACAGGTCATGCTTTTTACCAAGAGGTTATGGCATTATTTTTCAACAAAGGTTGTGACTTCTAACAAGGTCGTGCCTTTCCAAAGATCATAAAACCTCCCAAAAGGTTCTGGAGATTTCCATTTTCCAAAAAGGTTTATGTGACTGGTGGTTTTTCCAAAACTTGGTGGACCACGGACCACAACGCAAGAAGAAGAAGAAGAGGAGGAGGAGGAGGAGGAGGAGGAGGAGGAGGAGGAGGAGGAGAAGGAGAAGGAGAAGGAGAAGGAGAAGGAGAAGGAGAAGGAGAAGGAGAAGGAGAAGGAGAAGGAGAAGGAGAAGGAGAAGGAGAAGGAGATGGAAGGAGAAGGAGAAGGAGAAGGAAAAGGAGGAGAAGAAGAGGAGGAGGAGGAGGAGAAGGGGGAGAGGAGGAGAAGGAAAAGGAGGAGAAGAAGGAGGAGGAGGAAAAGGAGAAAAAGCAGGAGGAGGAGGAGGAGGAAAAGGAGGAGGAGGAGGAGGTGAAGAAGAAGAAGAGGAGAAGGAGAGGAGGAGAGGAAGAGGAAGAGGAGGAGAAGGAAAAGGAAAAGGAAAAGGAAAAGGAGGAGGAGAAGAGGAGGAGGAGGGGAGAGGAGGAGGAGGAGAAAGAAAAGGAGAAGGAGAAGGAGGAGGAGGAGGAGAAGAAGAAGAAGAAGAAGAAGAAGAAGAAGAAGAAGAAGAAGAAGAAGAAGAAGAAGAAGAAGAAGAAGAAGAACTTTATTTTTCTACCCTGCCTCCATCTTCCCAAAGCGACTCGGGGCGGCTTACATGGAGCCAAGCCCAAAATAGCATACAATTAAAACAAGGCAAATAAAAATTACAACAGCGTACAACCAACATAGTAAACAATAATAAAACAGACATCATAAACAATAACCAGAAATACACTTCTAGTCTCTCTGGGGGGGGGGGGGGGGGGGGCTGGTGAACGAAGAAGTTAGAGAATAGGCTGGTCGAAAGGTGGATATAATATATCACAGCATAGGAATAGAGAAGTTGTAATAGGATCAATTTAACTTAAAAGTACAGTAATCAAATACATAAACTTGATTTTAGACCATGGTTAGGGACCATCTGTCAAAGCAATCGTTAATCAAATGCACAACGGAACACACACATCTTTAGTTCCTTACGAAATGTGGATAGGGAGGGTTCTAACCTGATGTCCCTGGGGAGAGAGTTCCAAAGATGAGGGGCCACCACCGAGAATGCCCTTTCTCTAGTCCCCACTAATTTGATCTTCTCCTGTGAGCATGGAGAGAAGCAAAATATCTCCAGATAGATAGCTAGGCCCTTACCTTCTTATACAGAAAGGGTAGCTATGTATTCCTCATCACACCATACCAAATGTTATACTAGGATAAGAGTCCTCCTTTGTGTAGTATTACACATCATTCCCCATGTTTTTATCTTTTTCCGTTCCAAGTCACTGGGTGTGAGATCGGTTTTTAAGAACTACATTGCATCATGCTCGGTTTGGGGCTTTCCGGTGCTACATTTATCATTACTTCAAGGGAGGAAGGGGCTGACACATCTTGTGGCTGGTTATCAATAATAACAAGTGAGGGGTATTCCCATTATCCCTGGCTTGTGCCTTTTCTTGATGACAACACGAAACCACTGTCTGACCCAGGGTGGCAATTTCAGACTTTTCCATTCACTTTTGAATGACTCCCATTAATCTGAGAAGTTATTTTTGAAAAAAAAAAAAAGCTCCTGAACTGCTGGGATTTGTATTCCCTTTGCAGACAATTTTCTTGGCAGAGTTTTGTCTGAGTATCGCTTTGCTGCTAATGCCCTTCCCACACAAACCTAGGAAACCGGCGCTATTAAAATGACTATGCTAAGTGCCTTTCTATATAAGGAGATTGGCATGGAAACTGCATTTTTGCTCCACGGAGCTGATCCACACTTGTAGCTGTCTTCCCCACACCTATCATTACAATCTTCTGTTCGTGCCATAACTATTGGCTACCGCAGGAGCAACTGCGGGTTTCTTTCTCCCAACAATGGCTCCGGGGCATGTTTTCTGGCCTCCTACCAATGTTATCCAAACTCATTATGAGCCCCAGAATGCAACACTTGAGTATAGCGAATGGCTGGACCCATGTTCTGAAACGTGGAGTTCACAACAAAGCCAGTGCATGGCAACAAAAAGGTTGCATTAAGGAGTACCTCTGTTCCCAATTCCCTGCCGATCACTTATGACTTTGTTCCATAATGCTCCAATCCACTTCACCACCATTTAGTTTTCAGTCCCATCCACACAGAATATAAGCGGAGAAATCCGTGGTTCTCCAGACGTTTCTTTTTACTACAACACTCACAACGCTTTGTTGTGCTGGCTGGGGGTGCTGGGAACTGAAGTCCAAAACATATGCACAAATTCTTCCAGCATTCATAGAATCATCGAATCCTAGTTGGAAGAGACCTCATGGGTCATCCAGTCCAACCCCCCGCCAAGAAGCGGAGGGTGACTAAAATGATCAAGGGTCTGGAAAACAAGCCCTATGAGAAGAAGCTTAAAGAGGTGGGCATGTTTAGCCTGCAGAAGGGAAGACTGAGGGGAGACATGAAGAGGGCCATGGATCAATATGTGAGGGGAAATCATAGGGAGGAGGGAGCAAGCTTGTTTTCTGCTGTCCTGAAGATTAGGACGTGGAACAATGGCTTCAAACTACAAGAAAGGAGATTCCACTTGAAGAAGAACTTCCTGACTGTGAGAGCTGTTCAGCAGTGGAACTCTCTGACCTGGAGTGTTTTTAAACAAAGGCTGGATGGCCATCTGTCGGTGGTGCTTTGAATGCATTTTTCCTGCTTCTTGGCAGGGGATTGGACTGGATGGCCCATGAGGTCTCTTCCAACTCTATGAGAGCTGATCAGCAGTGGAACTCTCTGCCCCAGAGTGTGGTGGAGACTCTTTCTTTGGAGGCTTTTAAACAGAGGCTGGATGGCCATCTGCCAGGGTGCTTTGAATGTGATTTTCTTGCTTTTTGGCAGAATGGGGTCGGACTGGATGGCCCACGAGGTCTCTTCCAACTCTTTAATTCTATGATCTGTTCCAGAAGCCATCTGCCAGCATGCTGGGGATTCTGGGAGTTGCAATCCAAACCTGAGCAAAACCATTTTAGGTTCAAACCTGGCTCAAAAGGCTTTGACTGAAGAGACAACTTTGTGAGGCAGTTCAGAAATGCTGGCCTGGAAATTCAAGAAAGAGAGAGGATGGGAAAGAGGAGTAATCCTCGGCGTTTATGGCTGCCTGCCCCCCAAGCCCCAAACACAGGGACTGGCACTGATTCTGGTCCCTGGAGTTTGGTGCGTGTTTTGATTCGCAGCCTGCATCATGTTTGTACCAGATGGCCCAGAGTTAATGAACACAAACTCATCACTTTTGCTCACCAGGGAAATGTGCAACACAACCTGATTTGTACACGAAACCAAAATAATAATAACAATAATAATAATAATGTTTGAACATTTGGGGGAGTGTGCATTTTCCTGCACAAGAAGGGAGGACGTAAAAAAGAACATGGTTGGTTTGTTCAATATGGTCCGGCGTGTAATGGATCGTGCTGGAAACATGGGGTTAAGCTTTGCTTTTCTTGATGAGCATCTGTCACAGATGAAGTTCATAAGCTCATAGACCTTTAAATCCAGAAAGCCAATAGAGTCTGTTTGAAGCTGTGTGCTATTATTATTATTATTATTATTATTATTATTATTATTAACTTTATTTGTACCCCGCTAGCATCTCCCGAAGGACTTGATGCGGCTTACACGGGCCGAAGCCACAAAACACAATACAATAGAAAACATAACACAGCAATAAACAAAGCAAATCAAACAATTAAGCAAAATAACCACAATGACAATACATCAAGACACTATTAAAACTGGTTCGGCCAGCGCAATGGGGTACAGGGTTAAAAGTGCTGAGATGGCAGGAGGAACGTAGGATTAAAGTGCGGTGTGCAGCAACATTAGTTGTGCTATGACAGGAGAGGTGGTAAGAAGGCTTGCTTCGATTTCCAAACTCACCTGGCAAGCTGACGACAAAGTCAAGGGACGGAGTGAGCTCTTGTCCCAGAATGGGAATTACCAACATAATGTTTCTTTCTTTTTCTTCTCATGCCATAATGGCATATCCACGGAGGGATTTTTTCTGAGACTCAGGTGTGCCACTTCTACCCAATGGATTCCCTGCTAGAGAGCATCTGCAACGCACTCCAGTGTGTGTTCTGCTTCCCATATTTACGAGGGTTGAATTAAAAGTAATGCCTCCACCTTCGTTACTTGTGTTCGGGTGGGAATATTTTAATGAATCAAACACAGAAATAATCTTTAGGATGTGCTCTTTAACGACCACTATTCACTTTTCCACACAATCACCAGACAATTGGATACATTTCTGCCAACAATGAACAAGTTTTCTGAAGCAGTCACAGAAGAAGTCGACACTCTGTTTCCGCAACCAGCGTGTCACAGTTCTCACAACGTCTTCATCAGAAGCATAATGATGTCCCCACAGATCTTCTTTCATTATCGGGAACAGATGGAAGTCAGACGGTGCTAAATCTGGACTGTATGGAGGATGTCATACGGTGGTGAGATCCCATATCTGAAGTTCTGCTGTGATGCGCTTTCATTTCAGGCGTCAGCATCCTGGGTACCCATCATGCACAGATCTTCCGACAGCCAAGCAAAGCAATAATGCGACACACACATTCTTGTGAAATACCGATTATGCTTGAAATTTCTCTCTGAGTGATATGACGATCGTCTTTAATCAATCTGCGACTCCTTTGCTTGAGAAACTTGGTGGTTGCTGTCACAGGACATCCAATTCTTTGTTTGTCATGCAAGTCAGATGTTCCCACCTCAATATCTTTAAACTTACTCGCCGAACGACGCACAGTACTCACATCAACACAATCAGCACAAACAGCTTGCATTCTCTGATGAATGTCCTTTTGGGGTGACACCTTCTGCTGTCAAGAATTCAATGACTGCATGTTGCTTAAGTTGCATTGACCTACCGTATGCACAGGATTCCAAACTTCACACTTTAACAACACAACTGTTCAATGCTAAGGCTTCCCGCCAAAAGGGAACTGTAGAGGAGAGTCTACTGAACAAGCCAGCACCTGCCGCATACCAGTACTGCCATCTGTTGAGAAGTTACGAAGGTGGAGGCATTACTTTTCATTCAACCCTTGTAGGACCAAATAATTGAAATGCTAGGCAGAGTTCCTCTTTGGGCTTTGAGGCAAACACAATACAGTGTTCCCTCACTTATCACAGGGGTTCAGTTCCAGCACCTCCCAGGAGTTGCATGTGATGTCTGTAGACAGTCCATGTCTCACAGGCATAGAGCAGGGTTGGGAGGACAATAGCTCTATAAACAAGCACCTTGGTATCCCTACGGATGTCCCGGTCCTCAAACACTCTCTGCTTCATTCAGAAAAATGCTGCGCTCGCAGAGCTCAGGCAGTGTTGTAATTCAGTGTCGATGTTGACTTTGGTGGAGAGGCCACCAAGGCAGCAGAAATGATCAACATTTTCTAATGTTACACCATTAAGCTGTATCGCTGGCATTGGAGAGGGGTTGGCTGGTGACTGCTGGAACAGCACTTTGGTTTTTTCAATGTTCAATGACAGGCCAAGCTTTTCGTATGCTTCTGCAAAGGTGTTTAGAGTGGCTTGTAGATCTTCTTCTGAATGCGCACAGACGACGTTGTCATCAGCATACTGGAGTTCTATAACAGATGTTGTTGTAACCTTGGTTTTGGCTTTCAGTCTGCTGAGGTTGAATAGCTTGCCATCTGTCCGATAGATGATTTCCACTCCGGTGGGAAGCTTCCCATCAACAAGGTGAAGTATCATGGCGATGAAGATGGAGAATAAAGTTGGGGCAATAACACATCCCTGTTTGACACCAGATTCCACGTTAAATGGGTCACTTTGGGAGCCATTGCTGTCCAAAACTGTTGCCATCATGTCATCATGGAGGAGCCGCAGGATGTTCACAAATTTGTTTGGGCACCCGATTTTTTGGAGGATGGTGCAGGTGCATTTCCCACTCTCAGCTTATGCTCGAGTCAATACATTTTCCCAGTTTTTTGTGGTAAAATTAGGTGTTTCGGCTTATATCCGGGTCAGCTTATACTCAAGTATATAGGGTATATATTTTAAAATATAAATGAAAGGTTTTCATAGAATCATAGAGTTGGAAGAGACCTCATGGGCCATTCAGTCCAACCCCCTGCCAAGAATCATAGAATCATAGAATCAAAGAGTTGGAAGAGACCTCATGGGCCATCCAGTCCAACCCCCTGCCAAGAAGCAGGAGTATTGCATTCAAAGCACCCCTGACAGATGGCCATCTGGCCTCTGTTTAAAAACTTCCAAAGAAGGAGCCTCCACCACACTCCGGGGCAGAGAGTTCCACTGCTGAACGGCTCTCACAGTCAGGAAGTTCTTCCTCATGTTCAGATGGAATCTCCTCTCTTGTAGTTTGAAGCCATTGTTCCATGTCCTATTCTCCAGGGAAGCAGAAAACAAGCTTGCTCCCTCCTCCCTGTGACTTCCTCTAACATATTAATACATATGTCCCCATACATTTTGTTATTGCAATTTATGTATCCATTTTTATCTCTTATATAAGAGGTTGATGTAACCTCTGGTTTGCAAGTAAAGCTGAATGACTGTGTCACAAAAAGATGCACGTCTTAAAAGTGTGTCACCAACATGAAATGTTTGGAAAGCACTGGTCTACAAAGACACTGGCTGGGTATGGAAAGCTGCAAAATGCATTACACAGCTTGCCCAAAATTCCTCTTGGTGGCATAGGTCCCCCCCCCCCCCGCCCTACTTATTCTGACCACCATTTTAAAACTAGGAGAGGCCCTTTTTCCAATAGGAGTTGGTTTGGGTTGCCAAAAATATGCAAGAGTTGTCTCAATTCCTTCTGGGTAGCATTTAGAATTTCTCCCAAATAAATTGAGGGTTCCTGGAAACCACGAAAACTGCTTCTGGACGCCACATTTTCCACACCCTTGAAAGATGGGCATCCAGTTTGGCCCAGCTTTTTATTTGTCGTGTCAGATCAACCAGTCAATTATATTACATTTCTAACAGAACAAAGCAAACAAACAGATACAACACAACATTTGTGAGTTTGGTAGTTGGATAAATGTCCTTTGACCAGTATCTGGCCACTTGGAGTGCTTCTGGTGTTGCTGCAAAAAGGTCCTCCATTGTGCAAGTGGCAGGGCTCAGGTTGCATTGCAGCAGGTGGTCAGTGGTTGGCTCTTCTCCACACTCGCATGTCAAGGATTCCACTTTGTAGCCCCATTTCTGAAGGTTGGCTCTGCATCTCGTGGTGCCAGAGCAGTCTGTTCAGTGCCTTCCAAGTCGCCCAGTCTTCCTCTGTGTGCCCAGGGGGGAGTCTCTCATTTGGTATCAGCCATTGGTTGAGGTTCTGGGTTTGAGCCTGCCACTTTTGGACTCTCGCTTGCTGGGGTGTTCCGGCAAGTGTCTCTGTAGATCTTAGAAAACTATTTCTAGATTTAAGTTGTTGACGTGCTTGCTGATACCCAAACAGGGGATGAGCTGGAGATATCTCTGCCTTGGTCCTTTCACTATTGGCTGCTACTTCCCGGCGGATGTCAGGTGGTGCAATACCGGCTAAGCAGTGTAATTTCTCCAGTGGTGTAGGGCGCAGACACCCCGTGATAATGCGGCATGTCTCATTAAGAGCCACATCCACTGTTTTAGTGTGGTGAGATGTGTTCCACACTGGGCATGCATACTCAGCAGCAAAGTAGCACAGTGCAAGGGCGGATGTCTTCACTGTATCTGGTTGTGATCCCCAGGTTGTGCCAGTCAGCTTTCGTATGATATTGTTTCTAGCACCCACTTTTTGCTTGAGGCCCAGCTTAGACCAGTCAATGACTCACTTTTCAGGAAGAAAACTTGACTTAAAAGATTGGGGCTTTCTTCAGAGGAAACACGTGCCACGCATTGCATGGCGTGGATGCCAGCCCAATCAAACATGACCTTCGATTTAACTCCTGGCAACGCAGCACCCGGAGAAGGTCTGCTCGTACGCCGAGAGACAAGATTAGTCAGAACTGGGCAGCTGGGCCTCGCAGCTGCCAAAAACCGCACCAGCAAGCGGTTTGTGCCAAGGCAATCTACGATAGGAAGAACACATTCTTCCATTACCTCCATCAATGCCAGGAACAATGCCAGGCGGGTACGGCTCTGAAATGGCTCGCTTCGCATGCCGACGATGCTGAATGGAAGCGCACAGCTTGGAATGCAGGCACAAAATTCCCAAGTGAAGCATGAGGGGAAAGGATGCCTGCGCCGGTGGGTGGAGTGGGGGCAGCGGAGGAGGAGATGCTAAAAACAGCAGAGTTATTTCTGTAAGGGAGGCACTCTCTCGCCACGTCTGCACACACATGCACACTTTTTGTGCATCTGGTGGGTATGATCTTCCCACTGACTGCCTCCATGTGCATTATAGAGGGAGGGGAGGGGGAGGAAATGGCAAATAGAAATGCATTGTGCAGATTAGACCCTTTCGGCTGACAATATTGGTATTAAAGCTGAAGCAAAGCTGTTCAAGCCCGATATGCCGGAGTTGTCCTCTAGAGAGGACCAAAAGGGAAATTAACCCAAATGTGAAGCGGCCTGGAGTCAGCAGCGTTCTTCCCGCCGTTAGGAGTGTTAACACTTTCCATTCCATTGCTATTGCCTGTTTTTCACTTGCACAGATATTAACAGTGTTGAAAGACATTAGTCGTAGTTGTCATAGTTGTGAGGGTTAAATCCATGCTTACTTTTTACAATACATTTTTGGCAGTATTTTGTGCCTGGGGCTTTCCATTCACTCCCACTCTACTTCAATTAATGTATTAACTGTATGCTAGTGTACATCATGCAACGTGCAGGGCTTGGCGAATCCAAGGTTGAAAGAAACATTAACAATCTTAGATATGCAGATGACACCACTTTGATGGCTGAAAGTGAGGAGGAGCCGAGGAGCCTTCTAACCAAGGTGAAAAAAGAAAGTGCAAAAACTAGGTTGCAGCTAAACATAAAAAAAAACAAGATTATGGAAACCGAATTGATTGATAACTGGCAAATAGAGGGAGAAAACATGGAGGCAGTGACAAACTTGGTATTTCTAGGTGCAAAGATACCTGCAGACACAGACGGCAGCCAGGATATCTAAAGACGTTTACTTCTTGGGGGGAGATCAATGGCCAATCTCAATAAAATAGTGAAGAGTAGAGACATCACACCAGCAACGAAGATCTGCATAGTTAAGGCAATGGTATTCCCCATAGTAACCTATGGATGTGAAAGCTGGACCATAAGGAAGGCTGAGTGAAGGAAAATAGATGCTTTTGAACTGTGGTGCTGGAGGAAAGTTCTGAGAGTGCCTTGGACTGCGAGAAGATCCAACCAGTCCATACTTCAGGAAATAAAACCCGACTGCTAATTGAAGGGAATGATGTTAGAGGCAAAGATGAAGTCCTTTGGGCACAGAATGAGAAGACAGGAAAGCTTGGAGAAGAGAATGATGCTGGGGAAAATGGAAGGAAAAAGGAAGAGAGGCCGGCCAAGGGCAAGGTGGGTGGATGGTATCCTTGAAGTGGCTGGCCTGACTTTGAAGGAGCTGGGGGTGGCCATGGTCGACAGGGAGCTCTGGTGTGGGATGGCCCAGGAGCTCACAAAGAGTTGGAAGCAACTGAACAAATAAACAACAACAGTGTACATTGGAATAGTGTCACACACAAGACATTGGGTGCATATCCACTGTAGAATTAATGCAGTTTAATACCATTCTAAATACTATGGTTCAATGCTATGGAATCCTGGGATTTGTAATTTGGTGAGGGCCCCAGCACTCTTTGGCAGAGAAGATTCCTGAAATTATGACCCTCAGGATTCCACAGTATTGAATCCGAGACAATTAAAGCATATCAAACGGTATTAATTCTACAGTGTAACTACATCCATTGTTTTGGGTATTTGTCACTGTACAGAAGTGTTTATTATAATGTGTTTAAAACTGTATTTGTGTTTTACATTGGTTGCCTATGGCTGGAGCGGCCCAGCTGTGAGAGATATGTTGCCATGGAAACAAGGCAGAAGAGGAGGTGGGAGGAGCTTAGAGAGAAAAAGGTTTGAAAGTGACAGTTAAGTTTCAGTCAGGAGGAAGAGACCCTGAGAGGAGCAGAGTCAGATAAGGACTCTGAGAGAGTAGTTCAGTCAGGAGGAAGAGACCCTGAGAGAGAGTAGCAGAGTCAGATAAGGACTCTGAGAGAGTAGTAGAGGCAGGGAAGAGACTCTGAGGAGTGAAGAAGTGTAGTGTTAGTTAGTGTTCGTGAATATTTCTTCAGCTAGGGAGCTGAAGGGTAAAACTTTGTTAGATTTCTTTAGTTAAAAGAACTAACTGAGGCTTTGTATGATCGCCAGTCGGTGGAAGACTGGAGTTCTATTATTTGATCCAGTATAGATCAAACAGTGAGAATATTCACAGCAGGGAACACTGAATAATAAAACCTTCACCAGAGCAAGAGTTTAAAAGTTGTAACATCAAAGGCTGAATTGTATCTCTACCAAGTCATATTGTAACCATCAAGTATATGCCAAGCATAACCTCTCCATATTGTAACCATCAAGTATATGCCAAGCTGAACATCTTTATATTGCAACCACAAGCTTTGTTCAACAATAAACTTGTTCTCTTTGTTATTTTAAAATCTGCCTCATCTCCATTGATTTTACGTTCGGTGCATTCCACTCTACAAAAATTACCTCACAACATAAACAGAGACAAACAGAGACTTTAATACCAGCGTCTCTATACATTATGGTGGCAGTTTAATTAGCATTTTGACGGAGGTTCCTTACAGTTTTTGGTAATCCCATTTCGGTGGGATTAATACTTCTTCGCAGTCACTAATTATACCTGAACATTAGGAAGAACTTCCTAACAGTGAGAGCTGTTCGGCAGTGGAATTCTCTGCGTCGAAGTGTGGTGGAGGCTGCTTCTTTGGAGGCTTTTAAACAGAGACTGGATGGCCATCTGTCAGGGGTGCTTTGAATGCAATTTTCCTGCTTCTTGGCAGATTGGGGTTGGACTGGATGGCCCACGAGGTTTCTTCCAACTCTATAATTCTATGAGGCATAGAATCTATTTTGTGATAATTTTGAATGACTGCAAATATATAGCAGAATGAAAAATGAATATGTTTACAGCAAGAAAGATGATGTGACGAAGCTGATGAGTGTTGAACTACCGATTTGGAGAATACAGTTCAAATCCCTGCTTAGCTATGGAAACCCACCAATGAACGACCTTGGACACATCACATTCAGAAGAAGGCCAAAGCAAAATCTTGTCAAGAAAATCCTATGGTAATTTTATTTTAGGGCCACCTTAGGTCAGAAATGCCTTGAAGACACATCACAACAATGCATATAGTCACCTTGAATCCCATTTTGGGAAAAACACAGACTATACTGTTTTCCCAACAATGAATATGGTGTCCTGATTGGAGAACCTCCTCTCATAAGCCTGAGATGTTGTGAGTGGTTTCATTTCATGGCTTCCTATCATGGCTTTAGCGGGGGAGTGGGGCATGTGTTCATATGATTTCCCCCAAATATATACAACAATGTGGGTTTTCAAACTGTTTTAATTTGTTACTTTGCTTTTATGGATGGCTTGTTTAATGTGTTCCTAGAAAGTCTGAATGATTCCTACTGTTTTAATTTTTAATTGGTATGCTGCTCTGAGATTTGGCATAACAACATGTGATGGAAATGAGTGAAACTAAAAAAAAAATACACATGAGTCAAAGATAGTCCATTTGCATGTTCAGGATCTGGAGCAATCACCTTCTGGGTCAACTGGGCAAAATCAGAACCAGCTAGAATGCTCGTAGAAATGCCCAAATGAAGTAGACTCAGGGCCCTTCCACACATATAACCATATAACCCAGAATATCTACTTTGAACTGGATTATCTGAGTCCACGCTGCCATATAATCCAGTTCAATGTGGATTTTATGCAGTTGTATAGAAAAGGCCTCACTGAACCAAACAGTGAGTGGAGAGTCAACATTTATGTCAACCCCATTGATTCAATGGGTCTAGGTTAGTTGGAGCTAACAATGGATGGAATCTCCTCTCTTGTAGTTTCAATGGCTTCAAACTACAAGAGAGGAGATTCCATCTGAACATGAGGAAGAACTTCCTGACTGTGAGAGCCATTCAGCAGTGGAACTCTCTGCCCCGGAGTATGGTGGAGGCTCCTTCTTTGGAAGCTTTTAAACCGGGGTTGGATGGCCATCTGTCAGGGGTGATTTGAATGCAATATTCCTGCTTCTTGGCAGGGGGTTGGACTGGATGGCCCATGAGGTCTCTTCCAACTCTTTGATTCTATGATTCTATGAATCGGATTCAGGCCATGAGTCCTTTCTCTGGGAAAATGGCAGGAGATACAATTTGAAAAGCAGTAAAATGCAGGAGAGGAATCTAGGAAATGCCTCCATGCCAGAGATAATCATTTCTAAGGAATGAAGCATATTTAGCTAGAAGAGAAACTCTAATGTCTAGATGTTCCACGGCTTGATGGCCATTTTCAACCTGGAGAGTGAAGAGAGCACTGACTGGAAACAGTAAGGAAGCCTGATCATTTCTAAGGCATGAAGCATATTTTAAAGACTATTTAAAAGGACTGTTTATCCCCTCTGTTCTCTGTGTGAATTCAGAGAGACTGCTGTATGTATTGTTGCCCTGTTTGATCATTTGAACTGAAGTAAAGATACTGTTACTTGTTACACAAGCCCGAGTGACGCTTTATTATACTGCAGGGTATATCTTGGTTCGGAAACTGTAGTAAAGCTTCTGTTTATTTACATTTACTAACCCCCACATATCTTTCCCATATAGCTAAGCTCTCCAAGGGCTGCTTGCATCCCTTCACTCCAATCCAGTGTCAAATAGCAATTCACATGTCAGTGGGGCATTGCATTCACTCTAGGAGCTCTCCAAAGTGCTGAATCAATCCCTAACCTGGTCCAGCACCTTGGATAGCCCTTTTAGAACCAGCTAAAACCCGGAGAAGATTCATTACTCCACTGATATGGGAGTCACCGGCCTCACTGTGTAAGGTACACAGACTTACCACTACCTTTACTCTACCGTCCCTGATGTTTCTTTTCCCAACTCCCCATTTGCTGGGTTTATTCTCGTCTCTCAATTTCCCGTCTCCCTAATTTAGCCCTCTGGTTTAAAGTCTTATTAGTGTTGCATTAGAAGCACAAAGACTTGCGCTGTCATAACAAAGAGACAGAGAGCTTGTAGGCCCACTTTGCAAGGGGATTAAGTGGGAAGCCAGGCACCTCCTTGCATACTAATGATGCTTAAATAATACGACTCCAGCACCCTTGTGGCTGTGTTAACAGTACACAGGCTTCACAATAAGTAAGGAATGCAATTTTCATGCGCATAACGAGTTAAGATAATGGGCAAATGTACAATTCAGCCAAACAAGTTTGCTATAAACAATAGTGTGTCGTAGACGACAATTCTTCTCTCCCTTTCCTGTTGTTGTTGTCCTATTTTTCTCCCCTGTCCTCTCACAACACTTTTATTTCCACAATGCCATTAAGTGACCCCTTGTTTCATCTGCCTTCCTGATTCCTGGTAAAGGCACAATATCACAAGGATGTTTCATGACAATATTTTGAGAGTTTCTTTTCATTTCCTCCTAGATGAAATACCCTTTGCAGTTTAATTATGACGTGTCAAGGTTAGTAGGCTTCAAATGTACCCTTGGTTTTTTTAAAAGTTGTGTGTGCAAAGAGAATACATAATTTCCCTGCATTGTTGTATGTGCTTGAGAGAAACTATCTTCCTCTCAGAACGAGAATAAGACAAAACAAACAACTAATTTTGAAATAAGGTAAACCCACTGAATTTGGAAAGAACCTGGTTTCTTGAACAATGATGACAGCATTTGCTTCTCAGAATGAGTTTTTTTTTTTGGTCTACCACAAAACAAGGGGGACAACATGGAGCTACAACAACCACAACATGGAGAGGACCTTGTTGAATTGAAACATTCACACCTAGCTCCAACAGACAAGAGTTTCTTTCTCCCACCCTGGACACTCCACAGATATATAAACCCAAATTTCCTAGTTTCCAACAGACCTCACAGATGCAGGCGAAACATCAGGAGAGAATGCTTCTAGAACATGCCATATAGCCCAAAAAACCTACATCAACCCAAGGACAGGACCATTGCAGAGGGTTGGAAATGAAGAGGAGAGGTTTGACTTTGGACGTCAAAGAACTATTGTGTGGTCTCAACGGAGAAGAACTTAAGAGAAGATTCGAACATCAATATTTATTTTATTTAAAATTATTTGTAGGCGACGTGTTGTCGAAGGCTTTCATGGCTGGAATCACTGGGTTGCTGTGAGTTTTCCAAGCTGTCTGGCCGTGTTCTAGAAGCATTCTCTCCTGACGTTTTGCCTACATCTATGGCAGGCATCTTTAGAGGTTGAGGGGTTTGTTGGAAACTAGGCAAGTGGGTTTATATATCTGTGGAATGTCCAGAACAGGAGAAAGAACACTTGTCTGTTGGAGCTAGATGTGAATCTTGCAACTGGCCACTTTGATTAGCATTTAGTGGTCTTGCACCTTCAAAGCCTAGCTGGTTGCTGCCTGGGGATCCCTTGTTGGGAGGTGTTAGCTGGCCCTAATTGATTCTTGTTTGGAATTCCCCCCTTTTTTTAGTGTCGCTCTTTATTTACTGTCCTGATGGAGGGTTTTTTAAAAAATACTGCTAGCCAGATTTTGTTCCTTTTCATGGTTTCCTCCTTTCTGTTGAAATTGTCCACATGCTTCTTGTGGATTTCAATGGCTTCTCTGAGCAGTCTGACATGGTAGTTGTTACAGTGGTCCACAGATATAGAAACGTCACTAGTTTCCAACTGACCTCACAACCTGCCACAGATGTGAGAGAAATGTCAGGAGAGAATGCTTCTGGAATATGGCCATGCAGCCCAGAAAACTCATAGCAACTCATTTGTAGGGTTCCTATTATTTGTAGGGACATCCTGTTACTACACCTCATATATAATGGTACTTGAAGATGGATTTTGGAATAGACTAGCACTGTACTTTTTTTGTTAGAAAAAGTACAACTGGCTATCTAAAAAATAATTAGAGCAAAGCCCCAAACTGGTATAAGAATCAAAGTAACATGCATCTGGGCCACCACAAAATCAACAGCCAAAGATATACGGTAAGTATACTACACTCATGTAGCAATATGACACAGAAATATCTATATAAATAAAAATGTAATGTTCATTTGTGGGATTAACACAACTCAAAAACCACTGGGCAAATTGATACCAAATTTGGACACAAGACACCTATCAGGCCAATGAGTGACCATCACTCATAAAAGCCTTCCCAACAGATGGCCCTCCAGCCTCTACTTAAAAACCTCCAAAGAAGGAAACTCCACCAGACTCCCTGCAAAAATTCCACTGCTGAATAGCTCTTACAATCAGAAAGTTCTTCCTAGTGTTTAGATGGAATTTGTATTCTTGCAATTTGAATGTCCTAGTCCCCAGAGAGGTAGAAAACAAGCTTGTCTCCTCTTCAATGGGACATCCTTTTAAATATTTAAACATGGCTATCATGTCCTCTCTTTTCTCCAAGCTAAACATACCGAGCTCCCTAAACCACTCAGAGGGCTTGGCTTCCAGACCTTTTGCCATTTTGGTTTCCCTTCTCTGGACACATGCTAGCTCAGGTAGGAGTAAAGCCAGGCCTGGGGGACGGATGTGGCCTCTTGGGCTCTTTTCTCAGGCCCTCCTTTCACTCACAATCCTATCCTTATTTCCTTCTCCTTTTCTTCCCTCTCTCTTTCTCCTTCCTTTCCACTCTTTCATCCTTCTTTCCTTTCTCTCTTTTTTCTTTCCTTCCTTCTTCACTCCCTCCCTCCCTCTTTCTCTCTCCCTCCTTCCTTCCCTTCCACCTTTCTGATTTTTCTTCCTTCCCTCTTTCCTTCCTCCTTCCCTGTTTCTCTTTCCTTCCTTTCTTTTTCTCTTTCCTTCTCTCCCTCTTTCTCCCTACCTCCTTCCTTCACTTCCATCCTTTTGTCCTTACTTCCCTCTTTCCTCCCTTCTTCTCTCTTTATCCTTCCTTACTTCTCTTCCCTTTTCTCTTTCCTTCTTTCTCTCTTTCCTCCCTCCCTCCATTCCCTTTTACCCTTCCTTCCATCCACTTCCTCCCTTTCTTCCTTTTCCCTTTCTTTTTCCTTCTTCCTTTCCTCCTGGGAGAAGAGAGGGTCGAGAGGGAACATGAGAACCATGTTTCAAGATTTCCCATTGAGGAGGAGGGGGGGCTGACTTTCTGCTGCTCTAGAGACCAGGCCCCAAGGGAGCAATGGGCTCAAATGGCAGGGAAAGAGATTCAACTGAAAGATTACGAAGAACTTCCTGGAGAATGACACAGGCTGCCTTGGAGTGTATTGCAGTCTCCTTCTCTGGATGCTTTTCTGAAGACTGTCTATTGGGAGTGCTTTGATTGTGCCTCCTTGCATGGCAGGGGGTTGGACTGGATGGCCCTTGGAGGTCTTCCAACTCTGGAGTTATATGATTCAATATAATGAGAAGGCAATACGGGGTCTAACAAATATACTTTTTCTCTCCCATCCACCATCTCATCCTGACCAAGGCCAACCCTTTTGGGATCCAAATGTTTCCTGTTTTTTCTCCGCTTTCTGCCTCTGAAAGAGAAGAGGAAGATGAGAAAAGAGCAGAAAAGGGACTTGAGGAGAATCCCTCACGGTCCACCGACCCCTCTCCGGCCCACCAAGCGGCCCCTACGTTAGTAAATTTGCCCATGCCTGTTTTAGCTAGTCCATATCTTTCTTGGATTGTGATGCCTAGAACTGGACACAGGGTTATTCCAGATGAGGTTTGACAAAAGCAGAACAGAGTGGGACTAAGGCTGCAAATACAGGGTTAGTCAAAATGCATAGGCCAATAAGCCATTCAATTGAATGGCTTATTGGCCTATGCATTTTGACTAACCCTGTATTTAAACAGCTACTGTGCCCTCTCTCAGGTTTCTTTTTGATACGCTAAACAGACATTCAGAAAGCATTGTTCTGTGCATGAGAAGCAAGCAAGATGCCCTAATTTTCCTTTGCCCAGAAAAAGCTAGGAGCTTGTATGGTGGTCACTGAGGATGAGGCTACTTAGAGAAGTGCTTGAAGATCATTAAAGCTGGATCCTAGTTTGGCTGGAGCACTAACTCTTGGTAGTGTACTTAGTCTAATGGTTAATGCAGCTCTTACCACTTAGCGAGCACTTAAGGAAAATGGAAGCTGAGCTCCAGCCCTTCGTCATTCTAGAGAGCATCTCGCTAAGCTAAACAATCCAGTAAAAACAGAATGCTGAATGAGATGTAACTGAAGTTCTTTAGAATTAGTTTGCGTCTGCAAAGAAAGGAGACCGCATTGTAAACAGGGTTGAGAGAGGAGATTTCTTAGCTGTTGGGTATATGTCTGAACAGGAGAAGCAGCTCACGTTGACGATAAAATGCAGATGTTTCAAATCAGAAAAGAGGGACGCATAAAGGGTTTTGAAAGATTGGTCATAGATGCAAGATTTCTTTATCTGGTCTGCTGAGAGGCACTTGTCCTTCTGCACAATGTGACAAGGAAGCATGAACAAAGCATGGAAGGGATAAAGGCCGGCGTTAATGCTACAGCAAATGAGATTTTCCTAACAAGGCTGGATATACTTAAAAACGTCATAACTGTAAAGACTTTGGTTGGGAGGCAGCTGGACTTTCAGTCTCCATTCCTCCCTAACTATCACTTGAGATGGAGGAGACCTCCTGGGCCATCCAGCCCAATCCCATTTGCTGAGCCAAATTAAAGGTGCAGGTCATGACCTATAAAGTGATCACATCTCCGCGATCACATCTCCTTCTATGAACTGGTGCGTACTCTAAAATCTTCCAGGGAGGCCCTTCTCTCGCTCCCACCACCGTCTCATGCTCGGCTGGTGGGGATGAGGTAGAGAACCTTCTCGGTGGTGGTCCCCCACCTCCGGAACACCTTCTCCAGAGAGTTAAGACAGACCCGATCACTTTCCTTGTTTTGCAAGAACTTGAAGACTTGGTGTTTTCATCAGGCCTTTGAAAATGACTAATTACTAGTCCCAGACTCAAAGTCATAAATAGAATCATAGAATCAAAGAGTTGGAAGAGACCTCATGGGCCATCCAGTCCAACCCCCTGCCAAGAAGCAGGAACATTGCATTCAAATCACCCCTGACAGATGGCCATCCATCTGGACTCGGCCTTGCTCTTCACTCCCTTTGCTAACCCCGTCATCTCCAAGTACTCATCCTGCCCAGTCCTTCTCATAGTTTATTAATAAGTCCTGGAAATGTAGCCCCAGGTCCCACTGTGGTCACTGTTAGCAGCACTCCTTGCACTTTCTCCATCTCCCCGGCCCTATATTGCTCTGCACTAGCTTTGGCCCTGCCCCCTTAGATGGTCTAGGCCCACCCAACTACTCCAGCCCCTTGCAGCTTATTTCATATGATAGAATAGAGTTGGAACTGGTTTTAATGTATATGTTTTTGTGTTAATAATGTTGGTCTATGTCTTGAATACACTGTATATCTTGCACATGTGGAAACTGAGCCCCCCCCCCCCCCCCCAGGTGAGACAGAACAGTATATATATATAAGATGATGATGATGATGATTATTATTATTATTCTGCCAATGGGAAACAGGAAAATTGCATTCAAGGCACCCCCCAACAGATGACCATCCAGCCTCTGTTTCAAAGCCTCCAAAGAAGGAGCACTCGCCACAGTCCAGGACAGAGAGTTCCACTGCTGAACAGCTCTCTCTCACAATTAGAAAGTTCTT
Organism: Anolis sagrei; assembly: GCF_037176765.1. Taxonomy (NCBI): domain Eukaryota; kingdom Metazoa; phylum Chordata; class Lepidosauria; order Squamata; family Anolidae; genus Anolis; species Anolis sagrei. Next base: position 8,858,534 of record NC_090021.1, on the reverse strand, counting down.
CCTCATGTTCAGTTGGAATCTCCTTTCTTGTAGATTGAAGCCATTGTTCTGCGTCCTAGTCTCCAGGGCAGCAGAAAACAAGCTTACTTCCTCCTCCCTATGACTTCCCCTCACATATTTACACACAGCCATCATGTCTCCTCTCAGCCTTCTCTTCTGCAAATTTGGCCAAATTTGTGGCCAAATTTGGCAGCAATTCGTTCAGCGGTTTTTGAGTTATGATGTCACTCAAAACGAACAGAACATTGATAGATACAACAAAGATGGAGGAAATTGAAATTTCCTGGGGTTTATTCACCGTAGAAAGGAATGCACCTGAGGGGACAAGTTTCACCTCGGCACTGCAGCCTCCTTGCCCCATAGATTCTCACAATGTTGTGCTTGTGGGACCCTCTGGAACAACTGGGAGGGAGTGTGCAAAGAGGAGGAAGTCTTATTATGCCGGCAAGAATTCTTTTTGCAAAAGGTTGGGCATCATTCTGCCAGCTCCATTTAACCTCAAATCTCAAAGTAAAATTAGAAGACAGAGACAGGTAATTAAATTTAAATCTTTTTAAATCCTTGACCCAGATCAGGAGGCAGCGGAGAGGAAAGAGGGGTTTAACATTTTCCCAACCAATATCATCTTCCCAATAAAAAGTTCTGCTCATATTGAAGCTGCTATTTACTCTCTTGCAGGAAACATACCCGTGAATGTATAGTTTGGTCTACATATCCACAGGTTCCATATCCACAGACTCAACTATTTACTGCATGAAAACAGATTTTTAAATCTCAAAATAAAACTCTGATTTTGCCATTTTTTGTAAGCAATGCCATAATATGGTGCCATTGTATATAACAGGATTCCAGCTTCCATGGATTTTGGTATCCATGAGGGGTCATGGAGCCAAGCACCAGTTAATGGGTTTTCTAACAGGGCAAATGGCAGTTTTTAGGGCTCTCATAAGGAAAACATTGAGGTGGGAGGAATGTTTAACCCCCCTTCTAGTTGTGAAGCCCCCAGTGGTGCAGCAGGTTAAACCACTGAGCTGCTGAACTTGCTGACTGAAAGGTCAATGGTTCGAATCCAGGGAGTAGGTTGAGCTCCTGTGTTAGCCCCAGTTTCTGCCAACTTGGCAGTTAGAAAACATGCAATGTGAGTAGATCAATAGTTACTTCACAAGACCCCACAACTTCTGAGGATGCTTTCCATAGAGCAGGCGAAATGCCAGGAGAGAATACTTCTGGAGCATGGCCATACAGCCTGGAAACTCACAACAACTCAATAAGTACCACTTCTGCAGGAAGGTAACCGTGCTGGCCACATGACCTTGGAGGTGTCTATGGACAATGCCGGCTTTTCGACTTAGGTAAAGGTAAAGGTAGTCCCCTGGCATTAAGTCCAGTCATGTCTGACTCTGGGGGTTGGTGCTCATCTCCATTTCTAAGCCGAAGAGCCAGCGTTGTCCGTAGACACCTCCAAGGTCATGTGGCCGGCATGACTGCATGGAGCGCCGTTACCTTCCCGCCGGAGCGATACCTATTGATCTACTCACATTTGCATGTTTTCAAACTGCTCGGTTGGCAGAAGCTAGGGCTGACAACAGAAGCTCATGTGGGATAAAGCTAGATTCATGTCTCTCACAATAAAGGCAAAGGAAGATAACAATAATTGGACAGAAATCCTAAAATATTTGACAGCCGCAATACAAGCCACGATAGCCCGAGGATGGAGAGACGATACAAAATGGGATTTAGAAACTTGGTGGGCTTATCTATCAGAATATATAATTAATGATTTCATCAATCAAAAGAAAAACAAGTATATAAATAGCCAAAAAGAATAAGACTGGTTCAGGAAATGGTCGGTGCTAATTGACAAAATAGACGGAGATGACAGATATAGTATTTTGAACCAGGCTTTCCACACAGTTAAACTGATGCAATGACATCATTGAGAATTGCTATTCCAGGGGGGTGGGGGGAATGGGGGAGGGCGGGGGTGATGGGTGATACATAACTAAGGAATGTAAAAAATGTCATTTAAGGAATATTGATGTACACGCTGGGTTTAGAAAAGCCAGAGGAACAAGAGACCAAATTGCCAATATCCACTGGATAATGGAGAAAGGCAGGGAGTTTCAGAAAAACATCTATTTCTGTTTTATTGACTATTCTAAAGCCTTTGACTGTGTGGATCATAATACATTCTTGGTGGTATGGGCATACCAAACCACCTTGTCTCTCTCCTGGGGAATCTGTATAAGGACCAAATAACAACAGTCAGAACTGAGCACGGAACAACAGACTGGTTCAAGATTGGGAAAAGCGTACGGCAGGGTTGTCTATTCTCCCCCAACCTATTCAACTTGTATGCAGAACACATCATGCGATGTGCGGGGCTTGACAAATGCAAGGCTGGGGTGAATATTGCTGGAAGAAACATTAACAACCTCAGATATGCAGATGACACCACTTTGATGGCCGAAAGCGAGGAGGAGCTGAGGAGCCTGATCATCAAGGTGAAAGAAGAAAGCGCAAAAGCCGGGTTGCAGCTAAACATAAAAAAAAACAAGATTATGGCAATTGGACTGATTGATAACTGACAAATAGAGGGAGAAAACATGGAGGCCGTGACAGATTTTGTATTTCTAGGTGCAAAGATTACTGCAGATGCAGACTGCAATCAGGAAATCAGGAGACGTTTCCTTCTTGGGAGGAGAGCAATGGCCAGTCTCAATAAAATATTGAAGAGTAGAGACATCACACTGGCAACGAAAATGCACATAGTTAAAGCAATGGTATTCCCCATAGTAACCTCCGTGGATGTGAGTGCTGGACCATAAGGAAGGCTGACAAAGGAAGATAGATGCTTTTGAACTGTGGTGTTGAAAGAAAATTCTGAGAGTTCCTTGGACCATGAGAAGATCAAACCAGTACATACTTCAGGAAGTAAAGCCCGACTGCTCATTGGAGGGAAGGATATTAGAGACAAAGTTGAAGTACTTTGGCCACATAATGAGAAGTCAGGAAACCTTGGAGAAGGCAATGAAGCTGGGGAAGATGGAAGGAAAAAGGAAGAGGGGCGGACCAAGGGCAAGATGGATGGATGGGATCCTTGAAGTGACTGGCTTGACCTTGAAGGAGCTGGGGGTGGTGACGGCAAACAGGGAGCTCTGGCGTGGGCCGGTCTATGAGGTCACGAAGAGTCAGAAACGAATGAACGAATGAACAACAACAAAGGAATATTTATTTTTGGAATAATGTATACTGAAATAAGTCCTGTATGGCAAAAGTCTGTTAATTGTTGGGATGTATCAAATAAAATTTATAATTATTTTTAAAAAGAAAGAAAGAAATGGAGGTGAGCACCACCCCTTAGTCAGTGTGCTGTCGCACGCTGGGCCTGTGCATAAGACTGTAGACAGGACATAAATTCTGTGTGCCCAACGGGACGCCGGAGCTGCCTAAGATTAAAGGCCTTTGGATTTCCTTAAAGCAGAGTCTTTAGATTGCTTAAAATGTGCAACGAAGTTCTTTATTATTGAAAACAAACAGGTACTTCAAGGCTTTCTTAATAGTCTATTGGCTCTCTCAATCTTGTTCACTGGGAACAGGCACTATCTTCTTAACTGTAATTTAACTAATGGGGAAATCCTTAACTTCTAATCTGGGCAGTCTGTACTTGCCTCTGTTGGCGTGGAGCCCCTGCACCCGGTACCAACTGCGTCTGGCTTCCGCGAGCGACCCTTACCAAGCAGAGCTTTGTAGACTTCCAGGGGGGGAAAAGGAGTTCAGGTTTCAGTGATGGCTGGCTGAAGTACTTCAGCAAAGGAGCTGTAAGGTTGTATGATACTCGGCCAAGCTGTGGGATGTATAACCCCGGTCAAGCCGTAGAAGACGAAGCTTTCTACAGGAGCTCTTGGTATTATGTCCTGCATGGAAAGCTTCTCTGTGTGGACAGAACTCAAAAAGGCTCCTATTCCCTCCAAAAACCCAAAGGGGGTGGAACCAGGGAACCTAACTATAATTGACAGGTGGCTTGCCCTATGATTGCAGCCAAAAGAAGCCACCTATCTGCAGAGTCCCTGAAACTTAGGACTGCAACAAACATTCAATGCAAAGCAAACAAAATTGGAGCTCCATTAAGTCAGACACAACTAGACTTAATGTCAAGGGGAAATCTTTACGTTTACCTTTACCTACTTGTGAACCACAATCCCAAACAAAAATTCCCTCTTGCACCTTCTGAAAACATTTGAAGGGCAGCCTCATGTGCAGCTTATTACAGTAGTCTAATGTACCCACATGCACTCTGGGCATGTGGAAAGCATTTTCCCCTCCCCATTTAGCATTTCTGCCAAAGTACCAATCAGCTTCAGAAAGTGCCAATCTTAATGTTGTCAATGAGGCGCTGGGTGCTTAGGAGTGTGAAATATTTATTTTACAAATGAACTGCTACCAGAATGTGTGTGTGTGTGTGTGTGCTTGCTTGCGTGCGTAAAAGAGAGAGGGAGCAGATCAAAGGAGGACGGGGTTTAAAATTAAAATCTGGTCCAGGTGCAGAACGGCCCTCTCGGAGCCTCGATGGTGGTAGCAATTCGGATGACAGCTGCGCTGTAAATGAAAGTTAATTATAATATCTGAGGCCTGTCATCTGCATTTCCGTCGTTTGAACTGGCAGGAGGAAAGGCCCCCTCGTGCCGCCGCCTGCATCTGAATCCTAAATAGTTTCAAAGGGAGCCGCGGCATGGAGCTAAACCAAAGTGGCTCCCTCCTCCGTTCCGAATTGTGTCCCTTGACAATGTCCTCGCTTGAGGGTCAAGATCATGACATTGCCTGGCGGCGGTCTGGCTGTGCATGTGGGTCCATATCTGGGGAACGTGGAGGGGAAAAGGGTCTTTGGGGACCAAGGCCACACCAGCCACGCAGCTGGCAATCCCAGCAAAATCCCCGATGCTGCCCTTTCTTGACCTGGCTTTTCAATGCATCCCAGGCTGAGCTGATGGGGAACAATAAATAGCACCCTTGCACATGTGACCCCCTGATATGGGAGGGCCCTCCCCCTTCCTCCTCTCCTCTTCCTCCTCATCTTCCTCCTCCTCAGGATGCAACCATCAGTCCCTAGGCTAGCTGCTATGGCAACCACGCTGCAGCATATTCAAGATGAGTATGTTGCATTGGGGGGGGGGGGGGTGGAAGAAGCAAGGAAAAGAGATGCTGAGGAGGGGGATCACATCTGGAATGAAACATTCCCACCAGAGGGAGAGACTCTCTTTGGAAATGCAATGTTGCTCCAGTTTGAGTGGTTTGAAAGGTTCCGCTTACTCAAATCCCCCAAAATAAGTCAACGAACAACTCACAGAACTGAGGTGCACTTTCCAGCACACGTTAGCAGACTTGTACATTTACAATTTGCGTCAGCATGGTAGGGTTTTTTTTCTTTAATGCCCCTGTTCCTGTTATTAGTGTTCAAGTATCAATGAAAGGTGTTGCCGGCACGTCACAACTAATCTTTTCATTTTTATTGCCTGAGCTCAAGTGGATTGCTTGTGAGCTGCACTGGTTGAGTGCCGAAATCCTTGAGACTAAAATGTTTTGGAGTTCAGATTTTGAAATACCTGTATTTGTATATATGCACATCCCAAGATGTCCTGGAGATGGGCCCCAAGTCTAAACATGAAATTCATTTACCTTTCATGCACACGTTGCCTAAAAGTAATTTTGCACACAATATATGACATCATCTTATGCATGAAGCAGAAGTTTTTGGACCATCCAAAAGCAAAGATGTCACGGTCTTCGCCACCCATATGGATAATTACAGATTGTGGAGTATTTCAGATTTTGGAAATCCAGATATGCGATGTTCAAGAATTAACTTTCGGAACTGCTACTCCTCCATTCAGCCTTGGTCAGACCTCACCTGGAATACTGTGTCCAATTCCGGGCATTGCAAGTGAAAGGAGATGTTGACAAGCTGGAATGTGTCCATAGGAGGGCAAATAAAATGATCAAGGGTTTGGAGAACAAGCCCTATGAGAAGCAGCTTAAAGAGGTGGGCATGTTTAGTCTGCAGAAGAGAAGGTTGAGAGGAGACATGATGAGGGCCATGGATCAATATGTGAGGGGAAGTCATAGTGAGGAGAGAGCAAGCTTGTTTTCTGCTGCCCTAGAGACTAGGATGTGGAACAATGGCTTCAAACTACAGGAAAGGAGATTCCACCTGAACATTAGTAGGAACTTCCTGACTGTGAGAGCTGTTCAGCAGTGGAACTCTCTGCCCCGAAATGTGGTGTAAGCTTCTTCTTGGGAGGCTTTTAAACAGAGCCTAGATGGCGGGGGTGCTCTGAATGCAATTTTCCTGCTTCATGGAAGGGAGTTGTTCTGGATGGCCCATGAGGTCTCTTCCAACTTTATGATTCGATGATTCTAAGGTCTCTTCCAATTTTATGATTCTATGATGTCTGATGGAAAGCAGACAACCCTCGAAGATATGATGGACTAGCAAAGCAAACATTCTTTTGAGCAAATGCAGTGTGAATCTCCCTCACCATTGTAATGTCAGCGACATCTCCGAATAAAATAACAAATCCGAAAAAGGGAGGACTCTATTTCAAGGGTATGTATTCATGCAAGGGATCGAAATGACCATCAAATTTTTATGCTCTAGAACAGTGGTTCTCAACCTTCCTAACGCCACGACCCCTTAATACAGCTCCTCATGTTGTGGTGACCCCCCAACCATAAATGATTTCCGTTGCTATTACATAACTGTAATGTTGCTACTGTTACAAATCGTAATGTAACTATCTGATATGCAGGATGTATTTCAATTCACTGGACTAAATTTGGTATTTATTTATTTATTTATTTATTTATTTATTTATCGTATCAGTGCAACCAGTCGATTATATTACATTTTTAACAGAACAAAGCAAAAAAAAAAAAAAACCAGACAAAATACAAAATTTGTGAGTTTGGTAGTTGATTAAATGTCCTTTGACCAGTAGCTGGCCACTTGGAGTGCTTCTGGTGTTGCTGCAAGAAGGTCCTCCATTGTGCATGTGGCAGGGCTCAGGTTGCATTGCAGTAAGTGGTCAGTGGTTTGCTCCTCTCCACACTTGCATGTCGAGGATTCCACTTCGTAGCCCAATTTCTTAAGGTTGGCTCTGCATCTTGTGGTGCCAGAGCGCAGTCTGTTCAGCGCCTTCCAAGTTGCCCAGTCCTCTGTGTGCCGAGGGGGGAGTCTCTCATCTGGTATCAGCCATTGGTTGAGGTTCTGGGTTTGAGCCTGCCACTTTTGGACTCTTGCTTGCTGAGGTGTTCCGGCGAGTGTCTCTGTAGATCTTAGAAAACTATTTCTAGATTTAAGTCGTTGACGTGCTGGCTGATACCCAAACAGGGCATGAGCGGGAGATGTCTCTGCCTTGGTCCTTTCACTATTGGCTGCTACTTCCCGGCGGATGTCAGGTGGTGCAATACTGGCTAGACAGTGTAATTTCTCCAGTGGTGTAGGGCGCAGACACCCCGTGATAAAGCGACATGTCTCATTAAGAGCCACATCCACTGTTTTAGTGTGGTGAGATGTGTTCCACACTGGGCATGTGTACTCAGCAGCAGAGTAGCATAGCGCAAGGGCAGATGTCTTCACTGTGTCTGGTTGTGATCCCCAGGTTGTGCCAGTCAGCTTTCGTATGATATTGTTTCTAGCACCCACTTTTTGCTTGATGTTCAGGCAGTGCTTCTTGTAGGTCAGAGCACGGTCCAGAGTGACTCCCAGGTATTTGGGTGCGCTGCAATGCTCCAGTGGGATTCCTTCCCAGGTGATCTTCAGAGCTCGGGATGCTTGTCTGTTCTTAAGGTGAAAGGCACATGTCTGTGTTTTAGATGGGTTGGGGATCAGCTGGTTTTCCCTATAATAGGCAGTGAGAGCACCTAGAGCTTCAGAGAAATTTGTACTAAATTTGGTACAAATACCTGATACACCCAAATTTGAATACTGGTGGGTTTGGGGGGGGGGGGGGGAGAGATTGATTTTGCCATTTGGGAGTTGTAGTTACTTGGATTTGTAGTTCACCGACAATCAAAGAGCATTCTGAACTCCACCAACAATGTAACTGAACCAAACTTGGCACACAGAACTCCCATAACCAACAGCAATTACTGGAGGGTTTGGGGGGCATTGACCTTGAGTCTTGGAGTTGTAATTCACCTACATCCAGAGAGCACTGTGAACTTAAACAATGATGGATCTGGACCAAACTTGGCAAAAATACACAATCTGGACAAATGTGAACACCGGTGGAGTTTGGTTCCAGACCTTGATATTTGGGAGTTGTAGTTGCATTCTGAACCCCACCAACGACAGAATTGGGCCAAAGTTTCCACACAGAACCCCTATGACCAAAAGAAAATACTGATGGGCTTTGGTGATCCCTTTGACACCCCCTCACGACCCCCCCCCCCCCAGGGATCCCAACCCGCAGGTTGAGAAACGCTGCTCTAAAAGATTCTCTGCAATGCTCTGTGTAGGCACAGACCACAGAGATACAGGAGACACACTGCAGAACCAATATCATGAAATGATTTCTACTTAGCTTTGTTTTGTTGATCCATTCTCAGGATTCTTCAGCATGTTTACTTAGAAGTGAGTCCCAAATAGTCATGTTAAGTCTAGGATGACAATATTAATCTCTGGCTGCCCTTCCTTCCATAGAAAATGCAATCTTCTGCTTAAGGTAAAGGTAAAGATAGTCCCCTGACATTAAGTCCAGTCATGTCTGACTCTGGGGTGTGGTGCTCATCTCCATTTCTAAGCCGAAGAGCCGGCGTTGTCCGTAGACACCTCCAAGGTCATGTGGCCGGCATGACTGCATGGAGCGCCGTTACCTTCCCGCCGGAGCGGTACCTATTGATCTACTCACATTTGCATGTTTTCGAACTGCTAGGTTGGCAGAAGCTAGGGCTGACAGCGGAAGCTCACGCCGCTCCCCAGAATCGAACCTGCGACCTTTCGATCAACAAGCTCAGCAGCTCAGTGCTTTAACCCACTGCGCCACCGGGGGCTCCATCTTCTGCTTAGCAAAGTCATAAACTGGTTATATAATGGAGAGCAGGACCTAGACTCATAAACACACACAGAGTATCTTCCATATTTATATACATTAGGCCTGTGTATTATGTTGAAATACACTAAACATAAGGACAAATGTATCCTGCACTTCTCGCTCCCAATATTGCCAATAAATTAGACCACACCTGGAATATTGTGTCCAATTCTGGGCACCACAATTCAAGAGAGATATTGACAAGCTAGAATGTGTCCAGAGGAGGGCGACTAAAATGATCAAGGGTCTGGAGAACAAGCCCTATGAGGAGCGGCTTAAGGAGCTGGGCATGTTTAGCCTGAAGAAGAGAAGGCTGAGAGGAGACATGATAGCCATGTATAAATATGTGAGAGGAAGCCACAGGGAGGAGGGAGCAAGCTTGTTTTCTGCTTCCTTGGAGACTAGGACGCGGAACAATGGCTTCAAACTACAAGAGAGGAGATTCCATCTGAACATGAGGAAGAACTTCCTGACTGTGAGAGCCGTTCAGCAGTGGAACTCTCTGTCCCGGAGTGTGGTGGAGGCTCCTTCTTTGGAAGCTTTTAAACAGGGGCTGGATGGCCATCTGTCAGGGGTGATTTGAATGCAATATTCCTGCTTCTTGGCAGGGGGTTGGACTGGATGGCCCACGAGGTCTCTTCCAACTCTTTGATTCTATGATTCTATGAAATGTTTAGTTTCTCATCAACTTTTGAACATTTTCTGATACTTCCAAATATCATGATGCTGCCCACTTCTGCCTGAAGAAAGGAGACACATGGCCTGCTGTAGAGATGTTCCAAGGCCGCCAGAGGGCAATGAAATGAACCAGGTTCTCCCTCGATCATAATTCTAAATTTCCGCATCTTACAGCAGGCAAGTCATTTATAGCCACTTCCCCCACCCCCTTTTGCTGTAATAAAATGTCATTGAATAATGTGGATGTTTATTTGCTGTGGCAGTTGATACTTAACACCAATTTGCACATTGGGAAGAGATAATGACAAGTTTGGAAGGGGAGGGGGCAGAAACGGTCTCACAAAATATAATTAAACAATTGGAATAGTAAGAAAAGATTACAGCAACACAGAAACAGGGAAGGTGATGGTTAATGCTCCCAGAGAGAAGCCAACGGGCTATTTAGCTTGGATTAGCCAGAGCTCCAAAAGAAGAATCCATTGTATTAATGCCACGGCAGGGCTGAGCCAACTCTGCTGGGGGTGGCCAGAGAAGAGGTCCAGAGCTATGGAGTGGAATCCACGAAAGTTCCTGGCATGAACACAACCTTAACGCGTGCCAATGCCGGCCAAGGTATTTGCGAGTCCTGGCTGGTCCCAGGAATGTCTTGGGTTGGGAGATTGAGAGGCACTGAATCCAAATGTCATGCACCATCCACTAACCCTCCTGGAATGGAAAATGGGTTACCGTGGACCTGCCTGGAGCATGCCACAAGTCGCAGTGCATCATACAAGAGCCAGCATTTTGTGTTTAAGCAAATAGATTCAAATAATAATACTGAAGATTCAGACTGAACAGTCCAACCAACCTCTGGATGCTGCTCAACAGCAGGTTAGACTGCTTTGCAAGGTGGTTATTTATTTATCATGCCAGAAGCAAATTGAGGATACAGTTCTAATATATAAACTTTATTTATTATTTATTTACCATATTTATACCCTGCCCTTTTCACCCCTTAGGGGACTCAGAGTGGCTTATATATATAGGCAGCAATTCGATGCCAACATGAACATTACAACAAATAAAATAAAACATATTTTAACCACTAAGCTGCTGAGCTTGCTGACTGAAAGGTCGGCGGTTCGAATCCAGGGAGTGGGGTGAGCTCCCAATGTTACTCCCAGTTTCTGCCAACCTAGCAGTTTGAAAACATGCAAATGTGAGTAGATCAATAGGTACCATTTCTGCAAGAAGGTAACGGCACTAAATGTAGTCATGTTGGCCACATGACCGTGGAGGCGTCTACAAAGAATGTCAGCTCTTTGGCTTAGAAATGGAGATGAGCACCCTCCTCTTGAGTTGGACATGACTAGCCTTAATGTTTATTTATTTACAGTATTTATATACCAAGGGAAAACTTTTACCTTTACTATATACATTAAAATGATCACTAAAACATATTAACATTAAAACCACTTATTTAAAATCACCGCAAACAAAGTTAGAAACTTGGCATTATGCTAAATTTCCTTGACCAGAAGTTGGTCATTTCGAGTGCCTCTAGTGGCACTGTAAGGAAGTCCTCCACTGTGCATGTGGCAGGGTTCAGACCACACTGTAGTAGGTGGTCTGTGGTTTGCACACTCCACTTTGTAGCCCCATTTTTGAAGGTTGGCTCTGCATTTCGTGGTACCAGAGCGCAGTCTGTTCAGCACCTTCAAATTCAACCAGTCTTCTATGTGTCCAGAAGTGAGTGTCTCATCCGGTATCAGCCATGACTTAAGGTTCTGGGTTTTAGCCTGCCACTTTTGGATTCTCGCTTGCTTAGGTGTTCCTGTGAGCATCTCTGTAGATCTTAGAAAGCTATTTCTTGAATTGGCTGGCATCAGAACAGAGGATGGGCCGAGGATGTCACTGCCTTGGTCCTTTCATTATTGGCTGCTACTTTCCAGTTGTTATCAGGTGGTGCAATACCGGCTAAACAGTATAATTTCTCCAGCAGTGTTGGGCATAGACATCCTTTGATAATGCGGCATGTCTCATTAAAAGCTACATCCACTGTTTTAACATGGTGTGATGTTTTCCACACTGGGCATGTGTATTCAGCAACAGAGTAGCGAAGTGCAAAGGCAGATGTCTTTGCTGTATCTGGTTGTGATCCCCAGGTTGTGCCAGTCAGCTTTCATACAATGTTATTTCAAGTACCAACTTTTTGCTTGATAGTCAAGCAGTGCTTCTTGTAAGTCAGATTAAGGTGGTGGATTAAGCAGAAGTTGGATGGCTACCTATCCAGAACTGTTGGTAATTTGGGAAGATCATAGTACATGAACAGAACGATATGGTGCCTCTTCACATATTTGGGCTCCATGATACTTAAGACTGACAATGATAACCGCCACTTTGAGATGGCCGCAACAGCAAACACTAGTGTCACAATATAGCCCAAGTGGCGATGAACTTGAGATTGGATACTATTTTTAGGGGGTTGATCTAGATGACCATGGGGGTGACTTTCCAGTTTGGTGGTTCTGTTGTTGGGTAAGACTGATATATCAGCCCAACTGTATCCTCTCAATTGGGAAACGAAGCTATGTCCTATGCAGCTAGGCTCCCAGAGGTTTTTGCCTTTGGCCAGAGCTAATCAGGGATGTCTTCCTTTTCCCAGCTTCAATAAACAAGGGTTGCTTTTGCATGGACACACAAATACCCACTCCAGTTTCCATAAACTTTTTCTTCCTGTTTGAAAAGGGGACTGATTTTCTACTACTGAGTGGTGGTGGTTCACAGATAACTTTAAGATGTTCTCACTTATTGAACTTAACTTAATCTATATATATAAAAATGCTCTGTGCGTAATGAGTACCTTAAAAACAAAAGAACCAATGAACGAAATCACACCAAATTTGGCAACAACACAAGGAGTGACCATCACTCAAAAATCTGTGATTTTGTCATTTGGGAGGTGTACTTGCTGGGATTCACCTATAATCAAAGAGCATTCTGAACTCCACCAACGATGGAATTGAACCTAACTTGGTACACAGGATTCCCCTGACCAACAAAAAACACTAGAAGGGTTTGGTGGGCATTGACCTTGAGTTTTGGCGTTGTAATTCACCTACATCTAGAGAGCACTGTGGACTCAAACAATGATGGATCTGGACCAAACTTGGCACAAATACTCAATATGCCCAAATATAAACAGAGATGGAGTTTGGGGAAAATAGACCTTGACATTTGGGAGTTGCAGTTACTGGGATTTATAGTTCACCTATAATCAAGGAGCATTCTGAACCCCACCAACGACAGAATTGGGGCAAACTTCCCACACAGAATCCTCATGATCAACAGAAAATACTGTGTTTTCCCTTCTGACACCCCCTCGCAACCCCCCACCAAGGGTCCCAAACCCCAGGTTGAGAAATGCTGCCTTAAGGCCATCCAGTCCAACTCCCTTCACCATAATCAAGAAAACATAATCAAAGCCCTCCTGACAAAGGGCCATCCAGCCATTCACACACACACACACATGTATATGACAGATGTAGTATCAAAGATTTGAAAGGGGCCCCTAAAGAAGGACAATTATATGTTGCATGTTCCAGAGTAGGCAAACCAGACAATCTCCACATCAACACTGGCAAAGAAACAGCAAGAAATATTGTTTTCCCACAAGCATAAAGACATTACATATATTAGAAACCAACACTTTCTCATTACTTTATTTTCCAGTTCACCAGACTGGGCCACAGCAACACGTGGCAGGGGACCGCTAGTATGTTATATTGCTTCCAAAAAACTTGGACTTCTGATGGGCAGAAACAGTTGGAGAAAACCTCATAGCACTGAATTCCCGTCCTGTGATGCTACATAGGTTGCTCCAGGATGACAACAAAGTATTGCACCCACAAAGTACTGCAGAAAGTGTGGGAGGTGGCAAGATGCAAAGATGGCACCTGTGAGCAGGTAACAATGGTGGTTAGATTTGAAAAAAAGGTACTACTATGTGTGGCTTTGAGATCGAATGTGAGGAAAGAGCAACAGGGAAGCTGTGGACGTTGGCTGAAGAATGGTTGAAGCCCTCACAGCTCAGGCTTCTGCCTCTAAGCAGAGAGGGCCAACCCCTGCTGCTCTCACAGTCACGTTTGACCTCCTATCAGTCAGTCACAGCCCAGTACTTTTCCATCCAAGTTGGCAGCCCAAAACAGACAGACAATGACAGGATTGCCAGCCCCAGTCGGAGCGCACCAGGGGGGAGCCGCTGACACTGAACCGCAGCTTAAGTGGGAGCGAAGGGGGAGTCAAGCCTGCCAGGTGGAAATTGGCGAGTTCAACGTGTTCAGCTCTTCCGAGAGTGCCGCTGGCAGCCTCAGCAATGAAATCCTATTGCCACGGTCCCCTTTTCCACCATTCCTGTCCTTTTAGTATTCAGGAGGGAAAGCGCTTGCAGGGCAGGAAAAGAGGAGGGATAGTTTTCAACCATCTCCAACGTGTTGAATGAAAAACCACACTTAAAGTGAGAAAAAACCAATAATGTAGCTTGACTAGAACTACTTTCAGGCCTCTTGAATGGAGGAAGGAAAGGGTTCATCTTCCACAGATAGTTAAAAGACACATTTGGGGAAGGACGGTAGCTAAGTGGCAGAGAATATGCAATGAATGTAAATGATCCGGGTCCCTATCTTGTCATTTCCAGTAAAAGGGATCACAGAGATTAGGAGATGGCATTTATCCCACATGAGACCCTAGAGCAGTGGTTCTCAAACTGTGGGTCCCCAGATGTTTTGGCCTTCAATTCACAGAAATCCTAACAGTTGATAAAGTGGCTGGGATTTCTGGGAGTTGTAGGCCAATACAACTGGGGACCCACAGGTTGAAAACCACTGCTTTAGAGGGTCCATGATGACATGACAGACCACATTGAACTAGAACCAGTCTGTCTCCATAAATGGAAGCTTCCTATCTTTCTGACAGAGCTGGGAAAAATTATTGTTTTAGGTGGTAGTTCTCGGAATCCATTTGTCAACAAGAATACTGAAGACTATGGAGAAAAAACATCACCCACTTTTCAACCAGGACATTAACCTAAAATGAAACAATTACATCTAAAACAAAGCAAAAAATTCTTCAAAATTATTCTTTTTTAAAAAAAAAATGATGCTGAAAAGGAAACAAGGTAAAGATAACTGTAGGAGAAGTCAACTGTAGGAGCTGCAAGGCCAGGAACAAGCCATGAGAGTAAGGACAAAGATCCATCCAGAGGACAAGTGTTCTTGCCATACATCAAGGGAATCACTGACCACATAAAGAAACCAGATGAAGAAACACAACCTACAAACAATCCACAGACCCTAAGAAAATCCAACAAATGCTACTTTCAACAAAGGACAAGAGGGATCCTCTCACCTTTGCAGTAGTCTCTCGTATACCATGCAGCTGTGGACAAGTCTACGTAGGGACCAACAAACGAATCAAGGAACATGAAAGGCATTGCAGACTAACTCAACCAAAGAAGTCAGCCATAGCAGAGCACCTGATGAACTAACCTGGACACAGCATATTATTTGAGAATGCAGAAATGCTAGACCACTCTCACAACCACCATGTCAGACTACACAGAGAAGCCATCGAAATCCACAAGCATGTGGACAATTTCAACAGAAAGGAGGAAAACATGAAAATGAACTCTAAAATCAGGATAGTAAATAAAGAACAACACTCTGAAAACAGACATGAAACAATCAAGTCCAGCTAACACCTTCCAACAAAGGATTCCCCTGGGCAGCAACCAGCCAGGCCTTGAAGCTGAAAAGCATTGCAATGCTAATCAAGGTGATTAATTGCAACATTCCCACTTGCCTCCAACAGACAAGAGTTCTTTCTCCCACTCCGGACCTTCCACAGATATATAAACTTCCCTTGTTTAGTTTCCAATACACCTCATAATGTCTCAGGGCACCTGACACAGATGTGGGCAAAACGTCAGGAACAGTGCCAAACAGTGCCAAACAGACTCATTCCAGTTTACCAGCTGTTGGGATTTCTGGGAGTTGAAGGCCAAAACATCTGGAGACCCACAGGTTGAGAACCACTGCTCTAGAGTAGGGGTCCTCAAACTAAGGCCCGGGGGCCAGATGCGGCCCTCCAAGATCATTTACCCGGCCCTCTTTCAGGGTCAATCTAAGTCTGAAATGACTTGAAAGCACACAACAACAACAACAACAATAATCCTATCTCATGAGCCAAAAGCAGGCCCACACTTCCCAGTGAAATATAAGTTTATATTTGTTAAAATTATTCTTCATTTTAATTATTGTATTGCTTTTAAGTGTTTTTTTGCACTACAAATAAGATAGGAATTCATTCATTTTTTTTTCAAATTATAATCCAGCCCTCCAACAGTTTGAGGGACCATAACCTGGCCCTCTGTTTAAAAAGTTTGAGGACCCCTGCTCTAGAGAGTAGGTGACTGTATACAGTATTGCTAAACACATGGTGTTGGCAATTTGAGGATGTTCTATGGAGATCTTAGTTCATGAACAGAATGATATTGTGCTTCTTTACCTAACTGGGTCTCAAGATACTTAAGGCTTTGGCAAGGATAACCATCAGTTTCAGCAAAGCTCAACAAAAAATAGTAGTTTTTAAGGAATTGTCACAATATGGCCTAAGTGACAATGAACTTCAAATGTATACTATTGCCAGAGACAACGCATTATCAAAATCTAACCAGGTTGCTATCACAGCATGATTCATTTGGGCACATCTATCCAAGAAAGGTAACAGTTGACACAATAAACCAGTATTTATTGGAGATACTCCTAGGCATAAGTCTCTTTGAGTTTCTAGAAGTAATGACAATGTTAGACTGAGAAATATCCCTAAGTTACACACATCTCCTTCTTCAGAGGAAGAGCAACACAAGTAGAATACCAGCTTCCTCAGTCTAGAGACTATGGCCAAGTCCACCGTGCCACCATTTTGTCAGGATCTGATTTCAGGTCATTGTCTCTCATGCGTCTGTTTGCAACCTCCAGCAAATAACATCTCTACAACCTCATCTAATGCATCTGTACAACCTCGTCTAATAAAAATGACACAAAGAAACAGAGCTTGGGTAGTAGGCCTTTCTGCAGGCAGGAACTTGAAATCTACTGGCTTTGTTGCTCTCTTATTTTGGCCCATAACAGCCAAAGATATATTTAAATGTATGAGAAAAAGAAGCTCGGAAAACATTAAGCAATGTCATGCAAATCCCAGTTTTTACAAGAGAGAGAGATGGCAACATCAAGATGTAGTTCTGGGTGATGAATTCTCATTTCTGTGATGAATGACACCAAAGGAAAAGTATACAGAGGCCAAGGGATCATTGAGTGAAGTGCACTGAAGCTAATAGTATCACAGGAGTCTCCAGGGAACCGAGAAAACCACACTTAAAACTTTTGAGAAACTTTTCAGAAGTGCAGTCTGATGGCAAAAAGAAAAACCTAGCTATGTTTTGTGCCCAAAGTTGGATGTTCGTGGGAAGTTTGGAAGCATTCACCTTATATGGTCTTCTGAAACTTACCTTTTGGAACTCATCTCGAGACTTCAAGGCGGCTTCCATCTGTTGCGGGGAATATGTATAGATGGCGGAGCGATACTGTGTACCAACATCATTCCCTTGCCGCATCCCTAAGGAGACAAAAAGCAGGAAGAGGTGGGTGAGTTGCTGAGCCGTCTGAATGCTCAGGGGGTGTCGATGCACTTAATTTTAGCGCTCTCCTTCTACACATCTAGAAAAGCAAGCCCTTTACGCATTGTGCGCCCACGGCCGACATTTTTGTCAAGTGTGTTTCTCTCTTGCTTAAACAGACATGAAGTGGGGGAAAACTCAATGGATATTATGGTCTGATGACATCACCAGCAGCCAAGTACAGCTGAAAGGCATTAAAGCAAATCAAGTGCGTGATTGCATTATGTGCCGTGTTCTAATTTGGGGAAATCAAGAGGCTTCTAAAATATTTATTTGGCATCACAGAATCACTCAAAGAATGCCCTTGTAAAGAGGCCTTTAAAATCTCTCCGTCTAATGAATGGAGAGCGCTTATCTGAAGAGGTGGCTCCGCACCCTTGCGCAAGCTGGCAAGGTCTCCCTATAATCCCACTCTGCTTTAAATAAAATGAGGGCCCTGTGTTGGCGCATAGAGAGGAATGGCCAAGGTTCATTTGTTGCTTCAGCTGTGGGGAGGAAAGGGGGCTGGGAATGGAGAAAGGTCCGCAATGGAAAAAATTGAATCAAAGTATGGTGAACATGGGTATATTATGACATTCTGTTGTAATTGATCCATGTGGTAAGGCCAAAACAACAACGAAATCTGATGCCACTGTCTTGCTTAACAAAAACAGCACATATTGGGAAAACCAGGAATTTCCACAGGCTTTTGGAAGCATGACCCTTTTGAAGATTAATTGGTATTCACACTATTGGTATATTTATCGTATCAGGAGCAAACCAAACAGTTGTATTGTATTTTTTTTTAAAAAAAAACAACACAAAGTTTGCAAACTTGGCATGTCCTTTGGACAGTAGCTGGCCACTTGGGAGTGCCTCTGGTGTTGCTATAAGAAGGTCCTCCATTGTGCATGTGGCAGGGCGCAGGTTCTACTGTAGTAGGTGCTCTATGGTTGGCTCTTCTCTACACTCGCATGTCATGGACTCCACTTTGTGGCCCATTTTTTGAGGTTGGCTCTGCATCTCGTGGTGCCAGAGCACAGTCTGTTCAGCACCTTCCAAGTCGCCCAGTCTTCTGTGTGCCCAGGAGGAAGTCTCTCATTTGGTATCAGCCATGGGTTGAGGTGGTGGGTTTTAGCCTGCCACTGTTGCACTCTCACTTGCAGAGATACTCACTTCCTGTGAGTATCTCTGTAGATATTAAAAGATATTTCTTGATTTAAGGCATTGGCGTGCTGGCTGATATCTGAACAGGGGATGGGCCAGAGATGTCACTGCCTTGGTCCTTTCACTATTGGTTGCTACTTCCCGGCGGATGGCAGGTGGTGCAATACCGGCTTAACAGTGTAATTTCTCCAGTGTATAAGGGCGCAGACATCCCACGATAATGGGGCATGTCTCATTAAGAGCCAAATCCACTGTTT
This sequence comes from Anolis sagrei, assembly GCF_037176765.1. Taxonomy (NCBI): domain Eukaryota; kingdom Metazoa; phylum Chordata; class Lepidosauria; order Squamata; family Anolidae; genus Anolis; species Anolis sagrei. The sequence goes on along the minus strand of NC_090021.1, from coordinate 8,839,647 downwards.
TACCGTGGTGAGATGTGTTCCACACTGGGCATGCGTACTCAGCAGCAGAGTACATTAACTCAAGGGCGGATGTCTTCACTGTATCTAGTTGTGATCCCCAGGTTGTGCCAGTCAGCTTTCATATGATATTTCATATGACCGGAAGTGATGATGCTATTGTATAATCATAACCTTTTGGAAAGGCATGACCGTGTTAGAGATTGTAACCTTTTGTAAAGTATGAGCTTCCTGAGAAGAGTTAAAAACTCACTTGAGTCAATCTTCTCCTTAGTGGTAAACATCCACTAAGATTCATGCAAGGCAATTTAGGTTTCTCAGCTGTTAGACTGATATCCATGGTTATCTCTTTGAACTGTTAGGAACAAAGATATGCCAATGCACAAAATATGTAGCAGTCCTTCAGAAGTGTTATTTCAGCTGCCCAAAAACATATTCACTTTCCCATAAAATATATGGGTTTTAAATCATGATCTCAAGAGACCAAAAAATAAGTAGTCTTTGTTAAAAGTTAACATAGTTAATTTACTTACAAACTTCATGTATTTAGCATACAGGTACATTTCTAACTGATTTCATGTTAACTGAATAATATATGAAGTGTACTATACATCAACTGTATTTCAACTATAGTCATTTAAAAATTAGTCATTTTCAGGGATGCTTCCAATGACTGTAAGTCCCATATGTCCTGATTTACTGCCATACTGCCATATGTGCCTGCTTTTGCCGAGGGTCTTTGTTTGCAAAAATGCTGATGTGTCGAGAAGGAGCTGCCAAGGACCATTGTCTAATTCTCCTCATCTCAATATGCTAGTGAGCAAAGGTGAGTCTTCAGTTGTTTTTTTTGAAGGAGAGGATGGAAGGGGCCAGCTTTATTTCTTTAGGGAGAAAGTTCCAGAGGTGAGGAGTGACCACTGAAAAGGCCCTTTCTCTCATTCCACCAGCTGCACTTGAGATGGGAGTGGGACCAACAACAGTGCCTTCGCTGACCGCAGCGCCCAAGTTGGTTTGTAGGAGGAGATGTGGTCAGTCAAGTAGTCTGGACCTGAGCCATTTAGGGCTTTAAAGGGAATGACCAGCACTTTTTATTTAGTCCAGAAGGGGACCAACAGCCAGTGGAGCTGCCGTAACATAGGAGTGGATCTCTCCCTGTACGGCGCCCCAGTCAGTAACCTGCCTGCCAATCTCTAGTAGAGGAACATCTGAATGCAACCTCTTATAATTCCATGGTGACGCCTATGTATTTTGTTGTTGTGTGCTTTCAAGTCATTTCCAACTTAAGGTGACTCTAAAGTAAACTTGTAATGGAGTTTTCTTTGCAAAATTTGTTCAGAAGGTGGGTTCCTTTGCCTTCCTCTGAAGCTGAAAGAATGTGACTAGCCCAAAGTCAGCCAGAGAGTTTCCATGACTGAATTGTAACGCAAACACGGGTCTCCAGAGTCACAGTCCAACACTCAAACTGCTGCACCATGCTGGCTCTATACCCTGTATTGTACTTCCATCCCTACACCCAGTCTCAGAAAATTTAAGACTTGTCTCATGCACCCAGCAAAATTATATAATTATAGAGAAGACCATGCAAATACATACAAAAAGGAGAAAGTTCTATTGATTTAGATATACTTCCCCTTTATTTTGCAGTGGTGTTTCTATCAAACTAAATAAGTCTGATACCTCATGCCCATTATGTTTATGTGAGTTCCCCCACAACCCTAGAAATGAGTAATTCTTAGGTTCCACTCCAGTGTATTTGGAGAGTCACAGGTGTATCGTTCCTACCTCTTCCCCATTAGAGACAAGGACCTAAAGGGACCATTTTTAGTCTCTCCATCCACAAAGGATTCCAGTGATAATGGAGACAAATTACTACGATCTGAGGCTCTCCTTGGCATGGTGCGGTGGAACTGTAAAGGGCAGCTCATAGCTCTTACTTTGGTAATAAAACTGTTTCTCTGATTTACAGGTTTCTACGGCTGTCACTCGCCTTCTGATATACTGATCAACCATTTTCGTTCCCCCCACCCAAATCAATATCTGCTGAGTTGAAGCTAATAAAAGTCCTTTCCTGTAGCTCATCATATGATTATTCAGCCAAAGTAATTTGTACCATGTCATTCTGGCTTGATCTCATCTCTCACGGTAACGATTCGGTGAACAGACCTTAAGAGTTGCCAAGGGAAAGGAAAACTCGGAAGAGAAGGTCACCGCATGTTAATGAGTTGGCATTACGGCCAGCCCACTTGCTTGGCAAATGGAGTATAGGCACAGTAACCCCATAGAACAGATTCAGAAACTAACTACCTGGTTGCAGATGCAACCTGAACTTTAAAGAATACATTTGAGGTATTAGTATCCAAGTAGGTTTAGCAATTGGGATACCTTCCTAAGAGTTTAGACAAAAATATGGTGTAGGTTCTGTTGGTTTAAGAAGAGAATCATAGAATCATAGAATTGGAAGAGACCTCATGGGCCATCCAGTCGAACCCCCTGCTAAGGAAAATTGCATTCAAAGCACCCCCGACAGATGGCCATCCAGCCTCTGTTTAAAAGCTTCCAAAGAAGGAGCCTCCACCACACTCCAGGGCAGAGAGTTCCACTGCTGAACGGCTCTCACAGTCAGGACGTTCTTCCTAATGTTCAGATGGAATCTCCTTTCTTGTAGTTTGAAGCCATTGTTCTGTGTCCTAGTCTCCAGGGCAGCAGAAAACAAGCCTGCTCCCTCCTCCCTATGACTTCCTCTCATGTATTTATACATGGCTATCATGTCTCCTCTCAGTCTTCTATTCTTCAGGTTAAACATGCCCCGCTCTTTAAGCCACTCCTCATAGGGCTTGTTCCGCAGACCTTTGATCATTTTAGTCGCCCTCCTCTGGACACATTCCAGCTTGTCAACATCTCCCTTCAATTGTAGTACCCAGAATTGGACACAATATTCCAGGTGTGGTCTAACCAAGGCAGAATAGAGCATGGGTAGAATGACTTCCCTGAATCTAGACATGATGCTCCTCTTGATGCAGGCCAAAATCCCATTGGCTTTTTTTGCTGCTGCATCACATTGTTGGCTCATGTTCAACTTGTTGTCCACGAGGACTCAGAGATCTTTTTCACACATACTGCTCTTGAGCCATGTGTCCCCCATTCTGTATCTTTGTATTTCATATTTCCGGCCTAGGTGGAGTCTCTTGCATTTGTCCCTGCTGAATTTCACTTTGTTAGTTTTGGCCCATCTCTCTAATCTGTTAAGATCACTAAGAGTATTTTCTGTTAAGAATTCAAAATGACAGATGAGAGAGCTGGGCCAAAACTAACAAAATGAATTTCAACGAAGACAAATGAGAGACACTACACTTAGACAGAAAAACAGAAATACAAAGATACAGGACGGATTATGCCTGGCTCGACAACAGTCCACGTGAGAAAGATCTTGGAGTCTTGATGGACAACAAGTTGAACATGAACCAATAATGTGATGCAGCAGCTTTAAAAGCCAATGGGATTTTGGGCTGCATCAAAAGGACTCTGGTGTCCAAATCGCGGGAAGACATTGTGTCTCTCTATTCTGCTTTGGTTAGGCTTCAGCTGGAATACCGTGTCCAATTCTGGGCACGACAGTTCAAAAGAGATATTGACAAGCTGGAAGGTATCCAGAGGAGGACAACTAAATGATCAATGGTCTGAAAACCATGATTCTCTAGGAGGAACATCTTAAAGAGCAGGCTATGTTTAGCCTGCAGAACATAAAGTTGAGGGGAGACATGAGAGCCATATAAAAATATGTGAAAGGGAGTCATAAGGAAGAGGAAGCAGGCTTGTTTTCTGCTGCCCTGGAGACTAGGACTCGGAACAATGGGTTCAAATTACAGGAAAGGAGATTCCACCTGAATATTAGGAAGAACTTCCTGACCATAAAAAGAGCTGCTCAGCAGTGGAACTCTCAGCTTCAGAGTGTGGTGGAAGCTCCTTCCTTAGAAGCTTTTGAACAGAGGCTGGATAGCCATCTGTCTGGGGTGCTTTGATTGTGCTTTTCCTGCATGACAGGGAGTTGGACTAGATAGCTTATGTGGTCTCTTCCAACTCTATTATTCAAAGATACTAAGCCATGAGGAGAGGCAGGTAACAAATAACATGATTATTATGATCATCATCATCATCAAACCATTTTTGAACAAAATGAGTTGACAGTGGTATTTGCATTAACGCTATCTCTTTGCCACATTGTTCATAAAAAGGTGTTAATATCCCAAGCTAAGAGCTATCTTTGCTCTCCAGATGATGCTAGGATTAATTTTCATCATGGAATAATTAGAAGTCTCAATATATTTTTTCACTTTTTAAGTTGTAAGCTGCTGCTACGAAAGAATATACAAAACTGCTTCCTGTGAAATTAAGATAAAATTCGCTCTACTTGCCAATCAGTTTCAGGGCAAATTACAAAGTGTTGGTTTTGAGCTTTAAAGCCTTACATGGTTTGGGTCCAGGTTACCTACAGGATGGCCTTCTCCCATACAATCCATGGCCCCTTTGGACACGGAGGTCCTCTGGAGGATGCTGACCCACAGAAGACCCTTCATTGGACACCCCAAGAAGACTGTGGAAGGACATGCCAGAAGAGACCCGACAGCTAAATGAGCTATCAGAATTTAAGACCCAACTGAAGACCCAGTCAACTTTGAATCAGGAGTTTTGGATTTGCATTCTATTGTCACTATATGTTGGTCTTTGTACCCTGTGTTAGGAATATGTTTTTATAATGGTGTGTCCTGATATAGGTATTGTATTGTATGTATTTTATGTTGTTATGTTTTGACTTTGTTGTATACTGCCTTAAGCCATGAGGAGAGGCGGGTAACAAATAAAATTGTTGTTGTTGTTGCTGCTGCTGTTGTTATTATATCACAATTGGAAAGCACCGGGACTGTGGCACAGCTGGCTGAGTGTCAGCTGCATGAAGATCACTTCTGACCAAAAGGTCATGAGTTCGAAGCCAGACTGGGTCAGAGTGAGCATCTGACCAATTGTGTAGCTTGTTATCGACCTTTGCAACCTGAAAGCCAGTTGCATCTGTCAAGTGGGAAAATTAGGTACCACCTATGTGTGGGGAGGCTAATTTAACTAATTTACAAGGCCATAAAAAGACTTCAGCAAAGCACTACAGCAAAAGCATGCGGGGAATGCGGAAGTACTTCATCAGTGTCACAGATGGACGATGAAAGTGACAGCTCCTCTGGCAGCCAGAAAAGTTAAGAGCTTCGTTTTTGGCCCCTGTTTCTGACTGTCTGTCTATGTCGTGTGTCTTTGGCATTGAATGTTTGCCATATATGTGTACATTGTAATCCGCCCTGAGTCCCCTGCGGGGTGAGAAAAGTGGAATATAAATACTGTAAATAAATAAATAAAGATTTAACAAAAAAATTTAATGTCAGGAGTGACTTGAGAAAATGCAAGTTGCTTCTACTGGGAGAGAATTGGCTATCTCCAAAGACATTGCCCAGGGAATGCACGGATGTGTTACCATCCTGTGGGAGGCTTCTCTCGTGTCCTGCATGAGAAGCTAGAGCTGACAGACAGGAGCTCACCCCGCTCCCCAGATTCGAACCGCTGACCTTTTGGTCAGCAGTCTTGCCAGCCCAAGTGTTTAACCCATTGTGCCACCGGTGATTTAAGTAAGGATTTAAATGAGGGGTTTAAGACTGACACTTCTCCTTGTATCAGTTATTAGAACCAACCACCCTGTTACACTATTGCTTAACAACCTTTTCAGAAAGACAACAGTTGACCAATGTGTTATAGCTACCAGTTTCCTTTTCACAGAGATTTGCAGGATCTGTTCACATATTACTTTTCATGTGGCAAAGCCAACAGAAGGTGATTTTACAACGTAAGTCTCACATCATTCACAGCTTGCCTGTATGTGCTGCCAGGTAATGAGTATTGACCTCCACCACCATATCTACACGGCATAGAAGAGGAGCTGAAAAATTTCTGAATCCTCTGACCTCTCAGTTTTTCAGTCATATCAACAGGGTTCTGACCTAATTTGTACTTGTCCACTTTTTGGGGGGAGCATGCGCCACAAGGCTTCCTTCCAATCTTGGGTGTCATGCATGCTCCTGTTTCCTGCCTCCCTCTCCTGGTGCAAGGCTCCCTCCCAACTGGCTGACCTGCAAGCTTTGCACCAGGAGAGGGAAGTCAGAGTGGGGAGAGTTGAGCACACACACCATCCAAGATCAGAATGTGGCGCATGCAAGGGAAAGCACAGGTGGCGCGCACCACACCCCAATCTCAGATGCTGCGTGTGCTCAACTCTCCCCACTCCGGTTTCCCCTTCTCTCTCCCAGTTTGCCGGAGGTTGGCCAGTTGGCAGGGAGCCTCGAGAGGAATCCCGCAATGAAAGCCTCCTCAGCTCTGGAGGTGGCCTTCCTGGCAGCATTGTTGGCCTGCAATATATAGAACACAGATATCTATTACTAAGATACACAATGTACTGTGTTATTGTTGTTGAAACTTCAAATATGATGTCATATGACAGGTTTATTACTTATAAAACACAATATAGAGGAACAACCTCTCTTAGTCATGGATAAATGTCCATATTCATTTAGATAAACAGAATAGTCCAATCTGTCTGATGATTTAAAGAGTCACTTGTAGACGTTTTGAAGGACTATTTGTGGCATCCAAGATTGTGTCAGAAAAGAGTTCTACACGGTGGCCAGGTTACAACAAGGTATCCCGGGTGTAGTTCCTTGGCTCACAACACAATCTTCTGCAGAAGAACATGTGGTTACTTAATGAAATGACCAGAGATTTGTTTCCTGTTGTAATATTAAGAAGAATTCATTACCTGAAGAAGGTGTTTTCATCACCTACAGTGAAACAAGGAACTACACCCGGGATACCTTGTTGTAACCTGGTCATCGTATAGAACTCTTCTCTGACACAACCTTGGATGCCACAAATAGTCCTTCGAAACATCTGCAAGTGACTCTTTAAGTCATCAGACAGATTGGACTATTCTGTTTATCTAAATGGATATGGGCAATGTTGGGCTGCCCAGCAACTAGTGGGTAATTTGGAGAAGAAAAGGAGGGCATTCTTGGGCTTCAAGGGTTGAGGAAAATAAACACCTGAAGTGAGGGAGAGGAAAGGGGTGTGAGGGATGGACAGAGGAGAAGAGAAGGCACAAAAGGACCTCCATTCTGCTTGCCATCGGAACCTCACTTGAGTATAAGCCAAGGGGAGCCTTTTCTGTCTTAAAAAATGGGATGAAAAGCATGGCTTATACTCAAGTATATACAGTAGTTAGCCCTCCGGATTCAAAGATTTTCCATCCATGGATTCACCGGCCCTTTGAAGGCAACGTTAAGGCTAATGTGGCCTTCAATGAAAACGAGTTTGATCCTCCTGCTTTAACGGATCCAAGAGTGGATGTTCGTGTCCTTTCATCTGGTCAGTGTCTCTTTACGAAAAGCCCTGATACCATTTTTGGGAATCTATCAAGGTTCCAGATGAAAAATGCTTGCAAATATATAAAAGCCAATTCAGTTTATGTAAAGATCTCATCCTTCCCCATTTTTTTAAATATCAAAAGGAAGTAATGGGCTTAGAGCAGAATGCATAATGGCAGCTTAGGCCCGCGCTCCCATTTTATACGGATACAGCTGTTCCTCTTCCCTTCTAAGTAGACACATCTGCTCATTAGAAAAACAATGTCATTTCTAGTGTCTGATTCTAATTATTTGCAGATGATAGAGTCCTTGCGCAGCATCCATAAAAGGCTCAGCCTTTCCCGCCCATTGACAAACAAACAGGCCCTTTCAGGGAAATAGGCTAAGCAGCAGTAAAGACTAAATGTATATAGCGAAATACGTGCGCATGTGAATTTGTTCTTCTAGGGGAAAAGGAACATCTTTGAGTCCTTCCTGCTTGTCTAAAGCCACACAGGATTCAGATTGGTTCCAGAAGCTCATCTTGGTCATTAATTGCTATAACTTTATATCACAGCTGCTGAAATGGGATTATGGGCTTGAAAAGGCCTCTTGAAGGGAACCAAAGAGCTGGGAAGCTTCCATTGCAAGGAAATTGAGAGGTCCTGTGCTGGAGAGTTACGGGACGAAGGTAGATGCATCTTCTGTTGGAATAGAGAGCCAAAGAGCACACGCTGTTGCCATATGCTCTGAAAGAGAGATGCCAAGCCCAAATGGACCACCAGCACTGATGTCTAAAATCTCAGGGTCGGTTCCAGGCATGCTAGATCCAATTGATCCAAATATACACACAGAGAGACTCAAAGGGGAAAGGCAAAAGTTGCACATCGCAAGTGTAGAACCTGACTCAGCCCATAGAAGATGGCTTTGAAAAGCAGCAGATCACAGGAGCTGTCTTCATAGACCTGTCAGCGGCTTATGATACTGTGAACCACCGCCTCCTCCTGAGAAAAATGTATAATATCACAAAGGACTACCACCTCACCCGTCTCATAGGAAACCTGCTACAAAACAGGAGCTTTTTTGTTGAGTTCCAGGGCCAGAGAAGCAAATGACGGAAACAGAAGAACGGCTTGCCTCAGAGGAGTGTGCTCACTCCATCCATGTTCAACATCTACACAAATGACCAGACACTGCCGGAAGGGAAAGAGAGTTTCATCTATGCTGATGATCGTGCCATTACCGCTCAAGCAGGGAGCTTTGAGATGGCAGAACAGAAGCTCTAGGTGCTCTAACTGCCTATTACAGGGAAAACCAACTGATCCCTAATCCATCTAAAACACAGACATGTGCCTTTCACTTAAGAACAGACAAGCATCCCGAGCTCTGAGGATTACCTGGGAAGGAATCCCACTGGAGCATTGCAGCGCACCCAAATACCTGGAAGTCACTCTGGACCGTTCTCTGACCTACAAGAAGCACTTCCTGAACATCAAACAAAAAGTGGGTGCTAGAAACAATATCATACGAAAGCTGACTGGCACAACCTGGGGATCACAACCAGATACAGTGAAGACATCTGCCCTTGCGCTATGCTACTCTGCTGTTGAGTACGCATGCCCAGCGTGGAACACATCTCACTACACTAAAACAGTAGATGTGGCTCTTAATGAGACATGCCGCATTATCACAGGGTGTCTGCGCCCTACACCACTGGAGAAATTACACTGCTTAGCTGGTATTGCACCACCTGACATTCGCCGGGAAGTAGCAGCCAATAGTGAAAGGACCAAGGCAGAGACATCTCCAGCTCATCCCCTGTTTGGGTATCAGCCAGCAGGTCAACGACTTAAATCAAGAAATAGTTTTCTTAGATCTACAGAGACACTCGCTGGAACACCTCAGCAAGCGAGAGTTCAAAAGTGGCAGGCTCAAACCCAGCACCTCAATCCGTGGGTGATACCAGATGAGAGACTCCCCCCTGGGCACACAGAAGACTGGGCGACTTGGAAGGCGCTGAACAGACTGCGCTCTGGCACCACGAGATGCAGAGCCAATCCTAAGAAATGGGGCTACAAAGTTGAATCCACGACATGAGAGTGTGGAGAAGAGCAAACCACTGACCACCTGCTGCAATGCAACCTGAGCTCTGCCACATGAACGATGGAGGACCTTGTTGCAGCAACACCAGAGGCACTCCAAGTGGCCAGATACTGGTCAAAGGACTTTTAATCAGCTACCAAGTTAGCAAAATTTGTGTGTGTGTGTGTTTTTTTTTTACCTGTTTGTTTGTTTTGTTCTGTTAGAAATGTAATACAATGTTCTGGTTGCGGATGACACGATAAATATAAATATAGGGGTTGGTTTATTGCTCTGTTGGGCCAAAGAAAGATGTCAGGGGAATTTTGCCAGATCTGACTTGTCTCACATTACAGATGTTTCTGAACAACAGATATTGCTTCGATTAGTGCAAATGTTGACATGTTGACATGATTACAGTTTGTGACTGGTATGCAATATGGTGGCAAACTTGACAAAGTTTTTTGTTGTGTCCTGTGGGAAAGTTTCTGCCACCTTTTCTTTTCACGAACCCTTCATACAAGCTGGCCAGACTTAATATTATGCCATCTCCGCTCGATAGAGGAATACTCAATGGTCTACCGAGCAACAAGAGGCTTTGCCCCTGTAACACAGGGCAGTTGGACTCCATCCTGCATATTCTTCTGCACTGCCCATTTTACCAGGAACTAAGATCTAGCTTACTACTACAAGTTATAGATTCTTTGAAAAACCATACCAACCCAGACAAATTATTTATGTTTATATAGAAGGACCCTTATAGAGAAGGACAGGCAGTCACCAAGTTATGTTTGTTCTTAAGTTGAATTTGTATATGTCAGAACTTGTGTGTTTTTAAGTGTAACTCTAGCCAAATATATAAAGTGTTCCCTTGCTACTTCGCGATTCACTTACCGCAGACTCGCTGTTTCGCAGGTGCAAGGGAACACTGTACACTCCAGCAGTGACCACGAGGAGGGGGTAAAGAGGGTGAGGGGGCAGCTCTTCCTCTCCCCTCACTCTCTTTACCTCTTTCTTTACCTGCTTCTTGGGCTCTACGACACCTCCACCAAGAGGAGGCAAGAGGCCCAGGCGGAGACGAAGAGGAGGAAGATGAAGATAAAGAGGATGAGGAGGGAAGGGGAGGGAGTGTCCCTATTTCACGGTTTTTCACTTATCACGGGTGGTTCTGGAACGTGAGGGAGGAATGTATATCTTTTAGCTTTGGATAGCATAGCGGTCACCACCCCTGTGGTGCTTGTTTCGCTATCTGAGCCCCTGTTCAGAGGATGTCACCTCACTTTCTGTCCCTGTGATCACTGGATTTTAAACAATTTGGCTGGCTGTGGAAACAAGGATTGGAGATAAAGCTTCATGGAGACCCCTTTTCCCCATGATAATAACTCTCCCAGGAGTGGATTCCCTTTCCGAATGATAGATTTTACTTATGGCCCCGAAATTTGTTTAATTCGTGTTTTTGTTTTGTTCTGTCCATTTGGATGGCACGAAACGGAAAGGCCCCTCCTGAAACGAAAATGCAATCAATACAAAAGGCAGGTAAACCTCCTTTTCATATGGATTGTGTGGGGCCTGGTAGCCAAGCGTCAAGTGAGGAGCAACTCGGCGCTTGGTTGCAGGCAGTCTGGCACTTTGGGCCTCCTTACTCGGCACTTGGCTGCAGGTCCCGCCAGGTCCCATGCAATCCATCTGAAAAGTAGACCCATCTGCCTTTCGTATCGATTGCATTTTCGTTTCAGGAGGGGCCTTTCCGTTTCGTGCCATTCAAATGGACAGAACAAAACAAAAACATTATGAGTCATTTGTAAGTCAGATGTTTGTAACTTGGGGTCTGGCTGTATACAGTACATACAAAAGGCCATGCAAATTTTCAGACACACAAAAATACATACACAGTTCTGTGTGGATTGCTATTAAAAGCTTAACACAAATGCAAACATAGGGCAAAACAACTGTGTGCTTAAAAAAAACCCTCACAAATCTTCTATTGAGCAAAACAGACATATTCAACTGCCACTAATCCTGTTTACACCGGGGGTCCAGGATTTCCAGCCTGCAGGCAGCCAAGGCAGATCCACCAAACCAAAGCAGAAGCTAAGACAATTCCCTGGCAAGACGCTGCTAATGGCATCCAAGTCCCCATGCCTTCAGACCTTTCGCTCATCTCCTCTCGTCATAAAAAGATACCTGTCGCAATTCTGAGAAGATTAAAAAAAAAACCCAGACACCAAATGCACAGAGGATAAAAGGCTCCATGCCTGAGTGAAATTATCAGCTGGGAAGCTGCAGAGAAAGAGGCCTTTAATTTGAAAGACAAAAGAGAGCATTAAGGAGGAAAACTGTAATAATCAAAGGTGAGAGGAATGTCTGCTGTCTTGTGTAGTTCTCTGTGGGAATTTTCACAGCACCAATAGCTATGGGGGGTAGGAAAACGGCGACATTGCGAGCATCCGGCTCTGCGTTCCTCCCCACCCCGCCAATAAATGCCGGTAATCATCCTCTCCGGAGCTGTGGTGCGATTTCAAGGTTCATCTCTTCTGAGCAGCTCCAACACTAATTATCCCAGCTGTAATTAGTAAGATAATTAAATACTGGCTCGCTCATCACTCTACCTTGTGTTGGGTCATGATTCTCCCAGAAGACCTTGAGCAGTTTCTCAAAGCTGATGGTTTCTGGCTGGAATACCACGCGGACAACTTCAGTATGGCCGGTCCTCCCTTCAAGGAAATAAGAAAAAGAATGGTTGGAGAAAAAGGAGGAGGAGGATCACCAAAGCCATACCAAAGACAGGAACCCAAACTCGAGAAGGGAAGGAGTTTCAAAGTGGCTTCCCATTATACTCCATGCATGATCTGGAGTGTTATGATCTGGTCATCGACCGGAATAAAGTTTACTACTACTCTGTGCAAATTTTAAGTAGGATGGACAAGAGCATTTGTCTTGCATGAATGGAGAGATCTAGCAAAGGCCTCAGAGCATGATGCTGTAACAAGGCTTCCCAATCCAACATCCTCCAAATGAGATGGATTACAACTTTTTCCCAATCAGGTGGAGATCATGGGAGCTGTGTTCCAGGAGAATGCAAGATTGAGGAAATCTACTTTAGACTTGCAAGTCTCACTTGAGGAGTCTTGGTGTTGGCACAAGAAGAACATTGTCCCCGTTTCTTGGTCCACTTCTACACTTCTTCAGCTCCAGAGGGGCAGGGCACCCTGGGAACTGGACCAAAACTATTTAAAACATTGGGTCCACTTTCATTAGGAGCTCAAAACTAGGTCAAACGGTATTTAGCCACTTGTGCTTCTTCTATTTTTATCAGATTTATACTAATCTATATAAATAAAAATGTAATGTACGTTTGTGGGATTAACAGAACTCAAAAACCATTGGACGAATTGACACCAAATTTGGACACAAGACACTTAGAATCATAGAATCATAGAATCATAGAGTTGGAAGAGACCTCATGGGCCATCCAGTCCAACCCCCTGCCAAGAAGCAGGAATATTGCATTCAAATCACCCCTGACAAATGGCCATCCAGCCTCTGCTTAAAAGCTTCCAAAGAAGGAGCCTCCACCACACTCCGGGGCAGAGAGTTCCACTGCTGAACGGCTCTCACAGTGAGGAAGTTCTTCCTAATGTTCAGATGGAATCTCCTCTCTTGTAGTTTGAAGCCATTGTTCCGCGTCCTAGTCTCCAAGGAAGCAGAAAACAAGCTTGCTCCCTCCTCCCTGTGGCTTCCTCTCACATATTTATACATGGCTATCATATCTCCTCTCAGCCTTCTCTTCTTCAGGCTAAACATGCCCAGTTCCCTAAGCCGCTCCTCATAGGGCTTGTTCTCCAGACCCTTGATCATTTTAGTCGCCCTCCTCTGGACACTTTCCAGCTTGTCAACATCTCTCTTGAATTGTGGTGCCCAGAATTGGACACAATATTCCAGATGTGGTCTAACCAAAGCAGAATAGAGGGGCAGCATTACTTCCTTAGATCTAGACACTATGCTTCTATTGATGCAGGCCAAAATCCCATTGGCTTTTTTTGCCGCCACATCACATTGTTGGCTCATGTTTAACTTGTTGTCCACGAGGACTCCAAGATCTTTTTCACACGTACTGCTCTCGAGCCAGGCGTCCCCCATTCTGTATCTTTGCATTTCTCAGGCCAATGCATGTCCTTCACTCATAAAAACACTAAAAAACACAGCAGAAGGGACTTAAAATGCCCCAAAAAGCTAAATGATGAAAACCTAGATGACAACACAGAAAAAAGGAAGAGGGAGGGAAGGGGAGGAAAAAAAGAAAGAAAGAAAGAAAAGAAAGAGGGAGGGAAAGAAAGAAGGAAAGGGAGAAGGAAGCATGGAAGCAAAGAGAAGGAAGAAAAGAGATAGAGAAGGAAGAAAGGAGAGAAAGAGGGAGGGAAAGAAAAAGGGGGAAGGAAAGTTAGAAAAGGAAGGAAGGAGAGAAGGAAAGAAAAAAGGGAAAGAAGGAAGGAAAGAGGGAGCGAAGGAAGGAAGGAAGATGTCGAGAAAGAGGGAGGGAAGGAAAGAAGGAAAGAGAGAAGGAAGAAAAGAGAGACAGCAGAAGAGAGAAAAAGGGGAAGGAAGAAAAGAGGGAGTGAAGGAAGGAAGGTGGGAAGATGTAGAGAAAGAGGGAGGGAAAGAAAAAGGGGGAAGGAAGGCAAGTTAGAAAAGGAAGGAAGGAGAGAAGGAAAGAAAAAAGGGAAAGAAGGAAGGAAAGAGGGAGCGAAGGAAGGAAGGTGGGAAGATGTAGAGAAAGAGGGAGGGAAGGAAAGAAGGAAAGAGAAAGACGAAAAGAGAGACAGCAGAAGAGAGTAAAAGGGGGAAGGAAAAAGAGATAGAGAAGGAAGGAAGAAGAGAAGGAAGGAAGGAAGGAAGGAGAGAAAGAGGGAAGATTGGCCACAGCAACGTGTGGCGGGTACAGCTAGTTTACAAAATAAATAAATAAGCTCAAAACTGCATCCCATTACTAACTCTTCTTCAGCAGCTCTTTCAAATAAAAGTTGTATCTTTATTTTTATCCTGCCTTTTTCTCGAGACGACACCCAAAATGGTTGACAACACACTGAAAGTCAAAACCAATCACATTATTAGAATCATAGAGTTGTTGGCCATCCAGTCCAATCCCATTCTGCCAAGAAGCAAGAAAATCGCCTTCAAAGCACCCCTGACAGATCACCATCCAGCCTCTGAAGGAGTCTCCACCACACTCCAAGGCAGAGAGTTCCACTGCTAAACAGCCTTTCTCACAGTTAGAAATTTCTTCCTAATGTTTAGGTGGAATCTCCTTTCCTGTAGTTTGAAGCCATTGTTCCATTGCGTCCTAGACTCCAGGACAGGAGAAAACAAGACTGCTCCCATAGAAACTCCCATATTATAGCAATTGCCTTACACATGCCTTACTAAGGCTGGTCTGCAAGTTTTTTTTACATCTGAGCCAAGTCCTTACCTCCTTACATCTTGAATTAACAGCTCCAAATTAAAGCAATGTAAGGTACCAAGAGTGAGACATCCTTAATTACAAATTATTCTTGCAAAAGAATTACCATATAAGCTACCCAATGGATTTGTTTATCTCAATAACTCTTAAACGACTCATATGCAATTATAGTTACTTTATGCTTAAATATAAGCCTGGGACCCCTGGCTAGGAAATGGTTACCTATCTATATACCCAGGGAAATTTCTAGTAAGTACAATGGGCCAATTATAGAAAACCTTTAAAGGGATGTTAATTATCTTTATACAACATGAAACATTACCAGTGGTAATTGGCTGCTGGATACAGCCCGAGCATTAGAGAGTTCACCCTTGACCTGTGGTAGTTCCCCATTACATTACTACTGGAAAATCTTAATCAGAAACAATGTAGAAGAGGACCCTTATCAATGGCAGCATTGTCCAGATTCCTTTCCCTAATACATAACAATATGTGAATAGCCAAGAGAAACAGCAGCAGTTCAGTTTCCATTCACAAACAATCCAGAAGTGAGTGTGATATGGTTTCATCAAATACACTGGGTATATAAAATATCATGCAGAAAACTCTGTGTATTGTAGAATGTGTATGTGTTAAGAGCCTAGGTACATTTTAATTCCAAGTGGAATCTAAGCACAATCCGAAACAAGACCTGATTGATAATTAGCTCAAATAAATTGTCATGGTACAGAGCAATAGCTGGTGCAATCAGATGGCTAATGTAACTTGATGGAAGACAGCCAAAAGCTAAAATCTAAGATCCAGTACTGTTATTCCATCTCTAAGGGAGGGGACTAAATGCTCACATCAACAGAGAACTCTAAGCTGTCTCTTCTTTTGATAGGACCAGAGGTGTCAGTTGATCAGGCCAGCAAAAGATATATAACATGCGGAGAAGAGGAAGAACATCTGACTTCCCATATCCTGTACAATCCAAAGTGTCCCAAAAGTTGCCCTATATGTGGCAAATGGGAAATTGTAGCAAAATGTATCTTTATTTATAAAATCTTCACTACAAAATGTTACAAAACTCTTTCAGAATAATGTATACATATTGTACACACACATATAATACTAGCTGTACCTGCCACACGTTGCTGTGACCAATTTTCCCTCCCTCTTTCTCTCCGTCTTTCCCTACTTCCTTTGCTCCCTCTTTTCTTCCTTCCCCTTTTTCTTTCCCGTTTCTCTTCTTTCTTCCTTCTCTACCTCTTTCCTTCCTTCTCTCTTTCCTTCTTTCCATCCCTCTTTCTCTCCTTCTTTATTTCTTTCTTACTTGCTTGCTGTCCTTCCTTCCCTCCCTCTTTACTTCCTTCCCTTTTTTCTGTATCATCATTTAGCTTTTCATCATTTAGCTTCTCGGGGTTTTAAGTCCTTTCCGCTCTTTTTTATATTAGATCCTCTTTTCTTAATAAACTTACTATTCTTGCTCATCTGTGCGGTGTTTGGCTCTAGAGGCATTCTCTCCTGATGTTTCACCTGCATCTATCCTCAGAGGCTGTGAGGTCACTTAAGCGAAGTGTTGATGGTAAACTCTGCCTACCTGGGTTTCACCATGATCACAAACTAAATGCCCAAGTGGCCAGGTGATAAAGGGATGCCCAGATCGAAACTACCACAGATTAGCCGACTAATGGCAAAGGATCCTTAATCCCTCAACCTAAAGAGACAGTGGGATGATGCCTGTTTCCATTGTATTACTAGGGTTAATGCAGAAGCTATATGAGAAATTGCTATATGAACAAGATTCCTCACAGTTAATCTTAATCATGCCATTTGTGACCATGTTTCCTCTTCAGCTGTTACAAATTTCTTCCATTTGTCCTCTTTCCCAACAGTTCTCCAACCCCCAAATTCCTTTATTCCCACTTAGCTCATGCTCCATGATTGCAAACCATCTCATTCTCCCAGCCAGCTCTCATTAATGCACAGGTACACATTGGCTATCAATCATTTCACACTTGTCAGTCATCAGACACACTGCTGGAATTAAGTGCACATAAATACACATAGAAACCCGTGTTGTGTTGCATCTTATGTGGCATCAAAGTTACATAATGATGGGCAGAGCAATAAGTCCTTTAACCAACCTCCAAAAAGAAATGACTGTGGTCAGGGAAAGGCACGACCACTTTCTTCTCTCTCTTTCTCTCGACATGGTGGCTTTCTGTTGCATATGAAGTCATCCACCAAAATGCATGACTAGACGATGGATGAATGAGATGAGCTGACAGATTCTCTTGCCTTGGTGCAGCTGCCGCAGAGTGTGATTGCAGGATCCATTATGCAAAATCAGAGCTTTATTTGCACTGATTTTTAAATGGTAATCCGATGCAAAATTTACCAACAGTTGTTAGGAGGCTTACAAATAATTTCCCCCTCCTCCAAAAAAAGAGGTAGGTGTGTTTCTCTTCTTTTTCATTTGGAATATACACAGCAAGTGTTTGCTCCATGTAATCTTCTGAGCATGGCTATGTTATCTATGTGGAAAATGAATATAGGATAAACAGGCAATTAGCTGCTGGCAAACAGCCTTCTCAACCACAGCAGAGTGTAATCTTCCACTAGTCTTGGATCTCTTGGAATTGAGATGAATGGCCTATGTATGGGAAGGAGTAAACCAACAGGGCACATCAGTTCCCTCCCTGGTTCTGCACAGCAGTCCCCTGCATGTGCTGTTACTTCAAGGTTGGACTTCCTGTAAGTATGTTCATTCGTTCAGTCATCTCCGACTCTTCATGACCTCATGGACCAGCCCACGCCAGAGCTCCCTATCGGCCGTCACCACCCCCAGCTCCTTCAAGGTCAGTCCAGTCACTTCAAGGATGCCATCCATCCATCTTGCCCTTGGTCGGCCCCTCTTCCTTTTACCTTCCACTTTCCCCAGCATAATTGTCTTCTCTAGGCTTTGCTGTCTCCTCATGATGTGGCCAAAGGACTTCAACTTTGTCTCTAGTATCCTTCCCTCCAGTGAGCAGTCGGGCTTTATTTCCTGGAGGATGGATTGGTTGGATCTTCTCGCAGTCCAAGGCACTCTCAGAACTTTCCTCCAACACCACAGTTCAAAAGCATCTCTCTTCCTTCGCTCAGCCTTTCCTAAGGTCCAGCTCTCACATCCATAGGTTACTACAGGGAATACCATGGCTTTGACTAGGCGGATCTTTGTTGCCAGTGTGATGTCTCTACTCTTTACTATTTTATCGAGATTGGACATTGCTCTCCTCCCAAGAAGTAAGCATCTTCTGATTTGCTGGCTGTGGTCTGCATCTGCAGTAATCTTTGCGCCTAGAAATACAAAGTCTGTCACGGCCTCCACATTTTCTCCCTCTATTTTCCAGTTGTCAATCATTCTTGTTGCCATAATCTTGGGGTTTTTTTATGTTTAGCTGCAACCCAGCTTTTCCTAGCTGTTAGGAATTGCGAGAGTTGAAGTCCAAAACACCTGGAGGGGCTGAGTTTGCCCGTGCCTGTCTTAAGGAGTGACCCTGAATTATAATTGTGATGAATCGTTTTGGCACTTGAATAAGAAACACAGTATGGGGGGCGCCTTTCGTGCACTTGAAAGTAGATGGAGATGTATGAGCCTCCAATGCCTTGCTATGGTTTTATCACAGGTTTAATCAGCAGGACTGCCGCCTGAAATCCTACATCCAGTTCCAGGATATGGAGAAGCTGGAAGGTGTCAGGAAGCCAACTCTGGTTTCTCTTCAGAACATATAAATATTTGACCTATGAGGAGTGGTGTAGGGAGCTGGAGTTGTTTAGCCTGGAAAAAAGAAAGTGGAGAGGGGATCTAAGAGCCATGTTTATATATCTGAAAAGGTGTCATATTGAATACAGGATTGTTTACAAGTGGCAAGAAAAGGAATGTTACCTGAATATTAGGAAATGCTTCCTAACAGTATAAGCATCTCAACTGTGGAATACTCTTCCTGGAAGTATGGTGGAGCCTTCCTTTGAAGGCTTCTAAACAGAGGCTGGATAGCCATTTGTTGGGAGGGCTTGGGTTGTGTATTCCTGCATGGCAGAATAGGATTGAATGGCCCCAGGGGTCTCTTCCCACCCTATGATTCTATACAATCCAGCATTGGCTCCTCTGATTTTCAACCATTGGGTTGGAGGTTTCCCAGAACCTCCAACCCAATACCTTCTGATAAGAGTAGAAATTAAACATTTGACCTTCTAGCTCCAAAACATGTGCTCTACAAGGGTTAGGAGAGGGACGTTTCCTGCTGTATTATGATTTCATATAACAGCTGCGACAAATGACTGGGGTGGGTCTTCTAGACTCAAACCAGGACTTTAGAGTGTATATTTTGTCCTGTGTTTCTGTTGGCATTAATACATGCTTGCATCTTCTTCTCAGGCAGTCCCTCATTGTCCAAGTATGATGGCCTTCCAAGTTATTGGAAGATGCCTGTGCATTACGGGTTTTCTTAATGTGTGGAGGTCGGTACACAGCCAATCAATGCAGTCTTCACAGAGTGAGGGTCCAAACCAGTGGCGTGGTTAACACGATGATAGTGGCTTCTCAATCTGTTGCAACCTTCTTCCACCTTCAGAGCCATTGTAACATGTACCATGTCATCTTCCGCCTGATCTGCTGTTGAGGTTATCAGATTGTGCTTGGTCCCCTGTGACCTCCTCCCCAGGAGTGCACAACTCCAGTGGTTACGCCCACAGGTTCACTGGAACACACAAGCGCCCTCACTATGACAAGGTGACACTACATTAAGGGAGATTGCATAACTGTATTTGGTTGCAGCGTTACACAAGTAGTGACCTTCACTGTGCAGCTAATTACAGTCCATAGCATGCCCTAGTTATGTTTGTATGTAGATATACTTAAAGATAGTGCACAATCCATGGAACCCCTTAATCATAGAATCAGAGTTGGAAGAGACCTTGTTGGCCATCCAGTCCAACCCCATTCTGCCAAGAAGCAGGACAATTGCGTTCAAAGCACCCCCAACAGATGGCCATCCAGCCTCTGTTTAAAAGCCTCCAAAGGAGGTGCCTCCACCCCACTCTGGGGCAGAGAGTTCCACTGCTGAACAGCTGCCACAGTTAGGAAGTTCTTCCTCATGTTCAGGTGGAATCTCCTTTCCTGTAGTTTGAAGCCATTGCTCAGTTGCAGCCTAGTCTCCAGGGTAACAGAAAACAAGTTTGCTCCCTACTCCTTATGACTTCCCCTCACATATTTGTACATGACCATCGTGTCTCCTCTCAGTCTTCTCTTCTGAAGGCTAAACATGCCCATCTCTTTAAGCCGCTCCTCATAGGGCTTGTTCTCCAGACCCTTGATCATTTTAGTTGCCCTCCTCTGGACACATTCCAGCTTGTCAACATCTCCCTTCAACTGTGGTGCCCAGAATTGGACACAGTATTCCAGGGGTGGTACAACCAAGGCAGAATAGAGGAGGAGCATCACTTCCCTGCATCTATACTCCTATTGATGCAGGCCAAATCCCATTGGCTTCTTTTGCTGCTGCATGACATTGTTGGCTCATGTTTAACTTGTTGTCCACGAGGACTCCAATATCTTTTTCAGACATACTGCTCTCAAGCCATACGTGCCCCATTCTGTATCTTTGCTAAGTTGAGTATCTTATATTTGTCCCAATTGAACTTCATTTTGTTAGTTTTACCCATCTCTCTAATGTGTTAAGATCATTTTGAATTCTGCTCCTGTCTTCTGGGGTATTGGCAATCCCTCCCAATTTGGTGTCGTCTGCAAACTTGATGATCATGCCTTCTAACCCTTCATCTAAGTCATTAATAAAGATCCTGAACAGGACCGGGCCCAGGACGGAACCCTGCTTATGGCACTCGGTTCCCCACTTCTTTCCAGGATGCATAAGAAGCACTGGTGAGCACCCTCTGGATTCGTTCATTTAACCAATTACAGATGGAGCCCCCAGTGGCACAGTGGGTTAAACCCTTGTGCCGGCAGGACTGAAGACCGACAGGTCACAGGTTCGAATCTGAGTAGAGCCGGATGAGCTCCCTCTATCAACTCCAGCTCCTCATGCGGGGACATGAGAGAAGCCTCCCACAAGGATGATAAAAACATCAAATCAGCCGGGCGTCCCCTGGGCAACGTCCTTGCAGACGGCCAATTCTCTCACACCAGAAGTGACTTGCAGTTTCTCAAGTCGCTCCTGACATGACAAAAAGGAAAGAAAGAAACAATTACAGATCCACCTAAACATAGTTTTGCCTAGCCCACATTTGACTAGTTTGCTGAATATTACCCATCTACTAATATTGAATATCACCCATCCACTAAGACCAACAAGACCCAACTGTTGGTATAACAGGAGCTACACAATCAGATTTCTGCTTATGTCCATAAATATCACTGAAAGCCATGGAATATGGGTTTCCTTTTCCCTCCCTAGATTATACTCTAGATCTGCACTCAGCCTGCAACTGGTGATTTTGAGTCACATTACAGCCCTCCATGGCTCACTGTATAACTTGATGACACAAAGGCATTGTTACAGGGAAACAAAAATAATAGGCATTAGAGTGGTATGTAGGCATATTTCCAAGACTTCCCTGTGAATATTCTCGTGGGTTTCCTTTTCAAGAGCATTTATTGTTGAAAAGCTGACTTCATATGCATAGGTTGAGCGGAACGTAGAGAGCACAAGGACGGAGCGCTGTTTGATGACACTGAGATCTTTAATACCAACAGGTTCCTGTGGTTCGCTATTCAGAGTTCAGAACTGAGTCCAGAAGATGCCTGAAATTTAACTTTCTCAGACTTACCTCCCTCCTTCCCTTTCTCTCTCTTTTAAACACAGAAAATTAAGCCACCCACAAAGTAATATGAAAATGGATTAAGAACATAATCTCAAAA
This sequence comes from Anolis sagrei, assembly GCF_037176765.1. Lineage (NCBI taxonomy): Eukaryota > Metazoa > Chordata > Lepidosauria > Squamata > Anolidae > Anolis > Anolis sagrei. The sequence goes on along the minus strand of NC_090021.1, from coordinate 8,817,779 downwards.
TAACTTTTGGAATGACAAAGGCTATCTTTTCAACAATATCCTCTTATTTGTTTCCAGTTACACAACAAAACCATTATAACATTAGCAATCTCAGTGCCTTTCCCCCCTCCCTTTGTGGTCATGGTGTGCCCAGAAAAGGAGAATTATTCCCTACCCGAAGCATTATCCTGGGGAAAATAATTGAATTGTATCCAGCTTCATTACTTTGCACCTGCTGATTTTACCTCTGTCTTATATTTAGAGGGGATGTGTATATCTCCACGTTCGTTAAAAAGGCACTTTGCAGCATTTTCATTGTGTCTTTCACCACCTTGTAATTGTTAATCTGCTGGATGTACTCAAATGCTTAGTTCTTAATTGATTGAAATTCTAAGCGCGATCAGCCTTTTCAGGCCAGAGAATACTAAGCTTGCAGTCTTCAAACAATTTTGTGTAGCAGGCCACCTTGAGATGTATTGCTTTGGCCAGAACCATATAGACACACACACAAACACATATATCAATGTTTCTCAACCTGGGGGTCAGGACCCCTGTGCGGTCACGAGGGGGTGTCAGAGGAGACACCAAAGACTAGCAGAAAACACAGTATTTTCTGTTAGTCATGGGGGTTCTGTGTGGAAAGTTTGGCCCAATTCTATCATTGGTGGGGTTCAGAATGCTCTTTGATTGTAGGTGAATTATAAATCCCAGTAACTACAACTCCCAAATGTCTATTTTCCCCAAACTCCACTAGTGTTCACATTTGGTCATACTGAGTATTTGTGCCAAGTTTGGGCCAGATTCATCATTGTTTGAGTCCGCAGTGCTCTCTGCATATAGGTGAACTACAACTCCAAAACTCAAGGTCAATGCCCACTAACCCTTCCAGTATTTTCTCTTGGTCATGGGAGTTCTGTGTGCAAAGACAGGTTCAATTCCATCGTTGGTGGAGTTCAGAATGCTTTTTGATTGTAGGTGAACTATAAATCCAGCAACTACAACTCCCAAATGACAAAATCATCCCCCCCCCCCCCCAACCCCACCAGTATTCAAATTTGGGTGTATTGAGTATTTGTGCCAAATTTGGTCCAGTGAGTGAAAATACATCCTGGATATTGGATATTTACATTACAATTCGTAACAGTAGCAAAATTCCAGTTATGAAGTAGCAGCGAAAATAATTTTATGGTTGGGGGTCACCATAACATAAGGAACTGTATTAAGGGGTCTCGGCATTAGAAAGGTTGAGAACCACTTACATACATGATCATTCATATGGGAGTCTTCCATCCAAATCCACTATTTTACGTTGGGTCTTAGTATCACTGCACTGGGATGAGTCCTTGCATTCCATCTTGAGAGTATGGAATCACTGAGTTCTACACTAAGGGAAACGTATGTTATTCATAAACATCTCTGGACTTCATTCTTCTACGTGGGTTTGCTATCTATTGGGATAGGCACACGTGCACAAAATGGACCAGATCATAACTCCATCTATGCAAATACAGCTCATTCTTGAAAATGGTTCTGAGGATGGCATAGGCATTCTCCGCAATCTTGTAACCTGGTACTCTTTGTCTATAGAGATTCTAGGGTTAGAAGATGGGTATTACAAATGGAAGCCAATTGCTCTACCATTTTGACATGGATCTCTTGGCTGTTTCAGAATTCGTTTTATGCGTGCAGGGATCCCACTGAAAAGAAATGCAGGTACCATGACTAAAAGGTCAGCTTTGAACAAGGGGGAAAGAAAAGGGACATGTCCATTGCATGTACTTAAAAGTATCTCTAGTGCAGTGTTTCTCAACTTGGGAGTTGGGACCCCTGGGGGGGGGGGTCGCAATGGGGTGTCAGAGTGGTCACCAAAGACCATCAGAAAACTATTTTCTGTTGGTCATGGGGGTTCTGTGTGGGAAGTTTGGCCCAATTCTGTCGTTGGTGGGGTTCAGAACGTTCATTGAACTCCCAAATCTATATAAATAAAAATGTAATGTTCGTTTGTGATATTCACAGAACTCAAAAACCACTTGACGAATTGACACCACATTTGGACACAAGACACCTAACAACCCAATGTATGTCCTTCACTCAAAAAAAATGATTTTGTCATTTGGGAGTTGTAGGTGCTGGGATTTATAGTTCACCTACAATCAAAGAACATTCCGAACCCCACCAACTATGGAATTGAAACAAACGTAGAACACAGTTCTCCCATGACCAACCAAAAAAAAAACCAAAACTGGAAGGGTTTGGTGAGCAGTGTCCTTTAGTTTTGGAGTTGTAGTTCACCTACATCCAGAGATCACTGTGGACCCAAACAATGATGGATCTGGACCAAACTTTACACAAATACTCAATATGCCCAAATGTGAACACTGGTGGAGTTTGGGGAAAATAGAATCTTGGCCTTTGAGAGTTGAAGTTACTGGGATTTATAGTTCACCTACAATCACAGAGTATTCTGAACCCCACCAACAATAGAATTGGGCCAAACCTCCCAAACAGAACCCCCATGTGGGCCACAGCAACACGTGGCAAGAGACGGCTAGTCTATAGAAATAAAAATGTAATGTTTATTTGTGGGATTAAAATAACTCAAAAACCACTGGACGAATTGATACAAAATGTGGACACAAGACATCTATCAGGCAAACGAGGGACCATCACTCATAAAAACACTGAAAAACACAACAGAAGGGACTTAAAAAGCCAAAAAAGCAAAAAGCTGCTACAGCCTCCCAATCCCTGCATATTTCCAATTTCCTATTCCTGGACTGCAACTCCCAGCAATCCTCCAAATAGATTAGATAAGATATATTAGATAGACAGACAGACAGACAGACAGACAGATAGACAGATAGATAGATCAGGAGGACTGCTAGGAGTTGCAGTGTAAGAATAGGTAGAAAAGGAAGAAAGAGGAGAAAGAGGAAGGAAAAGAAAAGGGAAGGAAGGGAAGAAGAAGAGAAGAAGGAAGAAGAGAAGGACAGAAAAAAAGGGAAGGAAGGAAGGAAAGGAGGAGAGAAAGTGGGAGAAAGGTTGGCCAAAGCAACACGTGGAGTTCAGAATACTCTTTGATAGTAGGTGAAAAATAAATCCAAGCAACTACAACTCCCAAATGACAAAATCAACCCCACCCTCAACCTCACCAGTATTCAAATGTGGATGTATTGGGTATTTGTGCCAAATTTGGTCCAGTGAATGAAAATACATCCTGCATATCAGATATTCACATTATGATTCATAACAGTAGCAAAATTACAGTTCTGAAGTAGCAACAAAAATAATTTTATGGTTGGGGGTCACCACAACATGAGGAGCTGCATTAAGGGGTCATGGCATTATAAAGGTTGAAAAACACTGCTCTAGTGAGTCAGAAAACAGCACCTGGCATCCCTATGGTATATCAGGACAGATGCCTATATGCCAACGTCTTGAACAGGTGTGCTCCTGTGAATGAAATGATAATCGATTGTGAATGAAAACTGATGCTGGAAGCATCTCTCAATGTCTGCTTGCCTAAATTAGATAAATGGGACTGCTATGATGATCGATAATGTTGTGTAGTGGAAATTTCCTTGGCTTCAGAGTGGATGCTGTGTTTACTGCAGAATTCTGAGGAGCCTTATTAGCATTGCTAGTAGACATTGGTCCCTAGCTTATGGAAGATGGTTGAAGAAACGTATGCTTCTTTCTGGAATAACGTTTATTATTTTCCAGGTTAGTGCCAAAGAGTTCAAAGACTGCAGATTCTTCAGCTTCTTAAGTCGATGGGGATGGAGTCAGTTTGGAAAAATGAAATTGTGGTTCTACCAGCTGAAGAAGGTGAAACACGTGGGACTTCTGAAGCCCCCAATAATCCTTCATTTCCTATTTCAAAATGCAAAGGAAACAGTCTTGTGGTGAGTCTCTTAATGCATGTGGACTACCAGGTATTCTGGACCCCAACTCCCATTATCCCTCACAAGGGATAGCTGATGTTTATAGGTACTATAGGTACTATAAGCCAAAAATGAACAAAATCTTGCTACCAGTATTTAAAAAATGTATAATTATATTCAACAGTAAATAAAAAACAAAACTCAAACACAGGGGAACTCCAGAGAAGAAACAATAAGGGACAGCTAATCACCTCTCAACAAAGAATTCCCCCAGGCAGTAACAGGGAACAACCTAAAAACATCTAATGCTAATCAAGGTGTGAATGCTAACATTCACACTTAGCTTCAACAGACAAGAGTTCTTTCTCTCACCCTGGACTTTCCACAGATATATTGGAAATCTTAGTTTCCAACAGACCTCACAACCTCTGAGGATGCCTGCCATAGATGCAGGCGAAACGTCAGGAGAGAATGCTTCTGGAACATGGCTAAACAGCCTGAAAACCCTACAGCAACCCAGTAATTCCGGCCATGAAAGCCTTCGACAATACATATAAGCCAAAACATCTGGAAGATTAGGCATTTCGGAATGCCACATTATGGCCTAAGCTTTTGTGGACCAACGTCTATTCTCTAATCCCCGGAAGCATATGCTCTAATGTTCCTGTTATTCTTCAAGATTCAAAATCTCTTGGTTTTGCTATTATCTACTAACTCTGGCTCCCGCTTCTGTATAACAATAAAGGGATGGAATTGGTGCTGTGTTGAGCAATTAGAGATTAGAGGACACTCACAAGAGTTAACACTAAATTCTACTGTTCTTTTCCTTCCATTTTATTCCAATGGCTTTAATATATTTCACCATTCATTGTACCCTCCCTATTATTCCTGGTGTGCGCTGAACAGATGTTTCCACTAAGCTTTCCCCCTCAAAAATGCTATGATTTCTTTTTGCTGTTCCAATGGCTCATACAGAAATCCTCAGTAGCCCCCACTGTATGAAATGCATAATGGCTTCACTGAAAGTCACAGTAGGCATTATGCAGATTTACACCCATATATAAATATACCAGCCAGCATACAGTCACAAAACAAATGCCTTGAGAATAATGTGGATTATAATGCAGAGCATCATGCTGTTTAGTGTGTTTGTCTGTGATTTCCAAGGAAGGGGGATAGCTCAGTGGTAGCTCGTATGCACTGCCTAAGGAGGGTTGCAGGTTTAGTCCACAATTCTACTGGAAACTGGCAGAGTATAAAGATATTCTAGTCTATGTACGGTATGTCAGAAGTCTAGGAAGTAAAGGGCTGCTCCAAGATACACTACCATACATCTGGACAGAGATTCACAGTTCTTGGTGTGTGCTGGTACGTCTGTACCAGGAGCTCCAACTTTATTTTCTTTCTATTAAGGGTTTGCATGCATTCCAAAGTTTTTCGTTGTCCTTGTTGTTGTTTATTATTATTATTATTCTACTTTTTCACTCCCAAAGGAGCCCTAAAAAGTGGCTAATCAAGCAGACAGATGGCCATTTGTCTTCTGTTTTATAAGCTTCAGAGAAAGAAACCCCACTGGACTCCAAGAGAGCAGCATAGAATCATAGAATCAAAGAGTTGGAAGAGACCTCATGGGCCATCCAGTCCAACCCCATTCTGCCAAGAAGCAGGAATATTGCATTCAAATCACCCCTGACAGATGGCCATCCAGCCTCTGTTTAAAAGCTTCCAAAGAAGGAGCCTCCACCACACTCCGGGGCAGAGAGTTCCACTGCTGAACGGCTCTCACAGTCAGGAAGTTCTTCCTAATGTTCAGATGGAATCTCCTCTCTTGTAGTTTGAAGCCATTGATCTGCGTCCTAGTCTCCAGGGAAGCAGAAAACAAGCTTGCTCCCTCCTCCCTGTGGCTTCCTCTCACACATTTATACATGGCTATCATGTCTCCTCTCAGCCTTCTCTTCTTCAGGCTAAACATGCCCAGTTCCCTAAGCCGCTCCTCATAGGGCTTGTTCTCCAGACCCTTGATCATTTTAGTCGCCCTCCTCTGGACACATTCCAGCTTATCAATATCTCTCTTGAATTGTGGTGCCCAGAATTGGACACAATATTCCAGATGTGGTCTAACCAAAGCAGAATAGAGGGGTAGCATTACTTCCTTAGATCTAGACACTATGCTCCTATTGATGCAGGCCAAAATCCCATTGGCTTTTTTTGCCGCCACATCACATTGTTGGCTCATGTTTAACTTGTTGTCCACGAGGACTCCAAGATCTTTTTCACACACCTCTTGTTTTTCAATTCTCCCAACTCCCTAAGTCACTCTCTTCCTTTCTCTTTCTCTTTTTTTTTCTCTTCCCCTTCTTCTCTCCGTTTCTGGTTTTTCTTTGTTCTTTCTTCCTCATCCTTTTCTCTATCTATTTTTCTTTAAATATCTTATTGTAATGCAAAACCAACCTTATTGTTCCTAACATCCATTGGTTACTATGAGGAATACCATTGCTTTAACTATGTGGATCTTTGTTGCCAGTGTGATGTCTCTACTCTTCATTCTTTTATCGAAATTGGTCATTGCTCTCCTCCCAAGAAAGAAACATTTTCTGATTATCTAACTGCAGTCTGCGTCTGCAGTAATCTTTGCACCTAAAAATACAAAGTCTGTCACTGCCTCCACGTTTTCTCCCTCTATTTGCCAGTTATCCGTCAGTTTGAGTGCCATCATCTTGAGTTTGTTTGGTTTTTTTACATTATAGAGAGCTCTTTATGTATTCACACCAAGGATTCATGAGAGATGGAGCTTACCTCCCTAAGTTCAGCTTTAATCCTGGTACAGCAAATGCCTGAATTCCCCCCTCATTGATGACTAGCATCTTATCAAAAACATAAATGAAAAATGAAACACGTGCACCATCTCATTCAGAGAATGTTAATCACAGGAAAATGATCAAACACCCGCCGACGTATTTCTTATGGGACTCGACCTAGATTTAAGCTCACAAGTTTAGGAGATAAAACACTGAAGACATCAATCATTAGCCTTTAAATAAATCTTTTCAGATATTTCACTTTTTCATGGCAAACCTTTTAGATGTTATTAATTCCCATCCCTTTTCTTAATGAATTGCGGTGCCCATGTTTAACCCCAGGAAGCCACATAAAATAAATTATTACTGATGATTAATTATGCTGTAAGGGACCAATAAGAGCAACTTAGTTTTGAACCATATAGGGAATTAATTAAAACTGGCTTCAGTAAACAGTTTGCTATTTACACAGTCACTTCTTCCAACTAGCTAAATAAATAAATGCATCTCCCCCTCCCATCACTGCCCTCATGTGGGGCTCCAAACAAAGCACAGAGCTAATGTTCTGCATGTGATTGTTTGACCCCTTGCATTCCCTCATTTTCATCTGCAGTTTTAATCAAAAGGTCATCCATTTCATCAGAAGGTCATTTCATCTCCTAAGCCAAAAGACAGGGCATGGAAACCTCGGCAAATCTGTCTCACATTGTCTGTGAGCTAACTGGCAATATATGGATGGGTGAAGACAATGGACTTTATTGCACGAGGGAGGCAAACTGGCATTGCAGCTGGATCATTCTGCTTCTGGTCTGTCCCTTCCCCATTATTCTCCTGTTCCTAGCTGTTAATAAGTAAAGCCAATCAATAGCCCCCAATCCCACAACATTTCTATCACCTACCTCATGCAGTTGTGCTAAAAACAATAATTATAATATTAAGGAGCAGTGTAGGAAGACAGGGTTGCAAGGTAGGTAATGGAGAATGATACGGAATGGGGGATGCATAGCTCGAGAGCAGTACATGTGAAAAAGATCTTGGAGTCCTCATGGACAGCAAGTTAAACATGAGCTAACAATGTCATGTGGCGGCAAAACAAACCAATGGGATTTTGGCCTGAATAATTAGGAGTCTAGTGCCTAGATCCAGGGAAGTCATGCTCCCCCTCTATTCTGCCTTGGTCAGAACACACCTGGAATCACACTGTGCCCAAACCTGGGCACCGCAATTGAAGGGAGATGTTGACAAGCAGGAATGTGTCCAGAGGAGGAAGGCTCAAATGAAGAAGAGAAGACTGAAAGGAAATATGATAGCCATATATAAATATATGAGAGGAAGCCACAGGGAGGAGGGAGCAAGCTTGTTTTCTGCTTCCCTGGAGACTAGGACGCAATGGAGCAATGGCTTCAAACTACAAGAGAGGAGATTCCATCTGAACATGAGGAAGAACTTCCTGACTGTGAAAGCCATTCAGCAGTGGAACTCTCTTTCCCAGAGTGTGGTGGAGGCTCCTTCTTTGGAAGCTTTTAAACCATCTGTCAGGGATGATTTGAATGCAATATTCCTGCTTCTTGGCAGGGGGTTAGACTGGAAGGTCCATGAGGTCTCTTCCAACTCTTTGATTGTATGATTCTATGATTCCATGATCAAGGGTCTGGAGAACAAGCCCTATGAGGAGCGGCTCAAAGAGCTGGGCATATTTAGCCTAAAGAAGAGAAGGCCAGGAGGAGACATGATGAGGGTCATATGATCAATATGTGAGGGGAAGTCACAGGGAGGAGGAAGAATGGCTTCAAACTACAGAAAAGGAGATTCCCCCTGAACACAAGGAAGAACTTACTGACTATGAGAGCTGTTCAGCAGCGGAACCCTTTGCCCCAAAATGTGGTGGAGGCTCCTTCTTTGGAGGCTTTTATAAAGAGGCTGGATGGCCATTTGTCAGGGGTGCTTTGAATGCCATTTTCCTGCTTCTTGGCAGAATGGGCTTGGACTGGATGGACCACGAGGTCTCTTCCAACTCTATGATTCTCTACGTTTATGTGTGGGTTGATTTTTTAAAAGTGGGTATGTATAGAAGGCTGAAAGATGGAAGATGACAATGTTTAGACCAAAAACCAGGGGATAAGGGATGTTTAGGCAAAGTTTTTTAGGGGTTGATTTGTCAGGATATATTTTGAAATCACAGGGTACTGCACCAGGTTTAGAGCTTTGAGATGGTTGAACAGAAGCTCTCCGAAGATCCAGGTGCTCTTACTGCCTATTACAGGGAAAACCAGCTGATTCCTAATCCATCTAAAATAGGCGTCTAAAATACCTAAGAGTTACCCTGGACTGTTCTCTGACCTACAAGAAGCACTGCCTGAATACCAAGCAAAAAGTGGTTACTAGAAATAATATCATACGAAAGCTGGCTGGCACAACCTGGGGATCACAACCAGATACAGTGAAGACATCTGCCCTTGTGCTTTGCTACTCTGCTGCTGAGAATGCACGCTCAGTGTAAAACACATCTCATCACGCTAAAACAGTGAATGTGGCTCTTAATTAGACATGCCGCATTATCACAGGGTGTCTGCACACTACACCACTGGAGAAATTGCATTGTTTAGCCGGTATTGCACCACCTGACATCTGCCGGGAAGTAGCAACCAATAGTGAAAGGACCAAGGCAGTGAATCTCCAGCCCATCCCCTGTTTGGATATCAGCCAGCACGCCAACGACTTAAATTAAGAAATAGTTTTCTAAGATCTACAGAGACACTTGCAGAAACACCTCAGCAAGTGAGAATCCAAAAGTGGCAGGCTCAAACCCAGAACCTCAATCTATGGCTGATATCAAATGAAAGACTCCCTCCTGGGCACACAGAAAACTGGGAGACTTGGAAGGCACTGAACAGACTGCGCTCTGGCATCACAAGATGCAGAGCCAACCTCAAGAAATGGGACTACAAAGTGGAGTCCACGACATGCGAGTGTGGAGAAGAGCAAACCATAGGCCACCTATTACAATGCAACCTGAGCCCTGCTACGTGCATAATGGAGGACCTTCTTATAGCAACAACAGAGGTACTCCAAGTGGCTAGCTACTGGTCAAAGGACATTTAATAGAATGCCAAGTTTGCATACTTTGTGTGTGTGTTTTAAATACAATACAACTGTTTAGTTCACACCTGACACAATAAATAAAATAAATCTTTTCATAATAAATCATCTCAGCAACACATGGATGGATGCTCCTTTAGACAAGCAAAGTGGGGGAGAAAGGCATTTATTAAATAAATCCTAGTGATGTAACAGCATATTCTCACCAGCCCCAGTGTAAACATAAGGAAAAATTGCTCTGCTCCTCCATTACTCTAATCTAAAGCAAAAGCTTGAGTATTGAGGCTTCATATCTGAAACAGGGCAATATTTTGAGGCTGCTGATGGTGTAATTTAAACAGCACTGTAAAGCAGGGAGCACTGTCATTTCCGTAAGGAAACACAAAGGAAGGCTGACAATTTTAGGAATACAACCAAGGCTGCTGCAGCTGAGACGAGAGATCTTGCAAGATGTGGCAAATGAGCCACGGTAATTAAAAGGCCGGCCTCCACTCCATGAATGTAACTCCACAGTTCAGTGAATTGTGGATGATTAACGTCCTCATATGCACGGGATGAGTACCCCCATACCAATGATGTTATTCTCTTCACTGAATACCCAACAGCTGTGGCATGAAATATATTCGTATAACCATTACTTGGGGGGTTATCCATTAAAGTGGAAGCGTGTGAGAAGCAACTGACACAACCTCCATAGCCATCCTTCCCTCTGCAAAGGAATGAACAGGAGGTCCATGCTCTAAATATCAACTTACCCAAACCATGATTTCACTTTTGACTACTGTACTATTCTCAATAAAGTACCACAGAATCATACAGATAGAGCTGGAAGAGGTCTCAAAGGTTATCCAACCCAAACACCTGCCACACAGGAATTCACAACTGAAACACTTCCAACAGAAATTGATTTGTTAAAATACCCCCAGCGAGAGAGACTCCGCCATTCTCCTAGGCAGCAAAATTTACTGTTGAACAGCTCTTACCATCAGAAAGTTCTTCCTAATGGATGGCATCCTTGAAGTGACTGGCTTGACCTTGAAGGAGCTGGGGGTGGTGATGGCTGACAGGGAGCTCTGGCGTGGGCTGGTCCATGAGGTCACGAAGAGTCAGAAGTGACTGAACGAATGAACAACAATAGAAGGGGGAAGCCAGGGCAGCACAGGTTCTGTGATGCTTCAGGACCTTGGAGAGTAATCTTGTAGCCGCAATGCAAACGCATTCCTAGAATCATAGAATTATAGAATCAAAGAGTTGGAAGAGACCTCATGGGCCATCCAGTCCAACCCCCTGCCAAGAAACAGGAATATTGCATTCAAATCACCCCTGACAGATGGCCATCCAGCCTCTGCTTAAAAGCCTCCAAAGAAGGAGCCTCCACCACACTCCGGGGCAGAGAGTTCCACTGCTGAACGGCTCTCACAGTCAGGAAGTTCTTCCTCATGTTCAGATGGAATCTCCTCTCTTGTAGTTTGAAGCCATTGTTCCACGTCCTAGTCTCCAGGGAAGCAGAAAACAAGCTTGCTCCCTCCTCCCTGTGGCTTCCTCTCACATATTTATACATGGCTATCATATCCCCTCTCAGCCTTCTCTTCTTCAGGCTAAACATGCCCAGCTCCTTAAGCCGCTCCTCATAGGGCTTGTTCTCCAGACCTTTTATCATTTTAGTCGCTCTCCTCTGGACACATTCCAGCTTGTCAATATCTCTCTTGAATTGTGGTGCCCAGAATTGGACACAATATTCCAGATGTGGTCTAACCAAAACAGAACAGAGGGGTAGCATGACTTCCCTAGATCTAGACACTATGCTCCTCTTGATGCAGGCCAAAATCCCATTGGCTTTTTTTGCCGCCACATCACATTGTTGGCTCATGTTTAACTTGTTGTCCACGAGGACTCCAAGATCTTTTTCACATGTACTGCTCTCGAGCCAGGCATCCCCCATTCTGTATCTTTGCATTTCGTTTTTCCTGCCAAAGTGGAGTATCTTGCATTTGTCACTGTGAAGGAGGATGTCCATGGTTGACAGGGAGCTGTGGTCTGGGCTAGTCCATGAGATCACAACAAGTCAGAAGCAACTGATCGGATAAACAACCATCAAGTCAAACATACCCAGAAACAGGCTAACATTTGAGGCACCAAAGTGTGTGCAATCATTAAAATAGAATTAAACCTAAAACTATCTAAAATGAATAATTAAACAGTTAAAGCCAATGGGTTGTTGTAGGTTTTTTCGGGCTGTATGGCCATGTTCTAGAGGCATTACCTCCTGACTTTTCGCCTGCATCTATGGCAAGCATCCTCAGAGGTAGTGAGGTCTGTTGGAACTAGGAAAAAGGATTTATATATCTGTGGAATGACCAGGATGAGACAAAGGACTCTTGTCTGCTGGAGCTAGGTGTGAATGATTCAACTGACCACCTTGATTAGCATTTGATTGCCTGGCAGTGCTTGGAGCAATCTTTTGTTGAGAGTTAAAACCAACTTTAAATAAGAAAGCACTGCACATAACAATCTGCATGCTTTTATTTTTGCACGATGCTAGAGATGACCTGAGTGTAATTTTCTCAGATTATTTAATGCCGTATCCAGGATTCCATGGAAATCAACAAACAGAAGAACAGAAATGTGAAAATCAGTGGAGTCAGGAAAACAGGCCAAAAGCAACCATATTCCTCGTATTGTTTCTTTTGCTATGACCACTGGGCTCAGTGTGCGGCTGACCACATACTGGTTGTGAGGAGATAACCATTCCTTAATCTTTAACTACGCTCTTTGCAATCCGCTTTCTGCTTTCACTCATCTTGCATACTGTGGGGAATTATATGATGTACCTTGTGTGCAAACACATATGCCAACCGTGGAAGCATGAAACCAAAAGATATCTCTCTCCTTGCCTGCTTTGTCTGCCATCCAATTGTAGGAAACAGTTCTGTCGACCCACACAAGCATGAAACCAAGAGATGGCTTTCTACTTCCCTGCTGTCATTTTACTCAGAAATGGAAGATTAGACACACTCATGTCAGCCTGATACACTGCATTCAGTAGAAAGTTCAGCTGTATATACTTTATGGAAATGTGACATTAGAACAGAATCACTAGAAGACATTTCAGCCACAATTAGCATTTGATGCTGTTTGGAAAGAAAACACAATTAATGCCTAATTTTCCCACTTCGGTGAGCAAACACTGGCTTGAGCCAGCTGGGAAGTCAGACGAGAAACAAGCAAAAGTTATAGAAAGTGGCTATTTTTTTAAAATCGTAAGTGTTATTCTGAACTGTCCAATCTTACCAACTTTTTCAGAACAGAGTCGTCTTGGGGTTAAGAAAAGCATCTCGGGACCCAAACCATTTCGGATGAATGGAATAAAGCTATGTGTCCACAGTGGTTCCCAACCTGTGGTCCATGGACCACCAGTGGTCCACAAGAATGAAAATATGGTCTGAGGCCTCACCATTACTACATTTTTGCCTTGAAATCACACAGCAACAAGAGCAATTGGTCTCACAAAACCCTCTTATAGTGCCGAAGCAACTGGGATGTCGGGAGGGGAGAGGCTGACTACCCACAAAAGATTACTACTACCACATCCGCTCTAGATTATTTATTATTATTTATTTATTTATTAGATGCACTTATTGACCGCCATTCTCAGCCCTTACGGGCGACTCATGGCGGTGAGTCGCCCGTAAGGCATTCTGTGGGCAAGCAGATGGCAACTACTAAGTGGCATATATTCTGTATCACAAAACTTCAGCTGATGTGGTCTATCCAATGCAATTTTCTGAATCAGCACCCCAAATAACCAAACTGAATCTAAAGTTGACCAAAAACTGATTTGTAACCCTTTTGGTACTAATATTGGAGAGTGGTCAAAGTGGTCCCTGGTCAAAGTGGTCTCTGGTCAAGTGGTCCCTGGTCAAAGTGGTCTCTGGTCAAGTGGTCCCTGATCAAGTGGTCCCTGATCAAAGTGGTCTCTGGTCAAGTGGTCCCTGGTCAAACTGGCCCCTGGTCAAACTGGCCCCTGGTCAAAATGGTCCCTGGTCAAAGTGGCCCCTGGTCAAATGGTTGTGTGAAAGGCTTCTCTCATGTCCCCGCATGGGAAGCTGGAGCTGACAGACAGGAGCTCACAGATTCGAACCACCGACCTACAGATGCAGGGCAGAGATCAGCAGTTCAGCCAGCACAAGGGTTTAACCCATTGTGCCACCGAGATGCCTATTCTGATTTTTGTCTGTCCATTTGGAATTGCTCCAAAATGAATATAACGACACATGTATTCAAAGACATAGCTCTATTAGTCCATATGAGCATACAAAAGAATATTGTAGTATCTTAGAGACTAAGGCCCCTTCCACACTGCTCCTATATCCCAGATTATTTTCATAGATGCAGGCAAAACCTCAGGAGGGGATGCTTCTGGAACATGGCCATAAAGCACAGAAAACACACAAAAACTATTCACATTAAAATCAAACTTTCAATCTATCAGAGATTTACGTCAACTCAGATTTTGTGTCAAGAAAGTTTTCAGTATTCTTGACAATTCAATTTTTTTCGTGTCAGTTTACATTTTTTGGGATACTTGTTAGATACAGTTCATGACCTTTTGTTCTGTTATGAAAAGTGAAAACAGAATGAGAGAGTTTCCTGTGGAAATAGCTTTTATTGTCACCTGATCATGAATATCTCATTTCTGGTTATTTTGGTAGATTCATGACTCATTGACTTTTCTAAAATACTTTATGCATCAACAGGATGAAAAGCATCTAAAATAATGACTGGGAAAATGTTGCGCTGGAAATTGTATGGCAAATATAATATTGCTTTTAGATAAATGCTGGGAAAATGCTGAGTAAATGACAGTGTTTGTATCGGCTTATAGAAATCCATTCTCCGTATGTGACAACTGGGAGGGGGCTAATAGGTACTTTAACTTAGTTCACAGATTTCTCACTTTTGTTACACTCTTTTTAATTATCTTTTCGCAGGGTAGAAGTTGAAACTTTTAGCTTGACTCATGCCATTTCGAAAGGCTGTTAACTTACAACTTCAAACAAGTATATCTTCATTAGGCTTTCCCATGATTGCAAAGAAAATGCAGGAAGGTCACCATGACCATCTTACTTGCATTTATGAACCAACAACAAGCAGAACAATTTCTACGGATTGTATTGCCTTGCAAAATATTTTGATACACATTCTGTTTATTGATGTTTATGGTGTGCTGTTGCCTGTTCACAGTCTACTTCACTTATATCCTGAAAATAATGCCATGATGAAGTATTGATTTATTTCGGTTTGGATTATTGTTATCAGGCACAACCCAATGGTGGTCGTCTGAGGACAAAATGCAGGAACAGAGTCGTGCCCACAACTCATTAGGACAGCATTTTTCAACCTGGGGGTCAGGACACCGGGGAGGGGGGGTTGTGAGGCGGTGTCAGAGGGGTCACTAAAGACCATCAGAAAACACAATATTTTCTAGGTTCTAGAGGCATTTCTCCTGACGTTTCGCCTGCATCTATGGCAAGCATCCTCAGAGGTGGATGCAGGTGAAATGTCAGGAGAAATGCCTCTAGAACATGGCCATATAGCCCAAAAAAAAACCCACAAGAACCTAGTGATTCCAGCCATGAAAGCCTTCGACAATACACAATATTTTCTGTTGGTCATGGGGGTTCTGTGTGGGAAGTTTGGTCCAATTCTACAGTCGGTGAGGTTCAGAATGTTCTTTGATTGTAGGTGAACTATAAATCCCAGGAACAACAACTCCCAAATGTCAAAGTCCATTTTCCCTAAACTCCACCAGTGTTCACATTTGGGCATATTGAGTAGTCATCCCAAGTTTGGTCCAGATCCACCATTGTTTGAGTCCACAGTGCTCTCTGGATGTAGGTGAACTACAACTCCAAAACTCAAGGTCAATGCTCACCAAACCCTTCCAGTATTTTCTGTTTGTCATGGCAGTTCTGTGTGCCAAGTTTGGTTCAATTCCATTGTTGGTGGAGTTCAGAATGCTCTTTTGACCACAGGTGAACTATAAATCCCAGCAACTACAACTCCCAAATGACAAAATCAGTGCTTTGAATGCAATTTTCCTGTTTCACAGCAGGGGGTTGGACTGGATGACCCACGAGGTCTCTTCCAACTCTATGATTCTAAGACTAAAAGAATTTGAGAGAAGCAAAAAACCAATTTGGAAATGCTCAGGATTCCTCCATAATTTAGTTTTGTTCATTAAAGTAATGTCGCTCTATTAACAACTCTCTCCTGAAGACTAAGTATGAAGCTTTTCTCATTTAAATACAAAATAGGCTATGAAGGCCGCTCATTTCAAAATTACTCAGAATCATTTACCCTAATGTGGAAGAGACCACACACAACATATGGAGCGTTTGCTCTTTGGGAACGGCAGCATATAAACGGTGGATATAATATTACACACTGCAATTACCCAAATATCATATTGTCAAGGAAACAGGATGTGTCCTGAAGATATCACCACTATGATCATGGCAGCTCCTAAAAACGGGGCCATAAAGGGAACCTGAGCTTTGTGTTTAGGAAGGAAATAAGGATATTAACTCGAAAGAAACAAAACGAAACATGAAAATGAACGAGAAAGATGTGAGCAAACAAGCCTCTGCCATCTGATGCCCTTTGGAAATTTGGACTTCTAGCAGCTGCAAAAGACAAGTTCTGACCTCTCTGCATGATGCAATGATGACCAAGGATAGCTCCTTGGAATAATTTATCTATTTGTTTATTTATTTACTCTATTTGTATCCTGACTTTCTCTACTCCGAAGGGGACTCAAGGCGGCTTTACATATGGCAAATATTCAGTGCCTTTGGACAACAAAGAGAATACACTAACTGCCGAGTTGATGGCAGAGGACCATCGCTTCAATGCTGGTGGTCTTTGCTTCTTCCAGCACGCTGACATTTGTCCGCCTGTCTCCCCAGGAGATTTGTAGGATTTTAAAATTAAATGCACATTAAAACATATAAAATACGGCATTCACTATTAAAATCACGGCATTCTCAATCATAATCCAGGGGCCATTCCAATGATCAATTGTGCATATTTCGAGGCTATTATTGCACTATAGATTAATGTTCAAAAGGTTGACTCCAGAGCTAGGTTTCCACTTTCCTTCTGAAGCCAGAAGGGAGGGGATGCGCTAATATCACTGGGGAGGGAGTTCCACGGCCAAGGAGCCATCACTGAGAAGGCCCTGTCTCTCGTTCCCACGAGATGCACCTGCGATGGAGGTGGGACCAAGAGCAGGGCCTCCGCAGATGATTTTAATCTCTGTGATGGTTCATAGGAGGTGATACATTCGGACAGGTAAGCTGGGCCAGAACCATTAAGGGCTTCATAGGCTAAAGCCAGCACTTTGAATGATGCTCAGGAGCAGACTGGTAGCCAGTGGAGCTGATGTAGCAGGGGGTTCCCTGCTCCCTGTACACCGTTCCGGTGAGAAACCAGGCTGTTATCTGTTGAACCATTTGAAGGTTCTGAACAGTCTTCAAAGGCAATCCCACGTAGAGCGTGTTGCAGCAATCTATTTGGGATGCAATCAGAGCATGGAGTACCGTGGCCAAGTCTAATTACCAAGGTATGGGTGCACCTGGTGCACAAGTTTTCATTGTTCAAATGTTCCCCTGTCCACCGCCAAAACCTGGGGTTCCAGGCTCAGTGATGAGTCCAGAATCACTCCCAAGCTACGAACCTGAGACTTCAAGGGGAGTGTAACCCCATCTAGCACAGGCTGTAACCCTATACCCAGTTTGGCCTTTTGACTGACCAGGAGTACCTCTGTCATTCACAATGACCTCCCTAAAAATCAAGGCAAAAATAGAAGCCTTTCGTTATGCTGCACACATCTGATCTATCCTATTGTGGGGGGGGGGGGGGGAAACCTGTGCATCCCAACCCTGTTTGAGTATATGTGCTGCTCAGAAGGAAGGTCAGTTCTAGTCTTTGTCACGGCCAGTTTAGATAGGAAGAATGAGGAATTGCTCGAATGGCCACCAGAGAAGGGAGAAGCCGAATGCTCCCAGCAGTCTGCCCGGCCTAGCAAAAGAGCCTTCAGCAGAAACCAACACTCCTTAGTCTGAGAAAGTACTTCTATAGGAAGCTTTAACAAGCATATCTCTGCAACCCTGACACCTGGGTCTGCTAGGAAAGAAGGGTCCAATATCAAGCAAAGAAAGAATGGCAGTGTTGGATCCTTCCTTTCTTGCCTGGGCTTGAAGTTGTTGCAGGCTCAGATGATGGTGAGCTGAGTTGCAAGGAGGAGATTGCAAATGGGACTCTGGCAGCAGCAGCCTCCTCAAGCACAACCAAGGAAGGAAGGATCCAACATTGGCAAAGGGAAGGTGGTTGCATCCTTCATTCTTTACCTGCTCTTGAGGCAAGGGAGCCCCAGTTTGTTGTGGGTTTTCCAGTCTGTATGGCCATGTTCCTGAGGCATTATCTCCTGACATTTTGCCCACATCTGTGGCAGGCATCCTCAGAGGTTATGAGATCTGTTGGAAACTAGGGAAATGGGGTTTATATATCTGTGGAATGTTCAGGGTGGGAGAAAGAACTCTTGTCTGTTGGAGCTAGGTGTGAATGTTTCAAATAGCCACCATGATGATCATTTAATGGCCTGGCTGGACCAGTCTAACAACTAGCATGTCAGACTACACAGAGAAGCCATTGAAATCCACAAGCAAGTGGACAATTTCAACAGAAAGGAAGAAACCATGAAAATGAACAAAATTTGGCTACCAGTTTTTTAAAAAACTCTAAAATCATAAAAGTAAATAAAGAACAACACTCAAAAAAAAGGGAATTCCAGACAAGAAACCATAAGGGCCAGCTAATTACCTCTAAACAAAGGATTCCCCCAGGCAGTAAGAGACCAAGCATTGGTCATTAAATGCTGATCAAGGTGGCCAATCGAAACATTCACACCTACCACAAATAGACAAGAGTTTTTTCTCCCACCCTAGACATATATAAACCCCATTTTCCTAGTTTCCAACAGACCTCACAACCTCTGAGGATACCTGCCATGGATGCAGGTGAAACGACAGGAGATCATGCTTCTGGATCATGGTCATACAACCTGGGAAACTCACAACAACCCAGTGATTCAGGCCATGAAAGCCTTCGACAATATGAAGGAAGACCCGTTCGCAAGCTGCATTGCAAGAAAGAGGAATTCAAAAAGGTAAGAAGTGGCATAATAATGGAGAAAATAAAGAGTGCTTCTTTTAGGTCCTCATGCAAGAGACTAAGTTCTGGAACAATCAAGATTGCACAGTACACTGACAGAATGAACAGAATCTGTAAACTAGTCATTTTATCTCTGACACCCTGTTCTTATCAGAGAACCTTGAAAAAAAAAGAGAGAGAGAAAGCTCAACAAGAATCCATTCTCCATACAATGGCCGGAACAAGAAAAGAAAACATTCTGAGCCGCTCTCATTACACTTTGAAGACTTTAATCTTGTGATCTCCTTCGGTTTCTTCTCAAAACCCTTCAGGTAGCCTTACAAAATAAAGAAAATGGAGGATAATGTTTGCAATTTAATTTCGGGACTAAAGCTTTGTATACAGCTAGACAGATCTGTAGTAATATCTCAGCAATATTTCCGGGGTAACTGTGCCTTTCTTCTCCAAGATATTGCTCCATCTGAAATTATAAAATCCCAATGAAAAAGGTTCCATGAATGGAGGAAATGAGGAAAGAGACAATAATATCTGCAGTTGTTCTGGTACAGCTGTACCAGGAGCTCCCATTTTGTTTGCTTTGCATTGAATGTTTGTTTGTAGTCCTAAGTTTCAGAGACTCTGCAGAGAGGTGGCTTCTTTTGGCTGCAGTCATAGGGCAGGCCACCTTTTCATCATTGTTAAGTTTTGGTCCTGTCCCTTGCTCAGGGTAATTGGGAAGGGAAGTGAGCCATTTTGTCAGTTAGTCTCAGCCAGGTTAACTTATGTATAGGATGCGTTTACTTCCCCTATACAAAAGCTTCAACCTTTAAGAACTCCAGGGAAGCATTCCCATAGCTTTAAGAATTTCCAGGAAAACAGCCTTAAAGACTAAATAACTCCAACTGGAGAACATCCACTGCCTTGCTGGTAGGTCCACTCGGTGTTCGAGAAGCAGTTCGGCCTGGTAGCGGAGCACGTATCAGTGAGGGTTGGTTTTCAGTCAGCCTGGGAGAAGTTAAAAAGGGGGACTTTCCTTTAAAGAAAAAGCTATTGAAGTAAATTGCCTGTCCTTCGTGGGCAAGATTAGGAATTCACCAGTTCCCTAAAAGTTTGGAATCATTTGCTTAACATTACTGAAGATAAGAGAAGTTCCTGTTTGATTGTTCATTGATAAAAGACTTCGTTGCACTTCTCAAGCCATCTGAAGACTATTTGTAGTGGAAACCTCTGAGAACTTCTCCTTAGGCCCCTGGCTTCCCGCTGGGCAAAGGTTACACATCCTGTCTTTAAAGTCAATTAATTACAGGCCCAGCAGTGACAGAACAGCAGTACTCATTTTTCTTCAGTCGACTCAGGAAGGGATCATTAACATGGGAACATTCCAGATATTTCCTTTGGGAAAGGGGAAGGGGGGGGGGGGTGCCATGGGTCTCTTGTATATTCACTAAATGTATATTCTTTAGATGCTTTTGAACCGTGGTGCTGGAGGAAAGTTCTGAGAGTGCCTTGGACAGTGAGAAGATCCAACCAGTCCATACTTCATGAAATAAAGCCTGACTGCTCATTGGAGGGAAGAATAGTAGAGGCCAAGATGAATTACTTTAGCCCCATCATGAGAAGAAAGGAAAGCTTAGAGAAGACAATGATGCTGGGGAAAATGGAAGGAAAAAGGAGGAGGGGTCAACCAAGGGCAAGATGGATGAATGGGATCCTTGAAGTGACCGGATTGACCTTGAAGGAGCTGGGGGTGGTGACGGTCGACAGGGAGCTCTGACGTGGACTGGTCCATGAAGTCACGAAGAGTCAGAAACAACTGAATGAATGAACAACAAACATATTCTTTAAATCTCTTTTCCTGTCCACCAACACTCTGTTTTCCGTTCTTGAGTTCAGAGTAGAGTGACTGCTTTGGGAGATGGTGATCGGGCATCCGGACAATGTGGCCGGACCAGCGAAGTTGATGGTGGAGTACCCTTGCTTCAATTCTGGTGGTCTTTGCTTTTTACAGCACGCTGAAATTTGTCCGCTTGTCTTCCAAGGAGATTTCCAGGACCTTTTGGAGGCAACGCTGATGGAATCATTCCAGGAGTTGAGTATGATGTCTGTAGATAGTCCACGTTTCACAGGCATATAGCAGGGTTGGGAGGACAATAGCTTTATAAACAAGCACCTTGGTCTCCCTATGGATGTCCTGGTCCTCAAACACTCTGTGCTTCATTTGGAAAAATGCTGAACTTGGTACTGTCTGCCGTGGTATTTGATCTCTAAATGAAATCTCTGGAGGAAGATGTCTTAGGTTTTGGAGCTTGATGCCACAAATATGCTCCATTTGGTGGCACCCTATTCTATTTGTCTTCTCCATCGTAATCCAAGAAAGATGTTTATGTGCTGTAGTGTTATCTACTATTGTCACGGAGCAAACAAGTTGAAACTTAATATATATAAAATGGAAATATATCTGGATGGTAGAAAGGTAGATCAGGGAACTGGAACCCATTCTATCTCAAACAGAATGGATTGAAATGTGATGAGTTTTTCCCACTCTAGCACAAGAGTCTCTAATAGTGCCATAACATTAATTGACTTCATGAATCTTAATAGTGCATTCAATTTATAGAAAGCATTAAAGGATTTGGTGAGAAATTATGACACATCCAACTTGAAAAACATAATTATTGTCGGCCAGCTTGTTTTCCATGAAGCCTATGCATTTAAGCAAGCATTTTAGATAATTATCTGACCTTTACTTATCACACTGCTTTGGGTCCCATGTTGGAAGAAAAGAGGAATATCAATCAAACGAAGTAAATAATTGAGGCAGGGATCATGGGGTGTGTGATTTAGTTTTTTGTTACCAGAATGGCTTCAGCAAACCCACTAATCTTGGGTCACATCGTTGGTGTTTGCTTTTATAGCATATTCCCCACATTTTGACCAATTTGGGGATTTTATAGTTATCTGTGTAGTAGTTGGAACAGGAAAGGTTTAAAGCGTTATGATAAAATAACAAACAATGAATCAACTGTTGTCAAAGGCTTTCATGGCTGGAATCACTGGGTTGCTGTGAGTTTTCTGGGATGTATGGCCCTGTTCCAGAAGCATTATCTCCCAACATTTCACCCACATCTATGGCAGGTATCCTCAGAGATTGCGAGAAGCCATTGAAATCCTCAAGCATGTGAACAATCTCAACAGAAAGGAGAAAACCATGAAAATGAACAAAATTTTTCAGTATTTTTTTAAAAAAAATCTCTAGAATCAGGAAAGCAGAAAACAGGGGAATTCCAGGCAGGATACAATCAGGGCTAACACCTCCCAACAAAGGATTCCCCCAGGCAGCAACCAGACAGGCTTTAAAGCTGTAATGCTATTCAGTGCTAAACAAGCTGGCCAGTTTGCAACGTTCACTCTTGCCTCAAATGGACAAGAGTTCTTTCTTTCACACTGGACATTCCACAGATATCTAAACCTCACATGCCTAGTTTCCAACAGACATCAAAACCTCTGAGGATTCCTGCCATAAATGTAGGTGAAATGTCAGGAGAGAATGCTTCCGGAACATGGCCATGTAGCCCGGAAAACTCAGAGCAACCCAATGAACAAACTGCCACACAATCAGTAGAATAATATGGAATGCAAAGAATGCAGCAGTTTGGAATCATTCCTCAAAGAGTGCAAAATGTTTAAAGGAGTCCTATCCATCAGAAAAGGACAACATTAATCATGTGCCCAGCATAAGTCACCAAACAACACCGTAGGTCTCATGGCAACAAAGCTAAATGTGGGCTATATACACATTTGAAGTGCTAACACTCACACATATTAAAAAAGTAAAATGACAGCTGTTGAGAGAAAGCATAGAGATGATTCAGTTAAATAATAGGTCACCCAAATGACACAACCTGGAGATCACAACTAGACATCTGCCATTGGGCTTTGCTACTCTGCTGCTGAGTACACATGCCCAGTGTGGAACACATCTCACCACATTAAAACAGTGGATGTGGCTCTTAATGAGACATGCTGCATTATCACGGGGTGTCTGTGCCCTACACCACTGGAGAAATTACACTGTTCGGCTGGTATCACACCATCTGACATCCACCAGGAAGTAGCAGCCAATAATGAAAGGACCAAGGCAGCGACATCTCCGGTCCATCCCGCATATCAGCCAGCACACCAACGCCTTAAATCAAGAAATAGTTTCCTAAGATCTACAGAGATACTCGCAGGAAACCCTCAGCAAGCAAGAATCTAAAAGTGGCAGGCCAACACCTGGAACCTCAAGCCATGGCTGATACCAAATGAGAGACTCCCTCCTGGGCACACAGAAGACTGGGCAACCTGGAAGGCGCTGAACAGACTGCGCTCTGGCACCAAGAGATTCAGAGCCAACCTTAAGAAATGGGGCCACAAAGTGGAGTCCATGACATGCAAGTGTGGAGAAGATCAGACCACAGACCACTTACTACAATGCAGTCTGAGTTCTGCCACATGCTCAATGGAGGAGCTTCTTACGGCAACACCAGAGGCACTCCAAGTGGCCTGCTTCTGGTCAAAGGATATTTAGTATAATGCCAAGTTTTTAAGCTTTGTTTGTGTTTTTAAATACATTGTACACTCAATTTGCTTCTGGCACAATTAAAAAGTCATCCAAAAGGACATTTGGGGTAACACAACTAGATGCTAAGTATTGTTTAAAGATCATAAAATCATAGAGTTGGAAGAGACTTCATGGGCCATCCAGTCCAACCCTATTCTGCCAAGAAGCAGGAAAATTGCATTCAAAACACTCCCGACAGATGGCCATCCAGCCTCTATTTAAAAGCCTCCAAAGAAGGAGCCTCCACTACACTCCAGGACAGAGAGTTCCACTGCTGAACAGCTCTCACAGTCAGAAATTTTTCCTCATGTTCAGATGGAATCTCCTTTCTTGTTGTTTGAAGCCACTGTTCCATGTCCTAGTCTCCGGGACAGCAGAAAACAAGCTTGCTCCCTCGTCCTTATGACTTCCTCTCACATATTTATACATGGCTCTCATCATGTCTCCTCTCAGCCTTCTCTCCTGCAGACTAAACTTGCCAGTCTTTAAGCCACTCCTCATAGGGCTTGTTCTTCAGACCCTTGATTATTTTAGTCACCCTCTTCTGGGCTCATTCCAGCTTGTCAATATTTCTCTTTAATTGTGGTGCCCAGAATTGGACACAATATTCCAGGTGTGGTCTAATCAGGGCAGGAATATTGTGTCCAGTTCTGGGCACCACAATTGAAGAGAGATATTGACAAGCTAGAATGTGTCAAGAGGAGGACGACTAAAATGATCAAGGGTCTGGAGAACAAGCCTGAAGAAGAGAAGGTGGAGAGGAGACATGATAGCCATGTATATGTTTTTGAGAGGAAGTCACAGGGAGGAGGGAGCAAGCTTGTTTTCTGCTTCCCTGGAGACTAGGACACAATAGAATAATGGCTTCCTACCATATAGAATAGCTATGGGAAGGATCATGCTCCTTCCCATAGCTACTCTATATGCTCATGTATAACTCATGAAATTTTTGTAAAAATTACCCACGGGCTACATCAAAAGCCACAATTTTGGCCCCCAAACCTGCCCTCAACTTATACACAAGTATATGCAGTACTTTTTTAAAAAAGGTACCCTACATTCAAGATAATTACATGGTTATATATTCAACTCTGAATTAGAAGTATAATGTAACAGCGTTCTGGTTTCAAGAACACTGTGTGGCGTGTGGGAGGGGAGGGGTGGTAATTGCAAGGGAACAGCTGATGAACCACCAAGTCGTTTTTCTCTCCATCAGATTTCAGTTCCACTTGAGATTTCAAATTGCTTATGAATACGTCCATAAACAAGGGATTGTTCCGAACATCTGTAAGCAAACTATGAAGAGATATTTCATACTGAATGAACATCACAGGTTTCACATAATGACTGCCAAAAACCATGTATTTGTGTATTTAGCCCAACACACTGGAAATAGCTCAAAACACATATTCATTGCAAATGCCTTTTTCACATTTGCATCTGTACAACGATTTACTGTGATGTAAAAATAATTCCCTATCAGGGTACTTATCGGCTTCAGAAATCTGAGCAGCCCAACGGCTCCTTAAAGTCATTGAAATGTGCCACAAATAAATCTAGTGCTCTCCCTCCTCAATCCCCCCCCCCCCCCAAAAAAATACTCTACAGACCCCTTTCAGCTTGGCAAGTCACTCCCTTTCTCTCATGCATCAGAATTTAAAGGGCTTCTTTGCCCATCCCCTTCTTCTCCATGTCTTATTATTATTATTACTATCATTAGAGTTGTTATGTTTGTATTGTCGAAGACTTTCATGGGCAGAAACACTCAGTGGCTGTGAGTTTTTCAGGCTGTATAGCCATGTTTGCTTATTTATTTATTTGCCATATTTATATACCTCCCCTCTCAACCCAGAGGCGACTTGAGGCAGTTTACAGTCGGCAGTCAATGCCCCCAAACAACATAAATACCCCCAAACAACATAAATACAGTTAAAAAACATTACATATAATATAAACCATATAAAAGCAATAAAACAATAAAAACCATAAAACACAAGTCCTCCAGTAGCATTCTCTCTTGACCTTTCAGGAGTGTTCCAGTAGCATTCTCTCCTGATGTTTTGCCTGCATCTGTGGCTAATGGGCATCTTCAGAGGTTCTCTTAGAAGTGAAGCATGTGGACTGTGTGTATGTGTGTGTATCTAGCTAGCTAGCTAGCTATCTGTGGAATATCCAGGGTGGGAGAAAGTACTCTTGTCTGTTTGAGGCAAGTATGAAATGTTGCAACTGGCCACCATGATTAGTACCAAATAGCCATGCAGATTTAAAGCCTGACTGCATCCTGTCTGGGGGAATCCTTTGTTGGGAGGTGTTAGCTGCCCCTGATTGTTTCCTGTCTGGAATTCCCCTGTTTTTAGAGTGTTGCTCTTTATTTACAGAAAGGAGGAAACCATGAAAATGAAAAAAAATCTGAATACCAATATTAAGAAAACTCTAAAATCAGGACAGTAAATAAAGAACAACACTTTAAAAACAATGGAATTCCAGACAGGAAACAATTAGGGCCAGCTTATGCCAGGAGAGATGCTTTTGGAACATAGCCATGCAGCCCTGAAATCTCACAGCAACACAAAGCCTTCAACATCACATTGAAGGATTTTAAATTTTTGATCAGGCTTTGATGGGAAAGGAGTGAGGGACTGGTGCTGTTGGAGGGACATCAACAGAGTGGTGGGAAAGCAGAAAGATTGAAGAGAAGAAGGGAAGCTGGTTAAGGTAAAAGCTACCAACTTGAGAAAGATCAAATACGCAAAAACCATACCGCAAAATGTAGGGTGCCAACTATAGTTTGTTCCTGGTTTTGGTTAGTGCTCTATAAGAACCAAAACTCTGGCCAACTAAGCTATTTGTTGGAGAATCCACCTGAACATGAGGAAGAACTTCCTAACTGGGAGAGCTGTTCAGCAGTGGAACTCTCTGCCCCAGACTGTGGTGGAGGCTCCTCCTTTAGAAGCTTTGAAACAGAGGCTGGATGGCCATCTGTCAGGGTGCTTTGAATACAATTTTCCTGCTTCTTGGCAGAAAGGGGTTGGACTGGGTGGCCCATGAGGTCTATTCCAACTTGATGATTCTATGATTCTTTGAAAGGATTCAAGTAAGTCGTTATAACTTAATATATGGACGATCATATTTTCAAACACAAATGACTCTCTTTTGAAGGGGAGAAAAAAATGCAATCCAGAAGGAGGAGATTAAAGGATGTGTTTTCCCAGGTATGGAACATACTCTTTCCTAGATGAACCAGTGAATACAGATTCACTTTAAAATTGTTTCATGTATGTTCAGATCCCATTTGTATAGATAGTTTTCACTTTGCCATGTGCTTACCTGTTTCTTTCCAGATTATCAGAGTTTCACTAACAGATGTACCAGCCACAAAAGAGGCTGCCTTACCTGAACAAACCTCTTCATAGGTGGGATTCGGGGTGAGTCCGCCCGCATAACCAACTTGAGTTGAGTAGACTCCTTTTTGTGTCCAAAATTTCCTCTCTACTCCCCAGAAGCAGCCCATCCCTGAAAGAAGCACAAGGATTGTTGTGATAAAGGCATTGATGAGTAACCTTCCTATTGAAAGAAATAAGTGTTAGATTGCAGTTACAAATTGATAAAAGCACATAGTGTGTGCATTTTAATGAGCCGTGAAGGCCATAAGCCCCTAAGGACATGTGTGGACCTATGATGGACCAAGATGAGAATTACAACCCTTGAAGTAAGTCCCTGATCCAAAGCCTAGAAACCAAGCCCAAAATACCACAAGGCAGCAAACAGTATTAGGGAAGTCAAAGGTAAGTATTTCAGGAACCAAGAAGTCCAAAAGAAGTTCTAATAACACCGCCTATCAATGCTGCCAGGCCTTGTTAGGACTGAATGGAATCAAGTAGGTTGCATGTGCCAAGTGTAGGAGGGGCATCCACCAACATGCTCATTTCTTCTGCCATTCAAAATGATGCACTGCACAGGTTCAGGCAACCAGTTTATATGTGTCACAGACACCATGAAGAAGAAATTGGGGTTTCAAAACTTAATGCACTTGTTTTCTCCCAGTCTGAGCTCCAAACAGGGATGGGCAGGGCAGGCATAACATCACAGATAGCAATTTCTAGCTTGTATTTTAGTGGAATGTTAGCAGAAACATAACATTAATCCTTCCCCCTGCTATTTACATTCACTGAATTTGTTTTTTAAGTATATTAACTAAATACAGAGGCCCCTTTTTATTGAAATCCCCATATCTGCATTTGTTGGATAGAAGTTTCAGAAAGGCTTTCGTGCAAGGACAGGAGGAATGTGTTAGCATTGCAGCTACAAGATTGCTCTCCAAGGTCCTGAAGCATCACAGAACCTGTGCTGCCCTGGGCTTCCCCCTTCTGGCTGCCTCATATCATACCCTGAACCTTTGCCCAGATGATACCATAGAAGTAAGAATCCTAAAGTTGAAAGAGGTCCTAAAGACTTCCCAGTCAACCCTATTCTCCTAAAATAAACCCATAGTAGAACACTTAGGTAACAAAAAATGAAATGCCCAGGTATAGGATGGCTAACCTAAATTGAAAACCGTCCATGTAAAAGAGTTCTAGAAAGTCTTGATGAACCACAAGCTGAACATGACTCAACAGTGTTATGCAGCAGCTAAAAAGGCCAATGCGATTGTAGGCTGCATCAGTAGAAGTCTAGGGTCTAGATCAAAGCTTCCCAACCTTTTTTTTGGTTAGGGATCACTTGACCAGTTTTCTAGGCTATATGGCCATGTTGCAGAAACATTCCCTCCTGACGTTTCCCTTGCATCTATGACAGGCATCCTCAGAGGCATTCTCACATCCTCTGAGGATGCCTGCTATAGATGCAGGCAAAACATCAGGAGAGCATGCTTCTGGAACATGGCCCTACAGCCTGGAAAACTCACAACAATCCAGTGATTCCTGCCATGGAAGCCTTCGACACTACATTGACTTGAAATGGCTGAACCAAGCCTGAATCTCACTGGGACCAACTGCAGACACATCTTGCTTCCAAGATTCCTTGGTGGTAATAACTCTAATCTGAAATGGCTCCCTTTCCCCAGGCAAAGGGGCAGACAAACCATTTCTTAAAAACTGTTAGTTTTATGAGGGTGGAATTTAAGAAAACCCTTCCTGATACAAACCAGAAAATGTTTTCTTAAATTCCACCCTCATAAAACAAACAGAAAAGTAACTTCTCTAAAACTCTGAGT
This sequence comes from Anolis sagrei, assembly GCF_037176765.1. Taxonomy (NCBI): domain Eukaryota; kingdom Metazoa; phylum Chordata; class Lepidosauria; order Squamata; family Anolidae; genus Anolis; species Anolis sagrei. Next base: position 8,788,991 of record NC_090021.1, on the reverse strand, counting down.
GAGGCAGCCTGACAAAAGGAAATGGGACTTATACAGTTCCAGCACAGTCACCTAGTGAGTACATTTAAAAAACTAGTCTTGTCACAAATATATGAATCTCTTCAAATTCAGGCATAATCCAAAGTTTAAAAATGCTGATTCTTCCTTATTTTAGATCTTCAACTTTACTACCACTTGGAAAAAAAGCTGCGATGAAATTGCTTAGTCTGTGGTAAAGGATCTCCATCTATGCAAAAGCTGCAGGGTTGGTAAAATGGCAATCATACATATTTTAACAGCATAATTTTCTTTTAGCTGATTAGCAAACTGTCAAAACACAATAATTTGTATTAATGGCAAACATTCATTTAATGTTCTACTTCCTGGCATCTGCAATCCTTAAAGGTGGCAGAGCCATAATTAACAAAATTAGAGATCAGACAGGAAGAGGGGGAAACCCTCTCAAACTAGACTATTTGTGCATGCAAATAATATGCAACGTGCACATGTGTATTCACCACCATGACCAGTGAGCGTGCAACTTCAACTGAATTACTGCCAACTGGCATAATCCGCAGGTAAGAGCTGGAAAAAAAATACCAGCACAAAAACAGAAAAGCATTGCAACCAAAGAAGTCTCATAGAATCATAGAATCAAAGAGTTGGAAGAGACCTCATGGGCCATCCAGTCCAACCCCCTGCCAAGAAGCAGGAATATTGCATTCAAATCACCCCTGACAGATGGCCATCCAGCCCCTGTTTAAAAGCTTCCAAAGAAGGAGCCTCCACCACATTTGGGGCAGAGAGTTCCACTGCTGAACAGCTCTCACAGTCAGGAAGTTCTTCGTCATGTTTAGATGGAATTGCCTCTCTTGTAGTTTGAAGCCATTGTTCCTAGTCTCCAAGGAAGCAGAAAACAAGCTTGCTCCCTCCTCCCTGTGGCTTCCTCTCACATATTTATACATGGCTATCATGTCTCCTCTCAGCCTTTTCTTCTTCAGGCTAAACATGCCCAGCTGAACATTCTCCTCAGGAAGCTGAATGCTCCAAAGGAAGTTTAAAAAAAGCAAACCCAACATTAATGCAATGGGAACCATCTTGAATTCTTTTATTCTGCCTCATCTATCTATACATATACAGTCCCTGAATTACAAACATATGACTTACAAACAACTCACAGTTATGAATACGGATGTGACAACAGGAAGTGAGAGAAAGATACCCCTCAGAAGGGAAATTCACTCCTAACGGAGTTCTCATGGGGAAAATATCAGAAAAGTTGAGATAAATCACCGTTCTTATCTCAGCTGCTTCGACCTTGCAAGGAACTTCTTGAAGGCACAAAGTTGGAAAAACATCGGACTCATCAATTCAGCTTTCAACGAAAGCAGCACTTCATCTTTATTTACAAAATATGTACACTACATTTTCCGGTCATGTCTGTTCACATCTCAGCACACTGCACAGAGCACATTGCTGACCTTTCCCGGTTTGCACAGGAAACTCCAAAAGTGGCACTCTATCAATTCTACCCATCTCTAATGTTTTAATCCATGTACTGCTGAAACCATACAGATTAAACTATAAATGATTTTCACACCAAAAAGGTGCCTCCATTGAAGCTTTCTCACCAATCCTTGTTTCCAATTTTTTCAAAATCCAATTCTCACAGGGACAGAAAGTGAGGTGAAATATTCTGAACAGGGACACAGACAACAAAAGAAATTCCACAGGTGTGTTAACCCTTCCCTATGCTAACCAAAACTTTAAAAATGATAGCTTTGGCTGGAGTTACACTTTAAAAATGTACTGGTTCTGACTAACATACAATTTCAATTTAAGAACTTGAGGATAATAATAATAATAATAATAATAATAATAATAATAATACTTTATTTATATACCAGCCTATCTCCTCAAGGGGATTCAGGGTGGATCACAGTACACATACACAGCAAACATTCAATGCCATTTTGGACAGACAGGAGAGAGACAGACAGAACAGAAAGGAGGTATGTTGTGTCAGTGTCCAGCTTTTTGCCGTCTTGGAGGTTGTGCTCGAATCCAGCCACGGGGGTGTGGTCACTCCATCATCTATGATGAAGAGCCATCAGGACTTCTTCCTCCCCTTTGGTTGCCAGGCATTTTCTGATCTTTTTCTTTATGGTGTCGTGAAATACCTCCCCAGCTTATTTAGTGGTACATAATTTCTCTACTTACAGCTCAAGCTGTTTTCAAACTGCTTAGGTAAACAGTGAGCTGGACTGACAGTCGGGAGCTCATGCCAACCCGGGAATTTGAACTGGCAACCTTTCAGTTAGTAGATCTTATAATTGCTGATAATTTAGCAGCTGTGCTAAAACCAGACTGCATATTGTTGATAGGTGTCGTAGTTTTAGCAATGGATTTTGACTCTGAAGACCAAAATGTGAATCCTCACTCAAGCATAAACTCTCATTGATTGGCCTTGGGCAAATACCACTCTCTCAGCCTCAGAGGAAGGCAAAGGTAACCTCCTCCAAATGAAACTTCATGTTAGGGTCACCTTAGGTTCATTATGAGAGGGAGAGAACAAGAAGAAACCTATAAACTTGTATTTGTTCCTTCCCCATTCAGATAAGCACAGTTCAATGCCAAGAGCACATGATCTGAATTGCAGGTAGTTCTAGATTTTAAGCTTAGCCAGCGAGAAGAATCTTAAACAGGGATCCTGAGAATGACTCCACTCCAAGTCCCCAGTGGGTTACTGTCAGCTGGAATGGGGCCACAAAGTGAAATCCACGTCATGCGAGTGTGGAGAAGAGCAAACCACTGACCACCTGCTGCAATGCAACCTGAGCCCTGCTACATGCACATTGGAGGACCTTCTTGCAGCAACACCAGAGGCACTCCAAGTGGCCAGATACTGGTCAAAGGACATTTAATCAACTACCAAGCTTGCAAACTTTGTGTTTTGTCTGTCTGTTTGTTTGTTTTCTTAAAAATGTAATACAACTGTCTGGTTGCTCCTGACACAATAAATAAATAGCTGGAATAGGCAGTGAGTTAGACAGATATGCTGTGGGTCCGCGTGTTCACATTTCCTTCCATTTCAACGAGGACCAATCTCATTGTGTATAACTTTTTAAGTTGGGAGGGAAAAGTCTAAATCTTCTGGATTCGGAATTTATTTGTTTTCAAACATGAAAATGCTCTTCGTCCTTATTTTGAGCTGGATGCAATCTGACACCCTGAGTTGCATCTTTCCTTTCTTTGTAAGTCTTCTCTGGAAGTGAATCAGAACAGCGGCCTGCTGTCTTTGTCCAATTTACAAAGTTTCTGTAAAAGCTCACTTAACAGAACAAAGGCAGGCCTGCCATCAAACAGATCACAAAGGCATGGCTTTCCTTTGAAACTTCAGAAGCCAACTTCAAACTAAAGTCATGTACTGTGTCCGGCTCTTATCTTTGTCGCTGGCCAAAACGTCCAAAAAACAAAGAGGCAGAATCATGACAATTGTACTTCTCAGAAGAGTGAGGAGAGAGCATGAGGAATTGTATTTCAGACCCGAAAGCTCGCTGTTTCCTAACAGCTTGGCTATTGATTGAAATCAACAGAATTGCCCATAAGAAATATTCATGCTTCGCAAAAATGCATCTTTGCCATTGTTTATATGAACTGGCTCAGGTTCTAGAAGGGAGGAAAAGTGGAATACAAAAGCATGTTATCAGATGGAGGAATCCAAGAGACTGAGAGGTGCAAGAGAGGAGATTCCATCTGAACACGAGGAGGAACTTCCTGACTGTGAGAGCCGTTCAGCAGTGGAACTCACTGCCCCGGAGTGTGGTGGAGGCTCCTTCCTTAGAAGCTTTTAAACAGAGGCTGGATGGCCATCTGTCAGGGGTGATTTGAATGCAATATTCCTGCTTCTTGGCAGGGGGTTGGACTGGATGGCCCATGAGGTCTCTTCCAACTCTTTGATTCTATGATTCTATGATTCTATGATTCTAAGATTACTGAATATCCTAGGATGAATGAACAGCAAGACCTCCATTTCCATGGGAGCTAGGGGCACGGGGCTATTGTGGAAGCAATAAAACCCCACTTATTTAAAAATCACTATTTTTTTCACCGAAAAGAACATCTGTCTAGTAATCTCTAGATCCTCCATCACAACTTCCGCCAAAAGTTGGCCATAGATTTTTGCTGGAGGACCAACAGATTCCTAAAAACTTAATCAAATATGTGAATAATCAAATTTCATAGTTAAAGGTGCGAATCTGGAGGGACAACTACTTGCGTAAAATACTTCTTCACTGAAACTAGTTGCATAAAATATTCCTAAGCATTCTTCACTGAACACATAACAGATTTTCAACTAGTGACTATCATTTATCCATCAAGGGTTACCTCACAGATTCACAGAATCATAGAACCATAGAGTTGGGAGAGACCTCGTGGGCTATCCAGTCCAACCCCCTGCCAAAAAGCAAGAAAACTGCATACAAAGCACCCCTGACAGATGGCCATCTAGCCTCTGCTTAAAAGCCCCCAAAGAAGGAGCCTCCACCACATTTATTTATTTATTTACGATATTTCTATCCTGCCTTTCTCGAACCTGAAGGTAACTCAAGGCGGTCTACAACCAGGCAGCCATTTGATGCCTTAACAATATACACTTTAAAACATTTAAAACAAAATTAAAAACCGTACAAGGAGCTTTAAAATCATATAAAAATCAATGCCTTCACTTTAGCAACGCAATTGGAAAGCAGGCTGACTTATCTGTACTGTGTGGTCAGTATGATACAGTTAGTAACAACTATAACAGCCAATATTTCACCAATTTTTAGTTAACTATGCTAGATGTCTTATTGATGTCTATGTTTTTAAATTGTATTTATTATTTATTTATTTATTTATTTAAAAGTTTTGTATACCAACCTTCTCACCTCTCTTGAGGGACTCAGACTGGTTTCCAACCATAATATCACATACAGTCAATAAAACATCATAATTCATATTACAGTAAAACATTAAAACAGCAATTACATACAATAACTACAATGGTCAGTCGTCACACTAAAATCGTTGTTCATCATCCTCCATCCATATCTCAGGGTGTTGGCTCATTCATCGAATGCCTGTCTCCATAACCACGTCTTCACCTGTTTCCTAAATGTCAGGATAGAAAGGGCGGTTCTGATCTCCAATGGGAGAGAGTTCCAGAGTCGAGGGGCCACCACCGAGCAGGCCCTGTCCCTCGTCCCCACCAGGCACGCTTGCGAGGCCAGTGGGACCGAGAGCAGGGCCTCTCCAGACGATCTTAATAATCTTGATGGTTCTTAGGGGAGAATACGTTCAGAGAGGTAAACAGGGCCAGAGTCATTTAGGGCTTTATAGGTTAACACCTATTGATTTATTGATTAGCTGTTCTATGTCTTTCTTTTGATATTTAATTTTATTTTGATTAGTATAACGCTGTTATTATTTTGTATTATGTTCTATTGCCATAATGTTTTGCTATATGTTGGGCATTGAATGTTTGCCTCTATATGTGTAAACCGCCCTGAGTCCCCCTGGGGAGATAGGGTGGTCTAATAATAAAGATTATCATCATCATCATCATCATCATCATCATCATCATCATCATCATCGAGGGATGAACCCAAGTTTGTTTATCCAGACCATGTGATATACCTAGACTAGCTGTCCCCTGCCACGCGTTGCTGTGGCCCATTCTGGTAGTCATGGGCTTTCTGTGTGGGAGGTTTGGCCCAATTCTATCGTCGGTGGGGTTCAGAATGCTCTGTGATTGTAGGTGAACTATAAATCCCAGCAACTACAACTCCCAAATGTTGAGATTCTATTTCCCCCAAACTCCACCAGTGTTCACATTTGGGCATATTGAGTATTTGTGTAGAGTTTGGTCCAGATCCATCATTGTTTGAGTCCACAGTGAACTACAACTCCAAAGTGAACTACAACTCCAAAACCAAAGGACACTGCCCACCAAACCCTTTCAGTATTTTCTGTTGGTCATGGGAGAACTGTGTGCCAAGTTTGGTTCAATTCGGTCGTTGGTGGAGTTCAGAATGCTCTTTGATCGTAGGTGAACTATAAATCCCAGCAACTACAACTCCCAAATGACAAAATCATAATTTTTTGAGTGATGGTCATTCCTTGTGTTGTGAAACGTTTTGTTGCCAAATTTGGTGTGATTTCGTTCATTGGTTCTTTTGTTTTTAGGGTACTCATTACGTAGAGAACATTTATATATATATAGATGGTTCACTCTCTGTGTAAATGAAAAGTGCACACCGTGGATGCCAAGACGTACATCGGATATTGCGGAAGCCATCTGTTAGACTTGTCTCCCTGGTGCAATATTTGCATGGGAAGCATGTACTCTCTTGCTGAGCCACAGCTTTTCAAATGAGAACACAGGAAGTTGATTTATACAAAAGTAAGAGCACTTGTCCATCTATCTCAGTACTGTCTTTAGCAGATCTCTAGAGAGTATCAAACAGAGATTGCGGAAAACCTGTAGACTCAGCAAAGTATTCTTCGGTGCATCCTGGAGATTCAAAGCATATTTTATATCAGACACATTTTACTTAGTTTTTAAAACTTTTGTCTGCTTTTAGTCATTCTAAAATTCGTTATTAAACTATTTTACTGCATATACTAATTTAAATATATATTGACCTCATGCATAGTTTGAGGACAGGTTTTGAGACCAACACTGTGGATTTTGATATGCCTCATGGATAAGAATGAAGGAGAAAGCATGTAAAGAAGTAACTTTTGATGCCTTGATCCAGCTAAGCACCTTGCTCATTAGAAAGAAAAATTAGAAAATTAGAAAGGCATTTATTCAGCCTGCGGATGTGGAGAAGATTCTTGGGATTTTAGATCCTTGCCCTTCCTGGCTGACGAAACAGGCCAGAGGGGGACTGACCGAGTGAGTGAAGGTTATAGTCAATGTCTCCTTGGAACAAGGCAGAATTCCAACTTGCCTAAAGGAGACTGTAGTAAAATCTCTATTTAAAAAGTCATCCCTGAACCCCTCTATAACAGATCATTATCAGCCAGTGTCCAACCTCCCCTTTCTTGGAGCATTTGGTGGCCTCCCAACTCCAGGGATTTCTGGACAAAATAGATTATCTAGATCCATTTTAATTTTGTTTCAGGCCTGGCTATGGAACAGAGACAGGTCTGGTCGCCATGGTGGATGATTTCGATAAAGAGCTAGACAGGAAGACAAGTAATGCTACCCATGCTCTATTCTGCTTTGGTTAGACCACACCTGGAATATTGTGTCCAATTCTGGGCACCACAATTCAAGAGAGATATTGACAAGCTGGAATGTGTCCAGAGGAGGGCGACTAAAATGATCAAGGGTCTGGAGAACAAGCCCTCTGAGGAGCGGCTTAAGGAGCTGGGCATGTTTAGCCTGAAGAAGAGAAGGCTGAGAGGAGATGTGATAGCCATGTATAAATATGTAAGAGGAAGCCACAGAGAGGAGGGAGCAAGCTTGTTTTCTGCTTCCCTGGAGACTAGGACGCGGAACAATGGCTTCAAACTACAAGAGAGGAGATTCCATCTGAACATTAGGAAGAACTTCCTGACTGTGAGAGCCGTTAAGCAGTGGAACTCTCTGCCCCAGAGTGTGGTGGAGGCTCCTTCTTTGGAAGCTTTTAAACAGAGGCTGGATGGCCATCTGTCAAGGGTGATTTGAATGCAATATTCCTGTTTCTTGGCAGGGGGTTGGACTGGATGGCCCATGAGGTTTCTTCCAACTCTTTGATTCTATGATTCTAGGAGGAGTGTGCCCCTGTGGTTCTCCTGGACTCCTCGGCAGCTTTCCCTACCGAGGGTAGGATACATAGTATCCTTCTGGGCCGCCTCTCCAGGATGGGACTGGGAGGCACTGTTTTACAATGACACTGGTCCTTCCTGGAAAGCCATACCTAGGAGGTGGTGTCGGGGAACTCCTAGGGTTCCTCAGGGTTCCGTTTTGCCCTCATGCTGTTTAACATGAGGGCAGAACGGGGACGAGGGACAGGGCCTTCTTGGTGGTGGCCTCCGTCTGTGGAATTTGCTCCCCGGGGAAATTAGGTCATCGTCATCCCTCCTCACCTTTAGAAAAAAAGGTTAAAACGTGGCTATGGGACCAGGCCTTCGGGCAATCAGGTTAAAGGACAATTGATAATGTTGACTATGGCATGGAAGAGGATTTGGATAAGTTAAGCGGAGTAATCATTAGTAGATGGCTAGCTAAACAGCCACCAGACGGGCAATAGCTAATCAGAGTGTAAGTATACTGTTTTAATCTTTATTTATTAATGTTCATGTTTAATTGTTATATTTGTTATTCTGTATTTTATGATGCGGCATTGAATTATTGCCAATTGTAAGCCGCCCTGAGTCCCCCCAGGGGTTGAGAAGGGCGGGGTAGAAATGTTCTAAATAAATAAATAACATCTACATGAAACCACTGGGAGAGGTCATCTGGGGTTTTGGAGTAGGGCACTACCTATATGCGGATGACACCCAACTCTACTATTCCTTTCCACTTAAAGCCAAGGAAGCTGTTCTGACCCCAAACCAGTGTCTGTCATCAGTAATGGACTGGGTGAAGGCAAACAAATGGAAACAAGACAAAAATGCTCCTGGTCAGTCAGAAGACAGAAGAGGGAATAAGGATCCAGCCTATGCTGGATGGGGTCACACTCCCCCTGAAGACACAGGTCCACAGTTTGGGGTCCTCCTGGACTCCACACTGAATCTGGAGGCCCAGGTCTTGGTGGTGGTGGCTGGGAGATCCTTTCCACAATTAAAACTTGTGCACCAACATATTTTAAACTGTATTGAAATGCTTTTAATGTAAGTCACTATGAGTCTCCTTGTGGAGAGGAAAAAGTGGGGTATAAATAAACATAATAATAATAATAATAATAATAATAATAATAAGCAGATGAAACAATAGATCACATCCTCAGCTGCTGCAAGAATATCGTGCAGACAGACTACAAGCAGAGGCATAACACCGTTGCTCAGATGGTTCATTGGAACTTGTGCCACAAAGACCATCTGCCTGCGACAAAGAACTGGTGGGATCACAAGCCAGAAAAAGTTACAGAAAATGAACACGTCAAACTACTCTGGGACTTTCGAATTCAAACTGACAGAGTTTTGGAGCACACGATTATGACCTCACGATTATGTTAAAAAAACAAGTATTGATCGTTGATGTTGCAATCCCAGGCAACAGTAGGATTGAAGAGAAACAACTGGAAAATCTGACATGAGGATTTAAAGATTGAACTGCAAAGACTCTGGCACAAGCCAGTCAAGGTGGTCCCAGTGGTGATCGGTACACTGGGTGCAGTGCCTAAAGACCTTGGCTGGCATTTAAACACAATTGGTGCTGACAAAATTACTATCTGTCAACTGCAAAAGGCCACCCTACTGCACACATTATTCGCACGCATTATTCGCCGATACATCCTAGACACTTGGGCAGTGTCCTACGTGTGATCCAATACAACAGGCAGCATAGTGATCTTGTTTGCTGTGTACTAATTTTGTTGTGTATCAAATAATAATAATACATCACAAAGTCCTAAACACTTGGGAAGTGTTCAACTTGTGATTTTGTGATACGAAATGCAGCATATATATTTTGTTTGTTGTGTCATAGTGTGTTTTCGTGTTAGTAAAATAACAACAACTGTTTGTTGTGTCATACTGTGTTTTTGTGTTAGTAAAACAACAACAACAACAACAACAACAACAACAACAATAATGGAATGTGGTACAGACAAGTGGGTGCAGAAAGAGAAACATGAGATCTGAACTGAGAGAAAAATCTTTCCAGACCCCATCAAGCTTTTTATACAAAATGTTACTAGAATAAACCTCCAGATTATAGATTGTTCATCTTCTTATTTGAAAATATCCCTGATGCTTCAAATGAGGAAACATAATATATTTTATTGTTGTGTGCCTTCCAGTCATTTATGAACTATGATGGCTCTATGGCAAACCTATCACAAGGTTTCCTTGCCAAAATTTGTTCAGAGTGGGTTTACTTTACCTTCCTCTGAGACTGACAGAATGTCAGAATGGGATTCCAACCCTGGTCTTACACCAACACTAAAATCACTGCACCGTGCAAAATCTCTTTTCATTTAGCTATTTATTTATCCCTGGCCTTGAGCCCAATGGGGTGCTCTGCTCCTACAGCTATTGCAAGAGAAAGACTAAAACAAATTAAAAGAATATCATACTTTTCAAGTATTATACTCCTTCAAATCAAAAAAGTCTCTTTTGAAAAGCAACTCAGTATGCATCAGATCAAACTAAATATGCATTATGAAGAAGCCCCAAGCTGAGTAGATGAAAAATAAATGTGAAATACAGTATGTCAGACTGAAAAATACAAATTGTAGTACCTCAAGAACAGATCATAAAAGAGGATATAAACATGACCAACAAAGTCTTGGAGGACATGCAACCCCTGAGGTTTACAGCTGCATTCCCTTTTTCTCCAGGAACAAAAATGGAGGGAAAAGTGGATAAAGATAAATACGCAGTCCTTTGAAATAAGAGAATGTTAATGCTCCTTCAATCAAGGACAGTTCCCTTTATTGTTGCACAGCGTACTTCAAAGAGTGTCCTTGGGTAATGTCACCGTGGCCACAAGTGTTTCGAAGGCATTTGGAGCCCTGGCTCCTTTGTTTCTCCAAGCCTCATGTAACCATTTGTCTAGTGCAAAGCGAAAATATGTCACATCAAAAATGGAAGCATTTTTCATTGAAACCCTTTGCTTTCTCTTTGTACTGGAGTAAATAATTATGCACCCAGAGATTGATAGCGCGTTTATCTGATGGTATATGAAAGACATATTTGGCCTCAAAAGCTAGAAATGGTTTTTGCTTAGCAAATTCCGAAGAACTGAACACCAGAATCACTTGGGCACTTTAAAAAATTTTTTGTCTTAGCTGCTTCGAAGTACCTGGTTGCTTCCTAGGCCAAAACCGCTGTCACTCTGGCTTGACACACAGCTGTACCTAGAGGTACAATAAACAGCATTTTCGACTCTGGCGATCCATCAAATGCCTGACATTATTATCTGTTTGGTGAAGTTGTGATATGTAGCTAATTCTAAATAATGCCATTGTGCCAAATAATTATTTCTGTTGTACTCCAAGTCTGGGAACCACCTCTGTACTTAACAGACACTCCAGTCCAAGGAAAAATAACAAAGCAGTTTATTGAAGAATGCAATTCAGCAAAATAGTGTAAGAAACCAAAACTTGGAATCATGAGATATGAACAAAAGGAAACATGAAACTAGAAATCCCTTGACTTGACAACAGATCTATTGTTAAGGATTCCTCATCTTCGGAAGAGGAAGGGGAGCAGGGAAGTGCTCAGGAATTGGAGGGAGAAGAAGTATCAGACAATGAGGTTTTGCAATTGCCCACATTTCTAGAGAAACGAAAGGAAACAGAGCACCAGTGGCGTTCAGCTAGGGTAGCTGCTAAAAACGTTGAGCTAATTGGGAGACACCCTAGCATCTCCTGCGTTCAGGGCTATAAATCAGAAGCAGGAGTAGGCAGCTTTTGCTGGTAACGACTCTGATGCCGAGGTTTTCACTCCAATTGAATCTGCTTTGTGTCTGCTGCTAAGGACTTAGTGATCATTGTCTGTTGTCTGATGGAAGACTGCTGTTTATATTGGGACTTTGTAAGAGACTTTAATTTGTGCCTGCATTAAGGCTTCCTTGCTTTCTTTTGTATTTTTCAACTGCATTTGCTTATCCTTTGTCTTTGTTGAAGTAAAGCATTTTTCTTTTACTTTCAACATTGTATTAAGGCTGTTTTTGAAGAGCAACTCAAGATATCTATATTCATTCACCCACCTGGACTAACAGACCCATCTGCTGGGCTAGCGAATAGAGAGAAAATCATGCCTTCTCCCCTGGAAACTGATAAGGACTTCTTTGCTGAGATGGATAGAAAGTGCTATGACTAGTTTTGACCTTCATCCACTCTCCTGAGAAGCCCTATGCTGACGAAATGTAAATCTCCTATCTAACTGCTCATTAGTCTGTCCACCTGGACTTTCATTTTCATCCTCTGAGCTCAGATCTGTTTGTGACCCTGCTTCACTAGCAAACTGCTTTTCAGGAATGTGGCCTTCAGACACAGACCGCTCATTTTCAGGGCTTAAAATCTCTTGTTGGCTTTCCTGCTGGCTTGCAGATCCAGAATCCCCAGAGTGATCAGGTGTAGGCACAATCAAAGACTGAACTACAACAATTTATACGATTTGTTACTCACCTTTGCTCATTTCAATTGTTGTAAGAGCATAGAATCACAGAACTATTGCACTAGAACATACTACAAGAGCCATCTAGTCCTACACACCGCAGTGAGACACGAACCAAGGGCTCCCAAAAAATGACCAGCCCCCGTTTAAAACACTCCAGAGAAGGAGGTTCCACCTCATTCCCAGGCAATGTATTCCATTGTTGAGCAGCTCTTTCAGTCAGGAATTTTCTTCTAATGTCTAGGTGGAATCTCTTTCACTCTAATTTAAACTTAAACTCTGGAGCAGCAAAAAACAAATTTTCTCCCTCCTCAGCATGAATGACATCTTTACAAATATTTACAAATATTTATATTTTATCCAAGCCAAGCACACCCATCTCCCTAAAAACTGCATTTCATAAGGCTTGGATTGTGGACCTTTTATCACTTTGGTTGCCCTTCTCTAGACATATTCCAATTAAGCATCTTCAATTGACTGGAAGAAGACTTTTACAGTTTGGGGCCAAGGCACTTCCTCTCTTATACCCATTTGCCTATTCTCTAAACTCGGTTGACCTAACCGACTTACCCAACCACACTTTGTGGCAATGAGTGAAGAGGCTTTTTCTTTGATCAATATCACATAAGCAACTTGCTCAAAAATCTTAGACAATGCGTTCCTTACTAGATTCTACCAATATCTGAGGACTTTTCCATCAAGCAAGTAACCTTTTTTGCTGCTTTCAGATAGACTGTGTTTCAGTTACTCCTAGTTGACTGCTTTTAACATGTATGTCTAATCCCAGTGATTTGAATGGTCATGGGGTTTAAGACTGTCGCTTTACTTACCAAATAGTGCCATATGCATTCCCTCAGGAAAAGGTTCAAACAAAGTGTTTCCATTCACATGGTGTTTGTCTGCAAGAGAAGGAAATATTGACATGTCAATTATGGAATTATATCGTGGAAACAACTACCTACAGCAAGCGGAACAGTTAATTATACATTATTATAATTATTAATTATAATCAGGGTAATTGTCATTTACAGTTGCTGCAAAGCTTTGGAGTTACATTTGTTGATTTCCATGCCTCAATTTTTATTTATGGGGGGGGGGGGGGGGTGTCTTATTCAGACAGGTTTTCAAAGATAAAGGTTTTAAGATCAGTTAAGGGGATGTTGAATATGTTTTGATATGTTTTAATGGTTTTTAACTTGGATTTTTAAAATACTGTTTATATTTAATCCTGCTTTATTTATGTATTTTAAATTGTATGCTCATGTTTTTATGTTAAGCTACTTTGAGACTCCTGCAAGAGATATAAAGCAGGGTATAGGTAAAGATAAAGGTTTCTCCTGACATTAAGCCTAGTCGTGTCCAACTCTGGGGGGGGGGGGTTATGCTCATCTCAACTTCTAAGTCGAAGAGCCAGTGTTGTCCATAGACACCTCCAAGGTCATATGGCCAGTATGACTGCATGGAGCACTATTATCTTCCCACAAAAGCAGTACCTATTGATCTACTAAAACTTCGTGTATTTGAACTGCTAAGTTGGCAGAAGCTGGGGCTAACTGCAGGAGCTCACTCCAGTCCCCAAATTCGAACTCCCAACCTTTTGGTCAGCAAATTCAGCAGCTCAGCTGTTTAACCCACTGCACCACCAGGGGGCCCAAAGCAGAGTATAATCAATAATAATATTAATAATACCTTTTCTGTATTCTCAAAAGATCCTTTATTGTCCAGACAGTGGTTTGAGGGCAAATGTTACTCAAACAGTACTCAAGATGGTATCACATGGTTTCAGAGTTACTTGGTCAGCAAGCTCTCATATACTGTTACAAACAGATGTCTAGCTTCTTTGACAGAAGTGTATGTTGTTGCTGCCGTTCTTTAAAAATGGGTTTACTGCATCTTAATTTCAAAAAATGGGCAGATCCATCAGGATGTCAAAAGAGGGATTCAAGTGTCTAAAGACTATAGATACCAAAGATGAGCGGAAGAAAGAAAATGGTCCCAGATGTGTCTGCAGTTGCGGATCCCTATCTGAATGGTTGTGTAGAAGAAGGGATTTCAGAACATCTTGCTTGTCTCATTGAAATCCCATTTTTACACAACCGGTAAAGGGGAAAGAGTTGATGCAAGCAACACATTAATAATAATAATAATAATAATAATAAGTATGAATTGTCGATGTTACAATCCCAGGTGATAGCAGGATTGAAGAGAAACAACTGGAAAAGCTGACACAATACGAGGATTTAAAGATTGAACTGCAAAGACTCTGGCACAAGCCAGTCAAGGTGGTCCCAGTGGTGATTGGCGCACTGGGTGCAGCCTAAAGACCTTGGCCTGCACTTAAACACAATCAGCGCTGACAAAAATTACCACCTGTCAACTGGAAAAGGCCACCCTACTGGGATCCTCATGCATTATTCGCCGATACATCACACAGTTCTAGACACTTGGGAAGTGTCCAACGTGTGATCCAAAACAACAGCCAGCAAAGTGATCTTATCTACTGTGGACTCATCTTGTTGTAATAGTAATAATAATAATAATAATAATAATAATAATAAACAACTTTATTTATACCCTGCCACCATCTCCCTGAAGGGACTCGGGGAGGCTAACATGAGGCCAAGCCCAAACAATTTCAAAAAAGCAAAAAGACATATAAAACAAACAATAACATCACATATAATGCTTAATAATAATATAGCAATGAAATGAAAATAAGAAAACAATAATAAAAACAAAGGATAAAATGGTAATAGAATTAAACAAAGTGAGCTAGGCCAAATGCAATGGGTAAAAATGGATAAAACCCATGGGTGAGATGGATAGAAAGTGCTATGACTAGTGGGAGACTCAGACAAGATGGCAGTAGAGTTAATCTTCAACCAAAGGATAAGATGAAGAGCATCAGAGACACAAATTTGGTCCTGGGAGGGGATATGGCATGGAAATTGATTTTTCAATACCCAAAAGCACACTGGAAAAGCCAAGTTTTTAAACTTTTTCTAAAGTCTGCCAGGATGGGTGCCTGTCTAATCTCCCTGGGGAGCGAGTTCCAGAACTCCCCACTTCTGCAGAACTATTCAAGGAACAAGAGCATATACGTCTATTTCAAGTGACAACCCCTTCAACAGTGACCTTACTCACACCTGTATATGTTATCTAGCATTAGATACTTGGAAAATATTTTGATACTTAGATCCCTGTTTCCTCCTCCTCTCTATTTAGGGCATCCAGCAAAGGTATTTCTGGAAATACGAAATATTTCATACTCCAAAACTGTGCATATGAATGGATGGGACAGTAATTGGCTTTCAGGTGGTTCAAAGTATAAAAATTATGTTCCATGCTTGAAATGATTTTAGAATATTGTATAAAGCCACCTCCAGGTTATGTGTATAAGGTGTATGTGAAACAATTAATATTCATGTTTAGACTTCAGTTTCAAATAATAATAATAATAATAATGCTTTATTTGTACCCCGCTACCATCTCCCCAAGAGACTCGGTGCGGCTTACATGAGGCCAAGCCCACAACACAACAACAAAAACAATAGCAATAGTATACAAACAATAAATAAACTCATAAACAGAAAATAGCAATAAACATTAACAATAACACAGCGACGTTTAAAAACCTATGGCAGGGCCAATGTATTAATTAAAAATTTAAAAAATAATGCTGGGCGTGACCAGTGACATATAAACAGGACAGAAATTTTGGAGAGGGATAGAGCATGCAGACAATCCTAGATCATTAAAAAGTGCATTTAGGGACATATTGCCAGGAGTTTCCTTATTCTGGGAAGACATACTGGAACAACCACGTTTTCAGGCTCCTCCTAAAGACTGCCAGCATTGGGGCATGTCTGATATACAAATGCAGGTATGCAAAAATCCAAAAAAACATCAAAAATCCAAAGTACTTTAGGTCCCAAACATTATGGATAAGGGCTGCGCAAACTGTACCTTTACAGGTCATAGAAAAACAGACATTTACACCTTAGAGATGGATGCGATGGCCTCCTATCTGTTCACTTTTGCGAAAGAGCTCAACAGGCCATTAGAGTCACTTACCATGTATTATCAATAACGATTACTTCATTAGACCCTTGTTATTTATAGCTAATAGGCTTTTAAAATACCTGGCTTTCAATTATGCCTCCCTGAAATACAATTCACTTTGGCATTTTATTTCAAAACCAATTTATAGTGCTGTTGTGACACACAAGTCTAAAGAAAACATAGGACTCCATTAATTTCCTTCGAACAGCCTTCCATTAAGGTAGAGGTCGGCGATAGATTTACAGCAAAACTCCTCTAACAGCTCCCAGATATTTTAATATTAAGTCCCATCACCTCTGTTTAGAACACACCTGCTAATCAACATGTAATCCACAAACTACCCAGAAAAAAGACCTATGATTATCTACTTTAGGAGGTGGCGCTCATTCAGTGAAGTGCACCAAATAACACAGATAGAATCATAGAATCATAGAATCAAAGAGTTGGAAGAGACCTCATGGGCCATCCAGTCCAACCCCCTGCCAAGAAGCAGGAATATTGCATTCAAATCACCCCTGACAGATGGACATCCAGCCTCTGCTTAAAAGCTTCCAAAGAAGGAGCCTCCACCACACTCCGGGGCAGAGAGTTCCACTGCTGAACGGCTCTCACAGTCAGGAAGTTCTTCCTAATGTTCAGATGGAATCTCCTCTCTTGTAGTTTGAAGCCATTGTTCCGCGTCCTAGTCTCCAAGGAAGCAGAAAACAAGCTTGCTCCCTCCTCCCTGTGGCTTCCTCTCACATATTTATACATGGCTATCATGTCTCCTCTCAGCCTTCTCTTCTTCAGGCTAAACATGCCCAGTTCCCTAAGCCGCTCCTCATAGGGCTTGTTCTCCAGACCCTTGATCATTTTAGTCGCCCTCCTCTGGACACATTCCAGCTTGTCAATATCTCTCTTGAATTGTGGTGCCCAGAATTGGACACAATATTCCAGATGTGGTCTAACCAAAGCAGAATAGAGGGGTAGCATTACTTCCTTAGATCTAGACACTATGCTCCTATTGATGCAGGCCAAAATCCCATTGGCTTTTTTTGCCGCCACATCACATTGTTGGCTCATGTTTAACTTGTTGTCCACGAGGACTCCAAGATCTTTTTCACACGTACTGCTCTCGAGCCAGGCGTCACCCATTCTGTATCTTTGCATTTCATTTTTTCTGCCAAAGTGGAGTATCGAAGATAGAATGTGTCGAAGCCATAAAAGCTCCTCTCATATGAGCCTGCCTAAAATTTGCAAGAGTCCCTGTTACTGTCCTATGGCATCAAAACACTAGGATGGTGAGTACGTGAACCTCTTTCCTAAAGGAAATCAGACTGAAACAATGCTTTGAAAGTTTCTGACAGGCAGGATAAGACCAGGTTGTTTCACATGCCCCTTGGTACTTAAAATTGAGGGGAAGCCGGTCTGGCTGTCTCAACTGTCTGGGCCTATGGATTATTTTTAAATGATATTTTATATCTGATTCTGGAAGATTGTATTGATGTATTTAATGTTTTCAATGTTTTGGTCTAGGGTATACTGCCCTGGGAAAGGGGCTGAGAGGCAATGTATGGGTGCTTTAAATAAATAATAGGTTATTTATTTATCGTGTCAGGAGCAACCAGACAGTTGTATTTCATTTTTAACAAAACAAACAAACAGACAAAACACGAAGTTTGCAAGCTTGGTAGTTGATTCAATGTCATTTGACCAGTATCTGTCCACTTGGAGTGCCTCTGGTGTTGCCGCAAGGAGGTCCTCCCTTGTGCACATAGCAGGGCTCAGGTTGCATTGCAGCAGGTGGTCAGTGGTTTGCTCTTCTCCGCACTCCCATGTCATGGATTCCACTTTGTAGCCCTATTTCTTAAGGTTGGCTCTGCATCTCGTGGTGCCAGAGCACAGTCTGTTCAGTGCCTTCCAAGTTGCCCAGTCTTCTGTGTGCCCAGGAGGGAGTCTCTCATTTGGTGTCAGCCATTGATTGAGGTTCTGGGTTTGAGCCTGCCACTTTTGGACTCTCGCTTGCTGGGGTGTTCCAGCGAGTGTCTCTGTAGATCTTAGAAAACTATTTCTAGATTTAAGTCGTTGACGTGCTGGTTGATACCCAAACAAGGGATGAGCTGGAGATGTCACTGCTTTGTTCCTTTCACTATTGGCTGCTACTTCCCAGCGGATGTCAGGTGGTGCAATACCGGCTAGACAGTGTAATTTCTCCAGTGGTCACAGTGAGGTCTAGGATTTAGGAAAATTTCTGAACATCCATAAGATCCTGGTTTTAGAGTCTCTCCCATTGGTTAATTTATTTATTATTATTATTTATTTAAAACTTTTATATCCCGTTCTTCTCTACCTCTGCAGAGGGACTCAGACCAGCTAACAGCAAAGATTCAGTGCTAACACTGAAAATCTAAAAACATAATACACAACATTAAGTTACCCTAACTGAACCCAACTTGGATGCCATGGAATAAAAATAAAAAAGCAAAAAGAACATTTCCAGAAGATCTAGACAAGAAGATTGTGCAGGTATGTATGGTAACATCATGAATTTCATAGCATTGTTTAAGACAAAGAATACAGTGTTCCCTCGTTACTTCGAGGTTCGCTTTTAGCAGATTCGCTGTTTTGGGGTTTTTAAAAAATATTAATAAAAATATTAAATATTAAATATTTGCATCCAGTGGAGACCAGGGAGGCCAGAGACTACGGAAGTGTAGTGGCCTGAGACATGGCAGGGAAGGCCTGCCTCCCTGGCCTCCACAGACTCCAGAAGTGCAGCGGCCTGAGGCCTGGCCGGGAAAGCCTACCTCCCTGGCTTGCTGCTGCCTGCATGGCTCTGGAGGCCAGGGAGGCAGGCAGGTGCCCTTGGGATGGGCCAGGAGGCGGGTAAGGAAGCGCAGGTAAGAAAATAATATATAAAATATATAAAATAATGTATATTGAAATTAATATGGCGTCCCTACTTCACGGATTTTCACATATCGCGGGTGGTCCTGGAATGGAACCCCCATGATAAGTGAAGGAACACTGTACTAAGAAATGGTTTTGTCAGTTCCTTCCTCTGTAATATAGCCTACAGCAGTGGTTCTCAACCTGGGGTCCCCAGATGTCTTTTGCCTACAACTCCCAGAAATCCCAGTCAGTTTACCAGCTGTTAGGATTTCTGGGAGTTGAAGGTCAAAAACATCTGGGGACCCCAGGTTGAGAACCACTGGCCTACAGCAACTGGTCTTCATTGCTCGTATCCCATCCCAGTAGTAGCTAATAGGCATGTGTGATCTATTAAAAATTGGTTCAATAGTACTTACAAAACTGGGGGTCCCTGGCACTTCACTTCTAAAGTGTCGTTAGTGAAAATTTCCTTACTATAACAAGACTAACGACATTATGTTACTATTTTGTTTCAGTAATTGCACATGTGCATTAATGCAATAATTACTACTATTGGGGAAACTTCAGGGGCTGCTGTATCACTCATTTTAAAGCTATTGAGGTAAAACTTGCTACAATGGTAGAACACATTTACCACTGTTAGCCCGCAAAATTTCAGAACATTTCACTTAACCACAGAATTTTCAAAGTTTGTACAAACAACATTTTAAGAAACTAGAAGAGCTAGCTGCTTAAATTTTCTATCCTGTTACACAAAACAGGGAATCATTCCCCCCAACTTTCAGAAATACTCACACATCTACTGATTTTAGGGATTTTTTAAAGTTTTGATAAAAACAGACAGACCAATTTCTCTCTCCTCTCCTGATTGGACCTTTCTCATTCTGATACATACTGGAAAATGTAGTTTAGGGCAGAACCTTTTGTATTCTTTGGCACAGAATAGGGCTTCTCCCCTTCCCAAATTTAAAGGCAACATGGTGGCCGCTCCACCTCCATCTCCCCCCCCCCTTTCCATCAGCCCTAATTGACTCAGAAGCATGCCAACAGGTTTGGCTTCGCCTCTCAGCAGGAATTGAGTGCCCTGTGAATTTTAACTACATTACAGGCACTTCTGAAGAAATCAAAACTTAACAATCAAAGCCATCACAGGTTCAAGTTCTTAATGTTTTTTATGCATCACACATGTGTCTCGTAAGTGTGAAACATACAAAATAGATCCGAGTTACAACAGGTTCCGATTTATTTGCACACCTCTACTAGCTAAGACTGACTCTGCTTAGCTTCCAAGATCAGACAGGATCCAGTGCCTTTAGACCTACCTTCAGGGAATTATTATTTTAAAATCAACCGTTAGGTTGTCTCCAGAGAGTGCCTCCACCAGAGCTATTGTTAGTATTTATCCAACTTGAGTTTAAAGTCAAATCCCCTGAAGAGAACCATTAAAATATTTCCAGGTCAAAAGATGTTGGGTTATTTTCAATGATAACATCATCTCTCTTTCAACAGCCTGAGACTCTTTTTCTCATCACATCGTATAAAAACAACCTTTCTCTTTGTCTTCTTGGGGGGGGGGGGGTGTCACAGAATTGGAAAGGACTTCATAGGCCATTGACTCCAACTTCTCTCAATGGAGGATCTCCAGCTAAAACATCCCCAGAAGAAACCTGTCCAGTCTCTTTTTGAAGATATCCAGAGAAGAATTCACCACCTCTCTTGGTAATCAGTTCCAATGTCAAACCAACTGCATTATGCTTTTTTCCCTGCAGGCCTCAAATTCGTGTTGGTGATATGATAGGTTCAGCTAGTTTTCTTTCTGTTTTACTGTGTTTCATTATTTCCAAAGAGGCAGCATTTGAAGACACGGCCATGTTAGTCTGGCTATGTTTTTGAATTCCATTCAGCAATGTGCCAAGAAACCATTGTCTTTGTTCAACCCACCGTCGATGGACTGCAGTTTGTGGCTATATTCCAGTTCTGCTCTTTCTCTTTCCAATCTTCCTTTGTAGAAACAACATAATTGGAATATATCCACGAACTCCAATCCACTGACAGTGAATTAAACAGAAACAATGGTTTCTTGGCGCAGTACATATACTAGAATCTCCTGCCCACTTCATCACATCTCCTCTCTGGTTCCCAGACACCATCACACTAAACTCCAACAACTCCCTCCACCATTCAGATGGTTATCCACTCACCTTCACTTTAGGCAACATCTTGCCTCCTGTCTTTGTCCCACAATGACAATCATTCACACTGAACTTCAGAACTCCTCATAGTTTTCACCATTCAATGAGTACCCAACCATACAACCTGCACATTCATAGCTATAAAGATCTGTTTCTCTACAATTTGCGCCATGGATCTGATAAAGTGGACTTATACTATCAATCTCTTTCTTAGTATCAATGGTGCTACAAGACCCTTTTGAATGTGATCTTCAAAGAGTTATTCTCAATTGTAGGGTGTCACGATGCCAGGGTTCTGCCTTATCCAGGTAGAGATGAACCAAACAAACTCTCAGTTTGTGTTAAACTATTTCATTAAAGCAGTACTTACTTTCTGGCTGTTGTAATAGTCCATAACACAAAACATAAAGATAGCACTCAGCCACAGAATATAAAACACCAAAACTGACAGCAAACACGGTTGCAGGTTCAAGATAACACCGTAGTCAAAAGGTCCAGTCCAGTGGTCAAACACCGAGAGTTCAATGAGCTAAGTCCAGGGATCAAGAGTCTATACCGTAATCAAAAGCCAGTCCAAAGATTCAAAATTCCAGAGTTCCAAGGGTTCAAGAGATAGGTCAGGATACCAAAAATCCACAAACCTGAGGGGAAACCGGCAGCATCTACTATCAATATAAGACAAATACTTTTCTTCCAAAAATCAGTCTCAAGGCTAGCTCATTATATCCAGAAACACCCAGCTGCAACCTATCTCTTGCATACCTCCACCCTTAATTGCTTTCACCCATGAATTCTTACTTACAGATTACTCAACCCTTTAAAACAAAACTTACATTAACCCTTCCATCACCAACTGCTAGGCCTGCCACCACCAACCATCAACTACTGCAAAACACGATGCATGACATAGGGATTCATCTGGCCCAATCCCTTAAAAAGATATCTGTCTCCATGCTTTGTCTATGCCTGTGTGTACTGTTCTAGAAACTGCCCTTGTGCTGGATCCAATCATAACCTTTTGGCAACTGCTACTGCTAAAGGTTTGTAGCTCAACTCTCTAGATCAGGGAGTGTTGGTTTAGCACACTGCCTCCTATTTGCTGCTGATTCAACAAGGAGCCTGGCTTGTAGGGTTGCTGTTAATATAGATATATTTTTAATCCAGAGACATCTTGTTTGGAACTTCCCAAAGTCTGTTACTTACTCAGTTGTATGCATGAATCTGTGACCTCCATTGAATGTACGAAGCCCTCATCAATGCGAGAGACCATGAATCATATCTATGTAGAATGGGGTGCATAAATTAAAGATGCACACCAGAAAGGGAGAAAAGCTGTTTCTGCTCTTCCTTTTGGAAGGATGAGGAGTCTGGGAAGTATGATTTGTTCCACTGTCAACATTTTGGCTGTGTCTTATGGCTTAAATGTAAGCCAACTGCTGTAGCAGGAAAAGAGTAAAGTCATTGCTTCTTATAGTGGAATAGCTAAGGGACTAAGGAGGAACACAGAGTTTCTGAGATGTGATGTAGCAACAAATCACAAGTTTTGCCAAAGACAGGAGAACTCTGGCAGCCATCTCTTAGCCCCATAACTTCTAGATCCCTCCCAGGTTTGGCCCTTACCACCATTTCACATCACCATCCTTCACTGCAGTGTCTGGGCAGTTGTGCCTAATCGAAAGCTTGGAGGAAACCTATCAGTTTTAACCTATTTTAATTCCCAGGGAGAAACTGAGATCCCATCTACACTGCCATATAATGCAGTTTCAGAATGGATTGAACTGCATTATATGAGTCTATCTTGCCATATAAACCAGTGGCGAAGTGGGTTAAACCCTTTGCCGGCAGGATTGCTGGCTGACAGGTCAGCGGTTCGAATCCAGGGAGAGTGGGTTGAGCTCCCTCTGTCTGCTCCAGCTACCTATGAAGGAACATGAGAGAAGCTGCCTACAAGAATGGTAAACCATCAAACATCCAGGCGTCACTTGAACAATGTCCTTGCAGATGACCAGTTCTCTCACACCAGAAGCAACTTGCAGTTTTTCAAGTTGCACCTGGCACAAAAAACAGTTCAGTGTAAATCCAGCCTTTGAGAGAAGAACACAGTGGCTGCTGGTGGCAGTGAATCCCAAGCCAGATTTTAAACTAATGAGCTCTCCAAGGTGCTGAACTCGTTCCGCACCTTGGAGAGAATTTGGCACTATCAAGTAGGTTCAGGCTAAAACAGGCATAGACAAACTCCAGTCCTCCGGGTGTTTTGGACTTCAACTCCCACTATTCCTAACAGCTAGTAGTCCAAAACACCTGGAGGGCCCGAGTTTGCCTAAGCCTGGGCTAAAACCTCAAGATGACTCAAAGCGGTTTACAACATAAGCAATAATTGAATGCCTTAGAAAATATATACAGTAGAGTCTCACTTATCCAACCTTCACTCATCCAAAGTTCTTATTATCCAACGCAGTCTGCCTCCCACCCAGATCCACAGCTGTTTCAATATATTGTGATGTTTTGGTGCTAAAATTGTAAATATAGTAATTACTACATAACGTTACTGTGTACTGAACTACTTTTTCTGTTGATTTGTTGTAAAACACGATATTTTGGTGCTTAATTTGTAAAATCATAACGTCATTTGATGGTTAATAGGTTTTTCCTTAATCCCTGAGTCCCCTTTCAGGTGTAGAGAAGGATAGGGTACAAATATTTGAAATAAATAAATAAATAAAATTATCCAACATTTTCGCTTAACCAATGTTCTGCCAGCCTGTTTATGTTGGATAAGCGAGACTCTACTGTACCATTAAAATAAACACTTAAATTAAAAAGTTAAAATACATTAAAGCATTTAGAAACATTACAATTACTATGATAAACAACACTATCCGCAATCATAATCCAGGCCATTCCGGTGGTCATTGCACTTTAAGTAATAGGATTTTTTTCAAAAGACAATGAGAAGGAAACTGCCGAAATGAAGACGGATTGTGGCGCAGCTGGCTGAGTGTCAGCTGTATTAAGATCACTCTGACCAAAAGGTCATGAGTTCGAAGCCAGTCCGGATTGGAGTGGGCTTCCAACCAATTGTGTAGCCTGTTGTCGACCTTTGCAACCCAAAAGACAGTTACATCTGTCAAGAGGGAAAATTAGGTACCACCTTATGTGGGGAGGCTAAATTAACTAATTTATGAGGCCATAAAAAGACTCCAGCAAAGTACTCCAGCAAAAAGCATGCGGGGAATGCGAAAGTACTTCATCAGTGTCACAGATGGATGATAAAAGCGACAGCTTCCCTGGCGGCAATAAAACGTTAAATAACCTCTGTGTATGTCTGTATACCTTGTATGTCAAATTGCCATTTAATGTTTGCCATATATGTGTACATTGTAATCCGCCCTGAGTCCCCTGCGGGGTGAGAAGGGCGGAATATAAATACTGTAAATAAATAAATAAATAAATAATGGAAGTTTCAGTAGGAACAGGAAAAGGAGAAAAGCCCTTCAGTGCCTGAGGGTGACTGCAGAACCAGCGGCATGAGCACAGGAAAGAAAGCAGCTGCTACTGTTTTCCAACCGAAAATATTTTCCTCTTGACACTCAGGCCCAGCTGTTGGACTAGGCAATAAGAAAACTAGCTTATCCACAGCTGAAATAACTTCTCAGCTACTCTGACATGGGCTCAGTGGGGCCTTTTCTGTCTCAAAATTGCTGTTCTTTGTGAAGCAGAGCAAACTACTGATATTTCCAAAATAGAAACTTGAAAAAAATATGAGGACTGCACTCTGCCCATCCCTGAACTAAATTGTTCTTAGGAAACCTTCTAACTCTCTGGTTCTATTCTTCTATGATTTCCTACTCAGTTCCTATCTGCCCCTTTTGTCAGGCAAGGCTGTGCAGGATTGATCCCTTTTGTGTTTCAAATAACCACTGAAGTTCATCTGCTGCCCTCACTGCTTTAGGTCTTGATCTCTGTCTCCAAGCAGCATGGCCAATGCACCCGACCTCTTCAGATCCCTGATATCAATCAGATTTCCAGCTGTCATGGTTTTAGGGTTGAATGACCCATGCCAGGAGACTGGCATATGGAACGGATAAGAAAACCTGCATGTCACCAAAAAAGCACCGCCTCCTACTGCTTTTCCCCTAGCTTTGTGAAAAACCATATAGCTCCGAGTTATACTTGGAAGGAATTATTTTACTTATTAAAATTGACAGTGACAAAGGGCACGGCGGTAGCTTAAAATAGCTCTCGCAATTTGTTCATGCGCTTGATGTATCACGATGTGACACTCCACATTCAGTCGCATCCATTACTTCAAATAGCATTACTGTCCACACGCTGATTGATGCTACCCAACGTGATGTGTTTTAGCAGAATACATCAGTAAATAATGCCAAAGTGGTTTTAGGATGAGCTGAAGATGAAGGCAAATTCATTTAGAACTTGGAATTTTCCTCAAAAACAGTGCATGCACATAAAAAATAGCTTCCACCACTAGCATGGGGAAAGCTAAATGTAGAATGAAATATGCCCAAACTTTTAAATTACTTTCAAGTTCGTTGGAGATTATCAATACTTTCAGAAGAGTGCAGCATACATGTTTAGAATCACAGATGGCAAGCCATTTCCTAATCCATCTTTATGGATTTATATTGCATTTATGTTTCATTGCATATATGTCTATACACATATTCTCAGTACTTACTGAATGCTTGTCCTATCCTTCCCTTTTGTCTCTTTGTTCTTCCTTAGTAATATATACAAAAGAAATAGAAACCATTTCTGTTTGAACAGATAGAAGCCAAAATGCTGAACTGAGTTTCTGTACCATACATCTCTGCATGTGGAGGTATATGTTAAATGTGCTATGCAACCCTTGTGCTAAATGGCAATACTGTATAGCTGCACTAAAATACCAAATGAATAACCACATGTATACATACATCCATGGTCCTGTACACACAACTCAATCTCTACCATCTTGAACTGAATGCGGGTGTCGTGCATTGGACAAAAATGGCCAAATGCTTATGTGTGTGTGTGTCGTCAAGTTATCTGCCGACTTATGAATTTCCGAGGCGTTTCTTAGGCAAGGCGTACTCAGAGGTGCCTTCACCACTGGGTCATTTCATGCCAAGTGGTCTAAACCTTCCTATCACCATGTCTCCAATTTTGTTCAAATTTTAGGTGTCGCACCAGTCACACATTAAATAAAGTTTGCCAAAATTTGAGGTCTCCAACCGTAATGGTTGTCGATCTACACCAGTGGTCCTCAAATTAAGGCCCGGGGGCCGGATACGGCCCTCCAAGGTCATTTACCCAGCCCTTGGTCAGGGTCAACCTAAGTCTGAAATGACTTAACAGCACACAACAACAACAACAATCCTATCTCAACAGCCAAAAGCAGGCCCACACTTCCCATTGAAATACTAATAATACCAAGTGGAGTGCCGCAGGGTTCTGTCCTGGGCCCGGTCGTGTTCAACATCTTTATTAATGACTTAGGTGAAGGGCTAGAAGGCATGATCATCAAGTTTGCAGACGACACCAAATTGGGAGGGAGAGCCAATACTCCAGAGGACAGGAGCAGGATTCAAAACGATCTCGACAGATTAGAGAGATGAATGGCCAAAACTAACAAAATGAAGTTCAACGGGGCAAATGCAAGATACTCCACTTAGGCAGAAAAAACGAAATGCAAAGATACATAATGGGGGACGTTTTATTTAATTTATAGATGTCATTTTATAAGTTATTGTCACAAGGGGTTATTTTGGGCTATTGTGTGTGCATCTGTTGTTGTACTGAGGCTTTGAATGTTTGCCTTTTTTGAGTTTGTTGGAATTCACCCTGAGTCCTCTCGGGGAGATAGGGTAGAATATAAAGTCTGGATTCGAAAGTCCCACAGTATTTTTGCATGTTCATTTTCCACTACGTTTGCAGGCTTATGATCCCACCAATTTTTTACTGCTGGTAGGTGGTACTTGTGACACAAGTTCATGAATCATTTGGGCCACAGAGTTGTGCCTCTGTTTGTTGTCTGTCTATGTGATTTTCTTGCAACAGCTGAGATGATCCATGGTTTCATCAGCTTCCTGGCACAGTTTGCATTTTGGGTCATCAGCTGATTTTTCAATACTGGCCTTAATTGCATTTGTTCTGATGGTTTGCTCCTGGGCTGCAAGAATCAGGCCTTCTGTCTCCTTCTTCAGTGTTCTATTTGTGATTATTATTAGTATTCAGTCATTATAATAATAATAATAATTATTATTATTATTATTATTATTATTCAGTCATTTTGTTAATTCTTTTCTACTCAGTTTTATTCCCAAAGGAAAAAAGTACATGCTTACTTCATATTTCTTTGGGAAATATTTTCTACATATAATTCAACGCTCTCTGTTATGCACATCCAACACTCCATCTGCATTGGCTGCAGCACCTTCTGTGGATATTACCTGAGTGATTGTGCACTTCAGCAAACACCAAACCAATAACTTCATGCGCCAAACACTGCCCTAAAACAGGGAAAGGTATGCAGACTCTGCAGCAAGCTTTCTTGATTCAAGTCTGCAAGCACCTGACAGGTATAAGTCAAAACACTAGGAGGAGGAATTGATTAGGTACGAAGTCTGAGCCAAGGAAGGGCTAAGCTTTCCACATATTTCTCAGACTTTAAGGCATCAGCTGACAATGACAAATACTCCTGGGGAGAATAGCAATGCCACAATTTGAGTTCTCTATAGAGTTAGAAGCTATAAAATCTTCTATATTAAAGAGAGGGGTATGCTCCACAATAAAAATGGAAAGCAGTTCTGTAAATAGAGTTCTTTCTTTCTCTATCCCACTTTATATTCTTTTTATTGGGCTAGTTTTTAAAAATGCTATAACTTATAGGGATATAATTTGCTAATGATGGCCCAAATCCAGTTCTTAGTTCCAACTAGAGTAGCGCTATTAAAATAATGAGTAAGTAGTGAGCCAAAACTTTTGGAAGTTCCTCAGTGAGCCTACTTTATTTGGAACTAAATTCTGGAATGGACATTTCAAAATTTCGAATTCTAATTGTGAATTAGAATCGTATTTCTAAATTTATTTATTTATTTATTTATTATTTCGGGTATTTCTACCCCGCCCTTCTCAATCCCCGAAGGGTGACTCAGGGTGGTTTCCAACTGGCATACATTGATGCCTACAATTCACACAGTAAAATACATGGTAACAATATAACAGTTAAAACATTACATTAATACAATAAAAATACAATAAAATGCCAGCCTGGTGGCCATCATTTTGCCAAGTCTGTAATTAATAAATTCATTCCGCTTATCATAGTCCGTTTCCAAAGCTTTAGTCGTCATTGTCCATTGTCAGTCTACCAGGTCCCATATCCATGTTTTTAATTTCCTTCTGAAAGAGAGGAGGGATGACGATAATCTAATTCCCCCTGGGAGTGAATTCCACAGGCGGGGGGCCACCACCGAGAAGGCCCTGTCCCTCGTCCCCACCAATCTCATTTGTGACAAGGGCGTGGCCGAGAGCAGGGCCCCTCCAGAAGATCTTAAATTTCTAGGCGGGATGTAGAAGGAGACAAGTTCGGACAGGTACGCTGGGCCGGAGCCGTATAGGGTTTTATAGGTCAAAACCAGCACTTTGAATTGTGCTCGGAATGGAATCAGCAGCCAGTGGAGTGAAGATGGTTTTTACGAATTGTTGAACTGGTGGCTATGGATTGATTTGGAGGATGACATGAAATGGTGAATTGTTTTAATGTATTTAAAACCATTTTTAATGTAGGTAATGTGTATATTATGTTGTGTATTGTTCGGCACCGAATGGTGCCTGCTGGAGGCGAGAAGGATGGGATAGAAATGTTCTTAATAAATAAAATAAAGAAATAATAATAGTGACCTAAAATTCCCAAGGACGCAAGGCCCATTCCACAAAATCATGCAGTACGACATTAACCATAAAACAATTACAGTGAAACATGAATAAATTAAACTGAAGTGAAAGGCAGACACCATGATGCAAAGTCTGCAAATCACCATATTACTCAACCCATTGTAGCAACTAACAAACCAGATAAAATATATTAGGAAGCAGGAAAAGAGCAATATCAAAAGACCAATAAACTACCCAGTTAAAGGATTTGCTTTGCAATGATATTTATGTGTCCCTCTTCTACAGATGAGAACTGCCACTGATAAAAACAGGGCTTACCAAAGGTTACAGAGGCAATTTGTTGCTGGAAGACATGAAATGAGGAATCTCCTAGTTCACACCACAATAAATAGGCAATGTGGACTCTCTTACATACTGACACTTGTCAGGGAGGACTCCTTCTGGAGAGCACAAATATTGAGCCTATTCTCATTTAGCTCATACTGCCGTCGCTGCATCGCTTTGGAGCTTGAGCGCATGTCTCCAATATGCTTCCAATGCAGAGCAAATACCATCTATCCCCCTCCTCTTCATCACCCCATAAGCCTCCACAAAGATGTCAGTAGCTGTAAGCAATATGCAGGCTGTGATAGAATATCTTTCTTGTACACATCCCCCCCTTCCCTTGATGGGAAATTATCTGCCTGGAGGTTGCATTAAAACTTCCTTCAGCTGTCAATCAACCGGTGAGGAAGAATGGTTCGGTGCCTCCTCTCCGCCCACATCCATTCCCATCTGACAGTGACAAATGAGCGGGAGCAATGCTGGGAGGGGGGGGGGGGATAGCCCCAGGCCTCCCCTTTACGCTCCAGTCGCACCCCCAACCTAAAACTGCAGAACCCCAATGTGGAATTCTTTGCCGTGTGGGGCTTCAGTCGATCAACTCTCTCTTTGGAAATAATACACTTCCAACTTCCCCAAGGGAGATGGTGTATTTTGAGTGATCTTGCATAGTTCCTTTTCATCCCAGTAAATTATGTACCATATATAATCTATAAGTTAACCTTGTGAATAAGCTGAGGACAGGTCTTGGGGTCAAAATAATGGATTTTAATATGATCTGCAGAACTTAATGGGTTATTCTGTGGTCAGGGGAAAGCTGTTGCCATTTCTATTTCCTTACCCAGGTATTCAAAAAGGTGCCAAAGCAGGGAGTGTAGATGGGGTCAATACCTCTTTTAGGTTCTCCGGGATAGACTAAGTTCTTGCTTTCTACCTTGTGCTCAGAGAAGAAGATGGACTTTTTGATAAGAATGGAGGTATAGTACTCACACTGATCAGTAGAGAAGTCAATCCAGGTTTTGGGGGTTGATTTTTTTTTTTTACTAAAACTTCTAGATTTATACATGAGTATAAAGGTAAAGGTTTCCCTTTGACAGTAAGTCTAACCGAGTCCGACTGTGAGTGGTGGTGCTCATCTCAATTTCTAAGCTGAAGAGCCGGCATTGTTAGTAGACACTTCCTAGGTCATGTGGCCAGCATGACTGCATGGAGCATCATTATCTTCCCCCAGAAGCGGTATCTATTGATCTACTCACATTTAATGTTTTCGAACTGCTAGGTTGGCAGAATCTGGGGCTAACAACAGGAGCTCACCCCATTATGGATTCGAACCGCTGACCTTTTGGTTAGCAAGTTCCGCAGCTCAGAAGTTTAACCCACCTTATCACCACAGCCCCATATATACATGAGTATATAAGTTAATAATCTTGAAGTATCGGCAACACCCACATCGTATTTGACTGCCACTTTCCCAGAGTAGCTCACTTCAACAGCAAAAGGTTTAGTCATTCAAACATAACACTGGTTCAGGATAATTCACTGACATCTCAGCTAGGAAAAGTATCACCAAAATTCGGGTCCTCTGCTTGACAGAAAGGCAACACATAGATTCAATTTAATCAATAAAAAGATAAAATTAAAATGGGAAAATATACCAAGAGTAAGCCATAACTAGTAATAAATAAATGAAGACCTAAAAACATACCTCAAGAATGGAAAATGGAATGTTGGTGGACAGGAAAAGAGATTCAAAGATGGGCTCAAAGCCAACCTTAAAAACTCTGGCATAGACACTGAGAACTGGGAAGCCCTGGCCTTTGATCGCTCCAGCTGGAGGTCAGCTGTGACCAACAGTGCTGAAGAATTCAAAGAGGCATGAATGGAGGGCAAAAGAAAGAAACATGCCAAGAGGAAGGCGCGTCAAGCCAACCCCGACCGTGACCGCCTTCTACCTGGAAACCAATGCCCTCACTGCGGAAGAAGATGCAGATCAAGAATAGGGCTCCACAGCCACCTACAGACTCACAAGACTTCTGATCCTGGAAGACTATCCTACTCAGACAACGAGGGATTGCCTAAGTAAGTAAGTAAGTAAGAACATAACGAAAGCAGGTGCAAAATAGGTAAATAAAAGTTGCATCTTCCAGTCCAATTTTCCAGCCATGTAAAATTGGGCAGAGAAGCAGAAAGCCCAGTTTTGCAGCCTATAGCCAAGAAGAATCTCGTCACCTGCAAGAAATCCAAATAGGAGGACTTTAAGCAACCCAGCTTTCAAAACCAAATGGAAACAAGAAACACCGAGAAACAGGAACCAGGTCTTGTAAGATTCCCAGTTACATGGTAGAAGGGTATCCTTGTGGATTGTATTCCATGTTGGTTAGCATTAGATGGGGTTAATCATCTGAACTAATATATTAAAAAACTCTTCTTTAGGAAAATTTTCCCAGCCTTATTCCTCCATTAAATGGTTGGGTTTTTCTTTAGATATCTATATATATATAAATGCTCTGTGCATAATGAGTACCTTAAAAACAAAAGAACCAATGAATGAAATCACACCAAATTTGGCAACAAAACGTCTCACAACACAAGGAGTGACCATCACTCAAAAAATTATGATTTTGTCATTTGGGAGTTGTAGTTGCTGGGATTTATACTTCACCTACAATCAAAGAGCATTCTGAACTCCATCAATGATGGAATTGAACCAAACTTGGCACACAGAACTGCCATGACCAACAGGAAATACTGGAAGGGTTTGGTGGGCTTTGTTGTTCATTCGTTCAGTCGTCTCCGACTCTTCGTGACCTCATGGACCAGCCCACGCCAGAGCTCCCTGTCGGCCGTCACCACCCCCAGCTCCTTCAAGGTCAGTCCAGTCACTTCAAGGATGCCATCCATCCATCTTGCCCTTGGTGGGCATTGACCTTGAATTTGGGAGTTGTAGTTCACCTACATCCAGAGAGCACTGTGGACTCAAACAATGATGGATCTGGACCAAACTTGGCACAAGCACTCAATACGCCTAAATATGAACACGGATGGAGTTTGTGGGTTGACATTTGGTAGTAGTAGTCACTGGGATTCACAGTTCACCTACAATCAAAGAGCATTCTGAACCCCACGAACAACAGAATCAGGGGAAACTTCCCACACAGAACACCCACAACCAACGGAAAATACTCAAGGCCATCCAATCCAACTCCCTTCATCAGGGCAAGAAAACATAATCAAAGTCCTCCTGACAAAGAGCCATCCAACCATAGATAGATAGATAGAGATATGATTCACACAGACAGAGATATAGTATCATAGATTTGAAAGGGACCATTAAAGAAGGACAATGATATGTTGCATGTTTCAGGGTGGGCAAACCAAACAATCTCTACATCAACACTGACAAAGAAATAGCAAGAAATACTGTTTACCCACAAGTATAAAGAAATTACATATTTTTGAAACCAACACTTTCTTATTACTTTATTTTTCAGCTCCACAGACTGGGCCACAGCAACGCATGGCAGGGTACAGCTAGTATTTTATACGATGGATGTGCAATTTTACAGTTTACTGAATGTGCATTCCCCCTTTCTTTTGCAATGGGATCCGAAGCAGGTTACATCAACATTTTGAAAAGTTGAACCAAATTCCCATTACACTGAAGTTTAAAAGAATTAAACAGTATTTCAAAAACATGATATTAGTTACGAGTATCTGAGACTGCAATTCTTCACCTACCTGGACTAAACCTCGACAAACTCAGAGGGGCTTTCTTTTGTGTTGACTGCATTGCTGTTCAACTATCTCCACCAGAGAAAGCACTTTACTTCACACTGAGGTATGTGTGTTTTGCAGGACTCAGCACAAACTTAGTTATTTTGCAACCCTGAAGAGATTATTCATTATCAGTAAAGTAGTGAATGGATATAGTGCTGATGACCATGGGCAGTTCCAAAGTTGCAGTAAACATTAGCTTTATTTCAAGTAACACTGTACTAAAGAGAAACCAAATAAAGCTTTTCAATGGCATTTACTTATTTATTTGTGGTATTTATATCCCGCCTTTCTCAGCCCAAAGGCGACTCAAGGCGGTTTACAGTCAGCAATATTTTGGTGCCCCAGCAGACATAAAATACAATTAAAAACATTTAGCATATAATATAAAAAGCATACAAAACCAATAAAAACATAGATCATCAGCGTCTCCTTACTAAACTCATTTTCCAATCACATCGTCAAGTCATTCCATAGTTCCAGGTTTTTACTTTTTTACAAAATGTCAGGAGGAAAAGGGCTGATCTAATATCCCTAGGGAGGGCGTTCCACAGCCAAGGGGCCACCACTGAGAAGGCCCTGTCTCTCATCCCCACCAGACGCATCTGCAAAGGAGGCAGGACCGAGAGCAGGGCCTCCCCGGATGATCTTAGAGTCCTAGATTGTTCATAAGGAGAGATACGTTTGGACAGGTCGGCTGGGCTGGAACCGTTTAGGGCTTTATAGGCTAAAGCAGTGGTTCTCAACCTGGGATCCCCAGATGTTTTTGGTCTACAACTCCCAGAAATTTCAGCCAGTTTATCCGCTGTTAGGATTTCTGGGAGCTGTATGCCAAAAACGTCTGGGGACCCCAGGTTGAGAACCACTGGGCTAAAGCCAGCACTTTGAATTGTGCCTGGTAGCAAACTGGCAGCCAGTGGAGCTGGTGCAACAGATGAGTTGTATGCTCCCTGAGCGCTGCTCCCATTAGCAACCTGTATGCTGCCTGCTGGAGCATTTGAAGCTTCTGAACAGTCTTCAAAGGCAAACCCACATAGAGTTCGTTGCAGTAGTCTATATGGAATGTAACCAGAGTGTGGACTAGCCAACAATGTGATGTGGCGGCAAAAAAAGCCAATGGGATTTTGGCCTGCATCAATAGGAGCATAGTGTCTAGGTCCAGGGAAGTCATGCTACCCCTCTATTCTGCTTTGGTTAGACCACACCTGGAATATTGTGTCCAATTCTGGACACCATAATTCAAGAGAGATATTGACAAGCTGGAATGTGTCCAGGGGAGGGCGACTAAAATGATCAAGGGTCTGGAGAACAAGCCCTATGAGGAGCGGCTTAAGGAGCTGGGCATGTTTAGCCTGAAGAAGAGAAGGCTGAGAGGAGATATGATAGCCATGTATAAATATGTGAGAAGAAACCACAGGGAGGAGGGAGCAAGCTTGTTTTCTGCTTCCTTGGAGACTAGGACACGGAACAATGGCTTCAAACTACAAGAGAGGAGATTCCATCTGAACACGAGGAAGAACTTCCTGACTGTGAGAGCCGTTCAGCAGTGGAACTCTCTGCCCTGGCGTGTGGTGGAGGCTCCTTCTTTGGAAGCTTTTAAGCAGAGGCTGGATGGCCATCTGTCAGAGGTGATTTGAATGCAACATTCCTGCTTCTTGGCAGGGGGTTGGACTGGATGGCCCACGAGGTCTCTTCCAACTCTTTGATTCTATGATTCTACCATGGCCAAGTCAGACTTCCCAAGGTATGGGCGCAGCTGGCGCACAAGTTTTAACTGTGGAAACCCCTGGTCATCGCCGAGACTTATCACTTGCATTTCAAAATGAGAGCAATGAAATGCAAAAACAAACACAGACAAAACTGTGTAATTTATGAGCTCATGTGATCATTCACTGCAGAGACACATAAACACATCAATACTGACCTCATTTAGACTAGCAAACGTCAATAGTCAAGAGTATGACTGAGTGGTAGGAATGGATCTCGATCTATGCTGAGCTCCCTCCCTCTGGGCGCAAGAGATATTCCTCCACCAAGACACGATATGCCATGGCCTGGAGGTCATGTACGTTCTCCTGAGGTGCTGCTCCAAAAAGGCCTTCCTGCCCCAAGGCATGGCCTCCCACTGTCACCAAAGGTAGTGTCTGGAGGCCAAGAACACAGAGGGAAGCAAAACAAGTTGAGCGAAAGAGAGACCTTTAGGTTCTGCTCTGAAGAACAGACTCTGAGGAGGGACCACAGGGGAGGCCAGTGGCTTTTATGTTCTGCTTGGAGGCCTCCCAGATTCTCCTGGGGGGCTGCTCTTTGAAACAGGATGCTCAGCTAGATTAGCATTCAAAGCCATGGCGGTCTGGAATACAGTAGACTCTCAGTTAATCAAAACTCAAGTAACCAGCAAAACAAAACAAAAATCAAATAAATTATACTGTAACTAAAAATGAAAATAAAATCAATGTTTATAGTAAAGTAAAACCAGTTGTTATAATGCAGTAACATTGTGTTACATTTGTATTTATTTGTCTTAATTTGCTTTGAATTATTGTATTTCAATATTAATATCAAGTTAATACAGAGTTTATGGTTTAGACCTATTTTAAATAGCTGGTCTGAGTCCCTCTACGGAGATAGAGAAGATCGGAATACAAAAGTTTCAAATAAATAAATTAGTAACTCTCAAGGAAAGAGACATGGATTGACAGCAGTACGCGTGAATAAGATTTTGGAGTCCTTGTGGACAACAAGTTAAATATGAGCCAACAATGTAATGCGGCGGCAAAAAAATCCAATGGGATTTTTGCCTGCATTAATAGGAGTATAGTGTCTAGATCCAGGGAAGTCATGCTACCTATCTATTCTACCTTGGTTAGACCACACCTGGAATCACACTGTGTCCAATTCTGGGCACCACAATTCAAGAGAGAGATTGACAAGCTGGAATGTGTCCAGAGGAGGGCGACTAAAATGATCAAGGGTCTGGAGAACAAGCCCTATGAGGAGCGGCTTAAGGAGCTGGGCATGTTTAGCCTGAAGAAGAGACCACACCTCGTGTCAGACCACACCTGGAATCACACTGTGTCCAATTCTGGGCACCACAATTGAAAGGAGATGTTGACAAGCTAGGAAGTGTCCAGAGGAAAGTGACTAAAATGGTCAAGGGTCTGGAGAACAAGCCCTATGAGGAATGGCTTAAAGAGCTGGGCATGTTTAGCCTGCAGAAGAGAAGAAAACATGATGAGGGCCATGTATAAATATGTGAGGGGAAGTCATAGGGAGGAGGGAGCAAGCTTGTTTTCTGCTTCCCTGGAGACTAGGATGCAGAACAATGGCTTCAAATTACAGGAAAGGAGATTCCATCTGAACATTAGGATGAATTTCCTGACTGAGAGAGCTGTTCAGCAGTGGAACTCTCTGTCCCGGAGTGTGGTGAAGGCTCCTTCTTTGGAGGCTTTTAAACAGAGGCTGGACGGACATCTTTCGGGAGTGTTTTGAATGTGATTTTCCTGCTTCTTGGCAGGGGGTCGGCCTGGATGGCCCACGAGGTCCCTTCCAACTCTGATTCTATTATTCTATATATTTATCAAGCAATGACCAATCCCATGTGTCCCAGTTAACTAAGAGTCTACTATATCACCATGCAAAAATTATCTTGGAGCATCTTAGGAACCTTCCAAACAGGCCCTATATCCCAGGAACTGATCCCAGGTTTTCTGTTTATCCCAGATTATCTGGCAGTGTGGACTCATATAATCCAGTTTAAAGCTGACAAATTGGAATCAGATCCTGGGATATAGGGCCTCTCTGGAAGGACCCTTAGAGACTGAGTGAACCCCAGTGTATCGACAGTGTGTTCATCAGAGACAATGGTTTCCCAGCACACTACACAAAACATCAGCTAACACCCCAGTCTCGGAGGGGTTTCTTGGCCAGTTTATCCCATCTCCTTTCTGGTTTCCAGCAAGTATCACCCTACACTCCAATAACTTCCTCCATCATTTACCTTGGCTTTAGACAATATCTTACCCGCTCCATTTGTCTTTCAATGACCATTGTTAATACAATAAGGATTTCAACTGTTTACTTTCTAATACCATTAATATTTAATTCTATTTTAATGTTTGTATGTTTTTAGGTTTTCAACTGTATTTCATTTGATTTCACAGTAAGCCGTTTGAAGTCTCTTTTTTAAAGCAAGAAAGTGAGATATAAATAAACATAATAACAACAACAATAATAAGGCTCAGTCTATGAAAGCGAACACTACTAATGTCATTGTCTCAGTGTGCATTTATAATGTAGAATCAATGCAGTTTGACATTGCTTTAACTGCCATGGCTCAATGCTATGTGGAATTATGGGGAGTGGAGTTTGGTGACCTACCAGCACTCCATGACAAAGCAGGCTGCAGATCTTGGAAAACTGCAACTCCCATGATTCCATAGCATAGAGCCATGATAGTCAAAGTGGTATCACACTGCATTACTTCTACAGTGTGGAAGCACCCACAATCTGTAAGCTGCTGCAAGACCCACTGCATACAAATATGTTTTATCCTTTTGATTGGCCGCCCCAAGAAAACTGTGGAATGACCTGTCAAAAGAGATCCAACCACTAAATGAGCTGTCAGAATTTAAAACACAAAGACCTATCTCTTCTGGCAGGCATATTCAATCAACTCTGAATCATGAGTTTTGAATGTATATTCCATTATTGCTATATGTTGATTTTGGTGTGTGATGACTAGTCTTTTTTGTTTCTGCTTATGTATGCATTGTGACTTGATTCTGTTGTGAGCCAACACAAGTCCTTGTGGAGAGGGGGCAGGATATAATTTAAGATGATGATGATGATGATGATGATGATGATGATTATTATTATTATTATAAACACAACAAGATAAGTACACAGCAAACAAGGTCACTCTGCTGGCTGTTGTATTGGATCACACATCGGACACTACCCAAGTGCCTAGGACTGTGTGATGTATCGATGTATAATGCGTGCCGATCCCAGTAAGGTGGCCTTTTGCAGCTAACAGATGGTAATTTTGTCAATGCTGATTGCGTTTAAGTGCAGGCCAAAGTCTTTAGGCACTGCACCCAGTGTGCCGATCACCACTGGGACCACCTTGACTGGCTTGTGCCAGAATCTTTGCACTTCGATCTTTAAATCCTCGTATCGTGTCTGCTTTTCCAGTTGTTTCTCTGCAATCCTGCTGTCGCCTGGGATTGCAACATCGATGACCCATACTTTTGTTTTTTAACATAATCATGAGGTTAGGAGTACTGTGCTCCAAAACTCTAACAGTTTGAATTCAGAAGTCCCAGAGTAGTTTAACGTGTTTTCTCTAACTTTTTCCGGCTTTTGATCCCACCAGTTCTTTGTGGCAGGCAGATGGTATTTGTGGCCCAAGTTCCAATGGCTCATCTGGGCAATGGTGTTCTGCCTCTGCTTGTAGTCTGTCTGGGTGATCTTCTTGCAGCAGCTCAGGATGTGATCTATTGTTTCATCTGCTTCCTTGCAGAGTATACATTTGGGATCTGTCATCGACTTATCAATTCTGGCTTTGATGGCATTGGTTCTAATGGCTTGTTCTTGGGCTGCCAGAATCAGGCCCTCTGTCTCCTTTTTCAAAGTCTCATTTTTTCTTTGTCAATTTTGTTCTCGATTTTTTCCCCAGTAACGGTCCATGGAGAGCCTTCTTTTGCCAGTTTTCTCTTCTGCTCTGCAGTGTGTTTTTACAGTTTTTGTCACTCTTTGTCTTTTGCATGTTAAGCAGTTTACTACTATTGACTTCCCTCAATACTGGTTCTTGACTGCCCTTCACATAAT
Organism: Anolis sagrei; assembly: GCF_037176765.1. Lineage (NCBI taxonomy): Eukaryota > Metazoa > Chordata > Lepidosauria > Squamata > Anolidae > Anolis > Anolis sagrei. Next base: position 8,749,743 of record NC_090021.1, on the reverse strand, counting down.
CTGCCAGTGCATGTTTCTCTTCTTCTACCATTTGTTTCACTTGTAGATTATTATTATTATTATTATTTGAAATACAAGATGAGTCCACAGCAAACAAGATAATTCTGCTGGCTGTTGTATTGGATTATTATTTATTATTATTATTGTATTGGATGATGATGATGATTCTTATTATTATTATGTTTCAGATTGAGGTGTTTTTATCTATGTGTTTTATTTTATGTTTTATGTTCATATGACTATTGTACCCTACCTGAAGTTGTTACGTGAAGAAGGTAACAAATAAATTATTATTATTATTATTATTATTATTATTATTATTATTATTATTAGGAACTGGTCTAATCTCAGAGGTCCCCTTTAAAATTATTAGAGTGCTTTACCGCTCAAGTTGTGCTGATCAGTTAAAAGGTGTGTGAATAGACAGCGGGCATCTCACCTTGTCCTTTGGACTCTCAAATAGAAACCTCTGGGAAATGATTATTTATCTCTGCTAGGCAGAACTGTGACCCTCTGAGCAAAGGACTGCATGAACCCATTAACCAAGATTATATTCAAAACATGTCCAGATTTTCTATGAACTCCAATGCATTTTACACTCAGCAGAATTAACACCGGACTTGAAAGAAGCCTCTGGCTGACCTTAGAAATTAAGTTGAGATGCAACAGATAAGGCTGTAGGTGTTGGAAGCCAAGGGTATGTCAAAAGCAAACATTCTAACAAAAGCATTTCAGACACAGTACACACACATACATTTTTATCTGAAGGTCTAAAACTCTATCTCAGAAGAAACGAATGTTGTTCCTGTTTTATTCTCTTTTGAATTCCTGAATGGGTTGGTCTTAGTGAGGAGAAATATTTCATAACATTCACAAGCTTTTTGAAGTTCAATGAACATGAATTAATGTCCAAATACTTAAAATCCTTTCTTGATTTATCCAAATCTGACCCCTTCGGATAAATGCAGACCTTCAGTGTGCTGGTAAAACTGCACCAGGAGCTCCAATTTTGTTTGCTTTGCATTTAATGTTTGTTGCAGTCCTAAGTTTCAGGGACTCTGTAGATAGGTGGCTTCTTTTGGCTGCAATCATAGGGCAAGCCACCTGTCAATTATAGTTAGGTCCCCTGGTCCCGCCCCGTTTGGGTTTTTGGAGGGAATAGGAGCCAGTTTGGGTTCAGTCCACAGGACATGAAACCAAGAGCTCCTGTAGAAAGCTTCGTCTTCTATGGCTTGGCCGGGGAGATATACAGTCTACAGCTTGACCGGGGTTATACAGCCCACAGCTTGGCCGAGGATCATACAGCCTTACAGCTCCTTTGCTGAGGGACTTCAGCCAGCCATCACTGAAACCTGAACTCCTTTTCTTCTGGAAGTTTACAAAGCTCTGCTTGGTAAGGGTCGCTCGCAGAAGCCAGACGCAGTTGGTACTGGGTGCAGGGGCTCCACACCAACAGAGGCAAGTACAGACTGCCCAGATTAGAAGTTAAGGATTTCCCCATTAGTTAATTACAGTTAAGAAGATAGTGCCTGTTCCCAGTGAACATGATTGCAAGAGACAATAGACTGTTAAGAAAGCTTGAAAGTACCTGTTTGTTTTCATTAATAAAGAACATTGTTGAACCTTTAAGCAATCTAAAGACTCTGTTTGGGGGAATCCAAGGGCCTTTAATCTGAGGCAGCCCCGGCATCCCGTTGGGCACACAGAATTTATGTCCTGTCTACAGACTTATGCACAGGCCCAGCGTGCGACAGCACATTCAGCATATATTCACATTTGAAAATCCTTCATCACAGGTGTTTTCTAATTTCCATAAATGATAAGTCAAGGAAGTATGGCTATCAGTATTTATATTTACTTCTGTATTACATAATGTTTCCATCAGAATTCTCTGGAATCTGCTATTGTTACTGCCTAAACATGTTCCTTCCTTCACAATTATATTGAAATGCTGCTTCCTGCAACACCTTTTAAAACAAAACCTTGACTTTTCACACCTAATGTACTCTCCAGCTCTTTAAGGTTGTTTGTTGTGTGAGTATTGGTATAAACATTTTGTAATTCCAAAGGTATTATAGTACAGAAATAATTGAGGGTACAGATGACCACGAGCATATGCCAAGATAAATGAAAACAAGCACATCTGCTACGTCTTCTCTGTGCCTCCACCCACTCTATGGTGCGATGTTCCTTGCTAAACATGGAAGAGCCTTCTTCTTTCTGTTTGTCAGCCAGTTCTTTTTGCTCCAAATGCATGAAGGCAGCTTGTTACTCATCTTCACAAAAGGGCAAGCCCAGGTCTGCTTAGATGCGGCAATTAAATTCAGGTAAGGCAAGTCAAAAGAATCCTCCGTCACTTTGTTCCCCCTTTAAGAGGAAGCCAATCAGATGGATACCGAGAATAAAGGAGAAAAGTTCTAGCCTTGAAAGAGATCGGAGGACAGCTTGCTTTTCCTATCGCAGTATTGCTGATGCAATGAATTCCTGCTCATTAGCTCCAATGTGATGGAAACTCTGGATCTCAAATGCTTTTTTAAAAACTGCATCTGTTCCTGAAGCTGCTCCTCAGCTACGTGGATTCTCTTCATAGCTTGCCACAAAGTGAAGAGCCAACAAGCAGGAAACTTGTGAATAACTACTGTATATACTCACGTATAAGTATAGACATTTAGTCAAAAAACTTAATGTAGGATTGATGTTTATTCATTGTCACTTCTGACTCTTCATGACTTCACGGACCAGCCCACACCAAAGCTCCCTGTTGGCCATGGCCACCCCCAGCTTCTTCAAAGTCAAGCCAGTCACATCAAGGATACCACCCATCCACCTTGCCCTTGGCCAGCCCCTCTTCCTTTTTCCTTCCATTTTCCCCAGCATCAATCTCCTCCTCAAGCTTTCCTGTCTTCTCATGATGTGGCCAAAGTACTTCATCTTTGCCTCTCATATCCTTTTCTCCAGTGAGAAGTTGGGCATTATTTCCTGAAGTATGGACTGGTTGGATCTTCTTGAAATCCAAGGTAGTTAATGTTGGTACGATACCTAAAATCCACAAGGCAGGGAAGAACACCCCCCGCCCCTCCCCGGTTACATGAGCTCCACTGGCTGCCTGTTTGCTACCGGGCTCAATTCAAAGTGCTGGCTTTGACCTATAAAGCCCTAAACAGTTCTGGTCCAACTTACCTGTCTGAACATGTCTCCCTTTATGAGCCTACTAGAGCTTTAAGATGATCTGCTGGGGAGGTCCTGCTTTTGGTCCCACCCCTCTCACAAGTGCGACTGGTGGGGACAAGAGACAGGGCCTTCTCAATGGTGGCCCCTTTGTTGTGGAACTCCCTCCCTAGTGACATCAGGCAGGCCCCATCCCTCCTAATCTTCAGGAAATGCCTATCTCAGTACACAGGCATTCAGAGAATAGGATATTACAGAATCGACCTCAACTGCTTGAATAATGATAATGGGAAAATCAATAAGTATGGAAACCAAGACTTGGCACTTTTTAATGTTTTTTTTTAATCTGCTATGTTTTTAATTTGTTTTATTGCTTTAATGTGTGTTAATTTGTTCACATGTTTTAACTGTTTATAGTTTGATTTGGCTTGTTTTATTGTTGTTTTATGATGCAGCATTGAATTTTTGCCAGAGTTTGTAAGCCACTTTGAGTCCCCTGCAGAGCAAGAAAAGCGGGATATAAATAAAGTAAATAAATAAATAATAAATAATACCAATGAAGGAAAGACCAGCCTCCCTTAATGGTGTGGCAAAAGGTAAACTGTTTAGTCTGTCTTAAGAAAACCCAAGAGAAGCAACTAACCCTCTTTACTCTTTCCACAACATGACCAGTTCTATCCTTTTTTAATGTCTGGGCAGAAAAATAGCTAAGGCACCCAGGGGCAGTTGGCACCTGAAAGCAGCACTGGCTTTTTCCTCCTCCCTAGAATGACCTTCCACTTAGCAAAATCCATAACTTTGGACCCAAAACCTTCACTTATGAGGTCCGTTTCTCCATGACTAGGATAACAACAACTCTAAACTCCAAATATGTGAGTAGAATCAGAGTCAAAGAATTGGAAGAGGGCCTCTTAGTCCAATTCCCTTTTGCCATGCAGAAACCCATCATCCACACCCTCTCAGCAGATGGACATCCAGCCTCTGTTTAACAACCTTCAGAGAAGGAGATATCACCAGATTCCCAGCAGCATATTCCACTGTCAAACAGTTCTTACCATCAGGAAGCTCTTCCTCATGTTTAAATGGAATTTGCACTTTGAATCCATTGCTCCATTGTGTCCTAATCTCAAGAGCAGAAAAACAAGCCTGTACCCTCCTCAATGTGAGAAGTATTCATAAAATTAATTAATTCACTGAACTTCTCAGTTCCCCCACTCATTCGTGCCTGACATGTAACATTTTGTCCCTCCAATGTATTTACTTGCATGCCAGCTCCACTGATTGCATTGCAATCTGCTTCCCTACAAACACGAATATTATTTTCGACCCGATTCATATTATTAATCTTTAAAATCCTTCTACAACACCACCGCTGTCATTTTACTGGACAGAGAAGAGGAAATTAATAGATGTGGCTTCTGTTGTTTCAAACTAGCTCCAATTTTTTCTATTAAATACAGATTTCTATTATTACCGATCTAATAAGTTCCATTCTCATCTGAGCTATCAGCAACTCAATAAGTAATTATCATTAACCTTAGGCTGTTCCAGCTCATTAGACCAATACTGATGACTCAGGGAGACCATAACTGAAAAGCAGAACACTGATAAAAAAAATCTAGGAACAGATCATGAAGGAAAGCACTGTGGTTCTAACTCTCTTGCCCTTGGATATACTATCTGAATGTGCAATGAAAATAAGCAGTGGGGCAATATAAAAGGGAAGTTTTTCAGCAAAAGAAACCTGTCCCATTATTCACTATTATTATCCCGCATGTTTAGAGTGTAGGGGATTATGAACCGCATAATCCCCTACACTCTAAACATGCAGGATAATAACAGTAATGTATTGTTGAAAGCTTTCATTATTATTATTATTATTATTATTATTATTATTATTATTATTGGGTTGTTGTAGGTTTTTCAGGCTATATGGCTGTGCTGGTACGACTGTACCAGGAGCTTCAGCTTCATTTTCTTTCCATTGAGAGTTTGCATATATTCCAAGGTTCCATGCATTTGCAACAAGGCGGCTTCCCTTGGTTTGCAATGATAGGGCTAGCCACCTGTCTATCATTGTTAAGTTTTGGTTCCGCCCCTTTCCCCAGGGCCATGGGAAGAGAGGGAGCCAGTCTTATAGTGGAAAGCTAAGCTACAGGACGTGGATTGGCTCCATCCATAGAAAAGCTTCATTTCCTACAGCATCTGGGGCAGAAATTCCGGGGAAAAACAGTCCCAAAGCTCTGGCTGTGAGCTTACTGCCTCTCAGCTTTACAGCATCTGAGGGAAACAGTCCTAAAGTTTCGGAAGAAAACAGTTTTGCAGACCCAAAGAACTCCAGCTGGAGAATCTACATAGCCTTGACTGGTAGGTCTACTCGGGACCCGAGACACAGATTGGAACCGGTAGTAGAACCCACATCAGCAAAGCTTAGACAGTAGATTGCCTGGGAGGGGTTAAAAAAGGGCTTTCCTTGTTAAGGAAAGAAATAGTTCTCCAAGCAAGGTGCCTGTCCATTTTGGGGCAAGTTAAGAAGCCTTTGTTGAAGATCTGTTGAAGATCCAAGAAGTGTTTGTTGTTTTATTGAAGACCTAAGCAATAATGAAGAACTTTGTTAAACATTTCAAGCCTTTTAAAGACTGTGTATGAGAAAATCCTTGAAGGCCTCTCACCTGTGGCACCCCGGCTCCCCGCTGGGCACAAAGAGCACATCCTGTTTAAAAAATCAATTATTACAGGCCCAGCACGTGGCAGCACAATGGCCATGTTCTAGAAGCATTCTCTCCTGATGTTTTGCCTGCATCTATGGCAGGCATCCTCAGAGGCTGTGAGGTCTGAGGATGCCTGCCATAGATGCAGGTGAAACGTCAGGAGAGAATGCTTCTAGAACATGGCCATATAGCCCAAAAAACCTACAACAACCCAATAATAATAATAATCATCATCATCATCATCATCATCTTTATTTGTATCCTGCCACCATCTCCCCAAAGGAACACAAGGTGACTAACAGAAGCACTCCAAGTGCCACATGCAGACAACAATACATAAGAATAAATACAATGACATTGGTATAATCAACAGTGCATAAAAACCTCATTAATAAAATTATAAAAAAAATAAAAATTAAAAAATTCCCAAAACACAGTGGAACCTGCCAGCCGGCCATCTGTCATAACAATCATTCAAAGTATGGACCAGTTCTATCAATGATTCATCACATTGGCCATGGATTACGCAGGATCAAAGGCTTGTCTGAAGAGCCATTTTTTTAGACTCACCTGGGAAGGCCTGAAAAGAGAGAGCTAATCTAATTTCTTTAGGGATGGTATTCCAAAGCTGGGGAACCACCAACGAGAAGGTCCTCTCTCCCGTTCCCACCAACTGTGCTTGAGATGGTGATGGGACCGAAAGAAAGGTCTCCCCAGCAGATCTTAATGCCCACACCGATTCGCAGAAGGAGATGTGGTCTCGAAGATAGGTTGGATGACAACAGTTCGTAGTGTTGTCCAAGACACCACACAATATATTGTATTGGCTTTCATACTAGTAATGAATTACAGTATGACCCCATATCCACTGGGGTTTCACATGTATACCCAAAACTGCAGATAATAGTGAATCCCGTTGATATGAAAGACTTCTTGCCCAAGAACACTTGTGCTGGAAGACCTTAAAAATGTCTCAAGTTTTATTCATCTACTTTTTGTGGAAAGTAGATGAATAAAGCAATGGGAAACAGTCATGGACTGTTTTCTATTGTTTGTTGCAGAACAACCGTACACAAGTGATTGCTCTTGAAGGAAAGGCTGCCAAGGGACAAGAATAGTAGAGATGACCAGGGACAAAACTAAAAAATGGCCTTCTTGTGCAGATTCTAATGATTACCCTGATACAACCTTCCATCGGTGGAAATAGGCAACCACTCATCCGTAATGGGATATGAGCTAATTTGTGGTTGATGTTGTGCATCTTCAAGGAACTTCTCATGAGGTTTTCTTGCTCAAGGGTCACCCAATGAGTTTGCAGGGATTCATACAGGCCGCACTATAACGTATGAATGCAATATTCCTGCTTCTTGGCGGGGGTTGGACTGGATGGCCCATGAGGTCTCTTCCAACTCTTTGATTCTATGATTCTATGTGGTCATATACCACCTACATGACAAGGATTACTTCATCAGCACAAATATTAACCGGCGCTTCTTTCATTAAAAAAATCACGCTGGTTACAATATGACTTGGATCTCATTCATACTATAAAATTACATATTAGGTAAAAGTAAAGGTTTCCCCTGACTTTAAGTCTAGTCATGTCCGACTCTGGAGGGTGTTCCTCATCTCCATTTCTAAGCCAAAGAGCAGTCGTTGTCTGTAGACACCTCCAAGGTCATGTGGCCAACATGACTGTATGGAGCATTGTTTCCTTCCCGCAGAAGCGGTACCTATTGACCTACTGACATTTGTATGTTTTCTAGCTGCTAGGTTGGCAGAAGCTGGGGCTAACAACAGGAGAGTCAAACCACCAACCTTTCAGTCAGCAAGTTCAGCAGTTCAGCGGTTTAACCTGCTGCACCACCAAGGGACCCTAAAAATTACATATTACATGGTTTGATTGCCATTGATTCCTGGCTTGTAAACTCCAAATTCCAGAAATCCATAAAATGCCAGGGCTGCAGATAAAGGGGTACCAAACTGGACAGTGTGAATCAGGCTTTCATTCCAAACACTACTGATAACCATCGTTTTCAAATGTTTTGTTGATTAAAAGTGTGTCTGTTGTATGTGTCTTGATGTGCCGTAAAGTACAAGCTGCCGAGGCAAAGTAATGGTGTAAAGCTTTCTCTGGGTGCTTAATGCAGTAGATTTTATTTTGGCAATGTCAGCAATCCCAGAAATAAGTGGAGGCAGCACTGAGTCCCTTTTCCTTCCACTTCTGCTGTACGCCAGCTCTACCACAGGGCAAGAACTCCTTTTATATCAGGGCAGGAAACAACCCCCTCCTCATCCTTGGCTTCTCTCTGTCATGCATGGCTTAATATATATCTCAGGTATATATCATTTTAAGCAGACAGCTCCCTACAGGGTCCTAGAGTCTCCACATTTCACATAGGGTAGTTTTATACTTAAAAGCACATTTAGGGATGCCTGAAATCTCCAAAATCATTTTGCCCTATTTCAATCTTCAAGTATGAAGAAGTAAAAGTGTTGTGAACATTAACTTAATGAAATAGGAATCAAATTAGAGATCTATCCAATTTGCATGAACTAATTATAGATATGATCAGGATTGCATTTAGAGCTGGATGTTCACAAATCATACATTGCCAGACTAAAATGTCCAATATCAAGTCAAGAATAAAGGTTACACCTTGTACACTATAATGACTGTGACAGTAACAGTATTTTCAGGGATCTCAACCCTCCAAAGGAATGAATGAATATATATATATATAGCAGTGGGAACTCACCCCGCTCCCTGGATTCAAACCACCGACCTTTTCATAGAATCATAGAATCAAAGAGTTGGAAGAGACCTCATGGGCCATCCAGTCCAACCCCCTGCCAAGAAGCAGGAATATTGCATTCAAATCACCCCTGACAAATGGCCATCCAGCCTCTGCTTAAAAGCTTCCAAAGAAGGAGCCTCCACCACACTCCGGGGCAGAGAGATCCACTGCTGAACGGCTCTCACAGTCAGGAAGTTCTTCCTAATGTTCAGATGGAATCTCCTCTCTTGTAGTTTGAAGCCATTGTTCCACGTCCTAGTCTCCAAGGAAGCAGAAAACAAGCTTGCTCCCTCCTCCCTGTGGCTTCCTCTCACATATTTATACATGGCTATCATATCTCCTCTCAGCCTTCTCTTCTTCAGGCTAAACATGCCCAGTTCCCTAAGCCGCTCCTCATAGGGCTTGTTCTCCAGACCCTTGATCATTTTAGTCGCCCTCCTCTGGACACATTCCAGCTTGTCAATATCTCTCTTGAATTGTGGTGCCCAGAATTGGACACAGTATTCCAGATGTGGTCTAACCAAAGCAGAATAGAGGGGTAGCATTACTTCCTTAGATCTAGACACTATGCTCCTATTGATGCAGGCCAAAATCCCATTGGCTTTTTTTGCTGCCACATCACATTGTTGGCTCATGTTTAACTTGTTGTCCACGAGGACTCCAAGATCTTTTTCACATGTACTGCTCTCGAGCCAGGCATCCCCCATTCTGTATCTTTGCATTTCATTTTTTCTGCCAAAGTGGAGTATCTTGCATTTGTCACTGTTGAACTTCATTTTGTTAGTTTTGGCCCATCTCTCTAATCTGTCAAGATCGTTTTGAATTCTGCTCCTGTCCTCTGGAGTATTGGCTATCCCTCCCAATTTGGTGTCGTCTGCAAACTTGATGATCATGCCTTCTAGCCCTTCATCTAAGTCATTAATAAAGATGTTGAACAGGACCGGGCCCAGGACGGAACCCTGCGGCACTCCGCTCGTCACTTCTTTCCAAGATGAAGAGGAAGCATTAGTGAGCACTCTCTGTGTTCGTCCACTTAACCAATTACAGATCCACCTCACTGTAGTTTTGCCTAGCCCACATTGGACTAGTTTCCTTGCCAGCAAGTTCAGCAGCTCAGGGGTTTAACCCACCAGGAGTCCTGGTGGGTTAAAACGGGTGGAGCAATGTGTACAACTCATATGTTGCCAGACTAAAATGTCCAATATTAAGCCAAGAATAAAGGTTACACCTTGTACACTATAATGATTGTGACAGTAACAGTATTTTCAGGGATCTCAACCCTCCAAAGGAATGAATGAATGAATGAATGAATGTATGTATATATATATATATATATATATATATATATATATATATACACACACACACACACACACATACACACACACACACACACACACACATATACACACACACACAGTATATATATGGGCCCCCTGGTAGAACAGTGGGTTAAACTGCTCAGCTGCTGAACTTGCTGACCGAAAGTTCGGCGGTTTGAATCCAGGGAACGGGGTGAGTTCCCACTGTTAGCCTAGCTCCTGCCAACCTAGCAGCTCAAAAACATGCAAATTTGAGTAGATTGATAGGTTATTTATTTATTTATTTATTTCGATTACTTCTACCCCGCCCTTCTCACCCCCGAGGGGGGGACTCAGGGCAGCTTACAAAGAAGGCACAATTCGATGCGTATGTCAAATACATACATGCATACAAAACAGCAATTAAACAACAGGTTAAAATCATCAGTACATAACACAATCAGTAAACTAATCTCATGCTCAGTGTTCAGAGTTCCATAAATCCATTCCGTTCAGTCAATTTCTGTCCATCATCAAGGTCCTTCCTCTAGCTGCCAGAACGTCCAAATGCCTGATCCCACATCCAAGTTTTCATTTTTTTTCTAAATGACGAGAGGGAATAATAATAATAATAATAATAATAATAATAATAATAACTTTATTTTTATACCCTGCCACCGTCTCCCCAAGGGGACTCAGGGTGGCTTGCAAGGGACACGACCAACAATTACAGATAAAAACAAAGACAGAGTTAAAAACATTCAATAAATAATAAACATAGCACAGTCAAACAATAGGCTGAGATAAAAGTCATAACTGAGTTCAGGCTCAATGAGTGCAAATAAATCCTAAGGAGCCAAAGAAAAATGTGGAGATTGAGTGAACACAGGCTAGGGACAACCGTTGGCAAAAGTACTACTTCTGCGGGAAGGTAACGACACGCCGTGCAGTCATGCTGGCCACATGACCTTGGAGGTGTCTATGGACAACGCCAACTCTTCGGCTTAGAAATGGAGATGAGCAACACCCCCCAGAGTCCAACACATCTAGACTTAATGTCAAGGGGGAACCTTTACTCTCACTCTCACTCTCACTCTCTCTACACACAGACACACACACACATATATACACACACAATTAAAATTTATTGCTTGGAAACAATGATGGTCGTTTCACTCAAAGGTTCCATTTTATAAAAGTTTTCAGTTCAGAGTTAAGATTGATTTTATTCCACTCACATTTTACTCTTTTCTACTTGTACCAACTACAATATAAGTGGCTCTCCTAAGCTTCCATAAAGCCTGCTCTAATATGTTTCTTTCTTCTTTTCTTTTCTGTTTGGGTAAACATTTAAACACTTTATATTTTGTACATCGCATTAGGGCCAACATGGGGACTTAATTATCGCAACCATCTAATTAAGGAAATAGATCAAGTCTCCCGAACATTTATTGGACAATTCCAACAGGGAGAAAAGGCAAAGCAGGCCAGAGGAGGACTAGGAATTAATGGAGATATTTAATTAAATCAATATCCTTAAGAGCATTCTCTGGAAACAAACTGTTTTGTATATTGCATGGTCACACATGGAACTTCACTGCTAGGGAAATTTCACACTATATTGCTTCATCATTGTTCTTATTGTTACTATTACGTATTATCACTACTGCTACTATTACTAAGATTAGTACACATAAAGGCAGTCCCCAAGTAATGAAAAAGATAGATTCTGTAGGTTTGTACTTAAGCTGAATTTGAATCTAAGTTGAAACAGGTACATTTTAAGTGTAACTCCAGCTACAGACATATATATAAGTATATATATGTGTGTATGTGTGTGTATGCACATACATACATACACACAGGGGCGGCTCGTCCATTACGCGAAGTAAGCGGTCGCAGAACACTTTTTTTTTGCCAGGGGCGCCGAGGCGCCTCTGTAAATGCCCCTCGGCTGCCACTTGAGGAGCGCCCCCTCAGCTCACAACAGCTCTAGTAGTCCAGGGGGAGCCTCAGCTTTCTTGCCTCGGTGCCGGGCGATCCTCTTCCCAAAGGGGCCGGGCCCTTGAGCCTCACCTAGCCCCTCTCATTCCTGCTCCACCCGGCCACCGGGTGCGCGAGCAGAGCCGGCGCTCAATCGTTCTCCGCGTTCGATCCCTTCCCCATGACCTTTCCCCTTTCCCGATCCCCCGGTGCTCCACCCGCTTCCTCTCCTCTCCCCAATCCGCGGGTGGGCCAAGGGGCAGAGCCACTGCGCCTGACCCACTTCGGGTCCAGAGGCGTGTCTGAAGACCCCAGCATGCGCACCAAAAGTCGCCTCTTCTCCTGACTTTCTATTCAGTCATTGGGACCGAGAGGGAGAGAGAGAGAGAGAGAGCCCCTCCGGCTGGAGGTATCTCCCACCTCCGCTCCCTCCTTTGTTTTTGCGCCTACCTTCAGGAAAGGTGGGCATCTCCATCTCTGTCTCTCTCTCTCTTGGTCCCAATGGCTGAGGAGAAAGTCAGGAGAAGAGGTGACTTTTGGTGCACACGCCGGGGTCTTCAGGCACGCCTCCGGACCCAAAGCGGGCCAGGCAAGGGAGCAAGTGTGGCAAGTGTAGTTACTGGGATGTATAGTTCACCTACAATCAAAGTCCACCAATGATGGAATTGAACCAAATATGGCACACAGAACTCCCACGACAAACAGAAAATATATATCAATGATTGGTGGGGGGGGGGGGGAAATACTGTTTGCTTACCGTTGAAAATTACCTAGGGCTGCCTTTGCATACACATAAGCTTTGAACAGCATAGGGAAGGGTCAACACCCCTGTTGTGGTTTTTGTTTTGTTTTGTTTTGATTTGATTTGATTTTGCTGTCCTTGGCCCTGTTCAGAAGTTTTTACCTCACTTTCTGTCCTTGTGATCATTGGATTTTGAAAAATTTGGCTTGTTGTGGAAACAAGGATTGGTGCTAAAGCTTCACCTTTTCCCCATAATAACTCTTCCAGGGGTAGGCTTCCCTTCTGAGGGGTAGATTTATCTGTCCTTAAATCTGTGTTGTTTGTAAATTGAGTATTTGTAACTCGAGGACTGCCTGTACATGTAAGTGATACTTAGGAACTGGGTTCGAGCAGATTGGTTTTGCATGTTTTAGAGTAAGATTTCCATTAGCTTTTATTATTTCAGTAGCTATGATTACTTATTATTGTTTGCAGTAGTTACATCAAAATAATTAGACATGTTAATTACTGGCACAGTAATTGGCATAATAGTTCAGCTGTAAGTGCTGCCCCTGAAAAGAGCATCGAAAAGTATTGTTGAGAAGTGACAACTTTCACAACTCACAAATGGGAATTGCATGACGTTGCTTCTAGGTGAAATGCACAGAAATTGAATTCTGCATCAAACAAGGATCTTTCGGAAAGTATGTCTATATACCAAACCGGAAATTCGGCTGTTTCAGAAAGTAGTGTTGACTTTTTTTCATATACAGTTTTCACCCCCATGTTTCTTGAAAATTTTCAAAAATAACTTTTAGTAACTGGAAGATTTTAATACCCTTTGTAATCTTGTAGTGTTTCAGAAGTAGAAGACCTAGTGAGTATACAGCAATCAATACAGTATATACAAATTTCATTTGACCGTTTCCACTACCTTAGCATCCACCTCTCCACAAAAGTCAACACCGACACTGAAATACAACACTGCCTGAGCTCTGTGATGCAGCATTTTTCCAAATGAAGCAGAGAGTGTTTGACCACCGGGACATCCGTAGGGAGACCAAGGTGCTTCTTTGTCAAGCCATTGTCCTCCCAACCCTGCTATATGCCTGTGAAACAAGGACTGTATACAGACGTCACACTCAATTCCTAGAACGATTCCATCAGTGTTACCTCCGAAAAATGCTGCAAATCTCTTCGGAAGACAGGCAGATAAATGTCAGCATGCTGGAAGAAGCAAAGACCACCAGCATTGAAGCAATGGTCCTACGTCATCAACACTGCTGGACTGAATGTCATGTTGTCCGAATGCCTGATCACCATCTCCCAAAGCAGTTACTATATTCCCCTCAAGAACAAAAAATGGAATGTTGGTGGACAGGAAAAGAGGTTTAAAGATGGGCTTAAAGCCAACCTTAAAAACTGTGACATAGACACAAAGAACTGAGAAGCCCTGACCCTTGAGCGCTCTAACTGGAGATCAGAGCAGTGCTGGTCAAGCAGTGCTGCAGAATTTGAAGAGACACAAATGGAGGGCGAAAGGGAGAAGCATGCCAAGAGGAACGCGTTTCAAGCCAACCCTGACCGGAACCTCCTTCCACCTGGAAACCAACGTCCTCACTGCGGGAGAACATGCGGATCAATAGTAGGGCTCCAGAGCCACCTACGGACCCACCGCCAAGACACTACACTTGGAGGACCATCATCCTCAGACTACAAAGGATCTCCTAAGTAAGTAAGTAAGTAAGTAAGTATACAAATCTCAAGGAACTATAATTTAAACAAATTAATCAGATTGTGGTCTTCTTTGCATAAGATTTAGATGCATGGAAGGGACTCTTAACTTTGCTTATTTTTTCTTTTTTTTTCAACAGATAATATTTTATTTATTTATTTATTTATTATTTAAACTTATATGCCGCCACTCCCCTGGGGCTCAGAGCGGCTTACAAGAATAGCTAAAATCTAACAAAGTTTAAAAGCAATTTAAAACAATTTAAAAACAACAGTATCAAACATTAAAAGCCTGTCGAAACAGGTATGTCTTACATGCCCTGCAGAAAGCTGGTAAGTCCCGCAGGGCACGAACTTGAGGTGGCAGAGCATTCCAGACTGATGGCGCCACTGCTGTGAAGGCTCTGCGTCTGGTTGCCGTTAGACGCAAGGTCTTGACACTGGGGACTTCCAACTTGGTCCTCAAAATGGAGGGATCTCTGAGGTTGGTAGGGGGTGAGACGATCCCTCAGATACATTGGCCCCAGACCAAGCAAGGCCTTAAAGGTGAGTACCATCCCTTTGAAAGTGATCCGGTGCTCAATTGGTAACCAATGCAGCTGTAGTAAGATTGGTGTTATGTGGCATCTCATCGGAATTCCCGCAAGAAGCCGAGCAGCTGAGTTTTATACCAACTTGAGCTTCCGAATCACCGACAGAGGGAGGCCAATGTAGAGGGCGTTACAGTAGTCCAGTCTTGAGATGACCGTGGCCTGGATCACCGTAGCTAGGTCGTCCCTGGACAGGGAGGGGGCCAGCCGTCTAGCCTGCCGCAGGTGAAAGAAGGCAGTTCTGCTAACGGCGGAGACCTGGGCCTCCATTGTCAGCAGAGGGTCTAAAAGCATGATGTGGATCCAGGCACTGGGTAACCTGTTATCCAATGGCCCACAATACTCCTATTGAGGGGTGAACTAGAAATTACATCTATAGAACTTCACATGAAGAAGAGGACACTTTGTGGGATGCGGTTTCCCTACCACCAGGAATGAGGCAGATCCTAGCCCGAACCTGTCCTAGCATGTACCCCAAGGTCCCTTAAGAGGAGATGATGGGCAAACAACTACTAGATCCACCACTAAAACTACAACCAGAGAGAAGAAATCATAATTAAACATTCTATCATGGCACCAAATAACCAAATTATGCAGTCCGGACATACAGTTCTTATCCTTTCTCGTAAAAATAAATTATGAGGTCCATCTGCACATATGCTCCTGAAAATCCCACCTCTCTTCAGGCTGAGGGCCACCTTTCAGTTAGCCATTGTACCCAGGAACCAACAAAATGGCAGGATGAAAATGGCATTTCTCCAAGGCATCATGCTCCCTGTGGATACAAATGGGTGCTTAAGTGGGTCTGGGAAGGGGTCCTTGACTCTACAGTAAAAAGGACAATTTGGAATTACTTGGATGTCAGAGCTCAGCTCAAATCTGCAAATGCTTTCATAAGATAATTGGCTACCAACCATCACTTACAGGGCCATCAAAAGAGTAGAAAATAGCAGCTCTTGTCTTATGCTTGGTCAGATCCAGCTGTATAACCAAATGAATTACGGAACAGTGTGCAATCATAAATGGCCAAAATAGCCCTACTGGATCAGCAGAAATGTTGCTGAATCCTATGCCTTCCCAACCAAGTGTGCTGGAGATCACTGAGAACTACCTTCACTCTGATCTACATTTGTGTGAGTCTACATTCATAATAGTATCCCAGAACTGGAAAGTCTAGATCAAGAATAACTCTGTTCATTCCTTGTTCCATCCCTTTTACACCTCTTTGGACCACATTGGCCACAAGATCTTAAGTCAGCAGGACACTTCTGCTGGTAGCTAGCTGTTTCAATGGGTAATATAATTTGTAATGTAGCATTGGATTTTACCATATCTGTAAGCCACTCTGAGTCCCCTTCGGAGTGAGAAGAGCGGGGTAGATATATAGTAAATAAATAAATGGGGATTAGCCAGCAGATGGGAGGTTTGAAGGCAGAAAGATAACCGTAGCCACCTACAGACAGTTTATCTTTAATTTAGGACTTCATATGCAATGATCACAACTCCTTGTTAATTCCTCCCATGCAATGCAGTTTGTCTTTTGGGTTCTGCCTTCTAGAAGTAAGCCATTGGATGGGGACTATTTAATTTTGATCTCTATGAAGTGATCTCAGAACTTTTAAGGCTGGGTAAAGGTTTCCCCTTGACATGAAGTCTAGTCATATAATCTCCATTTCTAAGCCGAAAAGCCGGCGTTGTCCGTAGATGCCTCTTAGGTCATGTAGCCAGCATGGCTGCATAGAGGACCACTGCCTTTTCGCCGGGGCTGTACCTACTGATGTACTCACTCTTGCATGTTTTCGAATTGCTGGGTTGGCAGAAACTGGGGCTGACAGCAGGAGCTCACCCCGTCCCATGGATTTGAACTGCCAACCTTCTGGTCAGCAAGTTCAGTAACTCAGCGTTTAACCCACTGCACCACCGCGGCCCCTTTTAAGGCTAGACAATATCATGAAAGTATATTTGGACCACCAATTCATAGAATCATAGAATCAAAGAGTTGGAAGAGACCTCATGGGCCATCCAGTCCAACCCCCTGTCAAGAAGCAGGAATATTGCATTCAAATCACCCCTGACAGATGGCCATCCAGCCTCTGTTTAAAAGCTTCCAAAGAAGGAGCCTCCACCACAGTCCAGGGCAGAGAGTTCCACTGCTGAACGGCTCTCACAGTCAGGAAGTTCTTCCTCATGTTCAGATTGAATCTCCTCTCTTGTAGTTTGAAGCCATTGTTCCACATTCTAGTCTCTAGGGAAGCAGAAAAAAAGCTTGCTCCCTCCTCCCTGTGGCTTCCTCTCACATATTTATACATGGCTATCATATCCCCTCTCAGCCTTCTCTTCTTCAGGCTAAACATGCCCAGCTCCTTAAGCCGCTCCTCATAGGGCTTGTTCTCCAGACCTTTTATCATTTTAGTCGCTCTCCTCTGGACACGTTCCAGCTTGTCAATATCTCTCTTGAATTGTGGTGCCCAGAACTGGACACAATATTCCAGATGTGGTCTAACCAAAACAGAATAGAGAGGTAGCATTACTTCCCTAGATCTAGACACTATGCTCCTATTGATGCAGGCCAAAATCCCATTGGCTTTTTTTGCCGCCACATCACATTGTTGGCCTCACATGTGAGGGTTTGACTGTTGAGATGTAATTAAAATATTCGCTCTAGGGAGCTCTAGATCATCCAGTGCAATTCTGTTGGAAGTTTTCCACTGAGAGATGCTTAAAAGATCATGGAATCCCAAATAAAAGTCTTCTCGACGTTTTTTTAAAGAAAGCTATTTTCAATTCACAGTTTTTCACTTTCATAGGGATTCTGTGCTCCCAGCCCCAGGGAAAGTGGAGGGTTGCTTGTATGTAAAATGATCTTTAATTTATGCTGCCTTTGTGTATGTAAGAACAGCAGATGAAGGGACAGTTCCATGTCCCACTCACAATGCCATGGTAATGCAGATCCCTGCAGGATAATCAGAAGACAACCAACTTCTGAAGACCTCACTACCTCTGAGGATGCTTGCCACAGATGCAGGCGAAACGTCTGGAGAGAATGCCTCTAGAACATGGCCATATAGCCCGAAAAAAATCTGCAACAACCCAACTTCTAAGAACTTATCCACCAGTAAGCTACATTTTAGAAACCAGAATTGAAATTTAGTTGCTGTGATGTTAGGCACAATGAACTAAAGTAATCCCTGGTTTTATTACAACAAAGTAACTACAGGAGCAAAACTGGCCCTACATAGCAGGTTGTTTTGCTTGGCTTTTTAAAAGGATGTTGCTAAGTTTCTCAGTGTTAAGCTTTTGTAAACCTCCATTAAAAGGCTTTTATCCCATTTCCATAGTAACAGAAGATCACAATTTCTGTGAGAATACAGAATCTTTTCAGCATGTTTGGTAGCAAATTACCTCCAGATAATTAACACAATGGTTTAGCCCACACGTCGGCGGTTATTTTCTATGAAGAAAGCTAATTTTCCCTTTTTTGTTCACTCTTTTTTGGGGGGTGGGGAAAGGTCCTTGAAACTTGATGATCTTTTCTGAAGAGCTTTTGTGAAAGTGGTCTGCTAATGCTTCTGCTCCTATTAACACATTTGATCAAACCTTGCAGAAAATTATATGTATTTATGACCTTTGTGTCTTTGCCAAATTAGCCATCGGAAAACTGGCCAAATAAAGGTAGAATTGTCCAATCATTTCACATTACATTGTGAGGATCTGATCCACCTTCTTTCAAGAATCATGGGACTGCATTTGCTTCCTCTAAATGCATTTTACTTACTCTAGAGTCCTAACAAAATGCTGTTAGTAAAGGGACAGGAATTACGGGATTTGCTTTTCAATATACTTATATAATCCCTATTTAAAATGGCCAATTTAGAGATTGTTTTTCTCGCTAAACAGGAAAGCTGTACATTAATAGATGCTATTTTTATTCTGATGTTGTTCTGACTACATGGAGGAAACAGCACCTAACAGCAACACACACCCCAAAATGGGAAATTGAATAAAGTCCCAAGGCTACAATTCAATGGTAGAGTATGAGCTTTGCATACAAAATATCCCACGTTCAATCCTTGACTCTCCAGGTAAGACTGGGAAAGATTGTCTTTCAGGAGGACAGCTTTCAATAACTGTAAAACATTCATCTCCAACTTGGTGCTCTTCAGATTTTTATAACTTCCAGCATTGGCCATGCTAGACAGGGATAATATGTTGGACTCCAAAACATCTGGAGGGCATGAAGTTGGAGATGGATGGGGTAGATAACACCAGGATAGAGCTTCTGCCAGCTAGTAGAGGGCATTGATCTAGAGAAGGACTACGCAACCTGTGGACCTTCAGGTATTTTGGACTTTAGTTCTCAGAATTCCTGACCATTGGGCAAACATGTAGGGCCACAGGCTGTGCATCCCTGATCTAGACAGACAATAATCTGAAATAGTATAAGATAGGTTCCTCCTAAAACACAAAATAAAGAAGGAAAAACGGTGCAGCAGTGGCATCTTCCAGCTCATTTAGCTCTACTAGAAGATGCCCCAAAATAATGCTATTTTTAATTACAACTAAACTCATTGAAAAAACTTCATACACAGGTATGTTCATACATAGGTATATTTCATTAATTCAATTGATCTAATCTAGTTAGAAGAAAAACTCACACTGAAATATTGTGTCAGTTGCTTCAGACATTTATATACACGAGGTCAACCAGAGTTTAACCATTTGAGCAAAATCTCCAAGAGATGTAAGAAACTATCTGGATCCATTAATAATCTAAACAGGAGTTCACTGTATAGACCAGTGGTTCTCAGCCTGGGGTCCCCAGATGGTTTTGGCCTTCAACTCTCAGAAATCCTAACAGCTTATAAACTGGCTGGGATTTCTTGGAGTTGTAGGCCAAAAACATCTGAAGACCCCAGGCTGAAAACCACTGGTATAGACTGAGGGAAGTAATAATATTATTCTATTATATTTTGGTCAGATCTCATCTGAACTTCCGTGTCCAGTTCTGGGCACTACCGTTCAGGAAAGATATTGACAAGCCAGAAAATGTTCATGATATGTTCAGTATGCAGAAGAGAAGGATAAGAGGTCACATGATAGGTATGTTTAAATATCTGAAAGGATGTCATACTGAAGAAAGAGAAAGCTTGTTTTCTGTGGCTCCAAAGACTAAGATTCAGAGCAACAAATTCAAACTATAGGAAAAGAGATGCCACCTAAACATCAAGAAACATTTCTTGACAATGTAAGTTGTTTGACAGTGGAATACGCTTCTGCCTGGGAGTGTGTGGGGTCTTCGGATCTGGAAGTTTTAAAACAATGGCTTGATGGCCATCTAGCAGGGGTGCTTTGGTTGTGTATTCCTACATGACAGAATGGGGTTGGATTGGATAGCCTTGGAGGTGTCTATCAACTCTGTAAATGTATCATTCTAAGTCACACAATTTTGACTGGTGTCCTATACCACAAGGGCTCTCCTTTCATTTAAGTCTAAACCCCACAAGAAAGGGATCTGTCTATGACAACAAAGGGTAAAACATTTCTCCATCTCTCCCAGACTACCACTGAACTGCCCAACGAGAAAACAATTTCTATGGGGTACACTAGGAGAGCAATGACCCATCTCAATAAAATAGTGAAGAGTAGAGACATCACACTGGCAATGAATATCCACATGGTTAAAGCAATGGTATTCCCCGTAGTCATCTATGGATGTGATTGCTGGACCATAGAGAAGGCTGAGCGAAGGAAGATAGATGCTTTTGAATTGTGGTGTTGGAGGAAAGTTGAGAGTGCCTTGGACCGCAAGAAGATCCAACCAGTCCATACTTCAAGAAATAAAGCCCGACTGCTCACTGGAGGGAAGGATATTAGAGGCAAAGATGAAGTATTTTGGCTACATAATGAGAAGACAGGAAAGTTGTATGGATGGCATCCTTGAAGTGACTGGATTGACCTTGAAGGAGCTGGGGGTCGAGATGGCCGACAGGGAGCTCTGGCGTGGGCTGGTCCATGTCACGAAGAGTCGGAAGCGACTGAATGAATGAACCACAATAAAAATGGGGTACTGGGGAAAGAGTAGGCCCAGCTAAGATCAGGGCCTAAAATATACAGATGATTCCCTGGAGTAATTCTTCTTATGTTGTCATAGTCAACATTCACCATTCCATGGATGACCTCCTGGTACCAGGTCAGGAGTGTCCTTGCTAACTTCTGCTAAGGTTTGCTTGACTTTGCTCTTGATCAGTCTATGGACTGTTGTTATCAATTGCCTGATGCGTGACCAAAGGAACAAAAGGTTATGGATGAAGCTGCTTCAGAAGTGGAATGAGCTGCAAATAGGAGCCCAGGCCTGTAAGACATGTGTTGAAAGAGATGTATGATCAGGCTTGTAAAAAAAAAGGAATGGGTTTGGTTTATTTTCTCCTGAACATCCTCCCTTGAGCAACCTCCATTATCACCAAGGCACGCTTCAGAGGCTTGCAGATTAGAAGAGCTCTTGCAGTTCAGATCCATGAGCTGGGTATACAACTAGATAACTTCCAGGAAAATAGCAATCCCAACGAACAGGCTACAAGCAAGTATGATAGGAAAATGTTTCTGATTCTGAATCGCTTTGTCAGAATAAGGCGATATAACTTTTTCAAATTTCATTATATGTATTTCAAGCACTGCCGCAATACAATAAATGCATTATCAGCATCAATGAGCAGGAATGCTTGCTTACTTCAAAGTTTATTTCCTCACCTGTATTCTTGCACACAACTTCAGAAAAGCTGAGGTTGTTATTATAATGCATGAATAAAACTGCCATTTTATCAGCCACTGTTGCTAAAAAAATACATATAAAGGCCAATACATTTCTGAAATGTAAAGCTAAGGATATTCAGACTTAGCTGAACAGACACCATCTTCACGTCTGACAAAATTGTAAACAAACCAACAAACAAAAAACCACAACAAGAGGTCCTTGCCTTGCAGAAGAAATGGAAATAAGCAGAAACCATCAGAGGGTGCATGAGAGGAGATTCTGAGAGGCTGGAATGAATAATGCATACAGCAAAACGATGCTTGGATATTTTCAGCTACAAGACACAAATTCAATAAGCCAACCAGAAACAGCACTACAATGGATTAAATACATGGCAGTTTTCTTTTCAGATGCATTCCATTGTTTCAGAAACAATCACAATTCGCCTGAATGTTTTGTTATAGAACTATGTATTTGTTTTGATCCTCCATCTAGCTAAATATTAAGGGAGCAAATACATACATTTTAAAATTAAATTGGGAGAAAATTGTATGCTTCAGCTTAATGCGAGGCAACTAAAACAATCCCAATACTCTGGCAGGATCCCTGGGCAAACTCTGTCAAGCTGACCTGTGCCTTCCTAATCCAGCTATCCAACGCCTGCTGAATAGCTGACATTTAAGTGCCCTACAATGTCTTAGAGCAGAGATTTCAAAACGGTGGGTTGCAACACATTAATGTGTCAGCTGTGTGTCACAAGAATGAAAGGAGAAACCTATGAGTCTAGTGAAATAAGCAATAAATCATATATTTATATTTTTAAAATATGAAATGAAAGGTTTTCATGAAATACATTGAGTCCCCATACATTTTCTTAGTACATATCTCCTATGAGAGGTTGGTTTAACATCTGGTTTGCTAATAAAACTGAATTACTGTGTCACAAAATGATACGTGTCTTAAAAGTGTGGCACCAACATGAACTGTTTGGAAAGCTCTGTCCTAGAATATACTCAATGTTATGTGGCTCTGGGACATTCTGAGAAATTTAAATGGTACCCCAGACCTACTGGGAGTCACTATTTAATTCTACACAGCACCTTGGAGTGCTGTTGCTGCAGGAAAGTGAAACAGAATCTCCAAGCAATTGAAACTCAGCCCTTTCCAGAAAAATAAGGTGATGGATTCAGTTGCGTCCAACTGAGTTCAAAGTTCAAAAATAGTGTGTCCTCAGTTAACTCAATGCAGGGAATGTGTGGGATATGTATGTCCCAGCAATATCACAGGTCATCAAGCTGGCAAAAGCTATTAATGAGGGGAATAAACATATACACTAGGATAGGCACTTTATTAGAGATTAAATTGTCCACACATTGCACTTATCCAAAATCCTTATGTCACTCAGCATACTCAGCACTTTTTAATCTGTACCCAGTACATGTGGTTGGCCTCATTCTTCCAAGTATCTTGTCCACATCCTCGGGCTTCACCAATTGAAATGAATCCATCAAAGCTGGACAAGCAGGTGCTCGTGTTACATCCTCAGAGACTTCCATTAACATGGTATCCAGACCATAACGGATCAAAGTGACTTTGTCTGCAAAGAACTGAGCAAAAGCTTCACAGCGAGAAGTCGAATCGTCAGGGTTCCCACCTTGCCTCTGACAATTCGGAACAACTCAACTGGATGGTTCTTTGCAGACGCAATAGTGGCCGCAAAGAAGGCTTTCTTTGCGGCTTTTATTGCTGCGGCATATGCCCTTTAAAAGGACACAAACTGTGTTCGATTTGGCTCGCTCGGATCCGAACGCCACACACTCTCTAGTTCTCTCTTCCTTCGCTTCATTGCTGCCAGCTCCTCTGTGAACTAGGGAGCTCGGCTACTTGAGAGGGGATGTTCCGGAGCAATCGTGTCAATTGCCCTAGTCATCTCCCCATTCCAGAGAGCGACCAGGGCCTCGACAGGATCACCTATTGTGGCCTTGGCCTTTGTAAGCCGCATCGAGTCCTTCGGGAGATGCTAGTGGGGTACAAATAAAGATAATAATAATAATAATAATAATAATAGGCTGCAGAAGTTTGCTTTTCAAAGTAATTACCTTGAGAAGTGGAATGACAAGATTGATAAAGATGTTCCTGCCAAACTGGAACAGTTAAAATACATAAAATGAACATATGTATTCCCAGAAATCTTTGGTAGTAAATGGCGACTTAAATCAATAAATAGTTTTCTAAGATCTACAGAGACACTCACTGGAACACCTCAGCAAGCAAGAGTCCAAAAGTGGTAGGCTCAAACCCAGAGTCTCAATCGATGGCTGATACCAAATGCGAGACTCCCCCCTGGGCACACAGAAGACTGGGTGACTTGGAAGACGCTGAACAGACCACTCTGGCACCACGAGATGCAGAGCCAACATTAGGAAATGGGGTACAAAGTGGAATCCACGACATGCGAGTGTGGAGAAGAGCAAACTACAGACCACCTGCTGCAATGCAACCTGAGCCCTGCCACATGCACAATGGAGGACCTTCTTGCAGCAACACCAGAGGCCCTCCAAGTGGCCAGCCACTGGTCAAAGGACATTTAATCAACTACCAAGCTTGCAAACTTTGTGTTTTGTTTGTTTGTTTGTTTGTTAAAAATGCAATGCAATTGTTTGGTCCGCCCCTGACACGATAAATAAATACATAATGGCTATTTACAAGATATTATAGACAAAGGCAGGTAATGGGAATGCTGGATGATCAACTAGAAAAAAACCACATCAGATTACTACAATATATGATAACTGCAGTGAGAATCATCAATGCACAGAGATGGAAAGTGCCAGTTCTCTGAATGCAAGAAGAATGGCTGATGGAAGTTTTATGAATTAGCTGAGATGGACAAACTGACAAAGTTGGTCAAGGAGGAATCTTTGACGAACTTCCAGAAAGATTGGGACTTCTGATATTTCACAACAACGAGAACAAATGTCAATCGTAGGATTTATGAATCAGATGAATGTTATTAAGAACGGAAGTGTGGTTATATAGTATTATCTAAAGGGAGTAGGATAAAGAGTAAAAAAATCAACAATGAATATGAGGTTCAGAGAATAGTTTGTGCAGCTGTGTGTTTTGTACACGTATATTAATGTAAGTAATGCAATGTGTCAGATTAGAGTGTTTATTTTAGATTTAGTTTTATGAGATGTTGTGTTTTAGCCTAATATATAATGAAAAATCTGCTTTCTTTGCATTTGTACTTTACTTTTAAAAAGAAACGAATAATAAAAGAGATATCACAGGTGGAGGCACTAGAGGGCAGTATGCAAGCATCCCATCAGAACTCTGGGGTCAGCCTAGGTTGCTGCTTACAGGGCATGCAAGGGGCTAGCGTGCAAGGGAGACTCAGACACCAAATACAGGGCCAGTCTGAAGATGGGAATGGCAGGCATGCAAGTACTGCGTATCTCCCTCCTGCGTCACAGATCTTCCCCAACCTCATACACCTCAAGTTCCAAGATTTACCTGCAAATATAACAGCCGGCATGGCTCTAAGGGTATTGGAAAACTTGCTGCTCATAGCAATCTGTTCAAAACAATGTCATCAAAGGCCACCTCTATCTCTCATGTCGTCCTCAGCAGACGCCTGACAGTGCTTTTGCGTCAAATAGACTCTGGAGGGGAGGCAACATTCTTGTTTATCCCCTCCAAAGAACCCAGCTTTGCTGGGGAAAGCAGCGGATTTGCAAAACACACAAAATGGAAGTAATCAAGGGGTTTGCGTGTATCGTCTTAAGCAATCAAGGCCGAGAGTTAAGCATAGTCAGATGCGCCTATTCCCAAACTGGCCACCTCTGATGAGCCAGCTGTGAGCTACAATTGCCACATTCTAATTTAGGGAAAGGTTGGGGGAAGGAGAAGGCATCTGAATCTATACAGGATTAACATAATTATTCACAGCAGGATGCTGCGGAATTAATTTAGCCAATCAGAATTACAGTTGGGGGCTGGGCATGTGCAAGGATGGATACTAGGGAGGGGTAGAATAGGCAAACACAGAAAAGGAAGCAGCAAAAATGCTACTTGTGCCTTGCAAATGTTTTGGTTATTCATCACTCACTAGAACTGGAAGACAACCAAGTGAAAATGCAAGCATTACATGAAGGTCTCTGGTTTTTGAAATTAAAGAAACTATGAATGTGTGTCAATAAGATATGGAATAGTATGACCCTTATTAAGGAGACAGCTTGCAAATTGCAAGCTGGCCAAATATGTTTTCTAGTAATGGATTTCTGAAATACATGTATTAAAGGTTTTCCAAAGGTACAACATGAGTCCATCCCTGAAATGCTTTGGCCCAGGCAGAAAGGGACGGGATTATGATTCATTGTCAAAGAATGTCCCTTGAATGCAGAATGTCTCAGCTACAATCTCAGGCATCTTTTGTTCAAGGACTCAGATAGGAGACAATGGGAGAAAGAAATCTGCCTGAGATCTTGGGAAACCCACTTCAAGAGTAGATGATACTGAGGTGGGTGAGTAGACTAACCTAGTGACTAAAGTAGCACAAGTATATATTCTGGATTCATACTTGCATTAGTCCCTGAAATGTAGGAAACAGCCTTACAGTTGGCCCTCCATATCCACAAATTCTGTATTCAGAGATTCAACCATCCAATGCATGAAGACATTTTAAAAATTCCAAAAATCAAAACTTGATTTTACCATTTTATATAAGCGACACCATTTTACTATTCAATTGTACACAATGGGATTTGAGAACCTGCAGGCTTTGGTCTTGGAACCAAAACCCAGCAGATACCAAGGGCCCCCTCTACTAAGTCCTATAAACAAGAGAAGGAGTTCACTGAGAAGCTCTGCCCAGAGAATGAGTCCTGGGTTGCGTAAGATCTTTTAAATTTGTGGGAAGGTCAGAGTTAGAAGGTTGCATCCTGGGACAATCAACCAAAGGATCCATGGAATCTTAAAAGATCTCCATAGCACATCTCAAGAGACCCTGAAATAATTAGAATTCCCACATCCTAGATCCTTTCCATGTGCACAGTTGTCAAGCCTATATCTGCGCATCCACTTTTCCTGCCTAAGTGTACGACATTATTTTTCTCCCTGTTGTATTTCATTTTGGAAATTTCAGCCCAGCTTTCTAATCTCTTAAGGTCATTTTTGATTCTGTGTCTGTCCTTGGGGGTATTAGCTAGTCCTTATTTGCTGATAGAGTCCAATTAGTACTTTTTATACCATTTTCAAGATCTTCTTATAATAATTCAGACTTCTAATTGGTGGTACCAGCAAAAAGCAGAACAAGACAAACAGAAGATCCCAAGAAGTCAGCTTTTGGAGGATAAAGGGAAACTGGGACTCAATGGTCATTGTCTTTCTTAAACTGGCAACAAAGACAGCTCAGCCAGCACCCAACTACATTTGTTTGGCCACACTGACATGTATACACTGAAGATCTCAAATTCTGAAAATGGTTTGAATATCCTTTTGTCCATGATGTCCAACTACATAAGCGATTCATCAGATTGGAAGCAGTTACTTGATATTTTTGTTATAGCAACCAAAGTTTCCAAACCTCTACATGTAAACATCAGCCTCAAAATGTTAGAAATATGAGCACATGTTTTTCACTTCCGAGGCTCCTAGGTATTGGGTGGAGGGGACTAAGATAGGTAGCTAAGCAGGGCTTCAACTAGACTAGTCAACTTGGATCTCCAAAGCCTACTGAGGATTTCTTTTCCTTTTTCTTTTTGCCTATTCCTGAAATTCTGCCTTATTATGAAAGGCAGCATGTGCTGACTATTCCACAAAGTGATGCCAAGACTGTGGCAAAGTCACCTTGTCTTGCCTGCTCTCATGAATGCACTGGATGATGTTACTCTTCACACATCCTGCCTCTTAAATGGTATTCCTCTGGAGTGATGGTATTATATGTCATCAAGGAAGTCTGTGCCAGCATTCCGGAAGGATGAAAGGAATAGATAGAGTAAGCATCATCCTGGAAAAGCTAACTTGTGCCCTTCCTTCTAGTAACAAAGCTCCTGCCATTTTAAACCTCGCAATAATGGCTGAACTCTGACAATGTCAATGAGAACCATGATTCAATCTATAAGGATGTACGGTCTTGTGATGAAAATGATATAACTGCAAATCCTGATTAATAATCGCTGCAACACTAAAATGGGTTCCCATAGCAACAGGATAGAAATTATACAATAAACGGCTTTGCCATATCAAATACATTAATCCGTGAAATGTTCCCTTTTCGGAAATCATTCGGCTTTCTGCTGCGCTGACGCTTAAAAGTCTAGCGAGTGTTACTTCAGATACTTGCAAAAAAGATGCTAAATTCCGTCACAATTTGCAATTCAAATATCCGTGAGCTGCTTTGCTAAAGTACATGCAGCAGCAAAACACAAGGCGTGAACTGAATGAAGATGGGATTGGCCAAATTAAAGCGGACAGCCCATTCCTGACTTCGGGCTGTTAGTTGTTTTGCCCAAAATAAGGGCTGAAGCTTCAGACTTACTTATGAATTCATTATTTAAAAGGAAAACACGCACTTCAGATCTCAACATGCAGCAGAAATCGTAATGCTAGCTCATCCAATTTCAAAGTCCCTGGGCAAGTAGCAGTACAAAAAGCTTCCATAAAATAGTTATAATACAGAGTTTCCCAACCTGTATTATAACCCCCTGGCTTGGACCCCCTGGGGGGAGTTGCGAGGGGGTGTCACAGAAGTCACCAAAGACCATCAGAAAACACAATATTTACTGTTGGGCATGGGAGTTCTGTGTGCCAAGTTTGGTTCAATTCCATAGTTGGTGGCATTCAAAATGCTCTTTGATTGTAGGTCTACTATAAATCCCAGCAACTACAACTCCCAAATAACAAAATCAATTCCTCCTCCAACCACACCACTATTCAAATTTGGGCATATTGGGTATTTGTGCCAAATTTGGTTCAGTGAATGAGAACGCATCCTGCATATCAGATATTTACATGACAATTCATAATAGTAGCAAAATTACAGTTGTGAAGTGGTTGGGGGTCACCACAACATGAGGAACTGTATTAAGGAGTCACAGCATTAGGAAGATTGAGAAACACTGTTATAAGAGAAAGAGAAACATTCTTAATCATAACACATGGACACTGTGTTTCAGTCTAAGTGCTATTATTGTTTAGTTAGGATGTTTAATATATACTTTCTTCGAAACGCACGCTCTAACAGCAATACGGCTAAAGCCAAGCAATGCAAGACAGATGAAAGAAAATCACAGCATGAAATAATAAACCATATGATATTAAAAGCCTTTCGAAACAGAAGAGTTTTGCAGGCCTTCCTGAAAGTCTGAAACGAGGCAAAGAAGGAGGCCCCAGCAAATTGAAATAATGAGGGTAATTCCAGACAGAGCAAATGTGTTGAGAGATGGCGGTACTTCTTGCTATGTTTCCAGTTCCCTTCTTCTTCTTTTTTTCAGAAATACATTATGTTTTGCAAATCAGGCACTGCCTCAGGCAATTTCCCACAGTATTCTGAAGTATTTTGTGCCTATGTAAGGCAACTTGTTTTTACAAAATGTATAAACATGATTATCTTGTGAATTGTGACTGTCAAAGTAGACGTATCTTGACATACCACATCTAAACTCCCATGTCACAAGCAAGATGTTGGCAAAGGAACTGGCATTTGATACCTTTCTTCTGAAGTTTTTTTTTTCCCTGGGCATATCTGGATTATGAAGCAACAAGAGTCAAGACACATAATTACATGTTGCAATATAAATTTGGCAGAAATTCGCCACCCAGGTATAGAATGCAACTGACAAAAGGTTCAGACAA
This sequence comes from Anolis sagrei, assembly GCF_037176765.1. Classification (NCBI taxonomy): domain Eukaryota; kingdom Metazoa; phylum Chordata; class Lepidosauria; order Squamata; family Anolidae; genus Anolis; species Anolis sagrei. The sequence goes on along the minus strand of NC_090021.1, from coordinate 8,720,129 downwards.
CAGAAGATTTCCAGCTTCGTCAATGTTCTCTGTCTTCAAACTACCCTATAAACCATGCATGGGTAAACTTTGGCCCTCCAGGTGTTTTGGACTTCAACTCCAACAACTCCGGTAGGCTATTAGGAATTCTTGGAGCTGAAGTCCAAAACACCTGGAGGGATGAAGTTTGCCCGTGCCTGCTATAAACATATACATAAATAGACCTCATATACAAGTTGGCTATAAGGGCAATTTTGAGGGCAAAATTATGGATTTTGATATGATCCATGACTAAGTTGAGGATCATTCTGTTAAGAGGGGAACGTGCCACCATCACCTTATTTCTGGCACCATGGTGGAGAGGGTCAGTGTTGGGATGGGCTAAACCAGGCATGGGCAAACCTTGGACTACAATTCCCACAATTCCTAACAGTCATGAGAGTTGTAGTCCAAAACACCTGGAGGGTCAAAATTTGCCCATACCTGGGCTAAACATACCTGGAGGGTCAAAGTTTGCCCATACCTGGGCTAAACATTTGGCCATCTACTTAGAAAAGGAGATGATTCATTTTATGACAAGAGTTAAGGTACAGTACTCACAATGACCCAGTGAATAAGTTGACCCAGCTTTTGGGGGTTGATATATTTAGCTAAAATTTCTACACTTAGAATCATAGAGTTGGAAGAGACCACATGGACCATCTAGTCCAACCCCCTGCCATAAAGGAAAAATCACAACGTATGCAATAGTTATCAATGAAGCCTTTAGAACATTCTCTATGATTCTCACAATGGGACAAAACATGAGACAGTCTTTTTATTATACTAGCCCATAGAAATTTAATATGGTTTTGCATGTCAAAATACAACAGTTTTTTCTCCACTGAGTCGGGTTACAACCCAAAATACTTTGGATGGTGGGAGTAAGGAATATAGCCCACCACTAGAAGGCCATTTGGATGTAACAAATTGCAATACATCTCCTAGCAATGCAAAATGTCACTCGACTTCCTCTGTATTGTATCTTTGTATTGTACCGTCATGTTTAGATCATCAATCCCTTTTTCACACACCTAGCTACACAAGGACTGTTGTAAAAGCCATTAAATCTATTGACTCACTTCCTGTAAGTTGACAAGGGAAGAATCTTAGACAGAGCAGCTAAATAGAAAAATACTCAGTGATATCTTGGAGATTCATCTGCTGCTACGTTCTCTATCTTAAAAAAATCACTGAAAGAATGAATGTACACAGGCAGCAAATGAAGCATCTCCTTTGAAGAAATGTGTAGCTGATTGTATTTAGCCAACAGTGTCATCTATTATATTGAGTGCAATATTTAATTTTTGAAATTAATTCTTTAAGCACATTTTACCCTTCAATTTGAAAATATAAACTCATTTCAAAAACACAGTCAAATTATTGGAAGCAAGCTGTAATATTCCTCATTGATTCTTGTTATGATAAAGTTCCAAGTTGTGAGCAATTTTCTAATAATTTGTTTCTCCATATATCTATTGGGATTTCTTTAGCAGCCTAGGGTGTTTTAAATAACATGTATTAAAAACACAAATGACAAACATGACAATTGGGGGGAAAAATCAATATCAGGTGAGTTTCTCTTTTTCCTCCCCATTGTATTCCTTACCAACATTGATATAACTCTACTTATGACCCAGAATTACAACAGTAATGTTGGGTCGAACTCGGTAATGTTGGATCGTACTGCACTATCAGGCGTACTTATTGTCCCTGACAGTCTCCAGCCAGTAGGGACATGTAGCTGGAATGTCTGTTGATAAACTCTACAATAGCGTTTCTCAACCTGGGGGTCGGGATCCCTGAGGGAGTTGCAAAGGGGGTGTCAGAGGGTTCGCCAAAGGCCATCAGAAAACACGGTATTTTGTGTTGGTCCATGGGGGTTCTGTTTGGGAAGTTTGGCCCAATTCTATCATTGGCGGGGTTCTGAATGCTCTTTGATTGTAGGTAAACTATAAATCCCAGCAACTACAACTCCCAAATGACAAGCCCAATCCCCCCCAACCCCACCAAATTGGGGCGTATTGGGTATTTGTGACAAATTTGGTCCGGTGAATGAGAATACATCTGCATATCAGATATTTACACAACGATGCACCACTGTTCACATTTGGGCATATTGAGTATCCGTGCCAAGGTAGGTCCAGATCCCTCATTGTTTGAGTTCACAGTGCTCTCTGGATGTTGGTGAACTACGACTCCAAAACTCAAGGTCAGTACCCACCAAACCCTTCCAGTATTTTCTGTTGGTTTTGGGAATTCTGTGTGCCAAGATTGGTTCAATTGAATCGTGGGTGGAGTTCAGAATGCTCTTTCACTGTAGGTGAACTATAAATCTCAGCAACTACAACTCCCAAATGACAAAATTAATCCCACCAGTATTCAAATCAACCCCACCAGTATTCAATGCCAAATGAAAATACATTGTGCACATCAGATATTTACATAATGATTCATAACACTAGCAAAATTACAGTTGTGAAGTAGCAACAAAAATAATGTTATGGTTGAGGGTCACCACAACATGAGGAACTGGATTAAGGGGTCATGGCATTAGGAAGGTTGAGAACCACTGCTTTACAAGCTAGCTGGCATTCCTCTCCCCGCCCCCCCCCCCAATGTGCGACAGGAAGTTGCTGCTGTGAGAGAAATAAGGTTGATCACTGTGAAAGCCATCCACTGCATGGCTACCAGCCTCCTCCCTGTAGACTTAAATCAAGGAAAAGCTTCGTGAGAACCACCATGCCTCATAATGTTCCCCCAGTAACAGAAAGAGTTTCCCTCTGGGCAACTGAACCAGGAAATCCCAATTGGATGCCCCCCGCCACCAAAGAGGGTCTTCCTCCAGGGGCAAACCAAGAATGGACAACCTGGAAGTCCCCAAACAGACTCAGAAGTGGAGTGGGCAGATCAAAAGACAACCTGCCAAAATGGCACTACTAGAAGAATCCTCTACCTTGTGTGACTGTGGAGCAGAACAAACAAGCATATATATGCTTGTCCATAATGCCCAGCCTCATGCACAGAGGAAGAATTGTTTAAAACTACAGACAATGCGGTCACTGTTGCCCATTTTTGATCAAAAGTTATTTAGCCTCTTGTGTTCCCTCTATTTTTTATCAGCTTTATACTTGTTTGTGCAATGCTTTTGACGCAAATAAATAAAAGTCCCAGAGAAAGACAATGTCAATCTTCCTCTGAATGAATCTTACCAAGAAAGCCCTAGGATAGTGCTGCTATAAATCAAAATTGACTTGAATGCACATGACAATCACAACATTTACAATACTTCTTTTCTGTGCAGAGCACTGGACATACTTTAAAACTTTTCTATCTTATAAAGGAAGGCATTGAAAATTGTTCAGACTTTTACATCCTAAATTCATTACTTCTCTTAATGTGGTTAAACTGTCTTTCCAAAACTGTGACATTTCAATTTGTTGAAATGTTAGCAATTTGAGGATTGAAACATATAGGATGAGATCATAACCCTTTGCTTTCTTGTGGTTCAATGTACATAAACCTTTGTTTCATACACAAAATTATTTAAAATATTGTGTATAAAATGGCCTTCAGGCTACATTTCTGGTCCCAGGCATTTCTGATTAGGGATACCAAAGCTAAACAAAAACAGCTCTTTTTTTAATTGCCAGGAGACTCAATGGCAGTGCTGATTGAGAAGGAAACATGTTTCCCAGTTTCTATGAAACCTGTTGTGACTCAGCTGGAATCTCAGAGTGATAGTGTCAATTATTCTGATGGAGATGATGGGATTCAGATTCACAGTCAGGTGCAAAGCAATGATGTCCTGTGTTAGATGAAGAAGACTAGGAACAGGGGGCAGGAGTTCAGTTATTTCCCACAGCAAGGAATGACGCTATGGAAAGCGAAACTACTGAGAGCCAGGTGCATGATTCAGGAAGGGAGGACGGTTCTCAGCCAGATAGTTCTCAGCCAGGTAATGAAGGAAAAAGCACTAACGAGGTAATTGACCTTGATGAAGCCAGAGGTTTAAATCGAGCTGATTGGTTGGAATTTAAGGTTCAAAGGAGTGTCAGGATCGCTAGCAGGCGAGAGAGGGAGGCTTGGGGCCATAGGAACGCCTTCATGTTGTCCAAAGAATATTAAACAGGCTGTTTGAATATGCCTCAGTGTCAGAGCAACTTCCCGCTTCAACCAAGAGACTTTGGATTTATATTGCAGCTTTCATGTTCATGTTTTCAGGACTTTGTCATGTTCTCATGGGACTTTGCCTTGCCTGTGTCTTCATGGATCTTGTTTGCCTATGTTACCTTGGATTGATCTTTTGAAATATACTTTTGCCTTTTTGAACTTTTTGTCCTTTTCTTTAATAAACCATAAAAGACTACTGCTGGTGTGTTCTTTGGTGTCTTAAGCAAAGTGGTTTTACTCTGAAGTGTGACAAAAACATAGGTAGCAATTTAAGGTAAAATAGCAGTTTACCAGAGTATCAGAGTACCAGAAAAAAATCCTCTGTTTTGAAACATTTGTGAAAAAACTGAAAGACTCACAAGTAAACAGTGAAACCATACAGGATGTCTCTGAAGGCCTATGAGAACACTTAACATCGAAAAGAAAAGAAACATCCTTCCTCCGCTCCTTAGATCTCAAACAGAGAACCCAGTGGAGCAGAAGTCAACATGTTCCCATTTTTACAATGTCATAGAAAAGCTTCAGGGGGCTTACATTTGCACCAGCAAAGTTGACATATATAAGCTTTGATGGAAGAGGTATGCATCCTTCTGCCAAGATGCAAAAGGCATCAAATACAGTGTGAAGGAAATTCTGACAGTGCCTTTGATTGAACATAGGGAGGGAAATTGTCTATTTTCTTTTATATCTTGTTCCTCTTATCAAGCAGTGGGGATAACAGAACCAAGGTATACTCTACCAAAGAAAGAAAAGAAAATCCTTTCTCCTGATCGGGAGTCACCAAAGATCCACCTCCTGGCTGAGGGGAGGGTTATCATTTGTGAGATGATAAAGCCATGCACAACCAGTGCCAAAAGTGTACAGCCTATAAGGCCAAAGTAAATGTACAAAGAGAAAACACTGTGAAGAACACCATCTGAATTTTCCAGCCATTTGCAAATACAGAATTCCTGTTATAGGGCCACAGTCATGACATTTGGCCTTCATACAGAAATGTTCTTTCAATTTCTCTTTATGTAATGAAATGTTCTACAATTCTCACTGAAATAGTCATAACAACAAACTGGAGCCTGTGTTTATAGTTACTTTTTTCCACTAAGATAAAATAATGCTCAAATCGTTGATTTAAAAATCAGAGAATCACAATTCTTGGGGTGCAATTGTACTCAAAAGCATGACATGACACCCCTATATGCGTATATCCTATTCTAATAAAACCATTTACTTTTATTTATTTTTAAAATAGCATTTTAATCATTTTTATCTCACCATTCTCTAAAAAACAAGACTCAATGCATCTAACATATTTTGTACCAATACAGATGAAAAGACTTCAAAAGAATAAATAAAAATGGAAGCAGACAAGCTACCACCGGTTGTTGAAACAATAATAAATGTGTAATAATAATAAACTTTATTTATATTCTGCCACCATCTTCCCGAAGGGACTCAGGGCGGCTTACAAGGCAGTCCAGGGTGCACATATAACATATAATAGGTAAAAACAGTACAAAAGTATAAAACAAGTCACATAAAATTAAAACAACCCCCATCAACATATGTAGAATTAAATCAAAATAATACAATTTTATAACAATAGTAGATATACTGACTGCCATCAATTCACAAGGTGCTAAGTGTCAGCTTCGTATGAGCCCATTCAGCCTACTCAAGGTCAAAGGCCTATCTGAGCATCCATGTTTTCAGGTTGGAACGGAAGGAACTGAAGGGTGGGGGCTAATCTAATCTGTTTTGGAAGGGTATTCCAGGCCGAGGGGGGAATCACAGAGAAGGCCCTCTTTCTTGACCCCATCAACCACACTTGAGACATTGGTGGAACCAACAGGAGGGTCTCCCCTGCCCCTCTCAGAGCCCGTGCCGGTTTGTAGAAAGAGATGTGGTCTCGGAAGATAAGTTGGACCCAAAGTGTATAGGGCTTTATAGGTAATAACCTGCACCTTGAATTGAATCCAGAAACTTGTCAGAAGCTAGTGGAGCTGCTACAAGGAACTTTGTGAGCCCCCTATTGCAAACCAAGAGGAGGAGAAAGAGAAGAAAGAGACAATGGGTGGATGGAAGGAAAAAATAAGTGCTGGTATTTCCACTGACTTCCAGAATTTCATTGGAAAGGACTGAGGCAACCTCCTGAGGATCCTAGGGCCATTTTCCTTATCTTTTGACTAGATAAATGCAGCAGGCAATGGCATCGCTCTGTGTTTGCAGCCACTTCCAGGGAACCTGCCTTGCTGTGCATCACAACTTGCAAGAAGGAAGGCAAGTGTGGAAGCACCTGAAACTTCCACTTGTATAAGCAGAGTTACTCTCTCTCTTCCCTTTCTCCCATCAGGGAGATGTGTAACTAGCCCTCTTTCCCCAAAGTTGGAATTGAGCAGCTGACAGTAAAACTTTTCTGGTTTGAGAGTATTTCCGATGGCAAAAATCGGCAAATTGGTTTTTCATCTAGGTTATAACTGGAACTGATCCCTGGGTTGTTGTTGGTTTTTTCAGGCTATATGGCCATGTTCTAGAGGCATTCTCTCCTAACGTTTTGCCTGCATCTATGGCAAACATCCTCAGAGGTAGTGAGGTCTCACTACCTCTGAAGATGCTTGCCATAGATGCAGGCAAAACATCAGGAGAAATGCCTCTAGAACATGGCCATATAACCTGAAAAAACCTACAACAACCCAGTGATTCCGGCCATGAAAGCCTTCGACAATACATGGAACCGATCCCGTTACACTTTCTAAAATAGATAGAGTCAAAATTAGGGAGAATACTTCTAGTTTTAAAGCTAAAGAATGGCAAAAATCTGTAAAGTGTGAAAGAGAGATAACTGTGTGTATCTGGCATTTCCATGTTATAAGAGCCTGTTTTGTTGTTTTCGTAAAGCCAACAATAAGCTTGTCCTGTCCTCACAGTCTTTTCAGCTCTTTCTGCCCAATCAAACTGCTTGGAAAAAGCTGTGAACATAAGGAACAGTGTCAAGACAGATATGCTAGCCATAGAAGGCAAAATGCTGTGTTTCTTTTCCTATCCAGAACAATGACTGCATTTACTGAAGTCGATCAATCTGTTCAAAAGTGGTTTTCTTGAACAAAGATATCAAAACATCAAGCAAGTCAGTACAACCATGTCAGCTCAATCTGCCCAAACTCTTTCTGCCTTTTCCTTCTTGTTGCTGTTCACTGCTTTCTTATGGGTAAATTACATAGCAATAGCAATACATAGTGGAGATAATATACACGATAATAGATAACTACAATGATAAATTCAAAAAGCTGTAATTCATGAGAATACTCTTCTAAGAGTGTTAAAAAGACTACATATTCAAATCTCAATTATGAATGGTGGCAGGCCTTGTGAATTGTTCACAAGTGTATACGTACAGCAGCATTATTTTAAGAGAATTGGTTATATACCAAAGCACATGTCAGGAACTTGGTTCTTCCCACCTTTGACTGCACGGTGCAAAGTGGGATTCATACATTTAATCAATAGTGATTTTTTAGGTTCAAGGGCTCTTCAGCTGAGCAGATGTACACATCATTTCCCTTTATGACAATGAGATCAAGTCCCACATTGTGTGATACAGAGGAAGCAGAGAGAGGGAAAACAGTCCAGAACAGACATAGGCTTCTGCTTTCACTGCTTCTATATGATGCCTTGAAGGACACCACAGACAGACTAGTATTTGATTCTTGAATATAAAGAACTCAATTCACAACTAAATTACATGATTTAATCACAAGGTTATTAACAAGTGTTGGTCCTTAAAAAAATCTTGCGGTTTTGACTACTGGCCCAACAATCAACCAGTCAATAGCATTGAAGAGCCTTCTCTCTGTTCTTAAAATAACACGTATACTGAACAGTTGCATCATTATATTCCCAAAGGCAATATTTTTCATTGTAATACTCTTGGTGAGACCTTTTCACTCAGAGCTTAGTGATTTCTCTACTACTTGAAATGATAGGTGATCAGCTCTGGTGACCAGCAGACTCAGCTAAGTTAAACACCAACAAGCATGTAATATCTGTTTTAACCCTTTAAGAAACCTAAACTTGATGTGTTTATTTCTAATACAGGTTGAGCATCTCTCATTCAGAATTCGAAATTACTCCAAAATTGTCTCAACCCAAAGAATTTTCAAAGATATCCAAAGATTTGAACATAGAAAACTTTGGCCAAATAGACTAGATCTCTTAAACCAGGTCAATCAGCAACTCTAGCTATGAATTAATTGACTTCAATTCAACAGTAACACATTCCAAAAAAATTCCTGGTGTCTTGGTGTTTAGGCCTGTTCCTGGGGTTATTTATGGCACTGATTCAGAAAACTGACCTACATAGATCACCTTGTCTCTAGTTTCTGCAGTTCCATTTTGGCACCCCTCCTGAAAATGAGCAGGTTGCCGGATAGCTGGTTTTGGTCTCCAACAAAAAAAATGCAGCTAGATCCATTCATTGGCAGCAATAGCGGGGGCTTCAAAGGCTTCCCTTCCTGTTGTTTTAGCTTCCGAGCACAATTCAAAGTGCTGGTTTTGACCTACAAAGCCCTAAACGACTCTAGCCCTGTTTACCTGTCCAAACGGATTCTCCCCTATGAACCATCGAGGTCTTTAAGATCCTGCTCTCGATCCCACCACTGTCACAATCGCGGTTGGTGGGGACGAGAGACAGGGCCTTCTCGATGGTGGCTCCCCGGCTTTGGAACTCCCTCCCACAGGAGATTAGAACTGCTCCCTCCCTCCTGACGTTCAGGAAGCTAACAAAGACTTGGCTATGGAATGCGGCCTTTGATAACTGAATCAACCTTGGTCCACATGGAAGGAGAATGAATAACTGTGAATTATGACCAGGAACGTTTTGACGACGTGGCTATGTAAGTGTGATGATGACAATGTTGTATTGTAATATGTTTTTAATTGTGAAATGATGATGCATTGTGTGGTTTGTATTTTTGTATATGAACACATGTTGTGAACCAGATCTGAGTCCCTCTTGTAGGTGAGAAGATCGGTATAGAAAACTTTTAAATAAATAAATAATCAATTAATTTTAGGGCTATCAGGAGGAAAATGATCACACATCAACAACTGTTAGCCCACCAAGTTTCATAACATTTGGGTCACCCCCTGATTTTGGGGGATTTCTTTTCTTTTTAGATATAAAATCTCCTTTTTAAAAAATCCCCAAAAGCTATCTCCCCGCTGTCCCCATCCTCTAACTTCTATTCTGATTGGTTCACCAGGCAAAGCTCACAGGGAAATCCTGTGCAAGCAGCACGTGGCAGCATCTCCACACCAAGTGCCAAACATGGGAAGAGGAGCCGTGATCGGCTGCCATGTGGTCCCATTACGGATGAAAAAAACATAACAGTTGAGCCCTTAACATTACGGCCATCCTGCCATGCCAAACAAGCTGGCTTGGGCGAAGGGAACTGACCACTCCAAATCCATGCACAAGCCTAATGTGAATTGTGTCTGGTTTAGAAAGTCTAGCAAGGTCAGGCCTAGTTATAACCTAAATGAAAAAGCACCAAAAAAGATAGCTAGATTTAATAATCATTTTTTCCTAGAATCCCTGGACAAACACTATCATGGTTGTCAAGCTTGGGCTTTACAAACAAATGATCTAAACAGCTTCTTATGCTCTGGAAGAGTACTGTATGAAGTACTTAAATTGCAGTAAGACTCCCATAGCCGCAGAACCAATAACTACAGTTTCAATTACCCTCACCTGAGGAAAGTGCATCTCTCTAGGAATGTTAGGTTATCCAGGTGATTCTGTGGCATGCTTTCCCTAAACATTACCAAGAGTTGCTTTGCAGGACCTAGCAAATGATGTCTACCTCATCCAATGCAACCCTATGGTATGCTGAGACCGGAAATTGGATCATTTAATGCTATCTGGTCACATTCACAGTTTCAAGTAAGTCCAATGGAGCCAGGTGCATATCCCCCACGGATGCCAAAATCTTGCTGTATCTTCCCAAAGTGGCCGGGGATTGTGTACACATCAATGGGCCAACCTTTACAGCATCCAGAGAGAGTACAGAAACCATTAGATGCAAGCAGGGACTCGTCTTAGTTGGAAGCTCAAAGGCAAATGGAAAGATGGCAGGAGAGTTGCAATGTGCCAATCCATAAGACTGCTGAAACAGCTGTAGTGAGCAACTGTGGAGATCCATTCTTCACTACACAGCCTGCATGAACACCATTTATCAGTCTCTTCTAAGTCCTTTGGGAACTAGCAAATAAGCAAAATGGATGAGGGCTGGAGGGGAGAGGGTTTGCATCCACGTCATTTTCTTAACGGTGCCCCCAGGGACCCAAGAAATCCCAACCAATTGCATAGAAAACCTATCTCACATTTAGCTAAGCCCAAACAGGCAAAATGTGTTTACAGCTTAGCAATGTTCAGCTTCACATATTACCTTCTCCATAGTTGATCATCCTTTCTTTTTGTTGCATATGACGTCAGCTCTCCAATAGGTAGCTCTGCCCTTTTTTGGTCGGATTTAACAGCATGCAAGCTGATTTTAGAAAGAAAACACTCTGTGAAGGAGCCCCATGGGATTCAGAATTTATTAGCATGCTAAGGGAACATGTGACAACAGGAGAGGATTAAAACGAGCACCCTGGGGAATAAGGAAGACTCTCAGAAACTGTCACTCAACTTCAAAAACCAGCATTTAAAACAGGAAAGATTTGTATACAGACAGCTTTAGACAACTTAAGATATAAGTTTTGTACCATTTCATTTGAATGCAATTTTGCATTAAGTGAAGTTAGCAAATAACACGGCCACTTTTGAGTTTCAGTGGTTTCGTGCATATAACCCAATGAAATTAACAACAGTCTGGCAACAAAAGTTAAAATACAAGTTGAGTTCTGTTGGATCAAAAGTATACCACAGGTCTATCTGCAAATGAAGGAGATAACTGATGTCAAAGTTGTTGACCAATCTTCTCCAGTTGTAGCAAGCACTTATTTTTCTAATTGGGAAAAAGTTCAAAAACATGTTATTTTCTGAGAACTATTACAGCCGAATCCATTGAGTCATAACAGCACGTTCAACATTAGTAGAGGAAATAGGATGTACTATTAGAAAACTAAGAGAAAGAACTGGCTCATTAATTTAATAATGCACCAAATGTATGACTGGTTGATCAAACGATCTATGTAAACATGAATGGTTAATAATGAAATTCTGCTATAAAGTAACATGGAGATAGGTCACATCAAAATAATGGAATTAGATGGAGAAGGATTGTACATGGATAGAACAGCCTTCTCATCCTAATGGGTACTGTCAATGGTGCAACCAGCCAATTTTAATCATGAATTTGTGGTGGAGGCTCCTTCTTTGGAGGCTTTTAAACAGAGGCTGGATGGCCTTCTGTCGGGGGTGCTTTGAATGCAATTTTCCTGCTTCTTGGCAGGGGGTTGGACTGGGTGGCCCATGAGGTCTCTTCCAACTCTATGATTCTATGATTTTTAAACTTGCCTCTTATGTTAATCTTTGTTCAGTGCAATTTTATATATATATTGCAGAAATATGTTTTAATATGTGTATTATATATAATGTTTTAGATGATTATGTGTTTTTAGCAATGTTGAAACCAGCCTCGAGTCACAAGGAAAGTAATAAATGAAATTATCATCATCATCCCACATTTGTTCAAGACCAGTACTTACACTGACCCATAGATAAGGCCAGCTAGGTCTTTTTGGTTTTGACTTTTCAAATTAAAATTTCTAGACATCTACATTAGTATTGTTGCACTCAGGCCTGGATTCACCTTGGTACTCAGACCCACACAAGAGATCAGTAGTACTAATTAAATAGTTTACTGAAGAAAGTAATTATAAAAAGGCAAAAAGGCAACAGGCAATATAAAAAGCAATGTCCAAAAGGCAGTACGAAAAAAGGCTTTTCAAAAGGCAATAGTCCATTCATTAAAGCTCTGTCCAAATAAGGCAAGGTACATAAAAAAAGTCAGGAATTAAAACATAGGGATAAATCCATAACCAGGAACACAAGAACGTCTTCAAAAACATGAATCCATAACCACGAGTACAAGATTTTCTCAAAGATACAAAACATAGATTTGAATGTGGAACAAGAACAAGATCCAAGGTGTACACGGTAACACAGTGTTGCCTGTTCTAACCCTTTCAGTAAACAACACTTTAATTTATGGACCACACGACATGAAATCATGCCTTGATATCTGGTCTCTTTCAAGAATTTCTCACGAAGTTTCTGTGACCTCTGTAATCTGACTCTCTCCTCCCAGAGATCAAGTCTCAGACTCCTACTAACCTCAGACATTTTCCCAGGGAAAAGATATTTCTCTTCCAGCTCCTTATCTCCTATTTTCCGATGCCAAAGCATCTCCATCTCCTCCCTGCTCTGAATCTGTTTATTTCTGACCAGACACAGACCCATCCTCCCAGACAGATTCATGATCCAAAATCCCCTCATTTTCCACACTGGAAAGCCTATCATTCCTCACAACCTCTGACTGAACAATCCTCTCATCTTCAACCTCTGGCTGAACCAGAACAAGTATATCAACTAAATACAATCACATATACCCTTATCCATGCATTCAGTATCCACATATTCAATCACCTACTGTTGAAAATATTCCCCTTCAAACAATTCTAAAATATACACAATTATTTTGCAATTATCAATGACATCATTTTACTCCCCCATTGTATATAATGGGACTTCAGAATCCATGTATTTTGGGGTCCTGGAACCAAACCTCAAGCAGATACCACTGTAACAAGAAATATCTACCAAAGCCCTTAAAAGAGCTCCATTCTGAAACAGAACTTTTTGAAGTGATTGTTATATGGCTTATGCCTTACAAAAGAGGTTTATGTTCCTGACAGATATGCAGCTGAAGAGGTACACATGAGAAACTAGTATAAGATAGATATAGGCAGAAAAAGCAGTTTGGGAGATTTTTTTATAGATACAGCTATTTGAAAGTAACTTTATATTTTACATTTAGAACTTTTAATGCTATGTTATCATCATCATTAGCCAGCTCTAACAATTTAGGGAGAGAGCAACTTTAAAATCTGACCACTATGAAAGTCAGCCAAAAGCTTTCTGAGCGCCAATAGCTTGCCTCTTAGTAGAAACTGCACTGTTTTTTTCCAGCTCATTAAAACACACGGAGTTCTGAGGTCATTAAATATCATTAAGAAAAGCAGAATCATTACGAAATGTAATTTTAATTTAATTTCCCTAGTGAAACGTATATAATAAAGGGGAGGTTAATAAAGGTGTGAAAATGCAGCCAGGGGAGAAAAGCCCCCTTTAAAATGTAATTAACTCTTTCCTGATAAAAAACAGATTTCAAAAGTAGTTTATATTTCTCTTTATGTAATAAGTGTGAGCAAAATATAATTAGATATACAGGATGAACATCCCTCATCCAGAATTCCAAAATACGGAACAGTCCACAATCTGGAATTGTTTATATGGGTGGCTGAGACAGAGACACCTTTGCTTTCTGATGATTCGGTATACACATCCCCTTTTTCTTTTGAAAAAAATCATATAATCTAATACATCTCTATATAAGTATATATGTTTGTATGTCTGCTTATACTACAAAGGCTGTTGCTAGGTGAACTGGCTCTGTAATGCCAATAGGAAAGAAAGGGAAAGGAGAGAGAAAAAGGAGAAGGAGAAGGAAAAAGGAAGGAAGAAAGGAAAGAAGAGAAAGGAAAGGGAGAAAGATTTGAGAGGGAGAAAGGGAGGAGGGGGAAGGGAAAAAGGAAGGAAGAAGAGAGGAAGGAAGGAAGGAAGGAGAAAGAGAGAGGGAGGAAAAGAAAAAAGAGGGAAGGAGGGGAAGGAAGAAAGGAAGGAGACAGAGAAAGGAAGAAAAGAAGGAAGGAAGGAAGGAAGGGAGGGAGGGAGGGAGGGAGGGAGGGAGGGAGGGGGAAGGAGGAAGGAGAGAGAGAAAGGAAGAAAGGGAGGGAGGGAGAAGGAAGGAAGGAAGGAGAGAAAGGAAGGAAGGATAGAAAGGAGAGAGAGAAAGGAGAAGGAGAAGGAAAAAGGAAGGAAGAAAGGAAAGAAGAGAAAGGAAAGGGAGAAAGATTTGGGAGGGAGAAAGGGAGGAAGGGGAAGGAAAAAAGGAAGGAAGGAGAGAGGAAGGAAGGAAGGAGAAAGAGAGAGGGAGGAAAAGAAAAAAGAGGGAAGGAGGGGAAGGAAGGAAGGAAGGAAGGAGACAGAGAAAGGAAGAAAAGAAGGAAGGAAGGAAGGAAGGAAGGAAGAGAGGGAGGGAGGGAAGGGAGGGGGAAGGAGGAAGGAGAGAGAGAGAAAGGAAGAAAGGGAGGGAGGGAGAAGGAAGGAAGGAAGGAGAGAAAGGAAGGAAGGATAGAAAAGGAGAGCGAGAGGAAGGAAGGAAGGAAGGAAGGAAGGAAGGAGAGAGAAGAAGGAATGTAGGTCAGAGAAGAAGGAAGGAAGGAAGGAGAGAAAGGAAGGAAGGAGAATGAGAGGAAAGAAAGAAGGAGAGGGAGAGAAAGGAAGGAAGGAAGGCAGAGAAGGAAGGAGGAGAGGAAGGAAGGAGGGAGGGAGGGAGGGAGGGAGGGAGGGAGGGAGGGAGGGAAGGAAGGAAGGAAGGGAGAAAGTGAGTGAGTGAGTGAGTGAGTGAGTGAAAGGAATCAAGGAAGTGGGCAGTGGCTCCTTGAAAACCCGGGCAATATTGGGTATAAAAAACTAGAACGGTATTAAAAACACCTCCAGTCTATTTGTATAAGGTATATATGAAGGGTAAGTAAATTTTGAGTTTAGAACTTCCTCCCAGCTGCAAGCAATTTACATATATGCAAACATGGATATTCTAAAATTGGAAAAGAATCTAAAAGCCAAAACACTACTGGTCCTGAACATTTCGGATATGGGAGACTCCAAGACATCTTCAACATAAAGCAAGACAAGGAATTTAGAACCATCTACAATCAGTCTTTAAGAACTACTCTAACTTATAATATCAATTTTCAGCACTACCTTGCATAAAATGATTGTCACATGGTCTGCAGCACATACAAATACTGTGATATACTGTAATAGATGCATTACTATATAGGAAGGTAGCGAGAGATAGGCCTTGATAAAATATAAAAAAAGCCTTTATTTCTTGCAATTTTAGCCACATTGGAGGCCCATAAATCTTCAAAGATCGGTAGCACCATGCATTCTCACCCTCAGGTTTTGAATACGGAAAAGTTGACATATTTTATTGCCCAGATTCATGACTGATTCCATGTGAAAAAACAATGAATACAAAAACAAGATTTTCAATACAGTTTTGCTGTATTCCACACACTCAAGAGTAATGAATTTTAATTTGAAACATGTTGCCTACACAGCACAATGGCGTATTTTCAACTACCGGTACATGTCAAAAATATTTTTACACCTAGCAATGAAGCAGTTACTCACTTTATAAGCACGTTTGGCACCTTCTGACAGAAAATTTCATATCTGAGCAGAAGTGAGACTCACTGAATAAGAATTTTTGGACTGCACATTGCAGATCTGAACCATATTTCATTCTTTGCATGCTTGATTCCTAAACACAACTATCTGAGAGTTAGTCAATGGAGCTTACTTCTGAGTACACAAGCTGAGTATAGCAACACTTGGATCTTTCATTCAACAAAATGGTGGGCCTTTTAGGAACATGATTCCAATGCAATTTACATAAAAAGTAGGTGCCCGTTATGAGTCATGTGTACCTATGGGCTAAATGCAACTGCTATAAGAGTGGGTTGTTGTAGGATTTTTCGGGCTATATGGCCATGGTCTAGAGGCATTCTATCCTGACACTTCGCCTGCATCTATGGCAAGCATCCTCAGAGGTAGTGAGGTCTGTTGGAACTAGGAAAAGGGGTTTATATATCTGTGAAATGACCAGGGTGGGACCAAGGACTCTTTTCTGCTGGAGCTAGGTGTGAATGTTTCAACTGACCACCTTGATTAGCATATAATGGCCTGACAGTGCCTGGAGCAAACTTTTGTTGAGAGGTGATTAGATGTCCTTGTTTGTTTCCTCTCTGTTGTTGTGCTGTTGTAATTTTAGAGTTTTTTAATACTGGTAGCCAGATTTTGTTCATTTTCATGGTTTCCTCCTTTCTGTTGAAATTGTCCACATGCTTGTGTATTTCAATGGCTTCTCTGTGTAGTCTGACATGGTAGTTGTGAGAGTGGTCCAGCATTTCTGTGTTATCAAATAATGGGACTTGTAGATTGGTGAGTAACCAACCCACTATGGCAGAAAAGGCTAAAAAGACAATTCCCATGGCTCCACAGCATTGAGCCAAGCAGTTCAAGTGGCATCAAACTGCATTCATTCTACAGTGTAGATGTCCCCAAAGAAATATAAGTCATGATCCTGCATCGGATCCAAAATATATCCCTCATGGTTTTCAGCTAGAAATCTACAGAACCTTTTGGCCTCTGACACTGAACACACAGATGTCTGACATCTATTAATGGATATTAATGGATCCCTCTTCCATCCATTTATGCAAACTGCCTTAAAATGTGGTGGAATCTCCATCTTTAGATGTTTTGAAACAGAGGCTGGATGGTCATCCATCAGGAAAGCTTGGATTACATGCAATAAAGGAGGTTGGTCTGGATGGCCCTGTAAATCTCTTCCAACTGTATGATTCTAAGACCCCTTCCACATTGCCATATAATCCAGATTATCAATGAAGATGACCCACATTATCTGCTTTGAACTGGATTATATGGCAGTGTAGATTCATATAATCAAGTCCAAAGCTTGATTATATGACTCTACACTGCCATATAATCTAATTCAAAGCAGATAATCTGGATTTTATATGGCTTTGTAGAAGAGGCCTAAGATTGTATTGTCAAAGGCTTTCATGGCAGGAATCACTGGGTTGTTGTAGGTTTTTTCAGGCTATATGGCCATGTTCTAGAGGCATTCTCTCCTGACATTTCGCCTGCATCTATGGCAAGTATCCTCAGAAGTAGTGAGGCCTAAGATTCTTGTAAAAATGAATTTACTGGTTTTCTGTGTGGAAATGCAGGGAATATATGCAATGATATGTCACGTTCCTTGATTTTATCCAGCTGAAAACTGCTTTATATGTTGGTTCCAAACATCTACCTTGTTGTTGTTGTTCATTCATTCAGTCGTCTCCGACTCTTCATGACCTCATGGACCAGCCCACGCCAGAGCTCCCTGTCGGCCGTCACCACCCCCAGCTCCTTCAAGGTCAAGCCAGTCACTTCAAGGATGCCATCCATCCATCTTGCCCTTGGTCGGCCCCTCTTCCTTTTGCCTTCCACTTTCCCCAGCATAATTGTCTTCTCTAGGCTTTCCTGTCTCCTCATGATGTGGCCAAAGTATCCTTCCCTCCAGTGAGCAGTCGGGCTTTATTTCCTGGAGGATGGACTGGTTGGATCTTCTCGCAGTCCAAGGCACTCTCAGAACTTTCCTCCAACACCACAGCTCAAAAGCATCTATCTTCCTTCGCTCAGCCTTCCCTAAGGTCCAGCTCTCACATCCGTAGGTTACTACAGGGAATACTACAGGGAATACATCTACCTTAAGTGTACTTATTGCTTGTTTTTGAATTTTTCCTTTTTAAAAAGAATACAATAGATGGTTTCCAAACCCTTCCTTCCAGGTACTACCCAGTTGATAGTTTAACATAAAGGATCATTTCCCCTGCAGCTGCTATAAAATGTCACTTTATAGTCTTCAAAACCCTACACTGAGAACTCGCTGTTGAAATTCTCCCTCGTTAATTGAGCTAAACAAGTCTCTGAAAAGCCTTTTGGTCAAAGACACTAGATTGCATTAATTAATCATTTAATTTTCTTCTGATTTCCCTTTTACTCCCACAGGCAATCCCTGCTCTTCAAAGGCAAGCGCTCCGACTGCAGTTTACTGGGGAGCCACAGGACAAGATGCAGGGTCTCACAGGGGGGCAGATGGAGCCTATTTATACGGATCAGACAGCGCTGCAATTTGCCTGTTTAGTGTCAAATAAAAAAAATTAATGCATCCCAATTTGGGTTGATGTCGCAGAAAGAAATGTGGAAGCAAAGATTTTCTTTGCTTCAAATTTATAGCCATAGAATTTCAGGGGATTAGTATGAGTTAGGAATACATCTGCCAGCTCATTAAAGATATTGGAGCTCATCATATTAATTTAGTTGCTCTGTTAAGTCAATCAGGATTGCAATCCTACACATACTTTCTTGGGACGAAGCCAGTACTTCCAAGAAAACAGAGGATTACCCAGTAATCTGTTAACATTTACTTACAAAACGAACCATGCTTGGCCTCCAAATGTTGATGGGATGCATGTCCAATAGCTCTAGCCAGGACAGTCAATGAAGAATGCTAGGAGCTACAGTACAGTATCATCTGAAGGGCCATAATATCCCCATCCTTGAGATAAAGCAAGAGCTCAAAGGAATGGGAAAGCCTGCTTTTACTGTTTTCAAGCAAGTATAATTTTGGAAGAGGCAAAGAGTCAAAGATTTGGAAGAC
The DNA here is from genome assembly GCF_037176765.1 of Anolis sagrei. Lineage (NCBI taxonomy): Eukaryota > Metazoa > Chordata > Lepidosauria > Squamata > Anolidae > Anolis > Anolis sagrei. The sequence goes on along the minus strand of NC_090021.1, from coordinate 8,701,362 downwards.
ACCAAAGAGCCATCTACCTCTAATCACAATCAAAGCACTCCCAACATATAGCCATCCAGCATCTGTTTAAAGGTCTCTACAGAGGATCCTTCATCACATTTTAAGGCAGCACATCCCACAGTCTCACAGCTCTCACGTCCAGGAAGTTCGTCCTAATGTTTAGGTGAAATCCCTTTTCCCAAAGGCTCTATGTCCTAGTCAAATCAAGATGGCTCTATCTTAAATATGACATATTTTAACCTTTGTTTCTCCAGGCTAAACATTCATGATTTCCAGACTTTTGGCCAACCTTCTTTGGACATGTTCCAGCTTATCAATATCCTTCTTGAATTGTGGTGCCCAGAACTTCACATCTTCAATAGTTTTACAAGGGCTGGATGGCCATCTGTCAGGGGTGATTTGAATGCAATATTCCTGCTTCTTGGCAGGGAGTTGGACTGGGTGGCCCATGAGGTCTCTTCCAACTCTTTGATTCTATGATTCTATGACTTACACTGGTCTTTTGAGTTTTCTTTAAGCTAGCTGCTACATGACTCACAAGCAAAGCATGGTTTAAGGCAGGCATGGGCAAACTTTCTAACTTGGGGGCCACATGGCGGGCCAGAGTGGGATGGGTGGGCCAGGAGAGAGGGGTTTTTTCCAAAATCCTCTCCCTGCCCTTTCCTCCCCATCCTCTTCTCTTTGAGAGGCAGAAAGTGAAGGAAAGACAAGAAACATTTGGATCCCAAAGGGGTTGTCCTTGGTCAGGATGAGATGCTGGACAGGAGAGAAAAAATGTATGCATTAGACCCTGTATTGCCTACTCCTGATCTAGAATCCTAGAAACCTATCGCTGGAAGAGACTCCCAAGGGCCATCCAATCCTACCCCGACATGCAGGAAGGCACAATCAAAGCACTCCTGACAAACTGCCTCTGCAGAAAATCCTCCAGAGAAGGAGACTCCACCTAACTCCAAGGCAGCCTATGCCACTCTCCAACACCTCTTACTCTCAGGAAGTTCCTCCTAAACTTTTCAGTCAAATCTCTTTCCCTGCCATTTGAAACAATTGATTCCTTGTGCCCTGGTCTCTAAAGGAGCAGGAAGTCAGTTTTCCCCCTCCTACTCAATGGGACATCCTTTTAAATATTGAAACATGGTTCTCATGTTCCCTGTCTACCTTTTCTTCTCCCAGCTAAACATCCCCCAGGATGAAAAGAGGAAGGAAAAAGGGAAGGGAGGAAGGGTGGAAGGGAATGGAGGGAGGGAAGAAAGACAAAAGGGCAAGAAGGAAGGAAGGAAGGAAGGAAGGAAGGAAGGGAGGGAGGGAGGGAGGGAGGGAGGGAGGAAAAGGAGAGGGAAAGGGGGATGCAGGAGGGAAGGAAAGGACAAAAGTGTGGAAGGAAAGGATGGAGGAAGGGGAAAAGAGGGAGGAAAGGAAGGGAGGAAAAGAAGTGTCATGATGCCATGGCTCTGCTCATACAGAGGCAGAGATGAACCAAACAATCTCCCAGTTTGTGCTAGACAACCTAATTAAAACAGCACTTACTTCCTGGCTGTTTTAATAGTCAAAACATAAAGATAGCATTCAGCCACAGAATATAAAACAAAACTGACAACAAACACAAACACTGTTGCAAGTTCAAGATAATACCATAGTCAAAAGGTTCAGTCCAGTGGTCAAATGCCAAGAGTTCAATGAGCAGAGTCCAAGGATCAAGAGTATATACTGTAGTCAAAAGCCAGTCCAGAGATTCAAGGTTCCAGGGTTCCTAGAGACCTCCTGGACCTGGGTTTGCCCATACCTGGTTTAAGGTATGGGCAATGTTTTGGACTTCAGCTGCCACAATCAAAACAGCTGGTGACCTGGCTGGGATTTCTGGAAGCTGAAGTCCAAAACACCCAGAAGAACAGAATTTGAGAAACACTGGCCTATAGGAAAACACTCATAAGATAATGCTATCAAGAGGTGGCCAGCTTGTAACTGGTACTGGAAGAGAGGAACACAATTTGGACTAACACATTTCATTGTCTCAAAGTCGCAGGAGCTCTACAGCCAATAAAAATGTGACAGGGCAACGAAAGATGTATATTAAATGACACATAGTGTGGCGGAGTTGACAGAAAAAAAACCACATTTTGTCCCTATGTTTCATTATACTACAACCTTGAGTTGCTCAACCTCAATGATGAAAGATTCAGACCAGATTTTTTTTCACAAAGAGCATCTTCACAGATCACATAGGAAACCTATTAAATCCACTTCTATAAGATGGTGAAGGCCATCAACTTGAATGAATTTAGGAGGGAATCAAACTGATTAGTCACAATCACTATAGCACTCCTATATAACAAATGCTCTATGTCCTTGGAAACCGGTATCTAGGGGTAGAAGGTTATTATTATATAGTATTGATGTCCTTCTTGTGGGTTTTTCATACTGTATGACTTGCTCACTGAGAAAATGGAATAGTGGATAAGATAGGCCTTGGATGTAACTGATTCATCACAGGTACTCTTGTGTCACAGACACGTAATTATTTCATAAAATCTGGAATGCATAATGTCTTTTTATCTGTGCATGGGAACTGAGCCAATTCTGATGGCCCGCCTCTGCATTTAAGATAATTCTGAATGATCTCAATTGTCAGTTCTTATGATGCCTTCACTTTTGTCACTCTCATATGCCTGATTCATCTCCAGAAACCCACCCATTTACCACAAAAAATCCACACACACATATATACAAACATATACACATATACACATATACACATACATACATACATACATACAGGTTAATTTTCTCTTTTCTGAAATATTTGGGACCAGAAGTGGTTTGGATATTGAAAAAAAAATTGAGGAAAAAATGTTTACACAAAAATTGTGGGTCATCTTTTAAATGCAAAATACACTGATTTATAATGAAAAGTGGCACAGGTTGAGCATTCCTTATCAGGAATTCCAAAATCCAAAATATTCCAAAACTCAAAATTGTTCACATAAGATAGTGATATCTTCATCTTCTGATGGTTCCAGTGTACAAAAACTTTGTTCCATGCACAAATGGTACAAAATGACCTTCAGACTATGTGTATAATGAAAATGAACAAAATCTGGCTACCAGTATTAAAAAAAACTCTAAAATTACAACAGCACAACAACAGAGAGGAAACAAGCAAGGACATCTAATCACCTCTCAACGAAAGTTTGCTCTAGGCACTGTCAGGCCATTATATGCTAATCAAGGTGGTCAGTTGAAACATTCACACCTAGCTCCAGCAGACAAGAGTCCTTTGTCTCACCCTGGTCATTCCACAGATATATAAACCCTTTTTCCTAGTTCCAACAGACCTCACTACCTTTGAGGATGCTTGCCATAGATGCAGGTGAAATGTCAGGAGAGAATGCCTCTAGACCATGGCCATATAGCCCGAAATAACCTACAACAATCTATGTGTATAATGTGCATATGATTCTCTATGAAGCTTAAATGAGTTTAAATGGGTCCCCTCTCTGAGATATCTCATTATATAGATGTATATGCAAATACAAGTATTGCAAACTCTGAAAATATCCCAAAATACTATGTCCAGTTCTAGGTGCCACCGTTGAAGAAGAATATTGACAAGTGAAATATATAAGAATAACCCAACAAGTTTGTTTTATACACCACTTCTGAATTAAAAATAGAACTATGTTATCTTGAATTTACATCTTAAAAGGGGGAATTAGTGGAATCTTCTGCAGGACTTTTCAGATTCTGTTCCCATTTAGTTCAGTGAGTATAGCTCTGCAGCCTAAAAATATAATTCCAGAATTAAAATCACAGAGAATCTGGTTCTCAGCCACAATTAACCCAACTAAGTCAAATAATTAACTGGTTGACTGTTTCTACCACATATTTCAAATCATGCCTAATGAAAATAGGACTATTTGAAAAACATTCCTCATCCAGAGTGATCAGATCACTTCCATTCTCTGCCACCAATAAACCATGAAAGAGATAACTTTTTCTCCATCTGTCAGAACGTGCTCTTGCAATAAGTAATTCATGAGCTCACAAGAATGTTTCATGCCAGAAAAATATCCCACCAAATTGTTTTCAGTCAAGAACAAAAATGCCATCTTCCTAACGCATTTGTCTCCATGCACACACAAAGGTCTTCAAGGCAAGCCTCTAGTTACTTCTAATTGAAAGGTAATGTACTTGAGAGAGAAAGAAGCATCAGAAATAAACACTGCTGCTGTACGGAACATAATTTAAGAAAAATCATTTTGAGGGAGGGTTCATGCGGTATTTCTGTCTCACTGTAGATCTGAGGAACTTATCTGAGAAGAGAGTTTTTAACAATTAGCATTTGCCTTACAGTATGAAGGCAGAAAATGGAAAAACTGCTATTCTCATCCAAATAAAATGTATGCATAAATAAACACCAAGCTTGATTTGAAAAGCAGATTAAAATCAAGGAGAACTTGCATTCTGAACACATATAAAAAACATTTTAATTAGAAAATCCTCTCTTGTAGAACCTTCCACTCCCAACTTGCAAACTTATTATACGTACAACATTCAAAGACTATAGATATCATCCTACATAGAAACAACAAACACTGTGATGGTTGGGTTGTTGTAGGTTTTTTTGGGCTATATGGCCATGGTCTAGAGGCATTCTCTCCTGACGTTTCGCCTGCATCTATGGCAAGCATCCTCAGAGGTAGGTATGCTTGCCATAGATGCAGGCAAAACGTCAGGAGAGAATGCCTCTAGACCATGGCCATATAGCCTGAAAAAACCTACAACAACCCAGTGATTCCGGCCATGAAAGCCTTCAACAATACTGTGATGGTTCCTTGAAGAAAGGTTGTTATTTCCCAAACCAATAGTGACTGAATTGTAATGTACCGTCACTTTTGGGGGGGGGGGGGGGACTGGAACAAACAAAAACAAAAACAAGTCCAAGCAGCTTCAATAATCTTTTAAGTTTAAAAAACAAACTTCTTGAGCTTTTTTTCTATATCCCAAGATAGTTTTCTTCCCTGCAAGCCGAGAAAGCAGACAAAAGACGCCGATTTGCCTAAATTGTGCCAAGTCTTGCCTTTCCCTCGTTTTTTTCGTCTCGTTCTTTCGTTCGCTCATTCCCAGCATGGCAATCTTCCCAAGTAGTCTTGGCAAAGCTCCATCCTGTGCCAGGCTGTCAGGAGTCCTTGTTTCCAATAGATGCCCTTTGCAAATCAATTCATATACATACATTTATACATTCACACATAAATTTAAACCAAAACGGTTGATCAGAAACCAGTTCCTGGCAATGGTGTCCCTGCATCCTGCCAAATCGCCTTATAGACTGCATGGTTTTGTGCGCTGCACAATGGTAATGATTTTTTTAAAATCCAGCAGTCCCAGGGAAGTGGAAGGAATTCACCATTCAGCAATAAGAAACGTGTTCCTCAGAAGCATCGGCAGCCAATACATAAATATGCCAAGCTTCTTTCAGAGGAGGTTCTACTCCTAGCAGCAAAAAGCCAAGAATATTGTATTATTAGACTTTCTCACTAGCTGGTTGGCAGTAACTGGAAGAGCTACAGAATGGGAAATGTCAATTTAAATAAGTTGCGTAATGAAAACTGAAATTGCCATCATTCGTCTATTTGTCTGTTTCCTAAGAATAAATCAAGATGTGTTGACATTTTTCTCCTTAACTCTCACCTGGTTAAGATGGACATGCTAGCAACTGGTGGTAATATAATGACATGTAGTAAAATCTTTAATTCTATCTAGACCTTGAAAGTTATTTCCCTGTAATACGAACATTATCTGAAAAGTAAGGTTACAAGACATGTAGCTCTCACGGGGAATTTTCTTGGGGGAAGTTGGTATCTGTCATATGGTCTGCAGTTGATGGTGGTTGGTGATGGAAAGGTTAATGTGAGTATTAGTTCTAGAGGGTTTGGTGATCTGTAAGTGGGAGTTCATGGGTGAAAGCAATTAGGGGTGGAGATGTGCAGGAGATGGGTTGCAGCTGGGTGTTACTGGATTTAAGGAGCTAACCTCGGGACTGATGTTTGGGAGAAAAGTATCTGTTGCATTTTGGTGGTGGATATTGCTGGTTTTCCCCTCAGGTCTGTTGGATTTTTCAGTGTCCTGACCTGTCTCCTGTAATCTTGGAATCCTGGAACCTTGAACTTTTGGACTGGCTTTTGACTACGGTACTGCTGTGTAGAGGGAAGCCAGCGGAAGCAAACAAGCACTGCCAGTCGTCAGTAGCTCATCAACTGCCATTGTGGTGAAGATTAGAGTTGGGCGTTTTCATTCCGTTTCCCTCCAAGTGCGAAGTTTGGGCTGTAATACGATACCTATATGCTAAGGACATGAACACCGCTGATATTCATTATGAAATAGTTTCAGATTATGGCGAGGACCTAATGTCAAGACAGTATGTGACAAAATGGGTACGGAATATATCGTGAGACCATGAAGAAACTTCACAGAGTTATCCAAAACAAATGTGGGATGCTGACGGCGGGAGTCTGTCTCCTTCATGACAATGCCCGTCCACACACTGCTCACGCAACACAAGAGTTTTTGACTTCATTTGACTGGGATGTTTTAAGTCACACCTCTCACAGCCCCAATCTCACACCCAGTGACTATCATCTGTTCACTAAATTGAAGGAACACCTTAGTGGAAAACACTTTTCCGACAACGACAAGGTGAAAATTGAAGTGACAAACTGGTTGAAAAAGGCAAAGGTAACTTCTATGACACAGCCATCAAAAACCCGTCCCACGGATGACAAAATGTATTGAACTGAATGGTGATTATGTGGAAAAACAATGCAATACCTATGCTACAATCCATGTAAGTTTTATTAAAAGATATTAATTAATTCTTTGTATTTAAATATTGTAACCTCACTTTCCAGATAACCCTCATAGTAATGCTCCGTATCTCATCTGTAGTGAAAAGAAACCCCAAGGGAATACTGAGGTACCCAAAAAGTTTTGCAAAGTTTTGTAACCTTTTTTCTAATTTACAAAGTCGCATAATCAACATCATTCACCCTGGAAGAACAGAGACATGTAAGCAAAGAGATACAATTTGAGTATCTCTTATCCAAAATGCCTGGGACCAGAAATGGTTTGGATTTCGACTGGGGTGTTGGAAAACTGCAGTTTCTCCTAGTTACATCATGAAACATCTTGAGAATGGGACCCAAGTCTAAACACAACATTCATCCATGTTTCACATAAAACTTGTATACATGGTCTGAAGCCATATTTAATGGTTTTGTGCATGAAATAAAACTTGAATGAGCAGAAAGCAAAGGTGTCGCTATTTCTGCCACCTATGTGGACAATTTTGGAGGATTTCAAAATTTGGGATAAAGGATGCCCAACCAGTACAGCTAAAAGAGAACATGTTTAAACATCAGCGCTGAAATAAAATTAATGTTATGACATCTACTTGCAAGCTTTATAAGGAATCTGGACCCTGCTACAGCTCTCTTTCTTCTCTAAAACCAAGCCCTAACCAAATGTTTACCATTTCCATATGATGAATGGCTATGCCCATTGATTCAATCCTGCTTTTGATATCTTGGACCTACTGTAATGAACATTGCCTCTAACAATGCAACAGAAAACTTACTTCAAAGAGTTATGACAATTCACATTTGGATTAGACAACATTACATAGTGTCTCCCAGTCTGTTTTTAGACCTACAGTAGAGTCTCGCTTATCCAACATAAATGGGCCGGCAGAATGCTGGATAAGCGAAAATATTTAATAAGGAGGGATTAAGCAAAAGTCTCAAACATCAAAGAACGTTATGACTTTACAAACTAAGCACCGAAACATCATGTTTTACAACAGATCGACAGAAAAAGCAGTTCAATACGCGTTAACGTTATGTAGTAATTACTGTATTTACGAATTTAGCACCAAAGCATTGCAATGAATTGAAACAGCTGTGGATTCGGGCGGGAGGCAGACTGCATCAGATAATAAAGAACATTGGATGAGCGAAGGTTGGATAAGCAAGACTCTACTGTACTTCAAAGAACTGAGTTTGATTGCTTCGGATGAGAGTATTTCAACGGTAATCTCTCTCTGAGTACCAACCTAGACCCTAAATACAGTACTTTCTTTAGTTAATATCAACTTATGAATAGAAACTGTTATTGGTATGAATTATTTTAGTATATTTTAATCTTAGACCTGTGTCTTTTAATATATGTCCTTCAATGGCCGTATATTTTTATCTATGTATCTTAACTATGTTGTATCCCACTTCGAGCCTCGAGGACAGGTGGGTAACAAATCAAATTTATTGGCTCCTCGGCTCTGGAACTCTCTCCCCAGTGAGATTAGATCAGCGCCATCCCTCCTGGCCTTTAGAAAGAAAACAAAGATGTGGTTGTGGGACCAAGCCTTTGGCCAGTAAAATAATGCAGTGCAAAGATTAATTAGGAAATATGTGCAATGACAATCGGAATGGCTACAGTATACGGTTTTTTGCATCATGTGATTTTAATATTTATATTAAGATGTTTTAATGCTTTGTTTCTATGCTGAAACATTATGTCTCATGTTAGTGGTTTCAATTATTTTAATTTATAGTTATATGTTAGCGTTCAGTTATTATGATTTTTTCCCCACATATATGTTGGAAACTGCCTTGAGTCCTCCCTAGGGGTGAGAAAGGTGGTATATAAATATAATAAATATAATAAATACATACATACATAATTTTTGTTGTAGCGGCATCTAGAACACAGATAACTAGTGGAGAAATGGCCTAAGCTATTGCACCAGGAAGTTTTGCTTAGTGGTTGTTATTTTTAATTTTCAGTTGCAAACAAATAATATTTCAGTAGCAAGCAAATATTATTGGCAAATATTTCCCAAGCCCTTTAATCTGCCTTAATGGAAATTTGCTTTTACTCTCTGCTCATTTTAATATTGCACCATATTTCCCCAGAGATGTGGCTTATTGGTAATATATTTCAATCAGAAATCATGCATTTGCAGTAATAATAATATTAAATTAGAGTGTTTTTAACAATTAAATCAGAACAATGAAATACCTCTTGTCCAAGTAAAGTTAAATGTAATTTGGGGAAACATTTTCCATGGAAGAATCTGGGGAAGTGCTTTTGTTGGCTATGTTGTACCTTACTCCCATTGCTTCCTGAAGCAATGGCTGCCTGCAAATATTGCCCAGAGCAGCAACAAATAGGAAGGAGGCAAGCTGAACATGCTTTGTATTATCACTGTTGGTTTTCTGTGACCTTTCGGCGGTATCCGGTACCTTTTTAAAATGAGGTGCTCAGAACTCAAGACAGTATTCCAGATGAGGCTTCAACCAGCACAAAATATAGGAGGACTATTCCCTCCCTCAACTTGGAAACTGTGCTTCTATTTATTGCAGGCTAAGATATCACTTACCTTCTCTGCTGCAGTGCCATGCTGATGTCTTATGTTCAATTTATAATCAACGATTAATCTCAAGGTCCTTTTTGCATGTTCAAAAACACATACGAAAAGGACTTTGGCTGAAGGAGTTGGACATGTTCAGCTTGATGAAGATAAGTTTGAAAGGTGACATGATGCATCCTTTAAAAACCTCAAGGTCTGCCACAAAAAGGAGGCTGTAAGCTTGTTTTCTGCTGCCCCAGAGGACAGAGCCAAGTTACAGAAGAATAGATTTCAACTGCACATTACAAGGAATTTCTTAATAAGGGTACCCGTTCAGCAACGAACCAACTTACTAGCCTGGTAGTGGAGTCTCCTTTGCTTGGTGTCTGCAAAACGAGGCTGGACAGCTCCCTGCTGGGGATGCTTTAGTTGGGGATCCTGCATTGAAAAGGGGAGACTAGAGGGCTCTGGGACCTCTTCCAACTCAGTGATTTCACTGCTGCTCCGATAAGAAGTCCTTTTTTCTCTGCTTAACACAAGTGTGGAAATCCTCAACATACATCTAGCTGAGGATAAAAGAACTATTCTCGTGGCTTCGTAAAAATATTTATTAATCCAGTATATATGTACAATTCTAATATTTAATTTGAGGTATTGCAGATGGTGAGGGATCTGTCTTTTAGCCTATTTTGACACATAAAGATGTTGGTGCCTATGTCCTTCCTATCGTCAAGTTGTCAGGGCTCTGCCTTATTTAGGTAGAGATGAATCAAAACTCCCAGTTTTATCAAACAGTTTAATTAAAACAGCACTTACTTGCTGGCTGTTTTAACAGACCAAAATATAAAACACAAAGATAGCACTCAGATACAGAATAAACAAAAATGGATAGCAAAAATAACTTCGTAGTTAAAAGGGTCCAGTCCAGTGGTCAAACGCTGAGAGTTCAATAACAGAGTCCAAGGATCAAGAGTCAAAAGCCAGTCCAAAGGTTCCAGGGTTCCAAGATTACAGGAGACAGGTCAAGATACTGAAAATCCAACAGACCTGGGGGGGGGGGGGGGGGAACCAGCAGCATCCACCACCAAAATGCAACCAATACTTTTCTCCCAAAGATAAATCTCAAAGTTAGCTCCTTACATCCAGTAACACCCAGCTGCAACCCATCTCCTGCACACCTCCACCCTTAATTGCTTTTATCTGTAAACTGTTACTTACAAACTACTCAGCCCTTTAGAACCAAGACTTACATTAACCCTTCCATCACCAACTGCCAGGTCTACCACCACCAACCACCATCAACTATGGAACATATGACACCTATGTATTTCTTTTTAACCTTATTCATTCCTCTTTGGTGGGTGCAAAATTGGAAATGCCAGACTGCTATCTTCTCTTCCAAACGCATAAAACATATGCTGCGGAGCAGTAAAAACATGGATGGGATTACATCTAGGCAAACAAAGGAGTTGTAATTTTATATGATCTTTAGCCTTCTCTGCCAAAGACTGATGGCATCTCATTAAACTACAGGCCCCAGGATTCCATATCCTTGGATCATGACACTTCAAGTGCCTAGATGTACCCAGAGTAGGTCTGAGCAATGTGAAAAATCTAGCTAAAATAGGATTTTCTTGTTAACTGCAAATTAAGCCTTTTAACAAAACCAAAATCTATGGATATGCCTCGATGTTATATTAAACAATATTGTAGTTCTACTAAAAACAATTAGATAGAGCTTCTCACTAGTGATATAAATCATTAACATTGAGTCCTTCAGAAAGTAATTTGAATCAGGGACTAAATCAAATCAACTCTGAATGTAATGCAAATTTACAAGGCTGGTTCAAATTAACAGAATTAAAATAAACATCCTTCTTTTCAAACATAATTTACATAACTTTTTTATAGGTTGCTAATGTAAACATGAGATAGCAGCACTAACATTACAATCTCTAATCTTTCTCTGCTGCAGACAAACCCAAGAAGTTAAAACACAGAGAAACATAAACAGTGGATGTTGTTGCCTAGGGACCAAGTGTATTGTTAATGCAATGAAGGGTTCCATCATGTTGGCAGAAATCAAGTGGACTGAGGTCCTTGACATTCATCCATTGCAGTTTCTTAGCAATATTTAATTCAGTCACCTGCATGCACAACATGCCAGGAAAGAGTCTATATTATTCCCATTTACCTACCTCAAAACAAATACAAGTTTTAAACCAGGGGTCCTCAAACTTTTTAAACAGAGGGCCAGGTCACGGTCCCTCAAACTGTTGGAGGGCCGGAATATAATTTGAAAAGAACATGACTGAATTCCTATGCACACTGTACATATCTTATTTTTAGTGTAAAAAACATTAGAATAACAATAGAATAATTAAAATGAACAATTTTAACAAATATAAACTTACTAACTGTCCCCTGCCACATGTTGCTGTGGCCCAGTCTGTTGATCTGGAAAATGAAGTAATGAGAAAGTGTTGGTTTCTAATATATGCAGTGTCTTTATGCTTGTGGGTAAACAGTATTTCTTGCTGTTTCTTTGTCTGTGTTGATGTGGAGATTGTCTGGTTTGCCTACTCTGGAACATGCAACATATAATTGTCCTTCTTCGGGGGTCACTTTCAAATCTATGATACTATATATGTGTGTGTGTGAATCATATCTATCTATATCTATGGCTGGATGGCTCTTTGTCAGGAGGGCTTTGATTATGTTTTCTTGCCCTGGTGAAGGGAGTTGGACTGGATGGCCTTGAGTATTTTCCGTTGGTCATGGGGGTTCTGTGTGGGAAGTTTGCCCCCATTTTGTCATTGGTGGGGTTCAGAACACTCTTTGATTATAGGTGAACTATAAATCCCAGTAACTCCCAAATGTCAAGGTCTATTTCTCCCAAACTCCATCTGTGTTCATATTTGGGCATATTGAGTGCTTGTGCCAAGTTTGGTCCAGATCCATCATTGTTTGAGTCCATAGTAGTCTCTGGATGAAGGTGAACTACAACTCCCAAACTCAAGGTCAATGCCCACCAAACCCTTCCAGTATTTTCTGTTGGTCAAAGGAGTTCTGTGTTACAAGTTTGGTTTAATTCCATCGTTGGTGGAGTTCAGAATGCTCTTTGATTGTAGGTGAACCATAAATCCCAGATACTACAACTCCCTAATGACAAAATCATAATTTTTTGAGTGATGGTCACTCCTTGTGTTGTGGGACGTTTTGTTGCCAAATTTGTTGTGATTTCGTTCATTGGTTCTTTTGTTTTTAAGGTACTCATTATGCACAGAGCATATATATAGGGCCACACTACCAGGGTATCGGAATACCTGAGAGTTCAAAAGAGTAAATCATCTCATTTATTACTGAAATGACCTGCTACCCACGACCGCAATAAAAGCCAAGGATATTTTTGCTCTGTTCTAGCCAGCCCAGCTCAGTCTTTGAATTACACCCTTTGGCAAGATTTGGGAAACCAGAGAGATGGCAAAACTGCGCAGATCAACCACAAAAAAAGAAAGTATCACTTTCAAGAGCAGCAAGAAGAAACAGAAGCCTTGACATAAGCCGCCCACACAGCAAGAGCTAGCCGATCGACAGTGCTGGACAGAGTGAATATAAGGATCTTATTATTATTATTCATTAGGAAGCCTGCATGCCGATGGAGGGACTTGGCTGCAGCTCCTGTGAAGCTGCAGCACTTCTATTCACAGCAGCCGACATCAGGTCCCTACTGATAACCGCAAGTGAAGAGAGTTTCTTCATCCCGAGGGTACAGAGTCTCTCCAAGGAGAAGCGGAATAAAAGGACAAAGCAAACCCACTAACTGCTGCAGACAAGATGTATTATAATGTTATCGTGGCACATTATTTTTTTTTCTATTGATGACCTTAGAAAAACTTGGAGTATGGTTTGTTATGCCATATCAGAAATTCATTCCTCAGTTGCCGTACATGAAACACTGTCCTTTAAAAAATGTAAACACAACCTTTGGGAAATGGCAGATAACAGATCCTTTTAAGATATTCTTCTTTTTTCAGCAAACACAATCATTCTAGTTACAGATAAGCCCCTTTTATGGGGTAAGTTTTTTCTAAAAAGTTGCTTTTATTGCCCATATTTGGAATTTTATGTGTGATAAGACTGAATTTTAGTCTCTAATGCAGAAATATGAGAGTCAGACTTGTGGTGAGAAGGAAATATAAATCACTATTGCATGGTGAGACCCAGCATGATGTGATGAACAATTACTCTGTTAGACTGCAACTCTAATTACAATTAGACTGCAACTCTGGAGACCAGGGTTCAAATCTATGGTCAGCCATGGAAATCCACTGGGAGACCCTAAGCAAGTCACACCCTCTCAGCTTCAGAAAAACCCTGTCATAGAGTCACCTGAATGTTGGAAATTATTTATTTATTTATTTGCTATATTTATATACCGTCCCTCTCAGCCCGCAGGCAACTCGGGGCGGTTTACAGTTGGTGCCAAGACTATAAAATACAATTTCAAAACAATAAAAACAATCAGATAATAAAACCATAACAAAATCAATAAAAACATGATGTATTTATTTATATATTTATTTACTGTATTTGTATACCGCCTTTCTCAGCCAATTGGCGACTCAAGGCAGTTTCCAACAAATCAATATACATAAAACATAATATAGATTTTAAAAAAAAACATTAAACAGTATAAGGCATCAAAAAAGCAATAAAAACAACATCATCAGCGTCTCTTTATTCTCAAGCATTGTCCAATTCCATTGTCAGGTCATTCGATTTCCTATATTAGCTCTGTACTTGTAAACGCTTGCTCGAATAGCCACGTTTTAACTTGCCTCCAAAACGTCAACAGGGGGGGAGCAGATCTGATCTCCCTAGGGAGAGCGTTCCATAGCCGAGAGGCCACCACTGAGAAGGCCCTGTCTCTCGTCCCCGCCAAACGTGCTTGTGACAAAGGCGGGACCGAGAGCAGGGCCTCCCCAGATGATCTTGAAGTCCTGGAGGGTTCATATTACCTAACATACAACAACAACTCTAAGTCACACCACCACCACCACAACTTGAATAGTAGTTATTGTGCAGCATTTTATTTATTTATCAACTTCATTTCTACCCTGCCTTTATCTACCCCATAGGGGACTCAAGGCGGCTTAGAAATCTGGCAAAATTCAATGCCACACAGGCAAACAATAAATACATCTCATCAAAATATAAATGATCTAAACATATAAGCAATTAAAACATATATCAATCAATTAAACAGATTAAAACCATACAAAATGCCAATTCATAAACTCATGTCCATTGAGGTATACCTTAATAAATCATTGTTTCCCATCTTAACCTGCATCACAAGAATGTTGTGAGAAAAATCACAAAATGCACTGTATTTAAAGAGAAATTGCATTATAATTTCTAAAATTATGGATCTCTAGTGCCCCTCCCATAGATGTTCTGATAAAGGAAACAAATGCAGAAAACAGAAACAGTCTCTGCATCTTTAATTATTTCTTGAAATAGGGATTCAAGTAGGTGCAGCATTTATTTTTTCACTCATGACAAATTGCACGTGCTAAAATTCCCTTCCAAATGCAATTATGCTTCTTCACTGATACTGTTTAAAGACCTTAGTAAACACAGTATTTTACCAACAAGCACAGTCAAATTGCGATTGAGTAGTGGCCTCCAGCCACCAGTTTTGCTGGGGAGCAGAGAGAGTTATGCTGTTAAGATCTTAGTGTAACACAGGTCCATCCATCTTCATTTTTCATGAAGATGCTATCTGCCTTGCATGTCTCCTATGCTGTTCTTGCTATCAAGATTACTAGGTGAGTAGTCTATCTCTTGGTTACACTGTGCTGTAGCAATGTGCTGTTCATACTGTCTACATTTTGCCTCATTAATTATTGGAAATTCCATAACCTATTGGATATAAGTGCACCATATCCTTATTGAAAAGGTAAAAATGATGCCCCATCCATTTGGCAAATGTGAATCTCCATGAACATGTGGAGACCACCTTTTGAAAACCACTAGTCTAGAAAAGCATGACCTTGTTAGACGTCAACCCTTTGAACAAGTGATATTCACAAGCATCCATGTAATGGCACACAGGTAACTCGGCTGTTAAACTGAAGAACCATGTCTTTAAACTGCCAAGGATAAAGACATGCCACTACAAAAACCTATTTGGTTAGCGGAGAATAGTTGTTTATTTGCAGTTGAACTTGCCCATTTACTCTACCTTAAAAACCTCTTGTTTAAAACATGCAGTCAAGAGACAAAAACAAAGTCTTATTTGAAAATAACATCTCAGGTTTACTAACGAACTTCTTATATATATTCAGCATACTTGTCCAATGTCTTTAAGCATATAGATACAATCCAAACTGTATAACTGTACGCACAGAAGTCTGAAAGGAGACAAACTGCAATCCACCACCACTGAAGCTTAAAAGCATACTGTATAACAAAAATGGAGTCCTGAGTCTGTAGCCCCTCCTCAAACCAAAGAGGTACAGTGTTCCCTCAATTATCACTGGTGTTACGTTCCAGGACCATCCGCGAAAAGTGAAAATCCGCAAAGGAGGGACGCTATATATATATATCACATTCCGAGGGTGAGGCAGAAGTGAGGAGAGGTTTAAAGGCATCATGCACCTTTTGTTTTTGTTTTGCTAGCTATTTATGCTCAAACTTCCGTACAGTGGCCCTTATTTCTCATGCCAGTAAGGTAATGCTCAGGATCCTGTAAGGAAGACTCCAGCAATACATGGAGCGAGAGTTGCCAGATGTTCAAGCTGGGTTTAGAAAAGGCAGAGGAACGAGAGACCAAATGGCCAATATCTGAGGGAGAAAGGCAGGGAGTTTCAGGAAAACATCTATTTCTGTTTTATTGACGATTCTAAAGCCTTTGACTGTGTGGATCATAATAAATTGTGGCAAGTTCTCAGTGGTATGGGCATACCAAGCCACCTTGTCTCTCTTCTGAGGAATCTGTACAAGGACCAAGTAGCAACAGTCAGAACTGACCATGGAACATCAGACTGGTTCAAGATTTGGAAAGGCATATGGCAGGGTTGTATACTCTCCCCCAACCTATTCAACTTGTATGCAGAACACATCATGCGACGTGCGGGGCTTGAGGAATGCAAGGCTGGGATGAAAATTGCTGGAAGAAACATTAACAACCTTAGATATGCAGATGATACCACTTTGATGGCTGAAAGTGAGGAGGAACTGAGAAGCCTTCACTTAGATATACAGATGACACCACTTTGATGGCCAAAAGCGAGGAGGGGCTGAGGAGCCTTCTAATCAAGGTGAAAGAAGAAAGGGCAAAAGTGGGTTGCAATTAAACATCAAAAAAACCAAGATTATGGCAACAAGAATGATTGACAACTGGGAAATAGAGGAAAAAAACGTGGAGACCGTGACAGACTTTGTATTTCTAGGTGCAAAGATTACTGCAGACACAGACTGCAAGCCAGGAAATCAGGAGATGCTTACTTCTTGGGAGGAGAGCAATGACCAATCTTGATAAAATAGTGAAGAGTAGAGACATCACACTGGCAACGAAGATCCACATAGTTAAGGCAATGGTATTCCCCATAGTCACCTACGGATGTGAGAGCTGGACCTTAGGGAAGGCTGAGCAAAGGAAGAGAGATGCTTTTGAACTGTGGTGTTGGAGGAAAATGCTGAGAGTGCCTTGGACTGCGAGAAGATCCAACCAGTCCATACTTCAAGAAATAAAGCCTGACTGCTCATTGGAGGGAAGAATAGTAGAGGCCAAGATGAAGTACTTTGGCCACATAATGAGAAGAAAGGAAAGCTTAGAGAAGCCAATTATGCTGGGGAAAATGGAAGGAAAGGGGAGAGGGGCCGACCAAGGGCAAGATGGATGGATGGTATCCTTGAAGTGACTGGATTGACCTTGAAGGAGCTGGGGGTGGTGACGACCGACAGGGAGCTCTGGTGTGGACTGGTCCATGAAGTCACAAAGAGTCGGAAACGACTGAACAAATGAACAACAACAAGTGCTTTGCAATCTGTCTTGATTGGCTGCCTCTCTCTCAAAGGGGGGAGTGAGACCCCCCTGCCACACTCCGTTGCCAGGATATGGGATTAAAACACCACTCAGGGTAACGGCAACCATTCATAAACTGGGAGGCAAAAAACCCGCGAAACAGCAAGTCCGCGAAAAGCGAACCACCAAGTAGCAAGGGAACACTGTACAGTCAAACTAGCGAACCAAAATGTATATACAATATAGGTTAACAATTATACACATTTACAAATGGTGGAGTCTTGGAAGGTTTTTATTTCCAACATTTCTACCATCACATGAAAAAAAATCCACTTAAGTATTAGTCGCAATCATCGCTAAAGTAGAAAAAGAGATTGCCTGCCTGTCCCTATTCATTGTTGCTACTTCAATTCAAGGAATGCTGTGTTTGATGAATGATGGTTTTGAATCGCTACACTCTCTTTTCTTTAAAATGACTTTATATGCCAATTTGAGCACTAAAATGAATCAAGACAGGTGGCAACCACAGCCCCTAAAAGCTCATATATCACAAATCTTACCTTTGCAAGTTTTTTTAAAAGATAAGATACATTCACAGTTGTATCTATGGCTTTTGGTCGTTATCCCAAATAGGCTGTCCAAGTATAGAACATTACATTATGTAACACAATTTGGAGAAAAAATGTTCCTGCTTTGAAAGTGTTATTTCCTATGTAATTGTGCGGTACTTTTTTGTTGTAATATTCCAGAAACTTCGTTTTTATGGCTATGTTGAATTGATTGAGACTCTATGATATATTCATTGAAAAACTATAACAAAATGTGGGTTGCTGTTAAGTTTTCCGGTCTCACAGAAGCATTCTCTCCTGATGTTTTGCCCACATCTATGGCAGGCATCCTCCGACATTTTGAGGTTTGAGCAGACAAGAGTCCTTTGTCCCACCCTGGTCATTCCACAGATATATAAACCCTTTTTCCTAGTTCCAACAGACCTCACTACCTCTGAGGATGCTTGCCATAGATGCAGGCGAAACATCAGGAGAGAATGCCTCTAGACCATGGCCATACAGCCCGAAAAAACCTACAACAACCCATTTTGAGGCCTGTTGGAAACTGGGTGAGATTTATATATTTGTGGAATATCTGTGGCAATCAGTCTCCCCCCAGTAGACTCAAATCAAGAAAGAGTTTCATGATAAGCACCACTCCACACAAAGAAGCCACTGAAATCCACAAGCATGTGAACACTTTCAACAGAAAGGAGGAAACCACAAAAATGAACAAAATCTGGCTACCAGTATTAAAATACTCTAAAATCAGGACACATAATAAACAGGGGAATTCTGGACAGGAAAAAATCAGGGCCATCTAACACCTCCCAACAAATGATTCTCCCAGGCAGGAAGCAGCCAGATTGGTGGCCAACTGCAACAAGGTGGCCAACTGCAACATTCACACTTGCCTCAGACAGACAAGTGTTCTTTCTCCCACCCTGGATATTCCACATATATATGAACCTCACTTGCCTAGTATCCAACAGACCTCACAACCTTTGAGGATGCCTGCCATAGATATGGGTGAAACATCAGGAGAGAATGCTTCTGGAAAATGGCCATACAGCCCGGAAAATTCACAGCAACCCAGGGATTCCAGCCATGAAAGCCTTCGACAACACATTATAGCAAAATGTGCTGCAGGATGTCCCACAAAAACAAAGTTTTTGCAATTTAATTTTAAAAATCCATGTTTTTATGATAAAACCAATTAGTAAATGATATTTATAACCCAGGAACAAAAATCATGTTACATAGTTTTATTCCAAAGGTATTCAACAGGAGGGAAGTGGCAACCACTGCCTGCGCTTGACCGTTTCAGAAGTAACTAGTTTAAACTCTTCAGCCTGGCCTAGAATAATTATTGTATTTATTCCATTCGAAAACACATTTTTTCCAATTTAAACATCTCTAAACAAGGAGTGTGTCGTAGAATCAGAGGTGCTTTTTAATATATCTTTGACAAACATTAAAAAGGACTGAAATCTGTTCATCACAATATCACTTTTCGCAGCAAATGATGGGGGAATAGATCAACTGTGGAATTCATGTTACTTAAGACTCATGATTAAATTATCGTTTAAAGCAGCGTTTCTCAACTTGGGGGTCGGGACCCCTGGGGGGGTCGTGAAGGGTATCAAAGGGGTCACCAAAGGCTATCGGAAAACACAGTATTTTCTGTTGGTCATGGGGGTTCTGTATGGGAAGTTTGGCCCAATTCTATCATTAGTGGGGTTCAGAATGCTCTTTGATTGTAGGTGAACTATAAATCCCAGCTACTACAACTCCCAAATGTCAAGGTCTATTTCCCCCAAACTCCACCAATGTTCACAATTGGGCATATTGAGGATTCGTGCCAAGTTTGGTCCAGATCTATCATTGTTTGCGTCCACTATGCTGTCTAGATGTAGATGAACTACAACTCCAAAACTCAAGGTCAGTGCCCATCAAACCATTCCAGTATGTTCTCTTGGTCATGGGAGTTCTGTGTGCCAAGTTTGA
This sequence comes from Anolis sagrei, assembly GCF_037176765.1. NCBI lineage: Eukaryota > Metazoa > Chordata > Lepidosauria > Squamata > Anolidae > Anolis > Anolis sagrei. The sequence continues at coordinate 8,681,372 of NC_090021.1, read as the reverse complement.
TTCAAGTCCATCGTTGGTGGAGTTCAGAATGCTCTTTGATTGTAGGTTAACTATAAATCCCAGCAACTACAACTCCCAAATGATAAAATCAATACCCGCCCCCCAACCCCACCAGTATTCAAATTTGGGCGTATCAGGTATTTGTGCCAAATTTGGTCCAGTGAATTGAAATACATCCTGCATATCAGATATTTGCATGACGATCATAACAGTTGCAAAATTAGTTATGAAGTAGCAACAAAAATAATTTTATGGTTGGGTCCACAAAATGAGGAACTATACTAAGGGGTTGCGGCATAGGAAGGTTGAGAAACACTGGTTTAAGGGGAGTAAATGAATAAGGAATAACAACCTCCAGTATTTTTTTGTCATTGCTTTAAATGCTTAGTTGCTTATTCGTTGTCATATGTAGCTGTATTGTTTTGGTAATTTTATATATCTGGCCAAGGTGGTCCACGCCTTAGTCACTTCCAGATTGGACTACTGTAATGCACTCTATGTGGGGCTGCCCTTGAAAACGGCCCGGAAGTTCCAATTGGTCCAACGGGCGGCAGCCAGGTTGTTAACTGGTACTCCTTACAGGGAGAGGTTAACCCTCCTGTTTAAGGAGCTTCACTGGCTGCCATTCATTTTCCGGTCCCAAATCAAGCTGCAGGTGGTTACTTACAAAGCCCTAAACGGTTTGGGACCCGCCTACCTGCGGAACCGCATCTCTGTGTACGAACCCACATGATCTCTTCGTTCATCAGGAGAGGCCCTGCTTACGATCCCAGCAGCATCGCAAGCGCGATTGGTGAGGACGAGGGATAGAGCCTTCTCGGTGGTGGCCCCTCGACTCTGGAACTCTCTCCCTAAGGACATCAAGCAGGCCCCGTCGCTAGCAATCTTTAAGAGGAGCTTGAAAACATGGTTGTTCCATGTGCCTTTCCAGAATAAGGAAACTCCTAGCATTATGTCCCAACGCACTTTATCAGAGATTCTGGATATCTGCATGCCCATCCGCCTCCAAACGCCCCACCTTGACATGCCCAGCACTTTTAATTTTTAATTATTACATTTGGCCCGGCCATTGTTTTTAATTGCGTCATTGGAAGTTGTTAATGTTATTGCTTTGTTTTTTGAGTTATTGCATTGTTGTTGTTGCTGTTTTTATTGTTGTATTTGGGCTTGACATCTTGTACGCCGCACTGAGTCCTTCGGGAAATGGTAGCGGGGTACAAATAAAGGATTATTATTATTATTATTATTATTATTATTATTATTATACTTTCTAGAATAAAAAAATGTTTTTTAAGAAGTTCAATGAATTCTATTTTTTCCACCTCAAATAAACAGTCACAGGTGTGACTTGGTGGTGCAAGTTACCATATCATCTCATGGGTTTAACTGTTTAAATTTAACTCTTAAGTCATATCAACTAATTATTAATATTTAAATTTAAAACAAGAAAGGCAGAAAGGAGAAATTAAAACTGGAGAGCAGGCATGCAATACGGGTGGCTTACTTCTGCAAATATCAAATGAAGGCATTTCACTGATCATTGGGGCAGCCTTTGGAGAGCTCTGCTAAGTGAAAAGCAAATCAGATGGTCTTCTAATAATTATTATTCAATGGGTTTTTTTCCCTATGCCTTCTTATGTCCTCTAATCTGGAGAAATGAGCTATTAAAAGTTCAACCTGCTCATTTTCTGTCCGTATATTGAACACACTTTTAAAACTGCTTATTAAGCAAAGTTCTCCAGGAGGTAAAATACAATTAAATGCAACAAAGATACATAATACAACAATAAAACGGAGGTAGAATATAAAAGGAATGATAGAGAATAAAACATTTCGGTATATAAAAGCACGCTAAAACCTGAAAAGAAGATTAAAAAGGCAACACCTTAAAGTGTTTCTTTCCACAATTTGATGTTTAATTTTATTTTAATGCTTATTTGTGCTATGTTTTGCATTGTAATTTGTACTGTATTTAGTGCTGTGGGCTTTTTTGAGTCTAATTTAGGAGAAGAATGCAGGATATAAATATAATAACAACAACATAGTCACCTTTGGGGAGATAAAGTGATGTATAAATAGTAATAATAATAATAACAATAACAAATATAAAACTGTTTTTGTCCTAGTCAGTTTGCAACTCAAAAGCAAAGATGTACAAATGCAAAATATACCTAAGAGTCATAATACTAGACTATTATATTTTAAAACCTCACGACTGTCATATTTATTCATTGATATCCCCAACAAGACTCAAAGCACCTCACAATAAAAAAAACAAATGACCATTCCAAACCTTACAACAGAGAATTAAAGACAGAATTGTTAGAAACAAATAGCTAAAACCACATTGAATCCTTTATTATTTTTGTTGTTGCTATTATATTAATTATCATATGTGTTTATACCCTGCTTTATTTCTCCTGGAGACTCAAGGTGGCTTAACATAAAAGCATATAATTTAAAATATACAAATATGCAAGAATACAGAAACTGTTCAAATAATTAAAATCCAACACAGCACCCAGTGACTCTTTAAAACCTTCCTGTTTAAGAAGACTTCAAATATTATAACAAGTGAGTTCCCAACCTTTGGTCATTTTAGTTTTGTGGACTACAACTCCCAGAATCCTCATCTACTTTGGTTAACTGTTAGGAATTCTGGGAGCTGAAAACCCCAAAACCTGGAAGGCCAAAAAGTTGGGAGAGACATCAGAAGTTAACACAATGCTTGTTACACAAGCAGTTGTACTGCAAAATTGTATTGTAATAATGTAATGCATTACATTGTAATGTAATAATACTAATATATTGTATATAATATTAACAATGTTGTAATATAATACATATTGTATATATACTATGACTTATAATATAGTACAATATATTATATAATACTAATAGTGTTATATACTGGTAATGTATTTTATAATACATGGGAAGGGCGTTCCACAGCCGAGGGGCCACCACAGAGAAGGCCCTGTCCCTCGTCCCCGCCAGCCGTGCTTGCGATGCAGGCGGGATCAAGAGCAGGGCCTCCCCAGAAGATCTTAGAGTCCTGGTGGGTTCATAGGCAGAGATACGTTCGGATAGGTATACATATAATATTATATACTATTCCCAGACGATCTTAAGGTCCTAGATGGTTCATAATGGGAGATGTGTTCGGACAGGTAATTTAGTAAAATATCATACTAATATTGTGCTATAAGGAAAATATACATATAATATTATATACTATTATATATATAATACTATACATATTTATATATATATATTTATATTTATACATACATATATATATATATATATATATATACACACACACACAGTTTCAGCCCACAACCAACATAGCAAAGAACTCTGGGAGATGTAGTCCAGGACAAAAAGTAGACTGCCTTCTGCGCATGCCTACTGAGAAGGCGTGCCGAAAAGCGCACGGCGCATGCGTGAGGTGCTTGTGGGATTTAGTTTTTTCTCCTCCCAAGCGCATGCGCAAAGGGCACCTACTCCATTTGCCTCACGCCATTTCCCCCTCAGAAGGCGAAAGCGGCGGTTGTGCTTCTCCTCCGCTCACCTAGGATTCGGAAGAGGGTCTGGCTCCTCCCGGGAAGGGCCTCCGCTTGGCTGGGCATCCTCGTGAGCTTCGTGGGCAAAGCGGCCTCCCCCATGGCAGCGGAAAGGCGGCGAAAGAGAGAGCTGACGGCCACGCGCATGCCCAGTGGCACCTCCTTGTGGCGCGCGGGCAGGGCGCGAGGACAGGCTACAAAAGGGGCGGGGCCAGGTCAGCTTCCAAAAGGGGCGGGGCCAGACCAGGTTGCAAAACCATAACAGCTGCTAACCAGTGTCCAAATTGCATTAATTCTACAATATAAACGAGGCACGGTGTTCCAAAGTTTATATATATATATACACACACACATACATATAATAATTCTAATTTATGTAATATTCTAATATAATGTAAAAGGTAAAGGTAGTCCCCTGACATTAAGTCCAGTCATGTCTGATTCTGGGGTGTGGTGCTCATCTCCATTTCTAAGCCGAAGAGCCAGCATTGTCCGTAGACACCTCCAAGGTCATGTGACCGGCATGACTTCATGGAGCGCCGTTACCTTCCCGTCAGAGCAGTACCTATTGATCTACTCACATTTGCATGTTTTCGAACTGCTAGATTGGCAGAAGCTAGGACTGACAGCGGAAGCTCACGCCGCTCCCCAGAATCAAACCTGAGACCTTTCGATCAACAAGCTCAGCAGCTCAGTGCTTTAACCCACTGCGCCACCGGGGGCCTTAATATAATGTAATATAGTACAATATATTATATAATACTAATAGTATTATATATTGGTAATTATTTTATAAATATTGTGGTTTAATAATATAATACAATAATATGATATTATACAATAATATTATTTATTTATTTATTTATTTATTTGCTTTACTTCTATACCGCCTTTCTCAGCCGAAATGGCGACTCAAGGCGGTTTACACAGTAAAGATCATCACGACAATATCAAAAAAAACAATTAAAAGCACATTATACAAATTACACCAGAACAAACAATCATTATCATAGGCCTCAGCAAACAAATCAGAATCCGTAATCCATATATAAACTATATAATATAAATTATATAGTTTATATTACATTTATTTTATTTGTCGTGTCAGGGCAACCAGTCAATTATATTACATTTCTAACAGAACAAAGCAAACAGACAGACAAAATACAAAATTTGCGAGTTTGGTAGCTGATTAAATGTCCTTTGTCCAGTATCTGGCCACTTGGAGTGCCTCTGGTGTTGCCGCAAGAAGGTCCTCCCTTGTGCATGTGGCAGGGCTCAGGTTGCATCGCAGCAGGTGGTCTGTCGTTTGCTCCTCTCCACACTCACATGTCGTGGATTCCACTTTGTGGCCCCATTTCTGAAGGTTGGCTCTGCATCTCGTGGTGCCAGAGCGCAGTCTGTTCAGCGCCTTCCAAGTCACCTAGGGGGGAGTCTCTCATTTGGTATCAGCCATTGGTTGAGGTGCTGGGTTTGAGCCTGCCACTTTTGGACTCTCGCTTGCTGAGGTGTTCCAGCGAGTGCCTCTGTAGATCTTAGAAAACTATTTCTAGTTTTAAGTCGTTGACGTGCTGGCTGATACCCAAACAAGTGATGAGCTGGAGATGTCTCTGCCTTGGTCCTTTCACTATTGGCTGCTACTTCCCGGCGGATGTCAGGTGGTGCAATACCGGCTAAGCAGTGTAATTTCTCCAGTGGTGGTATATAATACTAATAGTGTTATATACTGGTAATGTGTTTTATAAATATTGTGGTTTAATAATATAATACAATACAATAATACAATACAATAATATGATATTATACAATAATAATATATAATTATATATTTTATATTACATGTAATATTACTAATAATATTACAATACAATGGTATAGTACAATATAGTAATATATAATACTGCTATTGTACTATGCTATTAATATAATATATTGTATGTATGTATGTATATATATATATATATATATCAAAGATCCGCCTAGTCAAAGCCATGGTATTCCCTGTAGTAACCTACGGATGTGAGAGCTGGACCTTAGGGAAGGCTGAGCCTTTGAACTGTGGTGTTGGAGGAAAGTTCTGAGAGTGCCTTGGACTGTGAGAAGATCCAACCAGTCCATCCTCCAGGAAATAAAGCCCGGCTGCTCACTGGAGGGAAGGATACTAGAGACAAAGTTGAAGTCCTTTGGCCACATCATGAGGAGACAGCAAAGCCTAGAGAAGGGAATGATGCTGGGGAAAGTGGAAGGCAAAAGGAAGAGGGGCCGACGAAGGGCAAGATGGATGGATGGCATCCTTGAAGTGACTGGACTGACCTTGAAGGAGCTGGGGGTGGTGACGGCCAACAGGGAGCTCTGGCGTGGGCTGGTCCATGAGGTCACGAAGAGTCAGAGACGACTGAATGAATGAATAACAACAACTATATATATATAATCTTGTAACCCACTCTTACAAGATATATATACATATAAATAAATAATATGGTAAATAAATTGCAATAATAATGAATGCAACTTCAGCCATACATACACACACATATATATAAATTTGCGTGTGTGTGTATATGTGGCTGAAGTTGCAAATATAGTAATAATAATGTATAATAATTTTATTTATTTATGCCCTGTTCTGACTTACAGACAAGTTCTAATCAAAAACTGACCTTGTTCATAATTGGGGGCTGCCTGTATTGCTTAATTTAAAAAAAACCTCCAACGCTTCTGTTCTTCTGCTTTCAAGAGCTTATTTGCTTTGACTTAAGTAAGGTTGTAAAAGTTGTTTCCTGTCTCCTCATGATGTGACCAAAGTACTTCAACTTTGTCTCTAGTATCTTTCCCTCCAGTGAGCAGTCGGGCTTTATTTCCTGGAGGATGGACTGGTTGGATCTTCTCGCAGTCCAAGGCACTCTCAGAACTTTCCTCCAACACCACAGCTCAAAAGCATCGATCTTCCTTCGCTCAGCCTTCCCTAAGGTCCAGCTCTCACATCCGTAGGTGACTACAGGGAAGACCATGGCTTGGACTAGGCAATGGATCTTTGTTGCCAGTCTGATGTCTCTACTCTTTACTATTTTATCGAGATTGGACATTGCTCTCCTCCCAAGAAGTAAGCGTCTTCTGATTTCCTGGCCACAGTCTGCATCTGCAGTAATCTTTGCACCTAGAAATACAAAGTCTGTCACGGCCTCCACGGTTTCACCCTCTATTTTCCAGTTGTCAATCATTCTTGTTGCCATAATCTTGGTTTTTTTGACGTTTAGCTGCAACCCGGCTTTTGCGCTTTCTTCTTTCACCTTGATTAGAAGGCTCCTCAGCTCCTCCTCGCTTTCGGCCATCAGAGTGGTGTCATCTGCATATCTGAGGTTGTTAATGTTTCTTCCAGCAATTTTCACCCCAGCTTTGCATTCATCGAGCCCCGCACATCGCATGATGTGTTCTGCATACAAGTTAAAAAGGTTGGGTGAGAGGATGCAGCCTTGCCGTACGCCTTTCCCAATCTTGAACCAGTCTGTTGTTCCGTGGTCAGTTCTGACTGTTGCTACTTGGTCCTTGTACAGATTCCTCAGGAGAGAGACAAGGTGGCTTGGGATGCCCATCCCACCAAGAACTTGCCACAATTTATTATGATCCACACAGTCAAAGGCTTTAGAGTAGTCAATGAAGCAGAAGTAGATGTTTTTCTGAAACTCCCTGCCTTTCTCCATTATCCAGTGGATATTGGCAATCTGGTCTCTCGTTCCTCTGCCTTTTCTAAACCCAGCTTGAACATCTGGCAGCTCTCGCTCCATGTATTGCTGGAGTCTTCCTTGCAGGATCTTGAGCATTACCTTACTGGCATGAGAAATAAGGGCCACTGTACGGAAGTTTGAGCAGTCTTTCGCATTTCCCTTTTTTGGTATGGGGATATAAGTTGATTTTTTCCAGTCTGATGGCCATTCTTGTGTTTTCCATATTTGCTGGCAAATGGCATGCATCACCTTGACAGCATCATCTTTTAAGATTTTAAACAGTTCAGCTGGGATCCCGTCGTCTCCTGCTGCCTTGTTGTTAGCAATGCTTCTTAAGGCCCATTCAACCTCACTACTCAGGATGTCTGGTTCTAACTCATTCACCACACCGTCAAAACTATCCTCAATATTATTATCCTTCCTATACAGATCTTCTGTATAGTCTCGCCACCTTCTCTTGATCTCTTCAGCTTCTGTTAGGTCCCTGCCACCTTTTTTCTTATCATACCAATTTTTGCCTGAAATTTACCTCCAATGTTTCTAATTTTCTGGAAGAGGTCTCTTGTCCTTCCTATTCTGTTGTCTTCTTCCACTTCCATGCATTGCTTATTTAAAAATAGTTCCTTATCTCTTCTGGCTAACCTCTGGAATTGCGCATACAATATATTATATTATTAGCATAGTACAATATCAGTTTTAAATATTGCTATATTGTACTATACCAATTATATTGTAATATTATTAGTAATACTACATGTAAGATTCATCTCTCCAAAGGTCAGCCCAAGTTGACAGTCAAGAGTGCTTACTATCAGCTTCAGCTCATACGCAGCTGCGCCCCTGCCAAGAAAAGACCAGATAAAGGAAGAAAAAGGAAAGGAGGATATTTGTGAGAGAGGATCAGGCAATGAAAGAGAAAGGATGGGAGAAAAATGGATGAAAAAAGGAAGAAAGAAAAAGAGGAAGAGAAAGGAAGGAAGACAAGACAAAGGCACAAGGTGCATAAAGAAAAGGGAGGGAAGAAAGGACCACAGAAATTGCAAACCCAGATGATGCTGGGTATATGGCTAGTGAACTTGTTGGCCTGCAAGACTTCAGAGCAGTGGTTCTCAACCCCTTAATACAGTTCCTAATGTTCTGATGATCTCAACCATAAAATTATTTTTGTAACTGTAATTATTTTCCTAATTGTAATTTTGCTAAAATTATAAATTGTAATTAAATATTTGATATGCAGGATGTATTTCATTTGCCCGGCCACATTTGTCACAAATACCCAATACACCCAAATTTAAATACTGGTGGGGTTGAGGGGGGTTGATTTTGCCACTTGGGAATTGTAGTTGCTGGGATTTGTAGTTAACCTACAATCAAAGAGCATTCTGAACTCCAACAACGATGGAATTGAACCAAACTTGGCACACAGAACTCCCATAACCAAGATAAAATACTGGAAGGGTTTGATGGGCATTGACCTTGATTTTTGGAGTTGTAGTTCACCTACATCTAGAGAGCATTGTGGACTCAAACAATAATAGATCTGGACCAAACTTGGCACGAATACTCAATATGCCAATGTGAACACTGGCAGAATTTGAGGAAAATAGGCCTTGATATTTGGGAATGGTAGTTGCTGGGATTTATAGTTCACCTACAGTCAAAGATAATTGTGGAAGACAGCAGCCAGATTGATAACTGGAGCAACATACAGGGAGCATATCACCCCCTATTGTGTCAGCTTCACTGGATGCCTATCCATTTCCGAACACAATTCAAAGTGCTGGTCTTGACCTATAAAACCCTATACGGCTCTTGGCCAGCTTACTTGTCCCAATGTGTGTCCCTCTACGTCCTGCTTTGCAGCTTAAGATCGTCCGGGGAGGCCCTGCTCTCAGCTCCGCCAGTTTCGCAAATGTGGTTGGCGGGGACAAGAGACGGCCTTCTCGGCGGTGGCCCCCTGCGAGATCAGGTCAGCTTCTTCCCTCCTGTCATTCAGGAAGAAACTGAAATTGTGATACTGGGACCAGGTCTTTGGTCAACAAACGTAGCAGCACTTTGGTTATGGAATTGCATTTGGAATGGCATTACAACTTTGGCAAAATGCTTTTAACTGCTTTTAACGTAACGATTTATCGATTGTTTTAAACTGTTATTATATTGTTGCTTGCTTTTATGTATGGCATCAAATTGTTGCCGAGTATAAGCTGTCCTGAGTCCCCCTTCCAAGGTTGAGAAGGACGGGGTCGAAATACTGGAAATAATAAATAAATAAATAAATAAATAAATATGCAAGTGTTGATGTATCTTCAAGAAGGTTCGTCTAAGTCAGAAACAACTTGAAGTCACACACCAGAAACAACAGTAGATCAGAATTTGGACACTTGGGTGGCCAGAAAATGATAAAATGATTCCAGATGGTTACAGATTAAATGGCAAAGGAGCTTTGAGACCTCTGTGTAAAGAAACACAGAAGGCAACCACACCTGTTTCACAAAAAAGTTTTTATTTTAATATCGAGTGAAATCCTTTTCAATCGCCACAGGAATATTAGCCCTTTGAGTACTTTGCCTTACAGTCTTCTCTGTTTTTCTCTGAATTGTTTTTGCAATCGTTTTTCTAAGTTTTTAACTTTTTCAATCTGTAACTCTGTTTAATATATTGCAATTTTTGAAATGTTTAGGTGATTGTGTTGAGGCATGACGTTGTGCCATTGTAAGCCACCTTGAGCCCTCCTGTTGGGGTAGAGAAGGGTGGGGTACAAGTATGGCAAATAAATAAATAAATTGATGGTTTCCCATATGAATGAAATCATGAATTAATTCCGTTTTTCAGTCTGTCATCCAAGATGCTGGACCTATTTCAAAGGTAGAGGTCTTATATAGCACTCACTTGTCAAGGATGACAGATTTTGCACTGGCACAGGGTTGCAGTAAGTGGTTCTTGGGACTGCTTCCAGCTTTATGATGGCACAGTTAATAAATTTTAAGACACCGAAGGTCTGAAAGTTGCATTGTGTCCTCTTGCATTCCAGCTATTGTCTCATACTGACTTGAAATGCATTGCTTCAGTCAAACGTATGCAGCTGAGTTTATCCTCACAACCTCTGAGGATGCCTGCCATAGATGTGGGCAAAATGTCAGGAGGGAATGCTTCTGGAATGTGGCCACACAGCCTGGAAAACTCACAGCAACCTAGTGATTCTGACCATGAAAGCCTTCAACAACACATTATTTATTAAAGCATTGAAATGCAAACACAGTGGTGCTTTGTGGTCCCTAAAAGTAAATTGCGGTGCTGGGTTTCTGCAGGCATGTATCTACAAGGGAAGCAAAATGAGGCATGGCTGCTTCCAAATAAAAATTCTGCCTCCCCAATTGAAAATTTTCCCTCATTTCCCAAATGTCTAGCATTGCAGAGAGCAAGACGTTGAAAATCAGTCACATAGAGAATGCCAATATTTGCTGTTTTCACTTCTCCATGGTTATCAGGCCTTCCCTTTTTCTTAGGATGCATGAACTATATTTCTCAATGCTGAAGTAAAATTTCAAATTGCTGCAACACTACCAAGTTTAAAGGGGGGGAGGAGGGTCATTTAGCCTTCCCTTCATTACGCTTGTAAACATCAATAGATTTTCATTACCTAAGAACAGTTCTAGGCCCCTAACAATTCAATTTTTTATTTTTTTTATTTACAGTATTTATATTCCGCCCTTCTCACCCCGCAGGGGACTCAGGGCGGATTACAATGTACATATACATGGCAAACATTCAATGCCATTGTTGCATCCCAGTTCAAGAAACAAGACCATAAGATTAAATCCACCACTCTGGACTGTAGGAAAAGCAATCCTTGTTTATTGATGAAAATTGGTTACAAAAGAAAGGTAAATGCAGAGTAAAAAAGCCACAGAAAAACACAGTAGTCAATAGGATCTCTGAACTTGAGCAAAACTTCAAAAGCCACAAAACAATAACCAGGAGTCTGTTAACCATGAACTTGGAAACTACAAGCCTCTGGGATTACTGGCCATGGAACACAGGAATTCTGCCAAGACCAGCCACAGTCCCGAACGTTGCTTGACCTAAAGAAGCACCCGGCAGGGATGCTCTTAAACCAAAGAAGCTATTCTTAGAAACGCCCCTTGACTTTTCTGTTTGGGCCTCTTTCTACTGAAGGCGCTGTGACCTTCGTACAGACTGGGAAACAAATCTATCTCTCACTATCTGTTCTCTTCGGACCTCATTATCAAGCCCAGGTGGGGAGATATCACGGCTAACTTCCAAAACATTCTCTTCTAGCTGTTGGGTTTCGTTTTCATTCCCACTGACCTCTGCATCAACAACAGATTCCACACTGTCAGAGTCAGGGAGTGCTTGCTCAGTTTGAAAAACTATCAGAGAATCCTGTTCACACAGATCAGGATCAGACTGAACCCCAACAGCCATAGACACACAACATATATAGACAGGCACTCAGAGGCTATTTAACATTCCAGCTTTTCATGAGGGTATTCTCGCCACCAGGGGAGCTGTTGCTTCACCATCCATTTGTGAAACTGAAGAAGTGCTTCCTCATTCTTTGCATGATTGCTGAAGATTTTTATGGCCTTGTAAATTAGTTAAATTAATCCCCCTGCATAAGCGATACCTAAATTTCCTACTTGACAGATGCAACTGTCTTTCGGGCTGCAAAGGTCGACAGCAAGCTACACAAATTGGTTGGAAGCTCACTCCTACCTGGGGTGGCTTCGAACTCATAACCTTTCAGTCAGAAGTGATCTTAATGCAGCTGACTCCCAGCCAGCTGCGCCACACTCCTGGTGCCTACACATATGTTTACATAACTAGAAGTGCTGCTTCACTTACCAATGTATAAGCTGAGCCAAGTGTGGCCCACATTAACTAACTTAATAAATGCTCATGACTTAATGTTTCTTTCAGTGCATCTAATTGTAGAATGAATGCAATTTGGCACTGCTTTAACTGTCATGATTCAGTTCTATGGATTTCTGGGAGTTTATTTATTTACTGTATTTATACCCTGCTCTTCACAACCCCGAAGGGGACTCAGAGCAGCTTACAGACTATGGCAACATTCAATGCCGGAGTTGTAGTTTGGAGAGTCAGCAGCCAGGGCCATAGCCAGAAAAAAATTTCGGGAGGGGTTGAAATTTTCGGGGGGGGTGAAAATTTTGTGGGGGGGGTTGAAACCTGCCTCCTAGCTCACGCTGAAGCAAAGAGCACAGCAGGGGGCAGAGCAGTCTTCAGTATCCTGCAGCTCCGCCCCTGTCAACCACCTCCACCAAGTCTGGCCTCCTTAATGAGAACATTCAACACACACACAACTTGGTTGCTTCGCTACATCGGCTATTGCTGCAAGCAATGACAGTGTGAATAAATTGTCAATATTTGCCTGAGATAGTGCTTGCAGTTCTGGAGGGACTCATAATTTTTTGCATCTCATAGACTTAACATGGGGATTTGGTTAACCAGTTAAAATTCATAAGTAAACCAGGTTATTTTTAAAAAATCTGAAACATTTCGGGGGGGAGGGGGGGGGTTGAACTCCTAAACCTCCCCCCCCCTTCGCTACAGGCCTGTCAGCAGCACTCTTTAGCAGAGGCGGATAAAGACCTTGTAAGACTACAACTCCCATGGGTCCATAGAACTGAGCCTTGGCTAGTAAATTGGTACCAAACTGCATTCTTTTCTATGCTGATGCACCCCTTGATAGGCCAAATGGTAGGTATAACTTTGTCCCATTAATATTAATGCAGCTACAATATTACCATGCAAATAGATTATGAGTATAGGCACAAATGTAAATGCATGCACTACTTAGATTTCTAACACACTTGTTCACAGTTTGTCTTCTTTGGTGTGTTGCTTCCTTCCCGAAAGTTTTTGGGTTTTGCAGCAGATTCCCTGAAGCCATCTGGTGGAAATCCAAAGTAACTGCATCATCCTAGATCTAGGCCGGCTTCTCTTCAGATCCAGTTGATCCTTTTTAACACCAGCACATTGGCTCCAAAGCTTGAGAACAGGGCACACTTCAAGAGAGAAGACAAATGGCAGAATATACCTTTGGCATCTAGTTACGGTGAAGATTTCGGAGAAAAGCAACCAATGTTCATCCATACATTTGCTTGCAATTGTTCAGGGATCTTCAAGTGTGTCAGGTTTGAGGCATGCTGTATGCAGGGGAATATATTCTATCTCTTTTCTATATTATGTACTAGCCTTTCCCTGCTACGCATTGGTGTGACCCAATCTGATTATCTGGAAAATAAAGAAATGAGAAAGTGTTGGTTTCTGATATATGTAATGTCTTTCTGCTTGTGGGTAAACAGTATTTCTTGCTGTTTCTTTGTCAGTGTTAATGTGGAGATTGTGTGGTTTGCCTACTCTTGAACATGCAACATATAATTGTCTTTCTTTAGGGATCCCTTTCAAATCTATGATACTATATCTGTCATATACACATGTGTGTGCGTGTGAATAAAATCTATCTATATAGCTATGGTTGGATGGCTCTTTGTCAGGAGGGATTTGGTTATGTTTTCTTAAATAAATAAATAAATAAATAAATAAATAAATGGTACATTACAATAACGAACCATCCCATAAATAACAAAAAAAGTCTCAGAAAACATCAAGCAAGGAAAGCAAGTGATTTCAGGTAGCTTCATGCTAGAGGCACCATGAATTGGTGTCATGGTTTATGAAGCTCATCTCAAAAGCAACATGTAAATATAGGGCAAGAATCCCATTAATTAGTCCCAACTTCAATCCATTGTGGAATGGTGGATAGACATGTAGATAAATCCAGTTGATTCAGTGGATCTACTATAGTGGGGACTAACAACATTTATGTACTTACGATATTAATATGTTAGATTATTTATTTAAAAATTTGACATGTAACCTATTCTATGGGGCTGAGGAATATGATCATATATAGTTCTCTTCTAGATATTTCATGCAAAAAAAAAAACCCCTAGGATAGCCTCTTTGCTGAAATTCTGGATGTTAGAGAGCTGCGGCCATACTCATTGTGATAGATGACAGACAGGCCACAATTCTGCATGGCTTAGTGTAGTTTAGTTATAGTTGCACATGTGCAGCTATACAATGATGGACTAATTGCCGCTATGCAGAACTACCACACACAAATTCCATGACCTTTCCATCCCTGGTGGACAATGGAGGGGGATCAGAGATGTATATAGCTATATCTGTGAAGCCAGTCATCAAATATCATCCACCATGGTCCATTGAGGTCCTCCAGAGATCTGAACAGAAGATGTAGTCATTTCATGAACGGGATCTAGAAGTCTTAGTAGGCTACAAGCTGAACATGAGACAACAGTGTGATGGAGCAGTTCTATGCAATTCTAGGCTAAACTATAGAACCATGGAATCATAGAATAATAGAATTGGAAGAGGTCATGTGGACGCTAACTCCTCCATTGGGAAAATAGCTTAGAAAAAAGAAGAGGAAGAATATGTTGCAGGATATGGATTTGTATATTAAGTTTTGACAAGGATCATCTCCCGTATGGGTGTGTGTTGAGGAAGAACATCTGGACAATTAAGCAATTAAGTGTGAGCCACTCCCTGATTAGAGTATATCAGGAGAAGTTTGTCTTGATGTATTCAAAAGGGGGAGGGGGTTGATCAGATGATCAGAGACCGGATGGGACTACACTACAGGAATTGCTATTTACCAAGGAAGAAGCAGATAATGCATGAATTTAATGCATTGGATTTTGCTGAAATGGACTAAGGTATATTTCCAAGGCTGGCTGGTGTTTTTTGTAAAGCTGCATATTTGACTACTCAAGAGTAAAATTTGTTTTTCCTTCTACTCTTTGTGTAGAACTAAAGGGCTGGAGCTGGGAAGACTGCTGGGTAGCTTTCATATAGACTAATAAACCACAACAAAATGGATCACATGGGCCATCTAGTCCAACCCCCTGCCATGCAGGAAAAACAAAATCAAAGTACCCCAGACAGGTGGCATCAATAGGAAGATAGTGTCTAGTTTGAGGGAAGTGACTCTATGCTGCTTTGGTCACCTGGGATAACTTTGTGTTCAGTTCTGGCCAAAGCAATTCAAGAAGAATATTAGGAGATTTTTTGTAGACTTAACTAAAAGTCTGGTGAGGACTGTTTCCAGCCAGTTTTCCCATCTCGATAGTCACATAAGCTGAGGCAAAGACTGTCTTGAGTCTACTGAACAGTTCGTACATTCAGAGTGTTGACAGCTTAGTAGAGAGTCTCTGCATTCTGGCTTCAGGGTCACTTGATCTTCTCAATGTTCTTTAGGGTCATGTTGTGCAGGGTCACGTATTGATTTTTCAGCTCTGAAATGATGAGTCACAGACTGATATATTGCCTTTCATCCATCTCATTCACTGTGTGACGGTAATCCTCCACAAGAGGATATTTTGCTATTTGAGAAACCAACTTTTCTCATGTGATATAATATCTAAAGATCTGGTCCAAGTATGAAGCTGCCTCACTCTCCACAATTTGGAGCTCAGCCACACTTTCTTTATGAATAGAAACACCAAAATTGTTGCCATCTTCTATCCTGGGAATCAGAATTGCACCCACATTTTGACTGTTGCATTTCTCAATCAGCAGTCAGATCTCGGGTTTCATCTTCTCAATGATGTCCACCAGCTGCTGGTTGCTCTTCAGCATCTCGTTAGGCATGGCAAAGACTTTAGTACCCTGGAAGGTCTCTTCACATTCTTCCAGTTTTTTCTTTTTCAGATTGAGCCCATCCAGTCCATCATAACTGTTTGTGAGAAGGGTTGTGGCAGAGACAGGAAGGTTCATATCTGATTGGATTTAGATGAGATCAGGAATGTTCAGCATAGAATCCTTAAGGAATACGTCAAGTTCTAAAGGGTTTATTTGGGGGAAAATTAACTATTATATATTCAGCTTCACGTGTAATTCACTTTCTGAAAGAGTTTACCCTTATCTTAACTTCCAGGTCAACCTTGTGGAGGGAGGCCATGGTGGGGCAGGAGACCTGGTATTCTAAGCCAAAGCTGCCTCTTTCTGTCTCCTGCAAGGGTGGCCACCCAAAGGCTATGGACAAGATGAAACACGTCCAGAGAAGGAACATCAAAATGATCAAAGGTTTGGAAACCAAGCCCTATGAAGATTGGCTGAGGGACCTGGGCAGGTTTAGCCTGGAAAACAGAAGACTGAGAAGGAACATGGATAGCATGCTTAAATGTTTTCAAGGATGCCCATTGAGGTGCTGCTCTGGAACCATGTTCAAATATTTGAGGGGTGGTCACACTGAGTGGGGGCCAGCTTGTTTTCTGCTGCTCTAGAGACTTAAGAAATGGAGCAATTAATTAAAATTGTAGGAAAAGAGATTTTACATTAGGAAGAACTTGATAATGAGATCCCTTCAGCAGTGGAATATGTTGTGGCCTAGGAGTGTGGTGGAATTTCCTTCTCTGGAGGTTCTTAAGCAGAGGCCGGATAGCCATCTGTCAGGAATGCTTTGTGTGTTCCTACCTGGCAGAAGGGGGTTGGACTGGATGGCCCTGGTGGTCTCTTCCATCTCTAGGAATCTATGGTTCTATATCTCAAGGAACATAGCCAGATGCTTCCCTGATTCTTGATAAATCATAGACTCATAGAGCAGGAAGATATTACAATGACCATCTAGTCCAACCCGCTGTCAAAGAGGGAGGCAACATTACATCATTCCTGAAAGATGACCTACCAACCTCTGAACAAAGACCTCCAAAGATGGAGAACCTACCACTCTCTAAATAAACCATTCCAGTTTTGAACATCTCTTTCTAATGTTTATGTGGAACTTTATTTTTCTCATTTGAATCCATAAGTTCATGTTCTAGTCTCCGGAGCAACAGAAAACAGCCTCATTCTCTGTTCGACATGACATCCCTTCAGATGTTTAAAGATGGCTATAATGTCAAAATTCAACCGTCTCTGATCTAAAACAGCACCCTTAAATTCTTCTGTATAACACCTGGATCATCTTGATATTGGACCATTTTGATCACCCTTTTCTAGACCTTCTCCAAATTGTCCATATCCTTCCTGAATTGTGTCGCCCAGAACTAGACACAATATCTACCATTGAGAGGAAGCCAAAGCACAACACAGTGGTAATATTACTTCCCTCGACCTGGACACTATGCTCATATTGATGCAGCCCAAAACTGCATTGGGTTTGAAGTTGGCTGTGGGTCTTGATGGAGGGCCAATGGTGTAATGGTAACATGGCAGGCTAAACTACAGCTGTAACTATTTTCTTGTTGAAAGTAATTTTCCAGACTCTGCTAACCCTACATCCTGCTAGCCCCATTCATGAAGCATATTCATTGTGATTGGAAGGGAAAAGGTCACACTGCAGTCACGGGAGGAGAAGAAGCAAAATCATTGCCAGTCCGCGGAAATGGGAGTTTTACCTTTTATTTCTTATTGACTCATTTTGGTTGATATACTTTTTTCCCCTAATGGACATATTGCTTATTTTATGGCAAATTATGCATTATCTCTAATGGGGAAAGTACAGCTTCACCCCTCTTTTCACGTCAAGAATGCTCACCAATTTCTAACTGTTCAAATGAGCATTACGGGGAAAGCATAATGAAGAGGCTTTGACTACCTCTTCTGTTCTACCATCATTATAATGTGTACTTCCTCCATCTTTATTAGTCCAGCCTGCCACATAAATATCGTCGACTTTCTTCTGGTTATTTCCATAAATTGGTTTACAAAGTGCTTATTTGTGAGACTGCTGCTAACACTGCAGCCCAGGATCTCAAAATGCCATTGCACTTTGGGATTTAATTGAATGCAATGCACAGTCTCCCTAAATCATTGAATCAGCCACCTTTCCATTCACTTCTTCAATTTTCTTTACTTACTTTCTCCATTTTAAGATTACATTGAAAAATAATGATAAAATAACATAAAGGTTGCTCCTGTTATTGAATGCGCTAGACATCCATTAGGCACAGGCAAGGACTACTCAGTAGCCTGTGACTCTTTAGAGGACTAGATGAATTCATGAAGATGACATTTCCCAGAAGGCACACTGCCAAAAAGAGTGCCAGACCAAAGGCTTAGGTCTCCTTTATACTACACAATTATATTCTGCCTGGGCCCCTGATAAGATGCCCTTCCTTTCTCCCAACTGTCACTGCCCTGACCTCAGAGGAAGGGAAGAACAAGCAGACACAGTTCTTTCATGCCTTGGCCCAGAAGAAGAGGAAAGGATCTCCATCCATCCCAACTTCAATGCCCTGATCCCAGAGGAAGAGAATAAGAGACAGACCATTTCATCATGCAAAGGTCTTCTATCAATCCCAACTTTCACTGCCCTGGAAGAGGATGAGAAGAAGAAATGGGCCATTTCATCATGCCTAGGCCCAGAAACAGATGAAAGGTATTCTATCTATTCCAACTTCCACTGCCCTGGACAAGGAAGAGAAGAAGAGACAGGCCATTTCATCATGCCTAGGCCAGAAACAGATGAAAGCTCTTCTATCCATCCCAACTGCCACTGCCCTGGACAAGGAAGAGAAGAAGAGACAGGCCATTTCATCATGCCTAGGCCAGAAACAGATGAAAGGTCTTCTATCAATCCCAACTTTCACTGTCCTGGACGAGGGATAGAAGAAGAGACAGGCCATTTCATCATGCCTAGGCCAGAAACAGATGAAAGCTCTTCTATTCATCCCAACTACCACTGCCCTGGACAAGGAAGAGAAGAAGGGACAGGCCATTTCATCATGCCTAGGCCCAGAAACAGATGAAAGGTATTCTATCTATTCCAACTTCCACTGCCCTGGACAAGGAAGAGAAGAAGAGACAGGCCATTTCATCATGCCTAGGCCAGAAACAGATGAAAGGTCTTCTATCCATCCCAACTGCCACTGCCCTGGACGAGGGATAGAAGAAGAGACAGGCCATTTCATCATGCCTAGGCCAGAAACAGATGAAAGGTCTTCTATCCATCCCAACTGCCACTGCCCTGGATGAGGGATAGAAGAAGAGACAGGCCATTTCATCATGCCTAGGCCAGAAACAGATGAAAGGTCTTCTACTCATCCCAACTACCACTGCCCTGGACAAGGAAGAGAAGAAGGGACAGGCCATTTCATCATGGCTAGGCCAGAAACAGATGAAAGCTCTTCTATCCATCCAAACTGCCACTGCCCTCACTCAGAGGAAAGGATCTCCATCCATCCCAACTTCAATGCCCTGATCCCAGAGGAAGAGAATAAGAGACAGACCATTTCATCATGCAAAGGTCTTCTATCAATCCCAACTTTCACTGCCCTGGAAGAGGATGAGAAGAAGAAATGGGCCATTTCATCATGCCTAGGCCAGAAACAGATGAAAGGTCTTCTAACCATCCCAACTGCCACTGCCCTGGACAAGGAAAAGAAGAAGAGACAGGCCATTTCATCATGGCTAGGTCAGAAACAGATGAAAGGTCTTCTATCCATGTCAACTGCCACTGACATGATCTCAGAGGAAGAGAAGAAGGGACAGGCCATTTCATCATGGCTAAGCCAGAAACAGATGAAAGGTCTTCTATCCATCCCAACTACCACTGCCATGGAAAAGGAAGAGAAGAAGAGACAGGTCATTTCATCATGTCTAGGCCCAGAAACAGATTAAAGGTCTTCTATCCATCCCAACTGCCACTGCCCTGGACAAGGAAGAGAAGAAGAGACAGGCCATTTCATCATGCCTAGGCCAGAAACAGATGAAAGGTCTTCTGTTCATCCCAACTACCACTGCCCTGGAAGAGGAAGAGAAGAAGGGACAAGCCATTTCATCATGCCTAGGCCAGAAACAGATGAAAGGTCTTCTATCCATCCCAACTGCCACTGCCCTGGACGAGGAAGAGAAGACGAGACAGACCATTTCATCATGCCTAGGCCAGAAACAGATGAAAGGTCTTCTGTTCATCCCAACTACCACTGCCCTGGAAGAGGAAGAGAAGAAGGGACAAGCCATTTCATCATGCCTAGGCCAGAAACAGATGAAAGGTCTTCTATCCATCCCAACTGCCACTGCCCTGGACGAGGAAGAGAAGACGAGACAGACCATTTCATCATGCCTAGGCCAGAAACAGATGAAAGGTCTTCTGTTCATCCCAACTACCACTGCCCTGGAAGAGGAAGAGAAGAAGAGACAGGCCATTTCATCATGGCTAGGTCAGAAACAGATGAAAGGTCTTCTATCCATGTCAACTGCCACTGACATGATCTCAGAGGAAGAGAAGAAGGGACAGGTCATTTCATCATGGCTAAGCCAGAAACAGATGAAAGGTCTTCTATCCATGTCAACTGCCACTGACATGATCTCAGAGGAAGAGAAGAAGGGACAGGTCATTTCATCATGGCTAAGCCAGAAACAGATGAAAGGTCTTCTATCCATCCCAACTACCACTGCCATGGAAAAGGAAGAGAAGAAGAGACAGGTCATTTCATCATGTCTAGGCCCAGAAACAGATGAAAGGTCTTCTATCTATTCCAACTTCCACTGCCCTGGACAAGGAAGAGAAGAACAGACAGGCCATTTCATCATGCCTAGGCCAGAAACAGATGAAAGCTCTTCTATCCATCCCAACTGCCACTGCCCTGGACAAGGAAAAGAAGAAGAAACAGGCCATTTCATCATGGCTAGGCCAGAAACAGATGAAAGCTCTTCTATCCATCCCAACTGCCACTGCCCTGGACAAGGAAAAGAAGAAGAGACAGGCCATTTCATCATGGCTAGGCCAAAAACAGATGAAAGGTCTTCTATCCATCCAAGCTGCCACTGCCCTCACTCAGAGGAAGAGAAGAAGAAATAGGCCATTTCATCATGCCTAGGCCAGAAACAGATGAAAGGTCTTCTAGGCATCCCAACTGCCACTGCCCTGGATGAGGAAGAGAAGAAGAGACGGGCCATTTCATCATACCTAGGCCCAGAAACAGATGAAAGGGCTTCTATCCATCCCAACTGCCACTGCCCTCATCTCAGAGGAAGAGAAGAAGGGACAGGCCATTTCATCATGCCTAGGCCCAGAAGCAGAAGAAGGGTCTTCTATCCATCCCAACTGCCTTGTACTTCAATTGAGATAAGTTGGCAGCATCTACTAGACTTCACTTTCTTCCTGCTGCCATCCCTTTTTCTGTGTGTTGAGACTTTAGGAGCCTTTTTGGCTGAAGGGCATGCTATAAATATTCTAAATTAGATTGCTAGGTAAGTAGGTAGATTAATTGATGGAGTGATGGATATGACAGCAGTAATTTAATATCAAGTAACTGATCTTACAGCATCCTGGGATTTCTAATTTGGTGAGTCAATAGAACCCTTTTACAGATAATTGTGATACCTTACAAAATTATGATTCTGGCAGAAGGTGACCATAGAAGTCATGTTGGAGGACCTAGAGATTTCTAGAGTGGTATCTCAGCTTAAAAATGTGTTTTATTCATTGTTTTTCACTTTTGCAGGGCTCCTGCACCCCTAAACCTAGCAAATGTGGAGGGATGGTTGTTTACCAGGCATGGACAAACTTGGGCCCTTCAGGTGTTTTGGACTTCAACTCCCACTGGATGTTAGGAATTGTGGGAGTTGAAATCTAAAACACCTGGAGGGCCCAAGTATACCAATTATTATTACTGCCGCTACTACTATTGGAAATCAGAACTGTTAGACTCAAAAATAACCCTCACTTGGGGTGATTCCACCATAAGTATAGCAGAGTGTGAGAAGCAAACTTCATAACCAGCAGAAACGTACGCGTACTGAGTCAGGATTAGCTTCCATTCAACAGGTTGGCACAGGATTGCAGCGTCACAACTTTAGGTTCAAAATTATTATTGAAGTAAAAAAGAAATCCATTCTAGATAGAAAAGGGTTTTGGAGCTAACTAGCTTACTAAGCTCATCTTCTAAGGAAAGTAAAAGGATAAAATATTTAAAGTATCCATGCATCTACATTTTGTCTGGAGAAAGGCAAAATGTGTCTGAAAAGATACCACCAATTTGTGAAGAAGCCACCAGTTTGTAACAATTTTGTAAAGGAGCCACGACTTTGTAAGGGCTTACTAAATTGATAGCGTAGCTAATAGCTAGTAATATTGATTTGGTCTTTCTTCAATGTGTAGTGTGACTTAACTTGGAAAGGATTTGTTACAGAGACCGGGCTTTATAAGAAACTGTAACAAGTTTATTGAAATGTAGCAGAAGCTTGATGGTTTCAATGTTTCTTAACTCTTAGAGGCACATATCTTCAGGGGTTACATTTATAACATTCCTTAAAACAACTCTGGAAAGGACTCTTCCTTCTACTAAACAGGTTTCAAACTTATTTTTCTTCAAACTGTATTTCTTTCCTTAATAGATTACTTCAGATACAAGCTTATTCTTTCTTTGTGATATTTCTGTTGCAATAAAGATTCTCACTGGGTTTCTCTCACCCCTTCTACTCATAAACTAACTACTAATATAAATAAGTCAACGACTTGTCTAAACAACCTAGGCTAAAAGCCAAAACCTTCCTGATTCTCACTACAGTAGAATCGGCCTTTCCCTGTAGTTTTTAAAGTACAGACTACCTTCCTGGTTCTCACTACTACAGAACCAGCCAGTCCTGCAGTTCACAGACTACAGACTGACCGTTTTAAAATGGCTGCCCTGCCAAGTGGCAGTTAGCTCTGCCCCTTTTCCATAGCAACCCAGCTCAAAGTGAGCTGAGCTGGCTACCATTCCCCCCCCCCCCCCCAGTTATGCAACTTTAAATACTTATCCTTTCAAACACCTATCTATAATTATACATAACTGCAGGTTAAAACTCACACTTCACCACAGTGTCCTTACTGGAAGGGAGACAAAGGCAGAGAGAGGAAATGGAAAATAACCACATGGCCAAAACCCAGGGAAATAAAAAAAAACACCAGAGATTCCATTGCTACATCTTCAAATGGGGGAGGAGATAGTGGCAAGCAAGAAGAGTAAAGACAAAGCCCCTTCTGAGAGAAGCATGCATAGAAATGTGGGGGAAGGAATCCCTCACTCTAATGCTACATCTAAGTCTAGCTACTCATCGAGGACTGGAGACTTGTGCAGTCCAGGAATGATACCCCATCATCATCCTAGACACTTGGGATGTGTCTGATGTGTGATCCAATACAAAAGCCAATGATCTTATTTGCTGTGTACTAACCTTGCTGTGTATCAAACAATACTTTTTTCTTATCTGCCTCTCCTCAAGGTGGGTTACAACATTAAAAATCCATCACTTCCAGTTTCCAAAAGCCTGATGGAAAAGCAGAGATTTCTTTCACTGCTGCCACAAGAACAGTAAGGAACTCTTTGATTCTATGATTCTATGAAGGAGCAATCCATGCCTTCCTGAGGAAGGAATACCAAAATCTGGAGGAGCTACCAAGAAGGCTTGTAGTGACTTTTGTTTGTTGTGGTGTTGGATAGTTTTAATAGAGATATAAGCTTTGAGTCTCCCTGTGGAGAGAAAAAGCAGGGTATAAATAAACATGATAATAAAAAGACAGGATGTAAGATTTCGGGCATAAAAACAAAGATGTGTATAAATGAAGGACATTTGGAAACAATTTGGTGTTAGCGTTGGAAAATCCACCAGAGCTGTTATAGTCACCATTGGGGAAATTACGGAGCTCTCGCTGGCGCAATGGGTTAAACTCTTGTGCCAACAGGACTGAAGACTGACAGGTCAGAGGTTCAAATCTGGGGGCAGCATGTATAAGCTCCCAATGTCAGCTCCAGCTCTCCATGCGGGAACATGAGAGAAGCCTCTCACAAGGATGGCGAAACATCAAAACATCTGGGCATGACTGAGCAGACGGCCAATTCTCTCACACCAGAAGTGATTTTCAGTTTCTCAAGTTGCTCCTGACACACACAAAAAATGGGGAAACTGAAAGAATTTGGTAAGGTTTTGAGATTAACAATCTAAGGATGAAGATGTGGACTAAAAGTATGAACACTGGAGAGCAAGCAGAATTTATGGCAAGACTTACAAATGACTCATAGGTAAGAATGGGGGTGAGACAACAAGAAGTGACAGAAATCTACTCCTCAGAAGGGAAATCCACTCCTGGAAGAGTTATTACCATGGGGGGAAAGTGTCTCCACTAAAGCTTTATCACCAATCCTTGTTTCCACAACAAGCCATTTTTTTCAGAATCCAATTCTCACAGGAACAGAAAGTGAAAGGCAATTTTCTGAACAGGGTCACAGACAGCAAAACAGACACCACAAACACTTCCTTATGTGATCCAAAGGATGGATAGATGAGAGATCGACAGACAGACAGACAGACAACTGGAGTTACACTTTTAAAATATACCTGTTTTGACTTACACAAATTCAGCTTAAGAACAAACCTACAGAACTTATTTTATTCATAACGTAGGGACTGCCTGTACTTCAATTAGGACAAACATCAATTGTATGTTATTTCAACATAATGACGTGAAGATTTGGCATGAATTTTTTTTAAAAAAGATTGGCAATAATTGAAGTTGTTACTATTGGAAAGGATTTCAAAGATAAAAATCAATGTTCTTCCTAGATTAGAAGTGAATACAAACAGCAAGAAAAGAAATAACAACAACACAACAACACTTTATTTATATTCCATCCTATCTCCCCAAGGGGATTCAGGGCGGATCACAGTACACATACACAGCAAACATTCAGTGCTGTTTTGGATCGACAGGACAGAGACAGACAGAACAGAAAGGAGGTGTGTTGTGTCAAAGTCCAGCTTTTTGACGCATTGGAGGTTGTGCTCGAATCCAGCCACGGGGAGTGCTGTCGTTCCACCCTCCTTCCTTTTGGTTGGGCATTTTCCGATCTTTTTCTTTATGGTGTCGTAAAATACCTCCCCTGCTTGTTTTAGCGGTACCTAATTTCTCTACTTACAGCTCAAGCTGTTTTCAAACTGCCTAGGTCAACAGTAACTTGGGCTGACAGTCAGGAGCTCACACCGACCTGGGGCTTCAAACTGGCAACCTTTCGGTTGGTAGATCTTATCATCGCTGGTGATTTGCCAGCTGTGCTAAAGTGAAACATTAAAAGGAACTTCCTGACAGTAAGGACAATGGAATATGCTGCTTGGGCATCTGGTGGAGTCTCCTTCTCAGGAGGTTTTTAAGCAGAGGCTGGATGGCCATTGTGTCTTCCTGCCTGGCAGAAGGGGGTTTGATTATGAATTCCTGCAAGGCAGACTGAGTGACCTTTGGGGTCTCTTCCATGATTCTGTAATTTTTTTTCCTATGTGTTGACTGACTATTCAGGAATTGATTGTATGGGCTTAATCTAATTAGAAATGACCAACCGGATGCTAAGATTTGTGTTGGATAATAAGAGTGTTGTTGGATGCATCCTTTGAGCATCCTTTGCAAGTTGGTCTCCAGCTGCTGTTTTTGCTGTTTGGTTAGGTGGGTGCCTTGGACCTCACCTGCTGCCTTCTTACCTGGCCAGGCTGCAAAAGGCATTGTGATGTAACCATGACCTCAGAGCCAGGCAAACCTTATATTTCAAGGTCTGGACGGAGAGGTTGTGCTCAGAGCGACCAACTAGACCATGGCATGGCCATCATCCCAGACCTCGATGATTCACTGGTTGTGCTGCTGGGATGTGTGGTCATTTACATCATCCAGTGGGCCATCAGAAATGTAAAGGCATACTGGGTAAGACGAAGAACTATTCGTTTGCATTATGGGTTGAGTTGAGTATTCTGGAAATCCAAATTGTGGCTGATAAGGTATATATAAACTTAGTTTTACATACATTTTCCAGAATATTGGGTATAAAAATATATTTATGCTATATGTATACAGCATACAGGAAAGACAAATAGGGTTTTTTGTGGTTAGCTTTCAATTCCATTTTTAAAATATCTCATTATGTATAAGTAAATATTCTAAAACAAGGGTGTCCAAACAAAGAGGGCCAGGTTTGGTGAGTGAAGGTGTATGGGGGCCAACTGTTCAACCTGACATTATTTGAGCCATTAACATGAAATGTGACTGAACTATTTTATGATTTTTTTTAATTGCAAGTGGCATATAAATAAACAGAAATAAATCTGAACAAATCACATAAAACCACATAAAATGAAGAAAAAAATCTGTCTGGAAAAACAAAACCTTTCAGGAAGATTGCACATATTTAGTTTCATTTGAAACATTACATATTGTAAACTTCTAAATTCAAAACAAATGAACAGTAAAATATCACTAACAGTTATAGAGGGAAAGTCATGCTACACCTCTCTTCTGACTTGGTCAGACCACACCTGGAATCACGCTGTGTCCAATTCTGGGCACTGGAATTGAAGGGAGATGTCGACTCTAAGCTGGAATGCATCCAGAGGAGGGTGACTAAAATGATCAAGGGTCTGGAAAACAAGCCCTGTGAGGAGTGGCTTCAAGAGCTGGGCATGTTTAGCCTGCAGAAGAGAAGGCAAATAACGCAGGTTATGGGGAGACATTGTCAAAATGGAGTTAACCAGGCTCATTAAAACAGATCGGCATGCAACTGAATCTTTAATTCCTGTTTTAAACCAGGACCTTCACTCCCTGGAACATCAGAGAGGATTTTCCTGAGGTCTCAGGTTTTGCTGATTTGGCAACCTTGCCCAGCTCTAGGAGGCAAAATACCCCAAATTAACCAGTTATCACTGCCTGAATATCAAGCAAAAAGTGGGTGCTAGAAACAATATCATACGAAAGCTTACTGGCACAACATGGGGATCACAACCAGACACAGTGAAGACCGGGATTGTGGCGCAGCTGGCTGAGTGTCAGCTGCATTAAGATCACTCTGACCAAAAGGTCATGAGTTCGAAGCCAGCCCGGGCTGGAGTGGGTGTCCAGCCATTGTGTAGCCCGTTGTCGACCTTTGCAACCCGAAAGACAGTTGCATCTGTCAAGTAGGAAAATAAGGTACCACCTTGTGTGGGAGGCTAAATTTAACTAATTTATGAGGCCATAAAGAAAAAAGACTCCGGGGAATGTGGAATGCGGAAGAACTTCATCGGTGTCGTTGATGGACGATGAAAAGCAGCAAATAGCCTCGGTGTATTTGTCTGTTAAATGTTGTTTGTCAAACTGGCATTGAATGTTTGCCATATATGTGTTTACTGTAATCCGCCCTGAGTCCCCTGCGGGGTGAGAAGGGCGGAATATAAGAACTGTAAATAAATAAATAAGTAAATAAATCTGCCTTTGTGCTATGCTACTCTGCTGCTGAGTATGCATGCCCAGTGTGGAACACATCTCACCATGCTAAAACAGTAGATGTGGCTCTTAATGAGACATGCCGTGTTATCACGGGGTGTCTGCACCCTACACCACTGGAGAAATCACACTGTTTAGCCGGTATCGCACCACCTAACATCCGCCGGGAAGTAGCAGCCAATAGTGAAAGGACCAAGGCAGAGACATCTCCAGCTCATCCCTTGTCTGGGTATCAGCCAGCATGTCAACGACTTAAATCAAGAAATAGTTCTCTAAGATCTACAGAGACACTAACTGGAACACCCCAGCAAGCGAGAGTCCAAAGTGGCAGGCTCAAACCCAGAATCTCAACCAATGGCTGATACCAAATGAGAGACTTCCCCCTGGGCACACAGAAGACTGGGCAACTTGGAAGGCGCTGAACAGACTGCGCTCTGGCACGACGAGATGCAGAGCCAACCTCAAGAAATGGGGCTACAAAGTGGAATCCACGACATGCGAGTGTGGAGAAGAGCAAACCACTGACCACCTGTTGCAACGCAACCTGAGCCCTGCCACATGCACAAGGGAGGACCTCCTTGTGGCAACCCCAGAGGCACTCCCAAGTGGCCAGATACTGGTCAAAGGACATTTAATCAACTACCAAGCTTGCAAATTCTGTGTTTTGCCTGTTTGTTTATTTGTTTTGTTCTGTTAGAAATGTAATACAATTGTCTGGCTGCCGCTGACACGATAAATAAATAAATACTAGTTATCAAAAATGTGCCTTTTATTTTATCTATGACAGGTTTCACCTCCTATTTGCCCTTGTCTGAAGAAGGAGCTGGAATTGCAGCAAAGAGAACATGCCACAGGACATATAGGTAAGCAATGCACCACAAGGTGATCTCTCCATTTATATTTTCTTTCTGTTGTGTGGCAGTTGGGGCCTGGCTCTTGCTGGTGGTGTAGTGATTTATCTCATGGTCCAGGTTCTTCCAGAACAGTCTCTATATCAGTGTTTCTCAACCTGGGGGTCGGGACCCCTGTGGGGGTCACGAGGGGGTGTCAGAGGGGTCACCAAAGACCACCAGAAAACATAATATTTTCTGTTGGTCGTGGGGGTTCTGTGTGGAAGGTTTGGTCCAATTCTATCATTGGTGGGGTTCAGAATGCTATTTCATTGTGGGTGAACTATAAATCCCAACAACTACAACTCCCAAATGGCAAGGTCTATTTTCTCCAAACTCTACCAGTGTTCACATTTGGCCATATTGAGTATTTGTGCCAAGTTTGGTCCAGATCCATCATTGCTTGAGTCCACAGTGTTCTCTGGATGTAGGTGAACTACAACTCCAAAAACTCAAGGTCCACCAGACCTTCCAGTATTTTCTCTTGGTCATGGGAATTCTGTGTGCCAAGTTTGATTCAATTCCATCATTGGTGGAGTTCAAAAGGCTCTTTGATTTTAGGTGAACTATAAATCCCAGCAACTCCAGCATTACCAAATGACAAAATCAATCACCCCCAACCCCACCAGTATTCAAATTTGGGTATATCGGGTATTTGTGCCAAATTTGGTCCAGTGACTGAAAATACATCCTGCATATCAGATATTTACATTACGATTCATAACAGTAACAAAATTATAGTTATGAAGTGGCAATGAAAATAACGTTATGATTGGGGGCCACCACAACATGAGGACCTATACTAAGGGGCCGCGGCATTAGGAAGGTTGAGAACCACTACTCTATATCAAGCATGGGCAAACAATTCCAGGCTGCACCAACCAGACTATAGTGTCAAGTGATGTAATAGTGCCTCTCTCTTCTGCTTTGGACAGACCTCACCTGGAATAACCTCCTGTCCAGTTCTGGGAAAGCAATTCAAGAAGGATATGGACAAACTGGACTGTGCCTGGAATAGCTGTCTTGAAATAGCTCAAGGGATGTCATGTAGAAGATTGAGGGTTTTTTTTCCTTCTGTTCAAAGATCTATGACATGCACCAATTGATTTAAATAAACAGGAAATAGATTCCACCTTAACATTGGGAGGTGCTGTTTGACAAGGGAACTAAAATGCCTTGAAGAGTGTTGAACCCTTTCTCTGTAACTTTAAACTGAAATTAGGTAGCCAAAGTTCATAGAATCATACAGTTGGAAGAGATCAGAAAGGCCATCCATTCCAACCCTCTGACATGCAGGAAAAAAACTATCAAAGCACTCCTGACTAATGGCCATCCAATCTCTGCTTAAAAACCTCAAAAAATGGAAACTCCGCCACATTCACAAGCCCTACATTCCCCTGTCAAATGCTCTTGCCATCAATAAGGTTTCCCTGTAGTTTGAATCAATTGCTCCAATGTGTCCAAGTCTCTGGAGCAGCAGAAAATAAGCCTGCTCCCTCTTCAATATGACATGATTTCCAATATTTAGATGTGGTCGTCAGATCCTCCTCTCAACCTTCTCTTCTCCCAACCAAATATCCCCAGCTTTCTAAGCTGCTCCTCAGAGGGATTCATGATTTCCAGACCGTTGACCATTCTGGTTGCCCTTCTCTGGACACAAGCATCCTGAGCTCTGAGGATCACCTGGGAAGGAATCCCACTGGAGCATTGCAGCACACCCAAATACCTGAGAGTCACTCTAGACCGTGCTCTGACCTAGAAGAAGCATTGTCTGAACATCAAGCAAAAAGTGGGTGCTAGAAACAATATCATACGAAAGCTGACTGGCACAACCTGGGGATCACAACCAGGCATAGTGAAGACATCTGCCCTTGCGCTTTGCTACTCTGCTGCTGAGTATGCATGCCCAGTGTGGAACACATCTCACCAGACTAAAACAGTGGATGTGGCTCTTAATGAGACATGCCACATTATCACGGGGTGTCTGCGCCCTGCACCACTGGAGAAATTACACTGTCTAGCCGGTATTGCTCCACCTGACATCTGCCGGGAAGTAGCAGCCAATAGTGAAAGGACCAAGGCATCAGCCAGCACGTCAATGACTTAAATCAAGAAATAGTTTTCTAAGATCTACAGAGACACTCACTGGAACACCTCAGCAAGCGAGAGTCCAAAAGTGGCAGGCTCAAACCCAGCACCTCAATCCATGGGTGATACCAGATGAGAGACTCCCCCCTGGGCACACAGAAGACTGGGTGACTTGGAAGGCACTGAACAGACTGTAATTTGGCACCACGAGATGCAGAGGCAATCTTAAGAAATGGGGCTACAAAGTGGAATCCATGACATGCGAGTGTGGAGAAGAGCAAACCACAGACCACCTGCTGCAATGCAACCTGAGCCCTGCCACATGCACAATGGAGGACCTCCTTGCGGCAACACCAGAGGCACTTCAAGTGGCCAGATACTGGTCAAAGGACATTTAATCAACTACCAAGCTTTCAACTTCTGTGTTTTGACTGTTTGTTTGTTTGTTTTTGTTAAAAATGTCTGGTTGCTGATGACACGATAAATAAATAATAAATAAATAAATTCTCTGGACACCTTCTGGTTTGTCCATCTCTTTCTTGAATGATGGCCCCTAGAACTGGACAGAGGGTTATTCCAGGGGAGGTCTGACCAAAGCAGAAGAGAGTGGGACTATGACTTCCCTTGATCAAGGCACTGTGCTGCTATGGATGTAGCCTAGGATTGTCTTGGCTTTTTCAGTTGCTGCATCACACCTTTCTTGTGTCTCTCTTCTTTGCAGGGTCATTGACAACAGACAGGAGTTATTACACCACCACAAGCTCAGAAGGAAGTTGGACCATATCTACAAAAACAGAAAGGAGGTAAGTCATCCCTTGCTTTCACCTTGCAGTCTTCTTATGTGCTGTTTGCTCCTGCTACAGAATGGCCTGTTGCCCAAAAGCCTTTCTGTGTCCTTCTCTGACGAGGCAAAGGCAAACTCACTGGAAATGCAGGAGAAAAAGAAATGAGAGGAAAACTGTAACAGCTGGAAGGCCCTTGGAGTAGCAGTTTCCCTTTCCAATAACTGACCACTTCATCACATTTACTAAATTCCATTGAATGCTACACTTAAAATATGGTATGCCACTGGGTTCATCACATTAGGTTGGATTCAAGTGTAGGGTAGATCCAGCTGTTTGGTCAGTTGGATGGCATTCATTGCTCTCAGGTTTAAAAAGAAAAATTTCCCCAATTTGTGGGAGGGGAAATTGTGGGAGGAGCCAAAAGTACCCTTGTTAGAGAAAGCATCAAGTTTGCAGATGACACCAAATTGGGAGGGATAGCCAATACTCCAGAGGACAGGAGCAGGATTCAAAACTATCTTAACAGATTAGAGAGATGGGCCAAAACTAACAAAATGAAGTTCAACAGTGACAAATGCAAGATACTCCACTTTGGCAGGAAAAACAAAATGCAAAGATACAGAATGGGGGACAATGCCTGGCTTGAGAGCAGTACGTGTGAAAAAGATCTTGGAGTCCTCGTGGACAACAAGTTTAACATGAGCCAACAATGTGATGTGGCGGCAAAAAAAGCCAATGGGATTTTGGCCTGCATCAAGAGGAGCATAGTGTCTAGATCTAGGGAAGTAATGCTACCCCTCTATTCCGCTTTGGTTAGACCACACCTGGAATATTGTGTCCAATTGTGGGCACCACAATTCAAGAGAGATATTGACAAGCTGGAATGTGTCCAGAGGAGGGCGACTAAAATGATCAAGGGTCTGGAGAACAAGCCCTCTGAGGAGTGGCTTAAGGAGCTGGGCATGTTTAGCCTGAAGAAGAGAAGGCTGAGAGGAGATATGATAGCCATGTATAAATATGTGAGAGGAAGCCACAGGGAGGAGGGAGCAAGCTTGTTTTCTGCTTCCTTGGAGACTAGGACGCGGAACAATGGCTTCAAACTACAAGAGAGGAGATTCCATCTGAATATGAGGAAGAACTTCCTGTCTGTGAGAGCCGTTCAGCAGTGGAACTCTCTGCCCCGGAGTGTGGTGGAGGCTCCTTCTTTGGAAGCTTTTAAACACAGGCTGGATGGCCATCTGTCAGGGGTGATTTGAATGCAATATTCCTGCTTCTTGGCAGAATGGGGTTGGACTGGATGGCCCATGAGGTCTCTTCCAGCTCTTTGATTCTATGATTCTATGATTACCTTTTGCTCACCAAGTGTTTAATTTGCCAGAACAATTTGTTTCTTAAAAATATCCTTACTAGGACCTTTCTTTCCCTTTCCTTTCTTTCCTTCCCTTCCTTCTGTGATATTTCTGTGCCTTGTGTTGCATGGGAAAGCCAAGAGATAAGGATTATTATTAATAGTATTACTTTATTGACACAAAAACACAGTATGTCACAGCAAATGAGATCTATATGCTGTATTTCGTATCACAAAATCACAAGTCGAACACTTCCAAGGGTCTGGAACCATGTGATGTATTTTCGAATGATGCACACAGATCCAAGTAAGGTGGCCTTTTGCAGTTCACAGATTGTGATATTGTCAATTTTGATTGTTTTCAAATACCAGCTAAGAACTTTTGGCACGGCACCCAGTGTGCCCAGTGGGACCACCTGTGCTGGTTTATGCCAGAGCCTTTGCAGTTCAATTTAGAGGTCCTGATAATGGCTGAGTTTTTCCTCTTGTTTTTCCTCAATGAGACTGTCACCTGGTATGGCGACATCAATAATCCAAACTTTTTTCTTTTCCACAATCGTGATGTCTGGGTGTATTGTGTTCCAAAACTTTGTCAGTCTGGAATGCAGTCCCACAGTATTTTAGCTTATGTCAACTTATATCACTTATGGAATTTATGTCACAAGTACCACCTACTAGAAGTAAAGAATTGGTGGGATCATAAACCTGCAAAGGTAGTGGAAAATGAACATGCAAAAATTATTATTATTATTATTATTATTATTATTATTATTATTATGCCAGCTGTGCAGTACTGGAAGTTATAGTTTCCCAAGGTCCATACCCTTCTCTGAGTGCATTTACACTATGGAATGAATGCTCTTGGACTTCACTTTAAATACCATAGCTATGCGGTCCTGGGAGTTATAGTTTTCCAGGTCCATACTCTTTTCTTTGGGGAAGCCAAGATCGTTGCTTTCTCTCCCTCCCTCCCTTCCTTCTTGAATGGAAGACACGTAACAGCTGACATTTTAAAGACAGGAGGTTTTTTCCTCACTAAAAATACAGGGGAGGGATGGTGGGCTCTGCCTAGATTACAGTGTGATGGTAAATCTACTGAAAGAATGCTGAGTACAACTGTATAACACAGATACATTTAACAATGTGATGAAGGTAGGGAGATAATCTGTTTTGTTTCAAAACTGAGTCAGACTGAGCTCTACTCTACCAAACACTTCCCCACTTCAACGTGATGGAATCCTGAGTTAAATAAATTTCAGTGCTTTGCCCTCTACTTTATCATTTTGTGTGAACACGGGCACTTTCCTTCATTGGTTTGTTGAGAGAAGAGCAACTAAGAAAAATAGATTTGTGTTCAAAAGTCATAGAACAAGGAACCTTTGTGGGATGGCCATCTCCCTTCTGATTCCTTCTGCAGCCAAACCATGAAATGTCATCCCAAGGGTCACGCTACTTTTCTTTAATGATGTTCACTTCTTTTGAAAACACATATTTTTGTGTTCCTCATTGACTTTTGCCGCCACATCACATTGTTGGCTCATTGTGTCCAATTCTGAACACCACAGTTCAAGAGAGATATTGACAAGCTGGAATGTGTCCAGAGGAGGGCGACTAAAATGATCAAGGGTCTGGAGAACAAGCCCTATGAGGAGTGGCTTAAGGAGCTGGGCATGTTTAGCCTGAAGAAGAGAAGGCTGAGAGGAGATATGATAGCCATGTATAAATATGTGAGAGGAAGTCACAGGGAGGAGGGAGAAAGCTTGTTTTCTGCTTCCCTGGAGACTAGGACGCAGTGGAACAATGGCTTCAAACTACAAGAGAGGAGATTCCATCTAAACATGAGGAAGAACTTCCTGACTGTGAGCCATTCAGCAGTGGAACTCTCTGCCCCGGAGTGTGGTGGAGGCTCCTTCTTTGGAAGCTTTTAAACAGAGGTTGGATGGCCATCTGTCAGGGGTGATTTGAATGCAATATTCCTGCTTCTTGGCAGGGGGTTGGACTGGATGGCCCATGAGGTCTCTTCCAACTCTTTGATTCTATGATTCTATGATTTAGGAGTCTGATGCAGACTGCACCCAATGGAACTGACTTGTATCTTTTTCTTTTTGATCATTCCCCTTCTTGTATTGTCGAAGGCTTTCATGGCTGGAATCACTAGGTTCTTGTGGGTTTTTTCGGGCTATAGAGCCATGTTCTAGAGGCATTTCTCCTGACGTTTCGCCTGCATCTATGGCAAGCATCCTCAGAGGTAGAGGTCTGTTGGAATTAGGACAATGGGTTTATATATATCTGTGGAATGGCTGGGGTGGGGCAAGGAGCTCTTCCCTGCTGCAGTTAGGTGTGAATGTTCAGCTGATCACCTTCATTAGCATTTGAAGGCCTGCCTGCGCCTGGGAAAATCTGCTGCTGGGAGGTGTTAATCTGTGCCTGGTTTTTTCCTCTCTGTTGTTTAGCTGTTATAATTTTAGAGTTTTTTAATACTGGTAGCCAGATTTTGTTCATTTTCATGGTCTCTTCCTTTCTGTTGAAATCGTCCACATGCTTGTGGATTTCAATGGCTTCTCTGTGTAGTCTGACATGGTGGTTGTTGGTGTGGTCCAGCATTTCTGTGTTCTCAAATAATATGCTGTGTCCAGGCTGGTTCATCAGGTGCTCTGCTATGGCTGACTTCTCTGGTTGAAGGAGTCTGCAGTGCCTTTCATGTTCCTTGATGCGTGTCTGGGCGCTGCGTTTGGTGGTCCCTATGTAGACTTGTCCACAGCTGCATGGTATACGGTAGACTCCTGCAGAGGTGAGAGGATCCCTCTTGTCCTTTGCTGAACGTAGCATTTGTTGGATTTTCTTGGTGGGTTTGTAGATTGTTTGTATGTTGTGTTTCCTCATCAGCTTCCCTATGCGATCAGTGGTTCCCTTGATGTATGGTAGGAACACTTTTCCTCTGGGTGGATCTTCGTCTTTACTCTCG
The DNA here is from genome assembly GCF_037176765.1 of Anolis sagrei. NCBI lineage: Eukaryota > Metazoa > Chordata > Lepidosauria > Squamata > Anolidae > Anolis > Anolis sagrei. The sequence goes on along the minus strand of NC_090021.1, from coordinate 8,645,709 downwards.
TGGCTTGTTCTTGGTCTTGCAGCCCTTCTGATGTCTGAGGTGGAGTCTCCATTGGCCTGGAGAGCCCAGTTGCGGTGGTTCAGTTCATCTTGGAGGAGGTGGGGTTCGCAGATTCTTTTTGCACGGTCTGCCAAGGCTTTAATGGGGCTTCTTTTTTGACTTGGGTGATGGTTGGAGTTTTTATGTAGATATCTATCTGTGTGTGTGGGTTTTCTGTAAACGGTGTGACCCAATTGTTGATCTGGTTTGCGGATGACTAGGACATCTAGAAAAGGCAGTCTTCCTTCATTTTCTTTTTCCATGGTGAACTGGATGTTTGGGTGGATGCTGTTAAGATGGTCCAGGAACCTGTTGAGTTCTTCTTCTCCATGGCTCCAAATGGTGAAGGTGTCATCCACATATCTGAACCATATCGTGGGCTTTTTGGTTGCTGTCTCCAGGGCTTGTTTTTCAAAGTGTTCCATGTAGAAGTTAGCTATGACCGCATCACCATCTACGAACCCACACGCTCGCTCCGGTCATCTGGGGAGGCCCTGCTCGTGATCCCACCCACGTCGCAAGCGCGCTTGGTGGGGACACGTGACAGGGCCTTCTCTGTGGCGGCCCCCCGACTTTGGAACGCCCTCCCAAAAGAGCTCAGACAAGCCCCCACTCTAGCCGTCTTCAGAAGGAACCTAAAAACTTGGCTGTTCCGTTGTGCCTTCCCAGACTAGGAATCCCCACCCAAGCCCTAGTAGCACCTTAGCATAACAAATTGTCACTGCACATCGCACTTTTAACCCTACGTGCCTCCTGCCATTCAGCACTTTTAACCCTTGTACCCCAGTGCGCCGGCCGAACCAGTTTTTAATAATGTCCTGATGTACTGTCTTTGTTGTTATTCTGCTTATTGCTTGATTTGCTTAGTATTGTGGTGTTATATTATTTTGCTTATTGTTTGATTTGCCTTGTTGTTGTGATGTTATACTTTCTACTGTATTGTGTTGAGGCTTCGGCCTGTGTAAGCCGCATCGAGTCCTCCGGGAGATGCTAGCGGGGTACAAATAAAGTTAATAATAATAATAATAATAATAATAATAATATGACTGGGCTGAGAGGGCTCCCCATAGCTACTCCATCTTTCTCCTTCTTGTTTTCCTTTCTCAGGATCCCACCGTCGAGATCCAACACCTCCCTGGACTCTGTCCTCTCCCTCTACAGCTGGGCTCCTCCATCCTCAAGCAGGCCAAGCAAGATCCTGCGCTATGTTTCCAGGACCTCTTTGGAGTCTACTGTGTCCATCAGCAGCTGGACTGAAGCATCTGCAGGTGATGTGTCCTTTGGCAGAGCGTCATCCAGAGCAGCAGCCTCTCTGGTCCTTGCGGAGCATGCTCTGCCTTTGCTACTGTGCCAGAGCAGGGTGACGTCCAGGCAGCTCTGCCAGAGGCCCTCCTCCTATCCCTACATCAATGTTTATCTGCAGTCAAACGAGCAGAAGAGGCAATTGGCAGAATCCACGCTCCGGTCTTCCTCCAGATTGGCCCCTACTGCTGTTCCCTCCTTGCAACCCACCACCAAACACAAGCAAATCCCACCCTACCTGCAAGAACGAGGTTGGAGGATTGGTTTTCTGGACTATAAACAACAGGAGCTGCTAGAATGGCACGCCCGCAAGAAGAGTCAAGGGAAGGTTGCACCTCCATCTCACCGGGCCTCAAGCACAGGACCCAGCCGCTCGACAGCCGTCCCCAACAAACCACACCGGAGCAGGGTAGAGCCCAAACAATCTCTCCAAAGATCCCAGTCTCATCAACATGGGGATTTTAATGAAAAGCAGAATTTGCTGGAGTGGGGCAGCCATGAGGGATCTCGAGCAAAGGATGCAAAGCCAGTGCATAGGGTCTCTAGCAGAGAAGGCAAGACCCTGGCTGCCACTGCCAATGTCTCAAACAGGGATGTGTTGGGGCTCCATCACCCTCCCCAGAAACTGCACTTCTTCTCCCACATTGATTTCAAGTTGCACCTGGAAGAGCTGCATAGGCAATGGGAGAGGCCTCCACACCAGCCTGGCTCCACGCGGAAACCGAGCCCTGCCGTACCTTCCTTGCATTCCACCGGCAGAACGCAAGGCAACGAAATCCACTTCCAGGGCTGTGGGAGGAGGATCAGTTTCCTGAGCTTCAAAGAACAGGAGCTGCTGGAGTGGAACGTATATAAGAAACAGCAGAAGAAGAATGCAAAACCATCACAGCGCGCCGCTAGCCCTGCTGCCAAGAAGCCTGAGGTGACCCACAGTTATCGGCCACACCAGACTGGGTTGGGGCACCAACATCCACCCCAGAAGCGACATTCCTATTCCCAAATTGACTCCAGTAAGAAGGAGATGCATGGGCAACGCAAGACACCCATCCCTAAGTTTCGCCCTTCATCTGAAAGGATCCCCACGACTGCCTCCTCCCAACCAGCCATTAAAGACAAAGGCAGTCTGGCCCATTTTCAAGGATACGGGGATGTAATTGATTTTCTAAGCTATCAGGAGCAGGAATTGCTGTCCTATGAAGTTCATAAGGAACATGAAGAAAAGAAGAAAATGCCATCTCACCAGAGCTCTAGGCTAAGAGCCAAAGCTAAGAGCCAAGCTGATGCTTTTCAGAGTTGGCAGCTGCACTATACCCGGCTGAAGCCCTCACAGGTTCATCGGAAAGCCCACTCTTGTCCCTCCACGGGAATCTTTGATGAGTGGGTGTTGCATGACTGGAACATCTACAAGAAGCATGGAGTGCTGAAGGACATGGCAGTATTACCCCGGGCCTCCAAGGCTGAGAGGCAAGGAGCCACACGGCGGTCCGGTTCCAAGACCAGACTGGTCCCGGATGCTGCTGTTCCTTTATATGTGGAAAGCAAAGCCAGCCCTGCTCACCTTCAAAAACATGGCAACAGGAATGGGGATTTGGACCACGAGGAATGGCAGTTACTTGCCTGTAATGTCCACAAGGAACAGAAGGAAAAGTCCCCGTCACACCAGGTCTCCAATAGAGCAGGGGTAATACCCACACCCCAGTCTGAACCTGTGCCTATATTGATAGCCGCTTCTCCTTCCTTGCACCCTTCTGGCAAAGGCACAAGCATCCCTGTCCCTCTTCAGGATGTTCTCAGAGAAATTGGGGTCCAGAACCTTACTGAGGTCTCTCCAGATGAGATACTATGGTGCCTAAGCCAACAACCTCCCAAAGCTCCCAGTCCCAAGGCCAATCCATCAGACCCTTCCCTGCCTTCTCGCATCTTGGAGTCTGTGGACAGGAAGCAAGCCATGCGGGACCTGCGCATACGCCTGGCCCGGGGTGTTGAGAAGGGGTGCAAAGGGCCCTGCGTGGAGTACCCCGTCTGCCTGCAGTGTGGCTGCTGTAGCCCATCTTGCTCCCACCCTCGTGTGAAGCAGAGCCCTTCCCTCGTGGTCTACCCCCGGCTGCGAGTTCACAAAGGGGAGGTTCACCTGGCTCTGGGTTTCATGCTGAAGGTCAAACGGAGTGAAGGTAAGAAGTGGGGCCTGGGGGAAGGTGAGGATGTCACCAAGATGGTGAAGGTCAGGAAGCATCCTCCCAAGAGAGAGAAGAGTAGAGAACGCACGACCAAGACAGGAACAGAGAGAACGCAGCACCGACCTAGAGAAGAGCACAGAAAGGGTCGGGAAACTCCACACCAGCATCCTAACCTGAAGAAGTCACGTTCTCCAGCTCGGCAGCACTCTGCAGAAAGAGGAACACAGGACCAACTGAGAGAAGAGCACAGAAAGGGTCGGGAAACACCACGCCACCATCCTGACCTGAAGAAGTCACGTTCCCCAGCTCGGCAGCACTCTGAAGAAAGTGGAACACAGCACCAACTGAGAGAAGATCGCAGAAAGGGTCGAGAAACACCACGCCACCATCCTGACCTGAAGAAGTCACGTTCCCCAGCTCAGCAGCGTTCTGCAGAAAGAGGAACGCACCACCAACTGAGAGAAGATCACAGAAAGGGTCGGGAAACACCTCACCAGCATCCCGGCCTGAAGAAGTCACGTTCTATAGCTCAGCAGCATTCTGCAGAAAGAGGAAGGAATATGGTAGAGCAGTCTTCTTCCAGAGCACGGAGGGTGAGCTTTTCAGCCAACAATAAGCCATCTCCGAAACCATCCAAGCAAGCCACAAAGCCATCACAACATCCACACTCCCAGAGGTCCACCTCTGGAGAAAGAAGGCCACACCAGGTCATGCCCCACAAGCAGCAACTCACCTTTCTGCAACGGCTGCTCTTTTACCTGAATTATACATGGACCAATCCGACGGTGAAGGAAGAGAAGAAGCTGCCCAGGAAGCAGAGCCCCGTGTCCTCCTCCCAGAAGCCACACTCCTCCAGGAGCCATTCTGAAAGAGGAGTTGTGCCCAAGAGGAAATCCACACATAAGTAGATCCCCTCCCGGTCCAAGCAAGGATGTTCCCACTGTCACCAAAGTATTTCCCCACAAGACCCAAATGAAAAGTCTTCTCCGCCTCCCAAGAAAAAGGACCACCACCATCATCACCATGCAAAGTCAACATCTCCTGTGAGCAGAAAGCAACCGTCAAGAAAATTGTTCCTGGCACAATTAAGTGATTGAAGAAAACCTTCTCCAAGCAAACCAGCTGGCATGAACCAGGGTACTTTCTAGGAAACGGTTGCGATCCATCACTCCGATGTGTTTTCTTTTCATGTCTGAAAGATATTTTAATGCTTAAGATGTGTAGCAAAACAATTCCTCATGTGTACAAAAGGACACGAAAGACTAGAATGAAGTACAACAGGAATGGAAAGTGCTCTGAGTTGGGGAACCTCCAATCAACATGTACTAGGAGTAGAAGCTGAAACTACTAGAAAATGCACTTACTAAAACTCAGAGGTTGTGTTTTCCCCACCCACAAAATATACTCTGTTCTTGGGTTTCATGAGGTGAATTATAAATTTTCAAACTATCGCAATCTCAATGGCTTAAGTATTTTGTGCATCAACATTTAAATTGCCCAGCACACAGTGCAATCTCTTATCTACTTACTTACTTACTTAGGCGATCCCTCGTTGTCCAAGTAGGATAATCCTCCAGGGTGGGTCCGTAGGTGACTATGGAGCCCTATTTTTGATCTGCATCTTCTCCCACAGTGAGGGCATTGGTTTCCAGGTGGAAGGCGGTCCCAGTCGGGGTTGGCTTGATGCGCCTTCCTCTTGGCACATTTCTCTCTTTTGCCCTCCATTCGTGCCTCTTCAAATTCTGCAGCACTGCTGGTCACAGCTGACCTCCAGCTGGAGCGCTCAAGGCCAGGGCTTCCCAGTTCTCAGTGTCTATGCCAGAGTTTTTAAGGTTGGCTTTAAGCCCATCTTTAAATCTCTTTTCCTGCCTGCCAACATTCTGTTTTCCATTCTTGAGTTCAGAGTAGAGCAACTGCTTTGGGAGACGGTGGTCAGGCATCCAGACAACGTGGCCGGTCCAGCTGAGTTGTTGGTGGAGGACCATCACTTCAATGCTGGTGGTCTTTGCTTCTTCCAGCACGCTGACGTTTGTCCGATTTTTTGGAGGTAGCACTGATGGAATCGTTCCAGGAGTTGCATGTGACGTCTGTAGACAGTCCACGTTTCGCAGGCGTATAGCAGGGTTGGGAGGACAATAGCTTTATAAACAAGCACCTTGGTATCCGTACGGATGTCCTGGTCCTCAAACACTCTCTGCTTCATTCAGAAAAATGTTGCACTCGCAGAACTCAGGTGGTGTTGTATTTCGGTGTCAATGTTGACTTTGGTGGAGAGGTGGCTGCCAAGGGAGCGGAAATTGTCAACATTTTCTAATGTTACACCATTAAGCTGTATCTCTGGCATTGGAGAGGGACTGGCTGGTGACTGCTGGAAGAGAACTTTGGTTTTCTCGATGTTCAATGACAGGCCTAGCTTCTCGTATGCTTCTGTGAAGGTTTAGGTCTTCTTCTGACAATCTCTTATCTACAGACTTGATATCCACAACTTCAGCTTTCTACTTCCTCTAGATGTAGTTTTTTGTGGGCCTCTGTAGGTCCTTCAGTGTGATTTTATGGGATGATTCCAGACCAGGTATAGAGTTTGTTAATATCAGTGGCTTCACTTGCTTGGAACATATCTTCAGAGGTTGTTCTTTATTCTTATACCCTACCCCCATCTCCCCAAATGGGACAAGAAGTCCAAAAGACATAAAAGCCAAAACAATCCATAAAACACAACTTTTTAAAATAGACACATCATAAAATACAACAGCCAAGATGAAACAGAATAGAACAGCTTACATTGGAGCTCCACCAGACCAGGTTCAACAAAAAACAATGACCAAGATTTCTGAAATGGTCATGACCAAGCTATAAAAGGGCTGGGCAAGGGATAGCCCAAATAGCGTGCCATAGGGCTAGGGAAGTGGATGAAGTGCAAATCAGAGTACTATATGGGTTGTTGTAGGTTTTCCGGGCTTTTATGGCTATGTTCTAGAACCATTCTTTCCTGACGTTCCACCTGCATCTATGGCAGGCATCCTCAGAGATTGTAAGCCTTCGACAATACAGAGTACTGTCTGGTGACTTAGGGACTGGGCATATATCACTGGGGACTAATCCAGTGGTTCGCAACCTGGGGGTCGGGACCCCTGTGGGGGTCACGGGAGGGTTTCAGAGGGGTCGCCAAAGACCATCCAAAAACATAGTATTTTCTGTTGGTCATAGGGGTTCCATGTGGGAGGTTTGGCCCAATTCTATCATTGGTGGGGATCAGAATGATCTTTTATTGTAGGTGAACTATAAATCCCAGGAACTAAAACTCTCAAATGCCAAGGTCTATTTTCCCCAAACTCCACCAGTGTTCATTTGCATTGGTCATGTTGAGTATTCATGGCAAGTTTGGTCCAGATCCATCATTGTGTGAGTCCACAGTGCTCTCTGGATGTAGGTGAACTACAACTCCAAACCTCAAGGTCAATGCCCACCAAACCCTTCCAGTATTTTCTGTTGGTCAAGGGAGTTCTGTGTGGCAAGATTGGTTCAATTCCATTGATGGAGTTCATAATGCTCTTTGATTGTAGGTAAACTATAAATCCCAGCAACTACAACTCCCAAATGACAACATCAACCCCCTGCCAACCCCACCAGTATTCAAATTGGGGCATATCACATATTTGTGCCAAATTTGGTCCAGTGAATGAAAATACATCCTGCATATCAGATATTTATATTATGATTCACAACAGTAGCAAAATTATAGTTGTGAAGTAGCAACAAAAATAATATTGTGGTTGGGGGTCACCACAACATGAGGAACTGTATTAAGGGGTCGTAGCATTAGAAAGGTTGAGAACCACTGGACTAATCAGTCCTGAATGCTTGCTGGAACATCCAGGTTTTCAAATCCCCATGAGAGGATTTGAAAACCTTCTAAAAACAAGACTTGTCTACAGAAAGGTTGGTGCTCAGGAGGGAAGCTCTGAGTTCTGGAGACCTGCTTGGCCCTGGGAATGCACTGGGTGATCTTGGGTAAGTCCAACTCAGCCTTTGATGAAGGCAAACCTTCTCTGAATAAATCTTTCTAAGTAACCCCAGTGATATGACTGCCTTAGGGTCAAAAGAAGTTGGAAACAACTTGAAGGTACCCAACAACAAAGCAAATCACCCAAGCAATGGGATTGGTAAAGATCTGCATGGAAATGTTTCACCTATCATTAACACCAAATGATTGGGGGGGGGGGGGGGGCTGCAAAATTTTGACAGCAAGGAAAGCTGACCCAAATATGACCCAACAATTGTACGCTGGGATCTTCCTTTATTTCCAAGAACAGATGTTTTCCCTAAATTATCCTGAAATGGAATTTGGGTATATAATACCCTGTTTCCCCTAAAAGAAGACATATCCATCAAATAAGCCATAGCAGGATTTCTAAGCATTTGTGCAATATAAGCCATACCCTGAAAATAAGACATAGTGATAAGCGTGGCTATGCAGCATATAAGGTCAGCTCCCCGTCAGGTACTGGTCGCTCTATGCATGCTGCAAGCTGAGGCCTAGAGGGAGACATAGAAAATAAAAGTTGTCTCAGTGAGGTGAGGAGCAGGATACTCTGCTTTAGGTATTGTGTTTTCTCAGGGGAAAGAAGTAAAGCTGTGGTTGACATTTTACACAGCACTATGGGTCTCTCTCCTCCGGCACCAACCAGCAGCAGACTGTGGGTCTCTCTCACCCCTCACAAACACTAGTAAAGCTGGGTTGTTGTAGGTTTTTTCGGGCTGTATGGCCATGTTCTAGAGGCATTCTCTCCTGATGTTTTGCCTGCATCTATGGCAAGCATCCTCAGAGGAAGTGAGGTCTGTTGGAACTAGGAAAAGGGGTTTATATATCTGTGGAATGACCAGGGTGGGACAAAGGACTTTTGTCCGCTGGAGCTAGGTGTGAATGTTTCAACTGACCACCTTGATTAGCATACAATGGGTTGACTGTGCCTGGAGCAAACTTATGTTGAGAGGTGATTAGATGTCCTTGTTTGTTTCCTCTCTGTTGTTGTGCTGTTGTAATTTTAGAGTTTTTTTAATACTGGTAGCCAGATTTTGTTCATTTTCATGGTCTCTTCCTTTCTGTTGCAATTGTCCACATGCTTGTGTATTTCAATGACTTCTCTGTGTAGTCTGACATGGTGGTTGTGAGAGTGGTCCAGCATTTCTGTGTTCTCAAATAAAATGCTGTGTCCAGGTCATCTAATCACCTCTCAACAAAAGTTTGCTCTAGGCACTGTCAGGCCATTATATGCTAATCAAGGTGGTCAGTTGAAACATTCACACTTAGTTCCAGTAGACAAGAGTCCTTTGTCCCACCCTGGTCATTCCACAGATATATAAACCCATTTTCCTAGTTCCAACAGAAATCACTACCCCTGAGGATGCTTGCCATAGATGCAGGCAAAACGTCAGGAGAGAATGCCTCTAGAACATGGCCATATAGCCCGAAAAAACCTACAGCAACCCAGTGATTCCAGCCATGGAAGCCTTCGACAATACATTAATCAGACCTTCACATTTGGGAGTTTGACTGTTGGGGGTTTGACTATTCATGGAATTGGTCAATATGGTCTGTATAGAGAGACCTAGGCATTTGTAGGTCCTCCAAAGTCATTCTACATTGCCATTGTTACCGCATATATATTTTTCGTGCTCTGCTTTTCTCAGTCGAGACCAGTACGTCTGCATTTCCCATCCTCGGCTTATACGTTTTCCCAGGTTTTTGTGATAAAATTAACTGCCTCGGCTTATATTCGCGTCGGATTATACTCGAGTATATACAGTAATTAAAATCGCTTTAAAACAAGTGAGTACAAATAATAATAAATAATATATAATAAACTTTATTTATACCCCGCCACCATCTCCCCCAATGGGGATTCGGGGTGGCTTACATGAGGCCAAGCCCAAACAACAAATTACAACAAAGTAAAACCAAGAATACAAACAACAAGCAACAACATCATAATTACATAATAATAAAAGAAAAAACATATAAATACATTAGCAATATAAAATTACAATCTCAGTGACAATGGGCAGGCCACGTGCAGAATAAAATGATTAAAAACTCGGGTGAGATAAAAGGAGGAGCAGGTTATTTACAAGGGGAGCTCAATTAAAAAACAGGGTTTTGGAACCAGCTTTCCCATGGGGGGGGGGGGGGGGACATGGACTCCAATGACTCCAATGACTCCAAAAAGGGTTAAAAGCAATTGAAACACCATACAGCAAAACCTAGTTCATTCTGAAAATGTTCCTGTTTTGTAAATTCTATGGTCCACTTCTACAGAGTTGTGCTGGAGAACACAGAGACAACTAGAGGAGTGCAATATTCTCCTTGAGGGAGAGTTAGTATCACAGATGCTTCATGGAGGAAGGCAAGGACACAGAGAGAGCAATGAAAGCAGACGAGACTCCAGAGAGCAACAGAAAGGTCATGGGATGCATCAGGAGAACAGTTGTGAACAAACAAGAAGTTCTCATAAACATGATGTGCCTAAATTCCTGGAGAGCAGCATGCAATCTTACTGAAGCTGAGTTATCCTTATCCAGAATGAGGAGATCCAAAATGCTCCATAATTGGGTTGCAGTGAGTTTTCTGGGCTGTATGGCCATGTCCCAGAAGCATTCTCTCCTGAACATGGTCATACAGCCCAGAATCATAGAATCATAGAATCAAAGAGTTGGAAGAGACCTCATGGGCCATCCAGTCCAACCCCCTGCCAAGAAGCAGGAATATTGCATTCAAATCACCCCTGACAGATGGCCATCCAGCCCCTGTTTAAAAGCTTCCAAAGAAGGAGCCTCCACCACACTCCGGGGCAGAGAGTTCCTCTGCTGAACGGCTCTCACAGTCAGGAAGTTCCTCCTCATGTTCAGATGGAATCTCCTCTCTTGTAGTTTGAAGCCATTGTTCAAACTACGTCCTAGTCTCCAAGGAAGCAGAAAACAAGCTTGCTCCCTCCTCCCTGTGGCTTCCTCTCACATATTTATACATATCTCCTCTCAGCCTTCTCTTCTTCAGGCTAAACATGTCCAGCTCCTTAAGCCGCTCCTCATAGGGCTTGTTCTCCAGACTCTTGATCATTTTAGTCGCCCTCCTCTGGACACATTCCAGCTTGTCAATCTCTCTCTTGAATTGTGGTGCCCAGAATTGGACACAATATTCCAGGTGTGGTCTAACCAGAGCAGAATAGAGCATGGGTAGCATGACTTCCCTGGATCTAGACACTAGGCTCCTATTAATGCAGGCCAAAATCCCATTGGCTTTTTTTGCCGCCACATCACATTGTTGGCTCATGTTTAACTTGTTGTCCACGAGGACTCCAAGATCTTTTTCACACGTACTGCTCTCGAGCCAGGCCTCGTCCCCCATTCTGTATCTTTGCATTTCGTTTTTCTCTCAGCAACCCAGTGATTCCAGTTATGAACACCTTCAACAACATATTACTCCAAAATTGTCTATTTGGGGGGCTGAGAGAGTGCTACCTTGGCTTTCAGTATACACATAGAGTGTTTCATGCATCGCTTCCGACTCCTTCATGACTTCATGGACCATCCCACACCAGAGCTCCCTGTCAGCCGTAGCCACTCCCAGCTCCTTCAAGGTCAACCAGTCACTTCAAGGATGCCATCCATCAATCTTGCCCTTGGTTGGCCCCTCTTCCTTTTTCCCCAGCATCATTATCTTCTCCAAGCTTTCCTGTCTTCTCATGATGTGGCCAAAGAACTTCATCTTTGCCTCTAATATCCTTCCCTCCAGTGAGCCATCGAGTTTTATTTCCTGGAGGATGGACTGGTTGGATCTTCTCGCAGTCCAAGGCACTCTCAGAATTTCCTCCAACACCACAGTTCAAAAGCATTATCTTCCTTCGCTCAGCCTTCTTATGGTCCAACTCTTGCATCTATATGTTACTACGGGGAATGCCATTGCTTTAACTATGGGGATCTTCGTTGCCAGTGTGATGTCTCTGCTCTTCACTATTTTATCAAGATTGGCCATTGCGGTCCTCCCAAGAAGTAAACATCTTCTGATTTCCTGGCTGCAGCTTCCGTCTGCAGTAATCTTTGCACCTAGAAATACAACATTTGTCATGGCCTCCGCGTTTTCTCCCTCTCTTTGCCAGTTGTCAATCATTCTTGTTGCCATAATCTTGGGGTTTTTTTATATTTAATTGCAACCCAGCTTTTGCGCTTTCTTCTTTCACCTTGGTTAGAAGGCTCCTCTGCTCCTCCTTGCTTTCAGCCATCAAAGTGGTATCATCTGCATATCTTAGGTTGTTAATGTTCCTTCCAGCAATTTTAACTCCAGCCTTGGATTCGTCAAGCCCCACACGTCACATTATGTGTTCTGCATACAAGTTTAATAGTTGTATTGTTTGGGCTTCGGCCTACTGTAAGCCGCATCGAATCCTTTGGGAGATGCTAGCAGGGTACAAATAAAGTTATAATAATAATAATATAATAATAGGTTGGGTGAGAGTAGACAGCCCTGCCATACTCCTTTCGCAATCTTGAACATCATGGAGACCTACATATTTTTTCAATAATGAAGTGTCTGGGAAAACAACACATCTCATGAAAACCTTTCATTTATGTATTGTAGTGAAGCCTGTTGGAACTAGGGAAAAGGGTTTATATATCTGTAGAATGACCCGGGTGGGACAAAGGACTCTTGTCTGCTGGAGCTAGGTGTGAATGTTTCAAGTGATCACCTTGATTAGCATTTGATTGCCTGGCAGTGCCTGGAGCAATCATTTGTTGAGAGGTGATTAGATGTCCTTGTTTGTTTCCTCTCTGTTGTTGTGCTGTTCTAATTTTAGAGTTTTTTAATACTGGTAGCCAGATTTTGTTCATTTTCATGGTTTCCTCCTTTGTCCCATCCTGGTCATTCCACAGATATATAAACCCCTTTTTCCTAGTTCCAACAGACCTCACTACCTCTGAGGATGCTTGCCATAGATGCAGGCGAAACGTCAGGAGAGAATGCCTCTAGAACATGACCATATAGCCCGAAAAAACCTACAACAACCCAAGAATGGAACTGGCCTTATGCTAGATGATGGCATGTTTGCCTTCAGATCACCTGTCAACTTGTATTAAACCCTGCAGTTCACCGGTTTCCTTAAGCAAGGAACACTCCTTAGGCAAGGAGACGGTATTGCTGGTTGCTTCCCCTGAAATATCACCTACAGCATCTGCATATTACATTTTTAACGTTTATTCCTTTGCAATTCTTCAGAAGAGGAAACCACAGATCCCACCAAGGCTGCGTCCTTGTGCTATTATGCCAGTTCCTCTTCACTGGCTACGCTTTCTTGATGCATTGGGTTTCTTCCACCTCCTTGGCTTTGCTGTAGAGTTGTAAGTTCACAGACATGCCAAGACTGGTGATACCATTGTGTGTTATCCATTACATACCAACTCACAGCTTGCCACACAGAACGTATTTTCTTATTCGAAAATTCAGTCAGAAATCTTAGTGAAAGAACAAAGTAAAATAGGAGGAATTGGCAAGCGGGCTTATTCCTTCTCACTAAGGTTGCTTCTACACTGCCATATAATGCAGTTCAAAGCAGATGATCTGGATTATATATGGCAGTGTAGAAGGGTTTCAGACTCCTTGATTCTTTTCTCATGGGCTCCACTCATAAAACAAATTCATGCACAGAAACAAGAAGCACTAAACCAAGAAAAAGAAAGATGAAATCAAAACATAAATGAAAGGGTTGTTGTAGGTTTTTTGGGCTATATGACCATATTCTAGAAGCATTATCTCCTGACACTTCGCCTTCATCTATGGCAAGCACCCTCACAGTTGTGAGGGCCTCACAACCTCTGAGGATGCCTGCCATAGATGCATGCAAAACGTCAGGAGAGAATGCTTCTAGAACATGGCCATATAGCCCAAAAAACCTACAACAACCCAGTGATTATGGCCATGAAAGCCTTCGACAATACAATTCCATTCTTATTTATTTATTTATTTTATTATTTACAGTATGTATATACCTTTCCACTTAAGTTTCACTTGCACTGCACTTTAACTGCTATGGGTGATGCAATTGTGGAATCTGTAGTTTGCTGTGGCACCAGCATTCTTTTCTCAGAAAAGGCTAAAGACCTTGTAAAACTACAACTCACATGATTCTATTGCATTCAGCCATGGCAATCAACATGGTGTCAGACTTTATGAATTCTGCAGTATAGCTGTACTCTTATTTTACACCCAAACCCACACACATTCCAACTCTGGATCTGCACTGAGCTAATGTACCAGTTTGAGAATACAGGCAGTCCCCAAGTTATGGACAAGATAGGTTCTGTAGTTTTGCTCTTAAGCTGAATTTGTATGTAAGTCTAAACAGGTACATTTTTAAGTGTAACTCCAACTGAAATATGTGTGTGTGTGTGTATAAGCACACACACTTTATCTTTGGAAAGTATGGGGAAGAATTAGCACCCCTGTGGTGTTTGTTTTGCTATCTGTGCCCTTGTTCAGAAGATTTCACCTCAATTTCTGTCCCTGAGATAATTGCAATTTGAAAAATTTAGCTTGTTGTGGAAATAAAGATTGATGGTAAAGCTTCAATGGAAACCCCTTTTCATAGAATCATAGAATCGTAGAATCAAAGAGTTGGAAGAGACCTCATGGGCCATCCAGTCCAACCCCATTCTGCCAAGAAGCAGGAATGTTGCATTCAAATCACCCCTGACAGATGGCCATCCAGCCCCTGTTTAAAAGCTTCCAAAGAAGGAGCCTCCACCACACTCCGGGCAGAGAGTTCCACTGTTGAACGGCTCTCACAGTCAGGAAGTTCTTCCTCATGTTCAGATGGAATCTCCTTTCTTGTAGTTTGAAGCCATTGTTCCACGTCCTAGTCTCCAAGGAAGCAGAAAACAAGCTTGCTCCCTCCTCCCTCTGGCTTCCTCTCACATATTTATACATGGCTATCATATCTCCTCTCATCCTTCTCTTCTTCAGGCTAAACATGCCCAGCTCCTTAAGCCGTTCCTCATAGGGCTTGTTCTCCAGACCCTTGATCATTTTAGTTGCCATGACTAAACTAGTCGCCATAGTTTTCCCCATGATAATAACTCTTCCAGGAGTGAATTTCCCTTCCGAGGGGCAGATTTCTCATTTCCTGTTCTCTCACCCCTCTTCTTAGCTGCGAGACATTTTAAAGTCTGTTTGTAACTTGGGGACTGTTTGTACACTAAATGCCAGTGCTCCCAATGGATGGGTAGTTTGGTGAAATACTTAGACTGCTCTATAAACAGACAAACTGCAAATTTCATCTTGAATTCCTTAGGATTTATTTATTTATCGTATCAGAAGCGTTGGTACAATTATAATGTACTTAAAAACACAAAGTTTATTCTACTAAATATCCTTTGACCAGTATCTGGCCACTTGGAGTGCCCCTCATATTGCTGTAAGAAGGTCCTCTGTTGTGCATGTGGCAGGGCTCAGACTGCATTGTAGTAGTTGGTCTGTGGCTTGCTCTTCTATGCACTCACATGTCGTGGACCCCACTTTGTGGCCACATTTCTTAAGGTTGGCTCTGCATCTCGTGGTGCCAGAGCGCAGTCTGTTCAGTGCCTTCCAAGTCCAAGTCACCCAGTCTTCTGTGTGCCCAGGGGGGAGTCTCTCATTTGGTATCAGCCATGGATTGAGGTTCTGATTTTTAGCCTGCCACTTTTGGACTCTCGCTTGCTGAGGTGTTCCTGAGAGTATTTCTGTAGATCTTAGAAAACTATTTCTTGATTTAAGGTATTGGTGTATTAGTTGATGGGCCAGAGATGTCACTGCCTTGGTCCTTTCATCATTGGCTACTACTTCCCGATGGGTGTCAGGTGATGTGATACCAGCTAGGGAGTGTAGAATGCAGACATCCTGTGATACTGCAGCATGTCTCATTAAGAGCCACATCCACTGTTTTAGCATGGTGAGATATATTCCATACTGGGCATGCATATTCAGCAGCAGAGTAGCAAAGCACAAGAGCAGATGTCTTCACTGTGTCTGGTTGTGATCCCAAAGTTGTGCCAGTCAGCTTTCGCATGATATTATTTCTAGTGCCCATTTTTTGCTTGATATTCTTGTAGGTCAGATAATGGTCCAGGGTCACTCCCAGGTATTTGGGTGTCCTGCAATGCTCCAGTGGGATTCCTTCCCAGGTAATCCTCAGAGCTCAAGATGTTTGTCTGTTCTTAAGATGGAAAGCACATCTCTGTGTTTTAGATGGATTAGGAATCAGCTGGTTTCCCCTGTAATAGGAAATAAGAGCACCTAAAGCTTTGGAGAGCTTCTATTCAACCATTTCAAAGCTCCCTGCTTGGGCGGTGATGGCACGATCATCAGCATGGATGAAACTCCCTGTCCCTTCTGGCAGTGACTGATCATTTGTGTAAATGTTAAACATTGATGGAGCAAGCACGCTCTCTTGAGGCAGGCCATTCTTCTGTCTTCACCACCTGCTTCCTTGGCCCTGGAATTCGGCAAAAAATCCTTAGGATGGAGGTGTGCCAGTGAATGCAGGTATCAAACTGTGTTTTGCCATCTTTATCCATAATTCTGAAATTCAAAATACTACATATGAACTGTAAAAGAACTGGGTCTCTTATTATGTATGTACTTGTAAATCCAAAACCATTCTGCTCCCACATATTTTGGAAAAGAGAGCCTGTATAACTTTCCAATGCAGGATGAGACAGCCATGGATAAGCTGAGCTTGGAGAGTTCATGTCCTCAGATGTCATAGATTGGGCTAATTCTGAAGACCAGGGAGAAGATTAAATCACCCAATTTATATTCTGAACTATTATACTACAGCACGCAATTATTAATTTTCCAAATGTGCAAAAAACCCTCACATTTCCAGGCAGAGAGAGGTGAAAAGGAAAGGAAGAAACAAAAAGGGGAAAATTCAGAAGCTTTAGGAGGCAACAGTTGGAGAGAAGGAGATGTTGAAACCGCCCTGAACATCTTTGCTCCATAATTGAGACACAACTGGGATGGAAATCGTTATAGTTGGTTAACTCTGGCCAAGTGCAGCCAACGGTGTTTGGTTTCCTTTCAACGTATTGCCTTGAAATGATGTCACAACATGCCAAGGGAAGCCTTATAAATATGGGAAGCCAGCCATCCCCTGCCAGTATCTGGGGGTCATTTGTATTGTCTATTTCTTTCCCTTCGCCAGGTGCACCATGAAGATCACTCACCTGTTCTTGCTGTTTGTGTCTTTGCTGCTCCTGGCTTCTTCAGGTAAGGAACAAAAAGAGAGCGAAGGAAGGGAGAGGCATTCTTACACACCAGCCAAGGACAAGAAGGTAGACTCAGGTGGGGGCCTTGGGGGTTACATCTTGCTCAGATGGATTCCAGGTTTCAAAGGTGGTTCCTGAATATCCTAGACACTTTCCTCCAATTCTCAGAGTGGGAGTGGAGGAATCTCAGGGTAAGAACACTGCCTTGAAAAATATGCTTGTGAGTGTATATGGTTGTTGCTTGCCTTCAAGTCCTTTCCAAACTATGGTGATCTGAACTTTGGTGTTGTCTGCAAACTTGATGATCATGTCTTCTAGATTTATTTCTCGTGTCAGGGCAGCCAGTCAATTATATTACATTTCTAACAGAACAAAGCAAACAAACAGAGAAAATACAAAATGTGTGAGTTTGGTAGTTGATTAAATGTCCTTTGACCAGTATTTGGCCACTTGGAGTGCCTCTGGTGTTGCTGCAAGAAGGTCCTCCATGGTGCATGTGGCAGGGCTCAGGTTGCACTGCACCAGGTGGTCAGTGGTTTCCTCTTCTCCACACTCGCATGTCGAGGATTCCACTTTGTAGCCCCATTTCTGAAGGTTGGCTCTGCATCTCGTGGTGCCAGAGCACAGTCTGTTCAGCACCTTCTAAGTCGCCCAGTCCTCTGTGTGCCCAGGGGGGAGTCTCTCATTTGGTATCAGCCATTGGTTGAGGTTCTGGGTTTGAGCCTGCCACTTTTGGACTCTCGCTTGCTGAGGCGTTCCAGCAAGTGTCTCTGTAGATCTTAGAAAACTATGTCTGGATTTAAGTCGTTGTCGTGCTGGCTGATACCCAAACAGGGGATGAGCTGGAGATGTCTCTGCCTTGGTCCTTTCACTATTGGCTGCCACCTTGGTCCTTTCACTATTGGTGGATGTCAGGTGGTGCGATACCGGCTGGACAGTGTAATTTCTCCAGTGGTGTAGGGTGCAGACACCCCATGATAACGCAGCATGTCTCATTAAGAGCCACATCCACTGTTTTAGCGTGGTGAGATGTGTTCCACACTGGGCATGCATACTCAGCAGCAGAGTAGCACAGCACAAGGGCAGATGTCTTCACTGTATCTGGTTGTGATCCCCAGGTTGTGCCAGTCAGCTTTCATATGATATTGTTTCTAGCACCTAGTTTTTGCTTGATGTTCAGGTAGTGCTTCTTGTAGGTAAGAGCACGGTCCAGAGTGACTCCCAGGTATTTGGATGCGCTGCAATGCTCCAGTGGGATTCCTTCCCAGGTGATCCTCAGAGCTTGGGATGCTTCTCTGTTCTTGAGATGAAAGGCACATGTCTGTGTTTTAGATGGGTTAGGGATCAGCTGGTTTTCCCTGTAATAGGCAGTAAGAGCACCTAGAGCTTCGGATGTCTTCTAGATGAAGGATTAAAAGGCATGGTCATCAAGTTTGCAGGCGACACCAAATTGGGAGGGATACCTAATACTCCAGAAGACAGGAGCAGAATTCAAAACGATCTTCCCAGATTAAAGAGATGATTGACCAAAACTAACAAAATGAAGTTCAACAGGGACAAATGCAAGAGACTCCACTTAGGCAGAAAAGGGGAAATGCAAAGATCCAGAATAGGGGATGATGCCTGGCTCGACAGCAGTACATGTGAAAAAGATGTACTTATTTATGTGTAAACCGCTTTGAATCCCCCCAGGAATGAGAAAGGTGGTATATAAATACTGTAAATAATAATAATAATAATAATAATAATAATAATAATAATTTTGGAGTCCTTGTGGACAACAAATTAAACATCAGCCAACAATGTCATGTGGCGACAAAAAAAGCCAATAGGATTTTGGCCTGAATAAATAGTAGTCTAGTGTCTAGATCCTGGGAAGTCATGCCATCCCTCTATTCTGCCTTGGTCAGACCACATCTGGAATCACACCGTGTCCATTTCTGGGCACCGTAATTTTAGGAAGATGTTGACTATAAGCTGGAAGGTGTCCAGAGGAGAGCGATTAAAATGATCAAGGGTCTGGAGACCAAGCCCTATGAGGAGCAGCTTAAAGAGCAGGGTGTGTTTAGCCTGCAGAAGAGAAGGCTGGGAGGAGACAAGATCACCATGTATAAAATATGTGAGGGGAAGTCCTAGGGAGGAGGGAGCAAGCTTAGGACAAGAACAATAGCTTCAAACTACAGGAAAGGAGATTCCACCTGAACATTAGGAAGAACTTCCTGACTGTGAGAGCTGTTCAGCAGTGGAACTCTCTGCCCCAGAGTGTGGTGGAGGCTCCTTCTTTGGATATTTTTAAACAGAGGCTGGATGGCCATCTGTCAGGAGTGCTTTTAATGTCAGAAGGTTGGACTGGGTGGCCCACCAGGTCTCTTCCAACTCAATGATTCTATGATTCTTCATCACAAAATTGTATTGGCTGGATTGGTTCAGAAGAGGTTTACCATTGCCTACCTGCTCAGCTATCAATCCTACCTGTTCATTCACAATCAAAGCATCCCTAACAGATGGCCATCCAACCTCTGTTTAATGGCCATCTGTCAGGGGTGCTTTGATTGTGGGCGAATAGGTAGGATTGATGACCAAAAAGGAAGGCAATAGCAAACCTTCCTTCATCACATTGACTACTAGCTGTTAAAAGGTGTATATTTGGGGTGAGGTGGGAATACCCTTTATGGGCCAGAAGTCATAAAGGTTTCTGGTGTTTTAATGCTTTAAAGGGGAGTTTTGAAAAGATTTTATACTTAATGAAATGTTATTTCCTGTACATATGGTATAGGCTGTCATGGCACTGTAAATGTAAACAAAAAATGAAGGAGTTACTAAATACTGTGATGCTTTGTGTGTGAATGTATGTATATTTGGATGGAGAGAGAAGGAGGGAGACTCAGCAAGGCGTTGGCATAGTCCAAGTTCAAGTCTTGGACTATGAACCTGGATACCTGGGTTTGAATTCCCTGCTCAATTATGGAAACCTTGGGGATGTCCCACTCTCTCAGCCCCAGAGGAAGGGTAATGGTAAATCTCTTTTGAACAGAGCTTGCTGGGAAAACCTGATGACAGATTCACTTTAGGATCACCGTAGGCCAAGCATCTTGGCGAGATTTCTTCAGAAGGGAATTGACTTTGCCTTCCTCTGAGGCTGAGAGAGAGGGACTTGTCCAAAGTCACCCAATGGGTTTCCATTGCTCGCCAAACTACCAATCCCAAGAATCCATACATTGAGCAGTTAAAGTGGTGGCAAACTGCATTCATTTTGGAAGGAAGTTCATCGTCAACATGCCACCATCTTCATCCTCTTCCCAAGATTCCTTAGGATGGAGCCATGGCACTTAAAAGAGCTGTTGTCCATCCATTTTAACTCTGTAGAACAGAAGGTGGGCGGGAAAAGTAATGTCCCTCTGCTCTGGTTGATCTTTTTGTGTGTTTGTTTCTTCTCTCTGAATGCTCTTGCCTGATGTTTATGTCTCCGATGTGCAGGATTGGCCTCCAGACCACGAACCACGAGGGAGTGTCATCAAGCCTACGGCAATTGCCAGTGGTTCCGCAGCTGTAAATTCCCCTTGGTGCAGAAGGGAAAGTGTGGAACTTTGAGAAAATGCTGCGTCATGTAATTCCAGATCTCTTTTTACCATTCTTTGGTTCATCCACGTTTAACTTCCCCAGATCTCAAATTATCACCTAATTAATGATTGGGTAGCAAATCCAATGATTGGGTAGCAAATCCTAGGCTTACTCCTAGGGAACTGATTGTAGGATCAGGAACTCCATCCCTGATATGGACTTTCAGGATTAGGAGGGTAGTTCCCTTGGAAAAAAGAGGGAAGGAAACCCTCTTTTTTCTAAGGGAACTGCCCTCCAAATCCTGAAAGTCCACATCAGGGATGGAGTTCCTGATCCTACAATCAGTTCCCTAGGAGTAAGCCTCAATGGAGCTTCAGAGCAGATTGTCATTAGTTGGTTTCGATTTATGGCAACCCTGGGAATGAGAGTGTACAACTTGCAGATTATTGTTTGATTTCCTGTAAAGCCATGGAATCCCACTGGAGAACCTTGGGCCAGTCATATACTCTCAGCCCCAGAGAATGCTTAAAGTCGACATAAGTCCAAAGTGATAGGCATGGGCAATCCATGGTTCTAAATGTACTTACAAAACTAGGGGGCGCTGATGCTTTGCTTCTAAAGTGTTGCTAAAGTTCTGGTGGTGAAATTTTCAGAACTCTAACAAAACTTTCAAAATTTCATAATTATTTCATTATTGGAGATTTTTATGACAGAACCAATTAGGAACTGCCATTTATAATGACAGTTTAGGCCCTCTGCTGACGATGGAGGCCCAGACCTCCGCCACGAGCAGAGTCGCATTTTTCCATCTGCGTCAGGCTAGGCATCTGGCTCCCTATCTGTCCAGGGATGACCTGGCCACGGTGATCCAGGCTACAGTCATCTCAAGGTTGGACTACTGTAATGCCCTCTACATAGGCCTGCCTTTATCGGTGATCCAGAAACTTAAGCTAGTGCAAAATGTTGCTGCCCGGCTTCTCGCAGGTGTCCCAGCGAGGTGTCATATCACTCCAATCTTTCAGCAACTGCACTGGTTGCTGATCGAGCACCGGATTACCTTCAAAGTGCTGATTCTTACCTTTAAGGCCTTATATGGCCTGGGGCCAGAGTACCTGAGGGACCGCCTCACCCCCTACCAACCCCCGAGATCACTCCGTTCAGATAACCAGAATCTCCTTGAAATTCCCAATTTTAGGGCCTTTCACCTGATGTCTACTAGGCGTAGAGCATTTACGGTGGTGGCTCCTTTCCTGTGGAATGCCTTGCCAGCGGAAACATGAGCTCTTCGAGACTTACTATCTTTTAGTAGAGCTTGTAAAACTTATTTATTTGGGCTAGCAATTGAATCTTGCTGATTGAAAATTTTCTTTGATTTTAAATGTAATGCATCACATATGTATGTTGTAAACCACTCCGAGCCTTCGGGGAGTGGCGGAATATAAAATTGATTCATAAATAAATAAATAATAATAATAATAAATAAAAATAGTTCAAACATATTATTTGTAAAGGGTTCATTACCAGCATAGTTTCAGACTTCCATGAGGGTCTGGAAATGTGTCTCCTGCAGATAAGAGGGATCTACTGTCTCCCAGAAAGCAGGCACTACCGCTACATAGGTTCTGCCTGATATTGGCATCTACACTGACCATTTAATGCAGTTTCAAACCCATGCTGATGAAAATGGTTTCGTTGTGCTAATAAGTACAAAGGAAATCCTGGGACTAGTTTGAGGTCCAAAGGGTGATGACACAAACTACAAAGCACTGGTGCATATTACAGGTTTTCATTAGCACATTTTTGTAGCCATTTATTGTGAAGATAGCTTTATCGTTGCATTAAATCAGTGTTTCTCAACCTGGGGGTTGGGACCCTAGGGGGGGGGGTCATGATAGGTTGTCAGGGGGGTCGCCAACAACCATCAGAAAACATAGTATTTTCTGTTGGTCATGGGGGTTCTGTGTGGGAAGTTTGGCCCAATTCTATCATTGGTGGGGTTCAGAATGCTCCTTCATTGTAGGTGAACTATAAATCCCAGCAACTACAACTACCACATGTCAAAGTCTATTTTCCTCCCAAAATCCACCAGTATTCACATTTGGGTATATTGAGTATTTGTGCCAAGTTTGGTCCATATCCATCACTGTTTGCATCCACAGTGCTTTCTGGATGCAGGTGAACTACAACTCCAAAATTCAAGGTCAATGCCCACCAAACCCTTCCAGTATTTTCTGTTGGTCATGGGAGTCCTGTGTGCCAAGTTTGGTTCAATTCCATGCTCTTTGATTGTAGTTGAACTACAAATCCCAGCAACTACAACTCCCAAATGACAAAATCAATCTCCCCCCAACCCCATCAGTATTCAAATTTGGCACAAATATCCAATCCGCCCAAATTTGAACACTGGTGGGGTTGGTGCGAGATTGATTTTGTCATTTGGGAGTTGTAGTTGCTGGGGTTTTTCGGGTATTTGTCCAAATTTGGTCCAGTGGATGAAAATACATCCTGCATATCAGATATTAACATCAGGATTCATAACATTAGCCAAATTACAGTTATGAAGGCGCAATGAAAATAATGTTATGGTTGAGGGTCACCACAACATGAGGAACTGTATTAAGGGGTTGCAGCATTAGGAAAGTTGAGAAGCATTGCATTAAATGGTCAGTGCAGATGGGGCTATTGCCCTTCTGCTTTGCCATTTTTCTTTTGCAAGACCAAGAAGTGGAGAGGGCTCTGTTATATCTTAAAGAGAGCAAGCATCCATGTAAGACAGTCTGATGTTCCCAAAAGCCACCCTTTCTTAAGATGATCAGAAAACCCACTCTGAAGTTTGAGGTTCTTCTGGAAATGCAAACATCCTCACTCACCTTTTCCTTCTTGTTTGTATCTTTCCTCAGCAATCGAGACAACTAAAGGGGACATCGGGTGGTCACCAGCTCAGCAGTGATTGTTCGAATTAATGGAGACAGCCTTTCCGATTGGCACTCACTGCATCTTACGGTGTTTACGGCTTCTTCCTTTTAAAACCATACCTAGCAATGTCATCCACCCCATTGCCTCTTTGCTTCTTGACCAAACCATGCATCTTCTGCAAAGGAAATCTATGAGCTTTTTGCCTTTCTATTAAAGCACATTGAAAACGTAAATCTGTTGCCCTTCCTGTTTCTTCTGTCTGGAAATGGGGACCTTTTTCTGCAGGTTTATTTATTTATCGTGTCATCAGCAACCATTGTATTACAATTCTAACAGAGCAAAACAAGCACACAGATTAAAAAGAAAAAGGAAAAAAAACACACAGATTTTGCAAATTTAGTATTTGGTTAAATGTCCTTTGACCAGTATCTGGCCACTTGGAGTGCCTCTGGGATTGCTGCGAGAAGGTCCTCCATTGTGCATGTGGCAGGGCTCAGGTTGTAATGCAGCAGGTGGTCAGTGGTTTGTTCTTCTCCGCACTCGCATGCTGAGGATTCCACCCTGTAGCCCCATTTCTGAAGGTTGGCTCCGCATCTCATGGTGCCAGAGCGCGGTCTGTTCAGCGCCTTCCAAGTCGCCCAGTCTTCTGTGTGCCCGGGGAGAGTCTCTCATCTGGTATCACCCATGAATTGATGTGCTGGGTTTGGGCCTGCCACTTTTGGACTCTCACTTGCTGGGGTGTTCCAGCGAGTGTCTATGTAGATCTAAGAAAACTATGTCTTGATTTAAGTCGTTGACGTGCTGGCTGATACCCAAACAGGGGATGAGCTGGAGATGTCTCTGCCTTTCACTATTGGCTGCTACTTCCCGGCGGATGTCAGGTGGTGCAATACTGGCTAAGCAGTGTAATTTCTCCAGTGGTGTGGGGCGCAGACACCCTGTGATAATGCGGCATGTCTCATTAAGAGCCACATCCACTGTTTTAGTGTGGTGAGATGTGTTCCACACTGGGCATGCATACTCAGCAGCAGAGTAGCATAGCGCAAGGGCAGATGCCTTCACTGTGTCTGGTTGTGATCCCCAGGTTGTGCCAGTCAGCTTTCATATGATGTTGTTTCTAGCGCCCACTTTTTGCTTGATGTTCAGGCAGTGCTTCTTGTAGGTCAGAGCACGGTCCAAAGTGACTTCCAGGTATTTGGGTGTGTTGCAATGCTCCAGTGGGATTCCTTCCCAGGTAATCCTCAGAGCTCGGGATGCTTCTCTGTTCTTGAGATGAAAGGCGCATGCCTGTGTTTTAGATGGGTTAGGGATCAGCTGGTTTTCCCTGTAATAGGCAGTAAGAGCACCTAGAGCTTTGGAGAGCTTCTGTTCAACCATCTCAAAGCTCCCTGCTTGAGCAGTAATGGCACGATCATCAGCATAGATGAAACTATGCAGGTTTCTGCAGGTGAAACCTCACCCAAAGGGAGGGATCAAGAGGCACTACTAAAGTTTGAAGAAGTAGGAAAAAGTCTTTTCTAAAGTGTGGGGAAATTGCTTCTTATAAGGCAGAGCTTGGAAATGTTACTATCTCGCTAGCTTGCATAATGATTTTAGTCGATTTGGGTCTGATCAACAGTATGCAAGTCAGAAAGATATAGTTAGTTTTCCAAGTTCTCCTTAAAATCAACTTGTAATGTGAGTCAAAATACTGATAAATCCCAATGGAAAAAATTGAAGCACAGAAACGACACCAAGGCTAGGAAATCACTTAACAGCTTTTGTTGGACAAAGCATTTCAGGACCAGGGAGAGCTCCCAGTTGAGAGAAATGTCACTTCTATAACACAGTCCAACAACAACAACAACAACAACAACAACAACAACAACAACATGTTGTTGAAAGCTTTCATGGCCGGACTCACTGTTTTGCTGTGGTTTTCTGGACTGTCTGGCCTTGCTTCAGAAGCATTCTCTCCTGACATTTCACCTGCATCTATGGCAGGCATCCTCAGAGATTGTTAGGTCTGTTGGAAACTAGGCAAGTGAGGTGTATATATCTGTGGAGCATCCAGGGCAGGAGAAAGACCTCTTGTCTGAGGCAGGTGTGAATGTTGCAATTGGCTACCTTGATTAGCATTGAATAGCCTTGCAGCATCAAGGTCTATCTGCTTACTGCTAGGGAAATCCTTTTTTTAGGGGGTGGGGAATAATTAGCTAGCCACTTGCCTAGTTTCCAAAAGACCTCACAACAGAAAAATGCATGACATTCAAAACACTCTGAAAGCTTTTCAGACTTCCTGTGTTTCCCCTGATTATTTAAAATGTTTCCGGCCCAGCTTACCTGTCCAAATGTATCTCCTCCTATGAAGCATTCGTGCCTCTTCAAATTCTGCAGCACTGCTGGTCACAGCTGACCTCCAGCTGGAGCACTCAATGGCCAGGGCTTCACAGTTCTCAGTGTCTATGCCAGAGTTTTTGAGATTGGCTTTGAGCCCATCTTTAAATCTCTTTTCCTGCCCACCAACATTCTGTTTTCCATTCTTGAGTTCAGAGAAGAGCAACTGCTTTGGGAGGCGGTGGTCGGGCATCCAGACAACGTGACCGGTCCAGTGGAAAATGGTGGAGGAGCATTGCTTCAATGCTGGTGGTCTTTGCTTCTCCCAGCATGCTGACATTTCCCCGCCTTTCTTCCCAAGAGATTTGCAGGATTTTTCAGAGGCAACACTGATGGAATCGTTCCAGGAGTTGCATGTGATGTCTGTAGATAGTCCACGTTTCGCAGGCATAGAGCAGGGTTGGGAGGGCAATAGCTTTCTAAACAAGCACCTTGGTATCTCTCCGGATGTCTCGGTCCTCAAACAATTTGTGCTTCATTCAGGAAAATGCTGCATTCACAGAGATCAGGCAGTGTTGTATTTCAGTGTCAATGTTGACTTTTGTGGAGAGGCCGCTGCCAAGGTAGCGGAAATGGTCAACATTTTCTAATGTTACACCATTAACCCCAGAACAACACCCACAAGGGCCTTGGTTGCCAGAAAATAAAGGCTCCTTAAGGGTTATAAAATAGGAAATGTCCTGTGGTTTAAAAAGTAAGGTTCTCTTCCTTCTTACTGTAGGCCTCCGAGATGAATGCAATATTCCTGCTTCTTGGCAGGGGGTTGGACTGGATGGCCCATGAGGTCTCTTCCAACTCTTTGATTCTATGATTCTATGAAAAAGCCCAGCTCAGAGTCAAGCTTGAGTCAGGTGAAGTGCCCGAGCAGAGAAGTGTGAGTCTTAGGAGGGCTAAAATGGGAAGTTGAATTATAGACCTTGCCCATTTTGTAAGGCTGTCTGATAGAAGAGGAGCAAACAAAAGATTTCCTACAACAAAGCAGCTAACAATAATAGGGGGGAAAAGAGTTTGTAGGTATAATAATGCCATGACATGTACAAGGGCTGAACAGAAGTGGTGGTCCTCTAATAGGGCAGAGGGGAAGAGCCACCAATTCCTTCTGTCCAGCAGAGCACAGAATAATGAACCAGGCAGAAAGGAAAAAAGATCTCTGGCAAACTCTCCTTTTCTTCTCTCCCCTGTACTATCTGAAAGGACCCTTTGTGCTGTCTACAAAGGGGAAAAATTGATCACCATCTTGATTGAGGGGGCAATGGGAACAATGCGGGGGAAAGATTATGAAAGGAAATATTAATCTGCACACAGTACACAATTAACGATTTTAGGAATTGGCTTCCATTACTCCTGTTTCATTGTTGTCCCTGAGAATCCAATCTCTTCGGATCCTCAGGCCCCATATCACTGAGATTGGCGAATCCATAATGGGTTTTGTTTTCACCCTTAATGGAGTTCTCCATGGTCTGAATGGTTTTGAATGTCAGAATCTGAAAGCCAGGTATAAAACCTGGACTGGATTCTCCGTGTCATTAATATGGATGCTCCAAGCTATTAAAATCATTTTGGAAGGTGGAAAGCTCCATTAAACATGATACAAATAAAACTTGAAGTTGCTTTGCAGACATGGAAACCTACAACTCTCCTGTCAAATCATATATGTCAGCCCTCTGTATCCACAAATTCTGTATCTGCTTAAAAAAGAGATGCTCAAAACTGAAATTGTTTATTTAGAGCAGCGGTTCTCAACCTGGGGGTCGCGACCCCCAGGGGGGTCGCCTGGCCATTTCAGAGGGGTCATGAGGCCGCCTCCATTGATCCCACCCTAAGGGCACAGGCCAGGTGAGGGCACCTTTGTGCGAGGCCTGGCCTCACGTAAAGCCCGCCTCACCTGCCACACACTCTCAGTATCCGGGGTGGGTGTGAGGTGGGTGAGGGGTCCTCGGGGTGAGGCCTGGCCTCATGCAAAACCCCCTCGCCCGCCTCACGCTTTCACCATTTGGCGTGGGTGCAAGGCGGGTGAGGGGTCCTCCACGTGAGGCCTGACCTCACGCAAAGCCCCCTCGCCCACCTGCCATTCGACAAGGGCGCAAGGCAGGGAAGGAGACCTCGGCGCAAGGCAGGCGAGGGGAATCTCGGCGCGAGGCCTGACCTTGCGCAAAGCCGCCTCACCTGCCTCGCGCTTTTGCCATTCCGCGAGGGCATGAGGCGGGCGAGGGGATCTCGGCGCAAGGCCTGGCCTCACGAAAAGCCCCCTCGCCCACCTTGCGCTTTTGCCATTGTCAGTACCCCTGAGCGGGTCGCAGGGGGGGATGTCAGACAGGTCACCAAAGACCATCTGTTGACCATGGGGCTTCTGTTTGGTAAGTTTGGCTCAGTTCTATCATTGGTGGGGTTCAGGATGCTCTTTGATTGCAGGTGAACTGTAAATCCCAGTAGCTATAGCTCCCAAATGTTGAGGTCTGTTTTCACCAAACTCCACCACTGTTCACGTTTGGCCATATTGAACATTCATGCCAAGTTTGGTCCAGATTGATCATTGTTTGAGTCCACAGTGCTCTCTGAATGTAGGTGAACTACAACTCCAAAACTCAATGCCCATCAAATCCTTCCAGTATTTTCTATTAGTAATGGGAGTTCTGTATGCCAAGTTTAGTTCAATTTCATCATTAGTGGAGTTCAGAATGCTCGTTGATTGTAGGTGAGCTATAAATCCCATCAACTACAACTCCCAAATGACAAAATCTCCCCCTCCCAACCCCTCCAGTATTCAAATTTAGGCCTATCGGGCATTTGTGCCAAATTTGGTTCAATGAATGAAAATACAACCTGCATATCAGATATTGACATTACGATTCATAACAGGAGCAACATTACAATTATGAAGTAGCAATGAAAATAATTTTATGGTTGGGGTCACCACAACATGAGGAACTGTATTAAGGGGTCGCCGCATTAGGAAGGTTGAGAACCACTGATTTAGAGGATGGTAGGTTCTCCATCTTTGTTCAGAGGTTGCTAGGTCATCTTTCAGGAATGCTACGATGTTGTCTTCCTCCATGACAGGAGGTTGTGCTAGATGGTCCTTGTAATGTCTTCCTGCTCTAAGTGTCTATGATTTAACAAGGATCAGAGAAGCATCTTGTTGTGATCCTTAAAATATAGCACCATAGACTCCTAGAGTGGGAAGAGACCACCAGAGTCATCTAGTCCAACACCCTTCTGCAGGCAGGAGAACACAATCAAAGTACGCTTGACAGATGGCTATCCATCCTCTGTTTAAAAACTTCCAGAGAAGGAGACTCCACCACACTTTAAGGTAGTTTATTCCACTGCCAACCAGTTCTTACAGTCAGGAAAGTCCTTCCTAATGTTTAGGTGGGAAGTCGGATCTGGCCACAGTGGTCCACACTCTTTTTACATCCTGATTAGATTACTGCAACGCACTCTACATGGGGTTGCCTTTGAAGACTGTTCGGAAACTCCAACTAGTCCAGCGGGAGGCAGACAGAGTACTCACAGGAGCGTCATACAGGGAACCTACCACCCCTCTGTTATGTCAGCTCCACTGGCTGCCGATCCAATTCCGAGCACAATTCAAGGTGCTGGTTTTGACCTACAAAACCCTATACGGTTCCGGCCCAGCATATTTGTCCGAACAGATCTCCCTCTACGTCCCACCTCGGAGTCTAAGATCTTCTGGGGAGGCCCTGCTCTCGACCCCGCCTCTATCACAAGTGAGATTGGCGGGGACGAGGAGCAGGGCCTTCTCGGTGGTGGCCCCTCACCTATGGAATTCATTTCCCAGGGAAATTAGATCGGCGACATCCCTCCTTTCCTTTAGGAGGAAATTAAAAACATGGATTTGGGACCAGGCGTTTGGACAATCTGGCAAATAAATAAAGGTCTACGACGACTGCTAGGAATGGACAAAGTGGAATGAAGTTATGGACTCTGAGTGGCGAACGCTGAGCATGAGATTAGTTTATTGACTGTGTTATATACTGATTGTTTAACTGCTATAACTGTTTTTAACTGCTATAACTGTTTTAATTGCTGTTTTATATGTTTATCTGTATTATTGTGTAGGCATCGAATTGTGCCTTTTGTAAGCCGTCCTGAGTCCCCCCTCGGGGGTTGAGAAAGGTGGGGTAGAAGTACACGAAATAAATAAATCTTTTCACCTGCATCTTGAACCCATTGCTCCATTGTGTCCCAGGCCCCTTCTACACTGCCAGATGAAATCCAGATTATCTGATTTGAACTGGATTATATGGCAGTGTAGACTCCTATAATCCAGTTCAAAACAGATAGTCTGGATTATCTGATTTGATAATTAGAATTATATGGCAGTATAGAAAGGGCCTTAGTCTCAAGGGTAAGCTTGACGCCTGCTCATTGTGACCTCTTTCCAAATGTTTAAATATGGCTATCACATCTTCTCTCAGCCTTCTTTTCTCCATACCCAGATCCATTGGTCCAATGGGTGAACTTTAGGTAGGTTTAACAGCATTCAGAACATTTTTTTTTATTCAGGAAGTCCCAGAATCCTTCACCCAATCTCTAATCTATTTTGCTGCCAGCAGGAGATGGTCAGAACGGTATGACCCATCTCAAAGGGCAGTGATGTCCTAATAATAAACTAACTCAAAAATGAAATGACGTGTGCAATAAGTTCTGGTCTGGCCGTGACCTAACAACCTTGATTGGGTCATTTGAATGTAAGTGAATGGCAAAAAAAAAAATCCCATAAGTTTTCAAAACAGTGTCACATCAGAAGAGAAATGTCAAGTGTCACCAAGATGAGGGATCACAGACAGAGAGCACTTTGGGTGCGGAGAAGACAGCAGGATGGTTTTCTTGATGGGAAAAGTGTTTTTGGAGTGTTTAATTGGCAGCCCTAGATAACAAACTAGGATCGTTATATAATTAGCAAGAAATTACAGATCCCATTAGGTGCTTAGAACAAGCCAGATTAAGTTCTGATTATTTTTTAATGGGGAGGGAAGCATGATGCATTGCTGAGGTCTGCGGCATAATGACTCTGCCTTGAAGAAACAGTTTTCTCATTCTCAAGTCTCTTGAAGTCAAGAGTTGCTCTGTGCGCAAAGTGGTGAATGAGACTGAGGGATGCATGGACTCCGGATAGACCAGGGATCTCACTCATGGGTATATGAATTATTTCTGTGCCTGAGAGTCTCCCTCTTGATTGTATGTCCAGTTCTGGGCACCACAGTTCAAGAAGGATATTGACAACCTGGAAGGTGTCCAGAGATGGACAACCACAAGGTCTGGAAACGAAGACCTTTCAGCTTAAGGAGCTAGGTGTGTTTTGCTGGGAGAAGATTGAAGCTGATATGAAAAGGTGTCATGAAGAAGCTGGAGATAACTTGTTTCCTGCTCCTCCAAAGACTAGACAGGAATGTCAAGCTCATTTCCATCAAGGTCCACATCAGACTTACAGTTGCCTTTACAGGACCACTGAATCCAGTAACAGAGAACCCATGAATACAGAGGGCCAACTACAATTTGTTTACATACTTTTCTGTGCTCTTTAGCTTTCAACCAGTCTGAATCCCCAAATGTTATTGAATGACAAATCCCAACACTTTTTCTCATCCACCATGCAGACTCTGGATAATGGGAATTGCAACCCAACAGCACTTATAGCTCTGAGCTTGAGGTTAAAGGACATGTTAAAGTCAGACATCCTATCCATGTGACTTGTATCTAAATCCAAGCTCCACTCTCCTAACTGAGGAGAACAAGATGCAGTTTCCCATGTGTTACTGTATCACAGCTCCCATCAGCTCTAGTCAGGCATGATGAAGAAGACAGGAGTTGTAGTGCAGCATCTGGAGGACCACATAACATGACCTGGAGGGCTGGATTTGGCCCACAGGTTTTGAGTTTGGCATATGTGGAATAGAACATAAACCAATGGATCCAAATAGTAGGAAAAGAGATTCCATGTAAACATTGGGAAGAACTATCTGTTCAGCAGTAGAACAGACTTTCTAAGAGGACATAGGCCTTTTCTCCTTTGGAAGCCTTCAGAGAGCCATGTTCAAATATTTCAAAAGAAGTCACATTGAGGAAGAGCCCAACTTGTTTTCTGTTGCATTGGATTGAAACTGCAGAAAGAAAGATTCCACTTAAATATTAAGAATTATTTCGTGAAAGTAATAACAATTCAGCAATGGAATCTGCTGTTGCTTGGGAGTCTGTTGGAGTCTCCTCTGCTGGTCTCTAAACAGAGGCTGGATGGCCGTCTCTCAGGAGTGACTGTGTGTTCCTGTATGGCAGGAGATTGGACTGGGTGGCCCTTTGTGGTCTAGTCCAAATCTACGATTCTTTACTGGTAAAACCACATCTTAAGAAAACTGTTGTAGCTCAGCAAGCAGCTGAGGATTTTTCTGATTTCTCTGACAAGTCAGAGAATGAGGCTGTCAGTGTCAGGAGAGAATTGCAGTCCAAATAGGCACCAGAAGGGGCTGATATTTTGAATTCCACAAAAGAACAGAAAGCCCAGGTTCCCTGGTAAACAGCCTTCACCTGATGGAGAGTTCTCAAGAGTAGTGAGATTAGGCCTGAGAACAGAGGGAGTGAAAAATAGGCTAATTAGATGCCCTGAGAGAATCCATGAGACCTTGAAGCCCAGATGCGTTAGACATGATCTCATGGCTAATTGGTTGGGCTTAAATTAAGAAGCACTGGCTTCATGCCTTTCAACGAAGACAACGTTGCCATGCTCTTAAGTTCATGATTCAAGTAGTCTCAATTTCCCTGGTTCATGTCTTTGTTTCCTGGAAGGATTTACCTTGGAAAAGTTCTTCCTTTCTGGCTTATGAATTTATGGTTAGCTCACTGCTGTGGATTTTGGTTCTCTTAATTTTATGTACTTTAGCATTTTTGGATTTCTACTATTTTATATTTCCTATTCTGCTGATTCCTTTTGAAATGCCATTTCCCCGTTTTTACCTGGTTTATTCTGCCTTGATTAGACTACACCTGGAATATTATGTCCAATTCTGAGCACCACAATTCAAGAGAGATATTGACAAGCTGGAATGTGTCCAGAGGAGGGCGACTAAAATGATCAAGGGTCTGGAGAACAAGCCCTATGAGGAGTGGCTTAAGGAGCTGGGCATGTTTAGCCTGAAGAAGAGAAGGCTGAGAGGAGATATGATAGCCATGTATAAATATGTGAGAGGAAGCCACAGGGAGGAGGGAGCAAGCTTGTTTTCTGCTTCCCTGGAAACTAGGACGCGGAACAATGGCTTCAAACTACAAGAGAGGAGATTCCATCTGAACATGAGGAAGAACTTCCTGACTGTGAGAGCCGTTCAGCAGTGGAACTCTCTGCCCCGGAGTGTGGTGGAGGCTCCTTCTTTGGAAGCTTTTAAACAGAGGCTGGATGGCCATCTGTCAGAGGTGATTTGAATGCAATATTCCTGCTTCTTGGCAGGGGGTTGGACTGGATGGCCCATGAGGTCCCTTCCAACTCTTTGATTCTATCATTCTGCTACCCAACTGAGCTTCAGGACCTTGGACAGCACATTTTTTTAAAAAATGCAGAATAAAATAGAGCAGTGTTTCTCAACCTGGGGATCGGGACCCCTGGAGGGGTGGCAAAGGGATGTCAGAGGGGTCGCCAAAGACCATCAGAAAACACAGTATTTTCTGTTGGTCATGGGAGTCTCTGTGTGGGAAGTTGTTGGCGTTCAGAACGCTCCTTGTTGGCGTTCAGAACGCTCCTTGATTGTAGGTGAACTACAATTCCAGCAAGTATAACTCCCAAATCTCAAGGTCTATTTTACCAAAACCCCATGAGTGTTCACATTTGAACATATTGAGTATTCATGCCAAGTTTGGTCCAAATCCATCATTGTTGGAGTCTAGAGTGCTCTCTGGAACTTCAACTCCCAAACTCAAGATCAATGCCCACCAAACCCTTCCAGTATTTTCTATTGGTCATGGGAGTTCTGTGTGCCATCTTTGGTTCAATCCCATTGTTGGTGGGGTTCAGAATGCTCTTTGTTTACAGGTTAACTATAAATCCCAGCAACTACAAATCCCAAATAGCAAAATCAATCCCCGCACCAACCCCACCAATATTCAAATTTGGGCATACCGGGTATTTGTGCCAAATTTGCTCCAGTAAATGAAAATACATCTTGCAGATCATTATTTACATGACGATTCATAATGTTAGGGTTATGGTTGGGGGTCACCACAACATGAGGAACTGTGTTAAGGGGTCGCGGCATTAGGAAGGTTGAGAACCACTGAAATAGAGAGTGGGCCCATCCCATTGTCCATTGACCTGGAAGCCACTGCTCCCCCTCTTCTCCTTTGCCCTGCTGTCCAGCCCCATATATCACTCTCACGGCTGTCCCTCCTCATCTGTCTTCTTGCTTCAGATGGTGATGAAAGTAGCTGAGATACAAGAAAGCAGGAGGGAGCCTGCTTGCCCGCAGCCTTAATATATGCACATATGAAGAATGGCAATGCAACCCCTAGAGGCACAGGCCCTGACAGAAGCCACTTGAGGTCATTCCAAGAGCAGATGTCACCTCGGCTGGGGACATTGAGATTAACAGCAAGAGGGAAAGAAAGGCAGAAATTAAAATGACCCAACTTTGGATGAACCTAGCTGTTTTCCCCCATTCCACCCAGACCATACTCCTTCGTCGTTTTCTTCATTCTGGTGACAAATATAAAGGAGCAGGAAGCCAGAAGAAGAAGCTGTGTCACTGGAGGGCCGGCCTGCTCTCCTTTCTTGCAGAGATAATCATGCGAGGTGGGACTTCCTTGCGGCTGGCGTTGGGTTGCAGGAGGGGGGTTGAGGGAGGCAACAAAGAAATTTCCTTTATCTCTGATCAGCACTCCAGCTTGGCGGTAATGAAAAGATTTGCATAACAAATACTCCGTTGGCCGCTCTTGTTCAGGTCGAAACCATTCATTTCCCCAGCAAAATAAATCCACCTATAAGTGAGCAACCCAAGAGAAGGAGGAGACAAATTGGCCGGCTTTCCCCCCATCTCAAAAGCCTTCTCTTTAATTAGGTTTTGTTTAGGTTTCCCCCAGATTCAGTGGCCTGGAACTGGCTTCCCGTTGCTGCCTGGGTGTTATTTGAGATTCTTGTTTTGATGGGGAAAGAAGTAAGTGAGATCTAGAATCATAGCATCTTACGAATATCATGGACTATCGAGCTCAACTTCCAACTCAATGCAGGATCTGCAGCTGAAGCATCAGCCATGGCCCATCTATATATAAATTAAATTTGTAATGGTAGTTTGTGGGTTTAACATAACTCAAAAACCACTGAACGAATTGACACCAAATTTGGACACAATACACCTATCAGGCCAACGAATGACCATCACTCATAAAAATATTGAAAAACACAGCACAAGGGGCTTAAAAAACCAAAAAAGCGAAAAGATGCTACAGCGCATGTGCAAAACGACTCCACTGGTAAACAAAATACATAATAGCATTTATTATGCTATTTATTTATAGCATTTATTATGCTATAAATAAATGCTCCCAGCATTTATTTATTTACTATGCTTCTATACTGCCATTCTCAGCCCGAGGGTGACTCATGGCGGTTTACAAATAAGCACAATTCGATGCCCACAACAATACAAAAATAATTTAAACATTAAAAACATTTAACACAGGTAAAAATTCATTACAATTAACATCAGTAACACAATAAAAACCATAAGTCCTCTGCATTTCATTACCAGTCATTATCCAGTCACGTTGTCCAACCGTTCCATGATCAGAGTTTCATAGCTACACTGCATTTGGGAAGGCCTGCTCATATTGTTGTTCATTCGTTCAGTCGTATCCGACTCTTCGTGACCTCATGGACGAGCCCACGCCAGAGCTCCCTGTCGGCCGTTACCACCCCCAGCTCCCTCAAGGTGAGTCCAGTCACTTCAAGGATGCCATCCATCCATCTTGCCCTTGGTCGGCCCCTCTTCCTTTTGCCTTCCACTTTCCCCAGCATAATTGTCTTCTCTAGACTTTGCTGTCTCCTCATGATGTGGCCAAAGTACTTCAGCTTTGTCTCTAGTCTCCTTCCCTCTAATGAGCAGCCGGGCTTTATTTCCTGGAGGATGGACTGGTTGGATCTTCTCGCAGTCCAAGGCACTCTCAGAACTTTCCTCCAACACCACAGCTCAAAAGCATCTCTCTTCCTTCGCTCAGCCTTCCCTAAGGTCCAGCTCTCACATCCGTAGGTGACTACAGGGAATACCATGGCTTTGACTAGGCAATGGATCTTTGTTGCCAATCTGATGTCTCTAGCCAGGTTTTAACGTTTTTGCAAAACGTTAAGAGGGTGGGGGCTGATCTAATGTCCCTGTGGAGGGCATTCCACAATCGAGGGGCCACCGCTGAGAAGGCCCTATCCCTCGTCCCCACCAATCGAGCCTGTGAAGATGGCAGGGCCGAGAGCAGGGCCTCCCCAGAAGATCTTAACATTCCTAGAGTGTTCGTAAGGAGATATACGTTCGAACAGGTAAGCAGGGCCAGAACCGTTTAGGGCTTTATAGGCTAAAGCCAACACTTTGAATTGTGCTTGGTAGCAAACTGGCAGCCAGTGGTATGCTCCCTGGATGCCCTCCTGTTAGCAACCTGGCTGCCACCCGTTGGACCATTTGGAGCTTCCGAACAGTCTTCAAAGGGAACCCCACATAGAGAGCGTTGCAGTAGTCTATATGAGATGTAACCAGAGCGTGGACCACCATAGCCAAGCATCCCCTAGACCGGGCCCTTTAGGAGAGGAGGATGATCCAAACGCACTGCTTCCAAGATGCAAGCTTTCTTCTCCTTGGATTTATTTCAGAGCACCCCATTCCCTGTGTATTTCCAATTTCCTATTCCTGGATTGCAACTCCCAGCAATCCTCCAGATAGATAAGAAAGATGGATGGATGGATACATTAGATAGAGATATATAGGTAGGTAGGTAGGTAGGTAGGCAGGTAGGTAGGTAGGTAGGCAGGTAGATTGATTAGGAGGACTGCTGGGAGTTGCAGTCCAAGAATAGGTAGAGAAGGAAGGAAGGGGAGAAAGAGGAAGGGAAAGAAAAGGGGGTGAAGGAAGGGAAGATGAAGAGAAGGAAGGAAGGAGGGAATGAAAGAAAAAAGGGAAGGAAGGAAGATAGGAAAGAAGGAAAGAAAGAAGGAAGGAAGGAAGGAAGGAAGGAAGGAAGGAAGGAAGGAAAGAGGGAGGGAGGGAAGAAAGGGAGGAAAGAAAGAAAGGAGGAGAGAAAGGGGGAGGGAAGGTTGGCCACAGTAACACACGGTGGGTACAGCTAGTAATAAATATTAGAATCTTATATACTTGGTAAATAACTATTTTAAGCAGCAACAAGAACAATTCTCTGGTGGATTTCTACTAAACACAGTTCTACGACACAGAGAAAAGATGACTTCTCATAGGCCCCATCTACACTGCATATAATGCATTTACAAACTGTATTGTATGTCAGTGTAGACCCATTGAATTGCTTTATATGAGCCTTCACGAGACATGGGCAAACTTTGGACCTCCATGTGTTTTGGACTTCAACTGCCACAATTCCTAAAAGCCGGTAGGCTGTTAGGAATTGTGGGAGTTGAAATCCAAAACACCTGGGGGTCCAAAGTTTGGCCAATGCCTGGTCTAAACTGACTATATAATGCAGTTTCAAAGGCAGTGCAGATGGGGCAATTGAAGCTACATGCAGTGAACTGTAGTAGAATCTTAGATCCGATATAATGGAGTTGGATAAGACCATGAACACTATCCAGTTCAACCTTTTACTCAGTGCAGGATCCCCAGCTAAAGCATCCAGCTTCCTTTTGAAAGTCTCCAAGGAGACCCTTCCAACTTTATAGGAAACTAGTGGTCCCCTGCCACGCATTGCTGTGGTGATCTGGAAAATAAAGAAATGAGAAAGTGTTGGTTTCTAATATATGTAATTTCTCTATCCTCGTGGGTAAACAGTATTGTTGTTTCTTTGTCAGTGCTGATGTGTCTGATTTGCCTACTATGGAACATGCAACATATAATTGTCTTTCTTTAGGGGTCCCTTTCAAATCTATTGTACTATATCTGTCATAAACATGTGTGTGTGTGTGTGAATCATATATATTTATCTATATCTATGGCTAGATGGCTCTTTGTCAGGAGGGCTTTATGTTTTCTTGCCTTAGTGAAAGGAGTTGGACTGGATGGCCTTAAGGCAGCATTTCTCAACCTGGGGTTTGGGACTCCTGGGGGGGGTTGCGAGGGGGTGTCATAAGGGTCACCAAAGACCACCGAAAACGCAGTATTTTCTGTTGATCACGAGGGTTCTGTGTGGGAAGTTTGCCCCGATTCTGTCGTTGGTGGGGTTCAGAATGCTCCTTGATTGTAGGTGAACTATAAATCCCAGTAACTACAACTCACAAATGTCAAGGTCTATTTCCCCCAAACTCCACCTGTGTTTATATTTGGGCATATTGAGTATTTGTGCCAAGTTTGGTCCAGATCCAGCATTCTTTGTGTCCACAGTACTCTCTGGATGTAGGTGAACTAAAACTCCAAAACCCAAGGCCAATGCCCACCAAACCTTTCTAGTGTTTTCTGTCGGTCAGGAGAGTCCTGTGTGTCAAGTTTGGTTCAATTCCATCATTGATGGAGTTCAGAATGCTCTTTGATTGTAGGTGAACTATAAATCCCAGCAACTACAACTCCCAAATGACAAAGTCATTTTTTGAGTGATGGTCACTCCTTGGGTTAGTAATTGTCTTGTGGCCAAATTTGGTGGCAATTCGTTCAGTGGTTTTTGAGTTATGTTAATCCAACAAATGAACATTACATTTTTATTTATATAGATTGGTCCCATTGCCAAAACATCTGACTGTCAAGGCATTCCTTCGAATGTACAATCGAAATCTGTCATGCTGTAACATCAGACTATTAGAACGGATCCTAACCTCTGGGGAAACAGAATGAACCTGCTCCTCCTCTCTGTGACAGTCCTTTAAGTATTTAAAGAGAATCATTATGACACCCTTCAGCCTTCCCTTCCCAAGGTGAACATGCCCAGCTTTTTCAATCTATCATCATATGTTTTGTTCTCCATTCTTCTTACCATCCCGATTGCCTTCTCTGAAGTTGCTCTAACTTGCCTGAATCACCTAGAACTGAATGTAGTGCTCCCAATGAGGTCTGACTAGTTACAGAATATTTTCAAAAGAAATATCACATTACAGTTAAGAAACACCAACTTCCTTGTTGGTGCTTCTCACCAGGCAACAGATGTTTACTTATGCAATCCCTTTTGCCCTGAATTTCAGCTCCCAAAGTACCTCTGCTGTGCTCCTGATATAACTCCTGCACTTCCCTATTAAAGTCAACTCATCAGTAAATTGCATGAAAGCTCTAGATCTGTTGGAGCTCATCCTGTGATTGTGTTTAAGGACCAGGGTGCTTCAGAGGTGGGGAGTGATGACATTAAGTTTCAAGATGGCAGTGGTCTGGTCAATGATATTGATGCAAAGAATGACCAGGAGATTCCTGTTCAAAGTGTAGTTTCTCATGAGAATGTCCCTGAAGGGTGTGGGGATGATGGTGTGTTCCCTGAATTGCTCCCTGTTGCACTCCAGAACAGAAACGAAACCCTCTGGCTTTAAAACACACCACACGTTGAGTGAAAAACCAATCCTTTCCATTGAAGCTGAGTAAAAAAAGCCAGTAGGAAGAAATGCTTGTAAAAATAGGAACATTTCTAAATGTAAAAGATTAGTAAAATGCAGTAATTCAAAGCAATGTCCACAAAAGATATAAAAACAATCCAAGTCAGTATTTATCCAGCCAGGAATCAACAGGTTGCAAAGATAATCCAGAAGGTGCTAAACCACAGCAAAATGCTAAACATCTCTATAAGAACAAGACCCCTTGAACAGGATTTCCAAGGCACATGAGCATGATTTCCAAATGATGCCTGATCTAACAGGCTTTCCCTTGAAACAAACCTTATATCCTAAAGCCCAAAATTTGGTTTCGTTTCCCCCCACTCTTGCCTCTTATCTGAAGAAGCCTTTCGGAGTGACATAAGCATTCAGTTTGTTGTCGATCCTGGCTGAACTCTAGCCGCCTATTTTTCAACTCCCTTTCTGGCTGCTCATTAAAATTTTAGGTGTCAGATTGTTTTCCTAACTCAAATCTTGAGAGCTCACAGAAAGAGGGAATAAACATCATCCTTAAGCCCAGCAGGAATATTCTTATGAGAAACTGCCCTTTGCACTGAGGCCTCTCTGTCACTGTCTGCATGAAAATCATTGACCAAACCATCTCCATCTTGCACTTCAGCCTCAGCACCATCATTTCTCTCATCATGTCCCACATCAAGAGCATCATGATCCTGAGTATCATGAAACACAAACACAGGCTGATTCCCAACACTACCAAAGAATTCCCATCCATGTTTTGCAAGCAAACAACAGAGTTGGGAGGACAATCTATATATATAAAAATGCTCTGTGCATAATGAGTACCTTAAAAACAAAAGAACCAATGAACGAAATCACACCAAATTATGATTTTGTCATTTGGGAATTGTAGTTTCTGGGATTTATAGTTCACCTACAATCAAAGAGCATTCTGAATTCCATCAACGATGGAATTGAACCAAACTTGGCACACAGGACTCCCATGACCAACAGAAAACATTGGAAGGGTTTGGTGGGCACTGACCTTGAGTTTGGGAGTTGTAGTTCACCTACATCCAGAGAGCACTGTGGACTCAAACGATGATGGATCTGGACCAAACTTGGCACAAGCACTCAATATGCCCAAATATGAACACAGATGGAGTTTGGGGAAAATAGACCTTGACATTTGAGAATTGTAGTCACTGGGATTCACAGTTCACCTACAATCAAAGAGCATTCTGAACCCCACGAATGACAGGATCGGGAAAAGAACCCCCATGACCAACAGAAAATACTTAATGCCACCCAATCCAACTCCCTTTACCAGGGCAAGAAAACGTAATCAAAGTCCTCCTGACAAAGAGCCATCCAGCCATATATATATATATATATATATAGAGAGAGAGAGAGAGAGAGAGAGAGAGATGATTCACACACACACAAATATAGTATCATAGAGGACAATGATATCTTGCATGTTCCAGGGTGGGCAAACCAGACACTCTCCACATCAACCCAGACAAAGAAACAGCAAGAAATACTGTTTACCCACAAGCATAAAGAAATTACATATATTAGAAACCAACACTTTCTCATTACTTTATTTTCCAGATCACCAGACTGGGCCACAGCAATGCGTGGCAGGGGACAGCTAGTGATAAATAAATAGCTGGTGGCTTCCTGTTTAGTAGGCCAATAAACCCAGCCTGGGTTTGAGTCCAGACTTTAGTGGCACTTTCCGAGGTCCTCAAGATGAGATTTTGGATCTTAGTTAGGTCATTTAAAGTTGAGATTACAACCTGGAGTGGAGTCACTTTTCCTGCTGACATGGAATTCACTTTCTTAAGAAGGAGAAAAACTCAACAAGTACTATAAAATGTTAAAGTTGGATTTGACTTCAAGGAGTATCTATCTAGTCCAGTTCCTGGCCATGTAGAAATATACAATTGTGGGACTCCTGGACCTATGCTAGCTAGCATTTTCCCAGCTATTCTGCAGCGAATGCAAGGAAAACACAGTACTGAGCAGAGCACGCAGGAAGATTGTGGAGCCGCATCTTGATGAAAGCAATTTCTTGAATTCACACAGTGGAAATAAATAAGGGCTGCGAAGGAGGGGAGAATGGCGGAAGGAAAGGAAAAATCTATATACAACTGCCTGGGCTTGATTTGACAAATTGTGCAAAACCAAAGTGAATGGTAAAATGTCAAAGAGTCTAGACTCCTTTAGGGCATCTTAGAAATATCAAGACATAAGGTAGAAAAAGATCTTAAGTGCCATTCAGTCCAAACTCCTTCTGCCTTGCAAGGAGACACAATCAAAGCACTCCCGAAAGATGTCCACAAAGCTTCTGAGTAGAAAACTCCAAAGAACAAGAAGTGTTCTCTTCCATTCTTGAACAGTTCTCAATGCAACAAAAGATATTTCTAAGGTTTCAATGGGATTTCTTGTCTTGTAATTTGGATCCAGTGGCGCATATTCTGATCTCAGGATGAGAAGAAAACTAGGTAACTCCATCTTCTTCATGACATCCTATCAAATATTTAAAAATGGCTATCTCATCACAAGAGCCAGTGTGAGATAGTTGCTTTGGTGTAGAGGTTTGCGATAGACACAAACCCACCTATACTACCATTATAATGCAGATTGAACTGGATTATATAGCAGTGTAGGTTCATATAGTCCGGTTCAATGCAATTCAATCTGCATTCATGAGCCTACACCAGGCTTGGCTAAACTTGGGCCCTCCAGATGTTTTGGATTTCAACTCCCACAATTCTCAACAGCCAGTAAACTGGCTGGGACTTCTGGGAGTTTAAGTCCAAAACATCTGGAGGGCCTGGTCTACACTGACCATATAATGGATTTAAATCTGCATTGCATGGCAGTATTGATGAGGAAATACAAAGATACAGAATGGGGGATGCGTGGCTCGAGAGCAGTACGTGTGAAAAACATCTTTTGAGTCCTCGTAGACAACAAGTTAAACATGAGCCAACAATGTGATGCGGTGGCAAAAGAAGCCAATGGTATTTCGGCCTGCATCAATAGCAATATAGTGTCTAAATCCAGGGAAGTCATGCTCCCCATGCTCTATTCTGCCTTGGTCAGACCACACTTGGAATACTGTGTCCCATTCTGGGCACCACAATTGAAGGGAGATATTGACAAGGTGCGATGTGTCCAGAGGAGAGTGACTAAAATGATCAAGGGTCTGGAGAACGAGTCCTATGAGGAGCGACTTAAAGAGCTGGGTATGTTTAGCCTGAAGAAGAGAAGGCTGAGAGGAGATATGATAGCCATGTATAAATATGTGATAGGAAGTCACAGGGATGAGGGAGCAAGCTTGTTTTCTGATCCTGTGGAGACTAGGACGTAGAACAATGGCTTCAAACTACAGGAAAAGAGATTCCATCTGAATATTAGGAATAACTTCATGACTGTGAGAGCTGCTCAGCAGTGGAACTCTCTGCCCCGGAGTGTGGTGGAGGCTCCTTCTTTGGAAGCTTTTAATCAGAGGCTGGATGGCCATCTGTCAGGGGTGCTTTGGATGCAATTTTCCTCCTGCTTCTTGGCAGAAAGGGGTTGGACTGGATGGCCCATGAGGTCTCTTCCAACTCTATGATTCTATGATTCTGTGATTCTATGATTGTAGGACTAAGAGTCCAGAAACCAGGATTGGAATCCCTCCTCAACCATCGAAATCTGGAGGCAGCACTCCCTCAGCTTAGAGGAAGAAATCTTGCCACGATAAACCCCATGATGATGATGATGATGATTATTATTATTATTATTATTATTATTATTATTAACTTTATTGTGAGTTTTGTAATCTACTTGTTTGCTTTGCTCTGTTAGAAATGTAATATAATTTGACTGGTTGTTCTGACACGACAAATATAAAATAAATAAATTAACTTTATTTATACCCCGCTAGCATCTCCCGAAGGACTCAATGCGGAAGTTCACCTTAGGGTTGGCAATGGTTGGAAGGCACCCAGCAAGTCTACACATAATATATCACACCTCAATAATCTTTTCTCCAAGCAAAACATACCCAGCTCCTTGAGGTGTTCCTCACAAGGCTTGGCTTCCAGACTTTGAACTATTTTGGTCAGTCTCACAACACCTTCAGAACAGGACACAGGCGAGATCTGACCCGAGCAGAATGCAGTGGTACTATTACTTTCCTTGCTCTACCAGTGGTTCTTATTATTCCTTGACAAAATGGTTATTATTCCTTGACAAAATGGAAGGAAAAGTTGATAGGGAGGACAAAGTAGGTACTTGTCTGGTCTCCTTAGGGAGGGAGTTCCAGAGCCATGGGGCCACCACCAAGAAGTCACTCTCCCTCGTCCCCACCAACCGTGCTTGAGATAGTGGTGGAAGCGAGAGAAGGTCCTCTCCAGAA
This sequence comes from Anolis sagrei, assembly GCF_037176765.1. Taxonomy (NCBI): domain Eukaryota; kingdom Metazoa; phylum Chordata; class Lepidosauria; order Squamata; family Anolidae; genus Anolis; species Anolis sagrei. The sequence continues at coordinate 8,601,938 of NC_090021.1, read as the reverse complement.
GTTCTTAGGGTTCGAACTGGTTCGTAGGGAATGATGCAATCGCGAAGATAGGCATGTCCCAAACCTGCATCTTGAATTGGGACTGGAAACTTATTGGAAGCCAGTGGAACTGCTTAAACAGGGTGGTTGACCGCTCCCTGTAGCTAGCTCCCGTTAGCAACCTGGCCGCAGATCTTTGGACCAGCTGCAGTTTCCGGGTCATCTTCAGAGGTAGCCCCATGTAGAGTGCATCACAGTAATCCAACTCCCTGAAATCCTAACAGCTGGTGAACTGGCTGGGGTTTCTGGGAGTTGTAAGCCAAAACATCTGGGGACTCATAGGTTGAGAACCAGTGCTTTAGACACTTATGTTTCTGTTGATGCAGCCTAAAACCACATTGTCTTTTTGACCTATGTGTTACATGTTTAGCTTGTCCCCAGATCCTTGTCACTCGTACTGCTTTCAAGCCGAGTGAGCCATCCCATACTGTGCATTTCAGAATCAGGATCAGAACTATTGGTTTGAGAAAAGATTAACACTGTTGAAATGGTTACTGTATCTAGTTCCTAAAAACTGCCCACACTTAGATTTGCAATCTGGCTTTGGTGAAAGTCAAACACTGCGGAGGCATCTGCAGCAGGACTGGTGTAAACAAACACCTCCGTGGTCCTTTTTGCATGCTAATTTGTATTTTTCCAGCACACTCCTAATCCCCCAAAGTGAAGTCACCTTCTCCTCTAACCTTGCAGCCAAAAGACAGATGAAAGTCCCGTTGCATTGAAGTGAGAAAGCACCGGCCTCGCTTCACCCAGGCAGAGAGACATTAATAAAGCAAAACCCCTCCTTCTGTCCAAGAGAGGAAATTAAAAATTATGGCCATTCTGTTCCAGTTCATTGCACTGGAACGGGCCATATATTAATGGCGCCCACAGGTCAAATCCAGACGTGCCGCTGTCTTCGGGGCCAAATTGTTCGATGCCTATGATGGAGAAAAGGCTTAGAGCGCTTCCTTTTTGGATTTAAAGCAGTTCAGCTTCCCATTTCAGGGTGAGCTATTTTTAATGGGGCCGGAGTTGCTGAAATTTGTCTTCAAAACAAACACAAAGCAACATCCAAAGGAATTAAAATGCAGGCAAGATACTCATCACTCGCAGATGGTTCCTCACTGCCCAGTGGAGCAGAACGACTTCTGTTCCTTTGAGTAGCTTTCTCCAACTCAGTGTTATCCAGATAGTTTGGACTATATCTTCTCTAAACCGTTACAAAAGTGTTTGGAGGCTTATGAGATTTCTAGTCCAACACACTGGAATTGGGGCCAGGTTGAAGTCAGCCCCATTTGGAGGAATTGGCCCAAATCCTGCTCAATGGCTCTTTTGGTTGTCCCCTTTGGAAAGATAAAGAGGGGAATAATAATAATAATAATAATAATAACAACAACAACAACAACAACAACAACAACTTTGAAAAAGGAGATGGAGGGTCTGATTCTGGCAGCCCAAGAACAAGCCATTAGAACAAATGCCATCAAAGCCAGAATTTAAAAGTTGACGACAGATCCCAAGTGTAGACTCTGCAAGGAAACAGATGAAACCATAGATCACATCCTCAGCAGCTGCAAGAAGATTGCGCAGACAGACTACAAGCAGAGGCACAACACCGTTGCTCAGATGATTCATTGGAACTCATGCCACAAATACCATCTGCCTGTGACAAATAATTGGTGGGATCACAAGCTTGAGAAAATTACAGAAAATGAACACATCAAACTACTCTGGGACTTCTGAATTCAGACTGACAGAGTTTTGGAGCACAATACTCCTGACTACATCACCTTGCTGAGACTAACTAAAAATGGCTCCCTTCCCTTCCCAATTGCCCTGAGCAAGGGGCGGGACCAAAACTTAATGATGATGGACAGGTGACTTGCCCTATGACTGCAACCAAAGGAAGCCACATATCTGCAGAGTCCCTGAAACCTAGGACTGCAAACAAACGTTTAATACAAAGAAATAAATTTGGAGCTCCTGTGCCGTACCAGCACAGCTGTAGTTACGGTAGAAAATTCACTCCCAAATTACAATCAAAAAGTTTTAAAGGTTTATTTTGAACCTTATTTTTTGTTGTTGTTGTACATTTAACCTATTAGTTGACAGGCACCAAATGTACAACAACATCTCTGTAAGCTTCAACTCAAGAAAGCCAGGCCACATTGCACAAAAATGTCCAACTGCCTTAGAAGGAGAATATATACCTGCAGAAGAATGGGGAACACTGCCTGGCTCGAGAGCAGTACGTGTGAAAAAGATCTTGGAGTCCTCGTGGACAACAAGTTAAACATGAGCCAACAATGTGATGAGGCGGCAAAAAAAGCCAATGGGATTTTGGCCTGCATCAAGAGGAGCCTAGTGTCTAGATCTAGGGAAGTCATGCTACCCCTCTATTCTGCTTTGGTTAGACCACACCTGGAATATTGTGTCCAATTCTGGGCACCACAATTCAAGAGATATATTGACAAGCTGGAATGTGTCCAGAGGAGGGCGACTAAAATGATCAAGGGTCTGGAGAACAAGCCCTATGAGGAGCGGCTTAAGGAGCTGGGCATGTTTAGCCTGAAGAAGGGAAGGCTGAGAGGAGATATGATAGCCATGTATAAATATGTGAGAGGAAGCCACAGGGAGGAGGAGGGAGCAAGCTTGTTTTCTGCTTCCATGGAGATTAGGACACAGAACAATGGCTTCAAACTACAAGAGAGGAGATTCCATCTGAATATGAGGAAGAACTTCCTGACTGTGAGAGCCGTTCAGCAGTGGAACTCTCTGCCCCGGAGTGTGGTGGAGGCTCCTTCTTTGGAAGCTTTTAAACAGAGGCTGGATGGCCATCTGTCAGGGGTGATTTGAATGCAATATTCCTGCTTCTTGGCAGAGTGGGGTTGGACTGGATGGCCCATGAGGTCTCTTCCAACTCTTTGATTCTAGGATTCTATAAGATGCCAAATGGCTGGTTTGATCATAGGATTTTAGCCAGAGTTCTCTTCCTGCCATCATTGTGAAAGTGCCCTAAAACATCCTTCCTCTTAGAGCATTTGGTTTAATCATGCCATTAGGTCAGCTTCAGAGAATGGAGATGACTACAACTCCCATCATTCCTTAGGCAGGCAGCCACCATGGCCGCTTGCCTGAACTCCATCCTGCAAAGTGTGCCAATGATGAGCACAAAGCAATCGATAGCCATCCCCTGAAAGTGTTCACGGACTTGCAAGTGATTCAATAATGAGGCGCAAATTACTATGGGTTGCTATTCCCTCCGACCGTGTCTTTGCTCTTCCAGTGGGTTTAAATGACAGGTGTGAGCCACAAGACTGAACAGGCCGAGAGATAAATGAAGTCACTTCTTCCTGCAACACATCCACTTTGCTTAGCATAACTGACAGCCAGCTGCCCAGCTTTCTGAAACGTCCATCAAATCCCTCTCTCTCTCGCACACACTTTGTCTTCTCTGCTGCCGGAGATGGCTGTCCTTTCTGATACGGCTTGCCTCTCCAGATTAGTCAGGCCAAAAATAGCCAGGCCCTAATCACATAATCCAAAGTAGCTCTCCTAACCTCAGATTTGCTCTGGGTCCCTTCCTTCCTTGAGCCGGGCTCTTCCCTGGTTCCTCCTCTCCAGCAAAGCCATTGGCCGGCTCTCTTGGGTCTATTTCTAGCTCTGTGGCACATAAGCCCAAGGAACAAGGGTGGAGGAGATGTACCAAAGAGCTACGTGAACATCGAATCCCCTCCCAAGATGTTCTGCAAAGAGCCTTAGTCATTCAACACATATGCATGGCAATCCCAGCTGGTTAAGGGTAGAATCCTGTATTTTGCATTGCTCTACATCAGTGTTACTCAAAATGGTAATCCTTGACCAGGACTGACCTGCAAGCCATTAGCTGTAGCCAATGGACACTAATACCGTGGGCCCTTGGTATCCACTGGGGTTTGCTTCTTGGATCCCTTATTGATACCAAGATCCAAAAAGGCTCAAATCCCATTACATACAATCTATATAAATAAAAATGTAATGTTCGTTTGTGGGATTGACATAACTCAAAAACCACTGGACGAATTGACACCAAATTTGGACACAATATACTTAACAGTCCAATGAGTGTCCATCACCCATAAACACACACACACAAAACCCCAGCGGAACAGACTTAAATACCCCCAAATACACCATATATACATATACACTCATACACATATGCATATGCACACATTCATACACACACGCACACATATATAGGTGCACAAACACACACAAATATACACATATACACACATACATATACATACACATGCACATATACATGCACACATACATATATACATATAAACATGCACACACATATACATATCCACATATAAACATGCACACAAATATACATATCCACATACATACATATATACACACAAATATGCATATAGACAAGCACTCACATATACACAATATGCATGTTCGTATATAAACACACACATATATACACCTATACACCTATATATATATATACACACACACACACACACACACACACACACAAACACTATACACACACATACAGACACACACACAAAACACATATACAGAGACTGGGCTACAGCAACACGTGGCAGGGGATGGCTAGTCTATATAATTAAAAATGTAATTTTCGTTTGTGGGATTAACAGAACTCAAAAACCACTGGATGAATTGACACCAAATTTGGACACAATACAAGGAACAACCCAATGTATGTCCTTCACTCAAAAAAATTGATTTTGTCATTTGGGAGTTGTAGTTGCTGGGATTTATAGTTCACCTACAATCAAAGAGCATTCTGAACTCCACCAATTATGGCAGTGAACCAAACATGGCACACAGGACTCCCATGATGAACAGAAAACACTAGAAGGATTTGGTGGGCATTCACCTTGAGTTTGGGAGTTGTAGTTCACCTACATCCAGAGAGTACTATGGACTCAAACAATAATAGATCTGGACCAGACTTGACACAAATATCCCATATGCCCAAATATGAACACAGATGGAGTTTGGGGAAAATAGAATGTTGACATTTGGGAGTTGTAGTTGCTGGGATTTATAGTTCACCTACAATCAAAGAGCATTCCGAACCCTACCAACAATGGAATTGAACCAAATTTGGCACACAGTTTTCCCATGGCCAACAGAAAATACTGGAAGGGTTTTGTGGGAGGCGTCCTTTGGTTTTGGAGTTGTAGTTCACCTACATCCAGAGATCACTGTGGACTCAAACAATGATGGATCTGGACCAAACTCTACACGAATACTCAATATGCCCAGATGTGAACACTGGTGGAGTTTGGGGAATATAGAATCTTGCCATTTGGGAGTTGTATTTGCTGGGATGTATAGTTCACCTACAATCACAGAGCATTCTGAACCCCACCAACGATAGAATTGGGCCAAACCTCCCACACAGAACCCCCATGTGGGCCACAGCAACATGTGGCAGGGGACGGCTAGTGTATATAAATAAAAATGTAGTGTTTATTTGTGGGATTAACACAACTCAAAAACCACTGGACAAATTGACACCAAATATGGACACAATATACCTATCAGGCCAACGAGTGACCATCACTCATAAAAGCACTGAAAAACATAGCAGAAGACACTTAAAAAAAACCAAAAAAATACATTACAGTGCATCCGCAAAACCATATATATATAAAACACATATACACAGACTGGGCCACAGCAATGCATGGCAAGGGACGGCTAGTCTATATAAATAAAAATGTAATGTTCATTTGTGGGATTAACATAACTCAAAAACCACCGGACAAATTGACACCAAATTTGGACACGCTACACCTATCAGGCCAACAAGTGACCATCACTCATAAAACACTGAAAAACATAGCAGAAGTGACGTAAAAGCCAAAAAAATAAAAATACATTACAATGCATGCACAAAACCACACATATGTACACAAACACACATATACACGCACAAAACACATATACACAGACTGGGCCACAGCAACGTGTGGCAGGAGACAGCTAGTGACTTAGTAAAATGGCACCCCTATATAAAATGGCAAAATCAAGTCTTTCCAAGCTGAGGATTGTGTAATCCACAATACAGAGGGCCAACTCCTCTGTATCCATGACACCTGCTTACAAAACAGTCCATGTGAAAGGGATCTGGGGGCCTTAGTAGGCCACAAGCTTGATATAAGTCAACAGTGTGTTGCAACAACTGAAAAACCCAATGCAATTCAAGGCAGCATCAATAGGAGTTTTTTGCCTCGATCGAGAGAAGTCATAAACCAACTCTAGTTTGTTTTGGTCAGACCTAACTTGGAATAATCTTGTGCCCAGTTCTGGGCTCCAAAAGATAATAAAAAAGATCAAAGATCTGGGAACCAAGCCTTATGATAAAGAACCTGTTGTTTGTTTGTTTGTTTGTTTAAATCCTGCTTTTTTCATAGCTATCTTTAAATACTGAAGTACTTTGAAGTACTTTGGCCACATCATGAGGAGACAGCAAAGCCTAGAGAAGACAATTATGCTGGGGAAAGTGGAAGGCAAAAGGAAGAGGGGCCGACCAAGGGCAAGATGGATGGATGGCATCCTTGAAGTGACTGGACTGACCTTGAGGGAGCTGGGGGTGGTAACGGCTGACAGGGAGCTCTGGCGTGGGCTGGTCCATGAGGTCACAAAGAGTCGGAGACGACTGAACGAATGAACAACAACAATCTTTAAATAGCTGAAGGGATCGCATATACGAGAGTTGAATAAAAAGTAATGCCTCCACCTTCATAACTTCTCAACAGATGGCAGTACTAGTATGCGGCAGTTACTGGCTTGTTCAGTAGACTCTCCTCTGCAGTTCCACTTTGGCGGGAAGCTTAAGCTTAAGTGGCTGAGGGGGAAAGGAAAGGGCCTAAGACTGTTAGGAATTGTGGGAGTTGGAATCCAAATACCTGGAGGACCAAAGTTTGCCCATGAGTGGTATAGATTGAGAAAATTGTCCCATGCTCTTCTGCTTTGGTCAGACCTCACCTGGAATAATATTGTGTCCAGTTCTGGGCAAATCAATTCAAGAAGGATATGGACAAACTGGAAGGTGTCCAGAGGATGGATGGTCAAAAGAATCAAAGATTTGGGAACCACAAGGAACATCTTAGGGTTTTCCGGAACCATAAGGAACATCTTAGGGAGCAGAGTATGTTTAGTTTAGGAGTGTCTGGATTGTTTCAAATCTTAGGAATTTGGGAACCATAAGGAAAATCTTAGGGAGCTGAGTATGTTTAGTTTAGGAGGGGACATGAGTGCCTGGACTGGATCTTCCTGCATGGCAGAATAGGGTTGGATTGGATGGTCTTTATGGCCTCTTCCAAATCCATAATTTCATGAGTCTGTGATATTGTCTCTCCAGTTATGGAAACAATGCCTTTGAAACAACCAGCTGCATTAATTATACAGTGTAAATTCACCCTAGAACATAGACCAGGTATGGGCAAACTTTGGCCCTCCAGATGTGTTGGACTCCAACTCCCACAATTCCTAACTGTCTCAGGCCCCTTCCTTTCCCTCCTCAGCCACTTAAGCAGCTGAGGGGGGAAAGGAAAGGGAGTGAGGCTGGTGGAATCATGGGAGTTGGAGTCCAAATACCTGGAGGGCCAAAGTTTGCCCATGCCTGACATAGACCAATGGATCCAAATTACAAGAAGATGCACTCTTCCTATCTCCACATCAACAACTGTAATTTTGCTACTGTTATGAATCGTAATCTAAATATCTGATATGCAGGATGTGTTATCATTCACTGGACCAAATTTGGCACAAAGTCCCGATATGCCCAAATTCGAATACTGGATAGCAAAATCATTACTATCAGAGCTGTTTGAGGCTGGAATAAAATGTCTTTGGGGATGGACTCTACTTCTTTGGTGGTTTTGAACAGAGGATGGGTGGTCATCTTTTGAGTTATGTCTCCCAGGATAGCAAGGGGTTGGACTGGATGGCCCTTGAGGTCCCTTTCCACTTTATGACTTGAGTTGCCTTAAGGAATCTAGGACCCACAGCATTGGACCATTCATCCTGCTCCTGTGCAATTTGTCAAATCAAGCAAAGCCAGTTGTATATAGATTTCCCCCTTCCCTCCCCATCGTCCTCCCCTTCCTCACAGCTTTTATTTATTTCCACTGTGTGAATTCGAGAAATTGCTTTCATCGAGACACGGCTCCACAAAGCGCCTGCATGCTCTGCTCAATACTGCGTTTTCCCTGCATTCGCCGCAGAAAAAGCCAGTAAATGTGCTACAGTCAGCATTTCAACATTGCTGCAGCAGCCTTGGGCAGTGAATCAAGGGACAGCGAGAAGGAGGAGGAGGAGGAGAAAGAAAACTACAGGCGGGGTGTAATCAGGTTTGCACCATTTTTCGAGCTCCGGGGCAGCTCTCTCAAAAGTCGCACAGCATGAGAAAAGCAGAATTATTATTTTGGAATGTCTAGGAGGACATTTTCTTCAAGAACGGTTAACGTTAGCAGCAAAAAGCAGGTGTCTACTGAAATGCAGAAAACACAATTGCAAGAAGTGGGTAGATGCCTTGATTTTCCTGTTTCAAGAGAGAAAGCTATACTGTCTGTTTCTATTGTTGTAAAAGTTGCTCAAATACTACTCTTCCCATAACAATCTATATATAATTTGAAGAACGAATAGAATCCTAGTGTTAGAAGAGACCTCGTGGGCCATCCAGTCCAACTCCATTCTGCCAAGAAGCAGGAAAATTGCATTCAAATCACTCCTGACAGATGGCCATCCAGTCCCTGTTTAAAAGCTTCCAAAGAAGGAGCCTCCACTCCGGGGCAGAGAGTTCCACTGCTGAACAGCTCTCACAGTCAGGAAGTTCTTCCTCATGTTCAGATGGAATCTCCTTTCTTGTAGTGTGAAGCCATTGTTCCGCATCCTAGTTTCCAGGAAAGCAGAAGCCATATTGCCATGGAGACATTGTAAGGTAGGCCTTCTCTGAGCTGGAGAAAGGAGAAAGGGGGAGCAAAGGGAAGAAAGTAAAAGAGAGAGAAAGAGAGAGAGAGATTAAAGGAGAAGGGAGGGAGGGAAGAAAAATAAAAAAGGAGGGAAGCAAAGAGCCATATTGCCATGGAGACATTATGAGGTAGGCCCTCTCAGAGCTGGAGAAAGGGGGAGCAGAGGGAAGAAAGTAACAGAGAGAGAAAGAGAGAGAGAGAGATAAAAGGAGACGGGGGGGGGGGGGGAAGAAAAATGAAAAAGGAAGGATGCAAAGAGCCATATTGGCATGGAAACATTGTGAGGTAGGCCCTCTCAGAGCTGGAGAAAGGAGAAAGGAGGAGCAGAGGGAAGAAAGTAAAAGAGAGAGAAAGAGAGAGAGATGAAAGGAGAAGGAAGGAAGGCAAGGAAGAAAAATGAAAAAGGAGGGAAGCAAAGAGCCATATTGCCATGGAGACATTGTGAGGTAGGCCCTCTCAGAGCTGGAGAAAGGAGAAAGGGGAAGCAGAGGGAAGAAAGTAAAAGAGAGAGAAAGAGAGAGATGAAAGGAGAAGGGAGGGAGGGAAGAAAAATGAAAAAGGAGGGAAGCAAAGAGCCATATTGCCATGGAGACCTTGTGAGGTTGGCCCTCACAGAGCTGGAGAAAGGAGAAAGGGGGAGCAGAGGGAAGAAAGTAAAAGAGAGAGAAAGAGAGATTAAAGGAGAAGGGAGGGAGGGAAGAAAAATAAAAAAGGAGGGAAGCAAAGAGCCATATTGCCATGGAGACATTATGAGGTAGGCCCTCTCAGAGCTGGAGAAAGGAGAAAGGGGGAGCAGAGGAAAGAAAGTAAAAGAGAGAGAAAGAGAGAGAGAGAGATGAAAGGAGAAGGGGGGGGGAAAGAAAAATGAAAAAGGAAGGATGCAAAGAGCCATATTGGCATGGAAACATTGTGAGGTAGGCCCTCTCAGAGCTGGAGAAAGGAGGAGCAGAGGGAAGAAAGTAAAAGAGAAAGAAAGAGAGAGAGAGAGAGATGAAAGGTGAAGGGAGGGACGGAGAGGAGAAAAAGGAAAAAGGAGGAAAGAAAAGAAAAGAAAGTGGGAAAGGGATGAGGGAGTAAAGAGAAAGAAGGGATGAAAGCAAACCCCTCTGACATCCAGGCAATGTTGGGAATATACACTCCAATACAAGATCTGACATGTTCACTGTCCCACTGACATGGGACCACCAACTATTCTTGGCCTCTGCAGAAACACAATCAGAGCCATCAAAAGAAGAGATTCTATATTGTGTTTGTGTTGGAATGAGGAAATTCCATCAGCACAGTCACATGTACCCAGTTGTGGCCACAATCCTGTATGGTCCAACATCGTGTGGTACTTCACCTTCAGTCAGTGTGGTGGAAAGAAGGGAATGACATCTTCCATATTAGGTTCTTGTGGGTTTTTTCAGGCTATAGGGCCATGTTCTAGAGGCATTTCTCCTGACGTTTCGCCTGCATCTATGGCAAGCATCCTCAGAGGAAGTGAGGTCTCTTGGAATTAGGAAAATGGGTTTATATATCTGTGGAATGGCCGGAGTGGAGCAAAGAGCTCTTCTCTGCTGGAGCTAGGTGTGAATGTTTCAACTGATCACCTTCATTAGCATTTGAAGGCCTGGCTGAGCCAAATGCTAATGAAGGTGGTCAGTTGAAACATTCACACCTAGCTCCAGCAGAGAAGAGCTCTTTGCCCCACCCCAGCCATTCCACAGATATATAAACCCATTGTCCTAAATCCAACAGACCTCACTGCCTCTGAGGATGCTTGCCATAGATGCAGGCGAAACGTCAGGAGAGAATGCCTCTAGACCTTGGCCATATAGCCCGAAAAAACCTACAACAACCCAGTGACTCCGGCCATGAAAGCCTTTTACAATACATCTTCCATATTGCCCCAAGAAAGATATGTTGAAGTTTAAATGGGGCTGATGCCTGTGTATGTTCCTACTAGGGTTCACCCCCACCCAAACCTTCTGTTCCATTCTTACTGGAAACATCTTCCTAATGTTTAGGTGGAATTTATAGTCTTGTAATTTGGATCCAGTGATTCATGTAATTCGGATTGGCAGAAAACTCTTTCCACCTCCAAGGAAGGCAACAGCAAATCTCTTCCAAGAAAACCCTGTGATTGGAGATGGTTGGAGATGGTTTGCAGGCACCCAGCATGTTTACACATCATATCACACCCCGGTTTTTTAATTTCTCCAAGAGGCTTTGATAGCCAGGAGCTGTCTGTGGCCCCGCACCTCGGCCAATCTCTCCTCCTCCTCCTTTGCTTTCTTTTGTTGTCTTCTTCTGCCAACTCCAGCCCGATCCCTGGCTCCATTCTCCATTTCGGCCAGCTGCCTCTTCTGCTGCGACTCCTCCGCATGTCCTGTCGGCAACAGCTAGTCAAGAGGACAAGACACTAATCTCCATGATTGCCGCAGAGTTAGCTCAGCGCTTTGGCCCGGAGGGCCTCCATCCACCCTTAATTCGTCAGAAGAAAGATCTGAAATGTGCCACTGGGAAGGGGAGGGACCATAGCAGTGTGTGCTTATTTGCTTATTTCCCTTCCCTTTTGGCACAAGTCACAAAAGGGCAGAACAGACCCATCTATGTCGCAAATGCCTTCTCTTTCGGGGGGGGGGGGGAGGAGGAGGAACCACAAATAGAGAAAGAGAAACAAAACACACACAACCCTGTGCTTAATAAAATATAGGTTGCGGCAAACGGGTTGCTTTGTTCCAGGAAGAGAAAGGGGAAGATGGTGTGTTTTCTTCTCATGGTACTTTGCGTGGAAAGAAGGGAGAGGGGGGTGGTAAGCAAATCCATCATGCTATATGAATCCGGTGATCCAAACGCAAACTGACGTGGAAAGAAATTGCCTCCAGCAGGGCTGACTTATTGCAGAAGCTTTGCTCAGAGATAACGCATTGGAAAGTATTTCATATTCCATGTATGTGTGTGAGAGCAAGAGAGGGACAGAAAAAGAGAGAGAATGAGGAAGAGATTTTTTTAATGTACATACCAGTTTGGGAAAAAGATTACGTCCGCTTTCCAAAACACGGAAGACGAAAAATTTAGATACAAAAGAGGCAAACCCAGAGGACCAGCGTTAGCATTTCTCCCTCAATGTAGGTCATGCCTGTAGGTGAAAAAGCATCCTTTTAAAAGGCTGCGACTGAGGTCATGGGCTGTTGGATCATAGGAAGCAACCATTTTGAGAGCTCTGTATCCTTTTTGGGTACCATTTTTAGAAGGCTCCCAAAAGGCATGATCTGGATAAAATCCAAAGGATGGTGCTTATAGCAGCCGTTCCCAAACTGTGTTCCGTGAAAGCTTTGGGTTCCAAAAAAAGCATCATAAGGATGCCATGAAAGTAATGTTTGAAATCAAACTTAAAATGGATTTTGAAATGGAGTCACATGAGGCTGGCTATTATATTTAAAGTCTCCATTTTGTGCTACAGCTATTTCTATCATATATGCATTTACTGGCTACTTGGTTCAACGTTTCACAACAAGATTGATTCACATGTAATTGATTTCTCGGATTGATTCTGCATTTCTTTTCATTTTTTTTCTTTTTTGCGCAGTTTTTGAGATAAACAACTCTGAGGATGCTTGCCACAGATGCAGGCGAAACGTCAGGAGAGAATGCCTCTAGACCATGGCCATATAGCCCAAAAAAACCTCACAACCTCTGAGGATGCTTGCCATAGATGCAGGCGAAACGTCAGGAGAGAATGCCTCTAGACCATGGCCATATAGCCCAAAAAAACCTACAACCTCCGGCCATGAAAGCCTTCGACAATACGTTGAACATTTTGGATATTGGGGTGTTATTCATAAAATATCAAGAGTAAAATTTACTCAAAAATTAGACATTATGTATGCCAACTAAGAAGTATTTTGATCCAGAATGCATTGCAATGCATTTTTAAGGAGACATTTTTAAGCAGAGGCTGGATGGCCATCTGTTGGGAGAGTTTGGATTGTACCTTCTGGCCTGGCAGAAAGAGGTTGGATTGGATGACCTTTGGGAGACCCTTCCAGCTCTAACTTTCTATGATTCTATGATATCCTGTTCCTTGGCAGGAGGTTGGACTGGATGGCCCATGAGGTATCTTCCAACTCTATAATTCTATGATTCTATGATATTTTTGTTAGCGCTAGCAGAAGTATTGTAAAAACTCAGAATAATAGACTCTGGAGTCACCAGTAAAAATGCCGAAGTTACCATCGCTCCTTCCGTAGACTCCACATTCCTCAGGCTGGAAAGATTGTTCATGATGTGATGTGTAGTACCAGAATCCAGCACCCATTTATCACTCCGGAACAACTGACTGGTTCAAAATTGGGAAAGGAGTATGGCAGGGCTATATACTCTCACCCAACCTATTCAACTTGTATGCAGAACACATCATGCAATGTGCGGGGCTTGGGGAATCCAGTGCTGGAGTAAAATTACTGGAAGAAACATTAACAACCTTAGATATGCAGATGATACCACTTTGATGGCCGAGAGTGAGGAGGAGCTGAGGAGCCTTCTAATCAAGGTGAAGGAAGAAAGTACAAAAGCTGGGTTGCAGTTCAGCATACAAAAAACCAAGATTCTGGCAACCGGACTGATTGACAACTGGCAAATAGAGGAAGAAAACATGGAGACAATGGCAGACTTTGTATTTCTAGGCGCAAACATGACTGCAGATGCAGACTGCATCCAGGAAATCAGAAGACATTTCCTTCTTGGAAGGAGAGCAAGGACCAATCTTGATAAAATAGTGAAGAGTAGAGACATCACATTGGCAACGAAGGTCCACATAGTCAAAGCAATAGTATTTCCCATAGTCACCTATGGATGCTAGAGCTGGACCATCAGGAATGCTGAGCGAAGGAAGAGAGATGCTTTTGAGCTGTGGGGTTGGAGGAAAATTCTGAGAGTGCCTTGGACCGCAAGAAGATCCAACCAGTCCATCCTCCAGGAAATAAATCCCGACTGCTCACTGGAGGGAAGGATATTAGAGGCAAAGATGAAGTTCTTTGGCCACATCATGAGAAGACAGGAAAGCTTGGAGAAGACAATGATGCTGGGAAAAATGGAAGGAAAAAGGAAGGAAAAAGGAAGAGGGGCTGACCAAGGGCAAGATAGATGGATGGTATCCTTGAAGTGACTGGCTTGACCTTGAAGGAGCTGGGGGTAGCCATGGCCAACAGGGAGCTCTGGTGTGGGCTGGGCCATGAGGTGATGAAGAGTTGGAAGCGACTGAACGAATAAACAACAAAAACAATATTTTGTCGGAACAAATCAGGGATAGAGGAAGGATTCCACTGGAAATAAAAATCCTCGCAAGGTTTCCAAGACCAAAAAGGTTTGCCATAATTTTAAAACAGACATCTTGGGAGAGAGTCCATCTGGTGTGATGTGGTTAGATGTGGTTTGAATGCTGGATTAGGATCAAATCCTCAGCCATGGAAATCCAGTAGATTATCTTATGCAAATCACCCTTTCTTCGCCGAAAAGGAAAGCAGTGGCAAACCTTTGAATAACATCTGGGGAGTGTTGTAGTGGTTTGGGTACTGGTCTAGTAGTGTGTCTAGACCAGGCATGGGCCAGCTTGGACCATCCAGGTGTTTTGGACTACAACTCCCACTATTCCTAACTGCCTTAGGCCCTTTCCTTTTCCCCCTCAGTTGCTTAAGCTGAGGCTGTTAGGAATTGAGAGAGCTGAAGTCCAAAACACCTGGATTGTCCAAGTTGGCCCAGGCCTGGTCTAAATGTTTCTACAGTAGGTATGTCCAAAGCTTTCAAGGAAGCAGGCAAAATGTGATTAAAGTAGGAGACAATTGGCTTTGGGTAGCATGAAATAGGACTCAAGCAAGCATTTCAGGACCAGGGAGAGCTCCCAGTTGAGAGAAATGTCACTTCTATAACACAGTCCAACAACAACAACAACAACAACAACAACAACGTGTTGTTGAAGGCTTTCATGGCCGGAATCACTGGTTTGCTGTGAGTTTTCCGGGCTGTATGGCCATGTTCCAAAAGCATTCCCTCCTGACATTTCACCCACATCTATGGCAAGCAATCTCAGAGGTTGTGAGGTCTGTTGGAAACTAGGCAAGTGGGATGCATATATCTGTGGAATGTCCAGGGTAAAAGAAAGAATTCTTGTCTGCTTGACCCAAGTGTTATCGTTGTAATTGGACACCTTGATTAGCATGGAATAGCTGCTTCCTGCCTAGGGAAATCCTTTGTTGGGAGGTGTTAACTGACCCTGATTGATTCTTGTCTGGAACTCCCCTGCTTTTTGAATGTTGCTCTTTATTTACTGTCCCAATTTTGGAGTTTTTTTAAATACTGGTAGCTTCTTAAGTGAGTGGGAAAAGGAAGGGCCCTGAGGCTGTTTGGAATGGTGGGAGTTGAAGTCCAAAACACCTGGAGCCTATAGAGTCAATCCAGTTTGACACCACTTGATCTACCATGGCTCAATGCTATGGAATACTGGGAGGTTCATATACACCTTATACACATAGTCTGAAGGTTATTTATTTATTTATTTATTTGTCGTGTCAGGGCAACCAGTCAATTGTATTACATTTCTAACAGAACAGAACAAACAGACAAAATACAAAATTTGCGAGTTTGGTAGTTGATTAAATGTCCTTTGACCAGTATCTGGCCACTTGGAGTGCCTCTGGCGTTGCCGCAAGAAGGTCCTCCATTTTGCATGTGGCAGGGCTCAGGTTGCATTGCAGCGGGTGGTCTGTGGTTTGCTCTTCTCTATACTCGCATGTCGTGGATTCCACTTTGTAGCCCCATTTCTTGAGGTTGGCTCTGCATCTCATGGTGCCAGAGCACAGTCTGTTCAGTGCCTTCCAAGTCGCCCAGTCTTCTGTGTGCCCAGGGAGGAGTCTCTCATTTGGTATCAGCCATTGGTTGAGGTTCTGGGTTTGAGCCTGCCACTTTTGGACTCTCGCTTGCTGAGGTGTTCCAGCGAGTGTCTCTGTAGATCTTAGAAAACTATTTCTAGATTTAAGTCGTTGACGTGCTGGCTGATACCTAAACAAAGGATGGGCTGGAGATGTCCTTTCACTATTGGCTGCTGCTTCCCGGCGGATGTCAGGTGGTGCAATTACACGGCTAAGCAGTGTAATTTCTCCAGTGGTGTAGGGCGCAGACACCCCATGATAATGCGGCATGTCTCATTAAGAGCCACATCCACTGTTTTAAACCTGAAGGTAATTTTAATACATTTGCACATGGAACATATTTTGCGTACATAGAGCCCTCTGAAAATGATAGTGTCCCTGTTTCAAGCACCCATATATATGCAGATGTTTCTAACTCTGAAAATAAACATCCAAAAACACTTCCGGTCCCAAGCTTTTTGGATAAGGAAAGCTCAACAAGTACCATTAAATGCCACAACAAAAAAGAATCGATGCCACCGTATTTCCAAAGTCAAAGCTGGACAGTGAAGAAACCTGACAGAAAGTCAACTTGTTTGAGATGTGATGCGGAAGGAGAGTTCTGCAGATAACACGGACTGCCAAAAAGACAAATAAATGAGTTTGCGGGCAAATCAAGCCTGAGCTCTCAGGAGAGACCCAACTAAGAGGACGATACTGAGGCTGACATGTGTTGGGCTTATTATGAGATGACGCAAATAACTGGAAAAGACGAAAAGCTCATTGAATGTGAAGGCAAGAGGACAAAAAGGAAGGTACTCAGTGAAGGTAGTCATAGTTGCCCTGAGTTTGTAAGACCTGTTAATAATAGAGTGCCTTGAAGGTCACTCATCCAATGGTTGCCATAGCATAACAACAACAACAACAACAACACTCTAACCAATTGATTTAGTCCAAAGAAATTTATTTATTTATCTATCATGTCAAAAGCAAATTGAGGGTACATTTATAATGTATTTAAAAACACAAAAGAAGTTTAAAACTTGGCCTGATGCTAAATGTCCTTTGACCAGAAGCTGGTCACTTGGAAGTGCCTCTGTTGTTGCTGTAAAAAGGTCCTCCATTGTGCATGTGGCAGGGCTCAGGCTGCATTGTAATAGGTGGTCTGTGATTTGCTCTTCTCCACACTCGCATGTCGTGGACTCCACTTTGTAGTCCCATTTCTTAAGCTTGGCTCTGCATCTCGTGGTGCCAGAGTGCAGTCTGTTCAGCCCAGTCTTCTGTGGCCCGGTTTGGGGGGAGGGGGTCTCTCATCAGGTTTCAGCCATGGATTGAAGTTCTCAGCCTGCCACTTTTGGACTCTTGCTTGCTGAGGTGTTCCTGCGAGTATCTCTGTCAGTCTTAGGAAGCTATTTCTTGATTTAAGGTATTGGCATGCTGGCTGATATCCGAATAGGGGATGGGTCGGAGATGTCACTGCCTTAGTCCTTTCATTACTGGCTACTACTTCCCAGGGGATGTCAGGTGGTGCAATACCATATAATTGCTCCAGCGGTTAGGGTGTAGACATCCTGTGATAATGCAGCATGTCTCATTAAGAGCCAGAGAGAGCAAGTGCAACCTTTGTGGACATCCCCAACATGGAAATATTGTCCATTTCTTTCATTTTTGGCAAGCATAATCCTGTGTCTACTAAGGGTGCATCTCCACTATAGAATGGATGCAGTTTCACACCACTTTAACTGGGGTTTATACAGAGGCAGCCCTAGGTAATTTTCAATGGTAAGCAAACAGTATTTTGGCACCCACACCCCCTCCCCAAACCAATCACTGATATATATTTTCTGTTCGTCGTGGGAGTTTGTGTGCCATATTTGGTTCAATTCCATCATTGGTGGAGTTCAGAATGCTCTTTGATTGTAGGTGAACTATACATCTCAGTAACTACAACTTGCATATATCAAGGTCTATTTTCCCCCAAGAGTGCCTCAAGAGCGCCTCTGGGAAAAATCAACTATACTGCAAATGCTTACTTTGCGTAATGGATTGAGCCGCCCCTGGGTTTGTAGAAAGCTAAAGACATTGTAAAGTTGGAACTCTCACAATTCCAGAACATTGAGCCAAAGCAGATGAAGTAGCATGAAACTACATTCATTCTTTAGTGGAGATGCACCCTTGGAAGGCCAATGATATGTATTGCCCACATATTTCTAAATCTTGATTCTACTGAAACAGGTTCATGCTGTAATAGATCACTTCCCATAAGCACCAAATGGAGATCTGGTCCAATTCTGGGTCCCCGTTCACATCCTTATCAAGCATGCAAAAACTTGTTGTTGTTATTGTTAGTTTTCTTAGGCAGACGCAAATAAGTTGTTGTAGGGTTTTGGGGGGCTATATGGCCATGTTCTAGAGGCATTCTCTCCTGACGTTTTGCCTGCATCTATGGCAAGCATCCTCAGAGGTAGTGAGGTGAAGCAAATAGTTTTCTTTGACACATGCATCACTTACGGTGATGGCCTGCCTTTGTTTCAGATGGCAGTAATAAATGCTCCAACAAAAATAACTTACAGGGACATATGGGTAGGGTGTGCAACAAGGGGATTTAAGGTTAACACCTTTCCAAGAAGGTGATTTCTGTGCCGGATTTAACTCAAACGCCTTAAGGCATTAGCAGTTAGGATGTGGCTAGCAGCAGGTGATTACATGACCTCTCTGCAGAAAGGTTGGTGCAGCACATTGCCTAAGAGGAAATTTCCCAGCCACAAACACCTCAGCATTGCAGGCAAAGCCCTGTTTCTCACTGGCATCCTCAGCTCAAATCCTGGCAATGGGTCCAAGAATTACTAAGATAACATTCAGCACAGACCAAAGAGTAGATCCAATCCTGGTATTGAGTCAGTGTGTAAAGGGACTGCCCAACTCCAAACACATAACCAATCTGGAAGTGGGTGTAATATATAAAGTGGAATCCTACCTAAAATAGGAGTTAACCGTGTAAGGTGGCAACTTAAAAAGTCAATGCAATCCTAGATTGAATCAATAGTTTCATGTCAAGATTGAGGGAAGCAAAATATTCCTGGAATACTACACTGAAATGCAGAGATATAGGATGGGGAACACAGTCCATGTCAAAGGCATCTAGGAGTCTTAGTAGAGCATAAGCTGAACATTAGTCAACAGTGTGGTGCTCCAACTAAAAAAAGCCAATGTAATTCTAAGCTGCATCAATAGGAGGATAGTGTCATCATGGAGAAAAGCCATAGTTCCCCTCTCTTCTGCTTTGGTCAGTCCTCGCCTGGAATAACACTGTGTTCAATTCAAAAATGATATAGACAAGATGGAAAGTGTCCAGAGAAGGGCAACCAAAATGTCCAAAGGTCTGGAAGCCTTCTGAGATTGTCAAGGATGTTTAGCTTGGAAAAGAGGAGCTGAAGAAGGGACATGAGGGCCATGTTTAAATATTTGACCAGATACCACATTGAAGATGGAGCAGGCTTGGTTTCCTATGACACAATGGAGCCATGGATTTTAACTGTAGGAAGAGAGATTTACCTAAACATTAGGAAGAATTTCGTGATGGTAAGAGCCATTTCATAGTGGGATTTTCTGCTGCTTCAGAGCATGGTGTTGTCCCCTTTTCTGGAGGTTTTTGCTGGATGGCCATCTGTAGAAAGGGCTTTGATTGTGCCTTCCTGCCTGACAGAATGGGGTTGGACTGGATGACCCATGAGGTCTCTTCAAACTCTACAATCCCATGATTTGTGTGTGTGTGTTTGTGTGTCAGGCTACAAGTCGCTTCTGGTGTGAGAGAATTGGCCATCTGCAAGGACGTTGTCCAGGAGATGCCTGGATGTTTTGATATTTTAGTATCCTTCTGGGAGGCTTTTCTCATGTCCCCACACGGGGAGCTGGAGCTGACAGAGGGAGCTCATCCATGCTATCCCCAAATTTAAACCTCTGACCTGTTGGTCTTATGAGTGGTCTTGAGAGTGATCAAGGCCTTTTTATTTGTAGGCCTTGAAATCCTCTTCTCACAAGGCATTTTTTTAAATGCCTTGTGAGAAGAGGATTTCAAAGATGGGAGTGAACAAGGTCTACAAAAACAACTGTTGGACCATACTGTCTTATCATTCAAAACAATGGACAACAAACATTTTGGTGCCTCAAATGTTAGCCCTGTTTCTGGGTATATTTTACCTGCTGATTCCAAAAATGGCACCAGTTTATCATCTGAAGTTTTTGAGATACAGAATATATGCCATCTACTAGTATCCGTTTCCTTGCCCATAGAAAACCATGATAACTATATCGAAAATACTAGAGCTGATGTTGTGTCTATCCAATACAAATTTCTGAATCTGCGCCCCAAATAATCCCAGGAACAGGCTTAAACACCAAGACTCCAAGATATGTTGTTGTTGTACTGTGTTATAGAAGTGACATTTCTCTCAACTGGGAGCTCTCCCTGGTCCTGAAATGCTTGCTGTGTTCTATTCCGTGCTGTCCAAAGCCAAATGTCTTCTGCTTTAACCAAGTTTTGCTTGCTTCCTTGGAAGCTTTTCACATACCTGATGTAAGATACATTTAGACCAGTGTTTCTCAACCTTCCTAATACTGTGACCCCTTAAAACAATTCCTCATATTGTGGTGAACCCCAAAAAGTCAAAGTTATTTTCATTACTACTACATAACTGTAATTTTGCTACTGTTATGTAAATATCTGATATGCAGGATGTATCTTCATTCACTGGACAAAATTTGGCACAACTACCTGATACTGGTGGGATTGGGGTGGGATTGATTTTGTCATTTGGGAATTGTAGTTGCTGGGATTTATAGTTCACCTACAATCAAAGAGTATTCTGAACTCCACCAACGATGGCATTGAACCAAACTTGGCACACAGAACTCCCATAACCAGCAGAAAATACTGGAAGGGTTTGGTGGGCATTGTCCTGTTTGAGTTGTAGTTCACCTACATCCAGAGAGCACTGTGGACTCAAACAATGATGGATCTGGATCAAACTTGGCACACGGACCCAACAAGGCCAACTGTGAACACTGGTGCAATTTGGGGAGGATTGACCTATGATTTTGGGGAGTCGTAGTTCACCTACAGCCTTATGCATTTTCTAATGGGAGCTAATAAAAAAACAAAAGGAAAGACTGACTTTTTTCTAATAAATAGAATTTATTTTGCTGCTGCTCCTCCTCCTCCTGATGCTGCTGGGCCACTCTCAGTTCTATGTCATAAAGGCAGTTTTCCCCCTGCCTTGAAGGGAATGCTGGTGCGAGCCTCCATCCAGTTTCGCAGGCTCTCCCTCACCCATGCATGTGCACCATGCTGCCATGCGCTGAGCATGCCTGCTCTCCCCTCCCCACTTGGAGTCTCAGAAACAGTCCTCACTTTGGCTGAGAGGCCAGCTGAGAGACTGGCCAATCACAGCAGGAGGAGGGCGTTTGGTGGGAGGATTAACCATCTGTTTCCAAAACGGAGGAGAGGACAGGTAGAGAGATCTTCAGACTTTTCTGCCAAAGGGGTTCCTAAAAACCATCAGAAATATGTGTTTTCTTATGGTCTTTGATGACCCCTCCAAAAACCACCCATGGCATGATAGCCATGTATAAATATGTGAGGGGAAGTCATAGGGAGGAGGGAGCAAGCTTGTTTTCTGCTGCCCCAAAGACTAGGGTGCAATGGAAAAATAGCTTCAAACTACAGGAAAGGAGATTCCACCTGAACATTAGGAAGAACTTCCTGACTGTGAGAGCTGTTCAGCAGTGGAACTCCCTGCCCCGGTATGTGGTGGAGGTTCCTTCTTTGGAGGCTTTTAAGCAGAGGCTGGATGGCCATCTGTCAAGGGTGCTTTGAATGCAATTTTCCTGCTCCTTGGGAGGGGGTTGGACTGGATAGCCCATGAGGTCTCTTCCAACTCTGTGATTCTATGATTCTATTTATTTCTTGCACTTCTACCCCGCCCTTCTCAACCCCTGAGGGGGGACTCAGGGTGGCTTACAAAAGGCACAATTTGATACTGGCACACAACAAGGTAAAAATAAACATATGTAAACAGTAATTAAAACAATTAAAACAGTCCATTATACATCACACATCGAAAACATCACATCATCAAAAGCTATAAAACTAATCTAATGCACAGCGTTTGCCAACTCAGAGTTCATAAATTCAGATCCACACAGTCAAGTCCATCAGTTGTCTTCACTAGTTCTTTGCCTATCTGCCAGATTACCCAAAGGCCTGGTCCCAGATCCATGTTTTAATTTCCTTCTAAATGAGAGGATGACCTAATTTTGCCAGGGAGTGAATTCCACCCATGAGGGGCCACCACCAAGAAGGCCCTGCTCCTCGTCCCCACCAACCTCACTTGTGATAGAGGTGGGGCCGAGATCAGGGCCCCCTCAGAAGATCTTAAACTCCGAGGCGGGACGTAGAAAGAGATGCGTTCGGACACATACGCTGGGCCAGAACCGTATAGGGTTTTGTGGGTCAAAACCAGCACTTTGAATTGTGCTCTATGACCCCTCCATGGGTCCCAACTCCCAGGCTGATTTAGACATTTCTCAGTATCTAGAACTCACAACCTCTGATGATGCCTGCCATAGATGCAGGCAAAACGTCAGGAGAGAATGCTTCTGGAACATGCCCATACAGCCCAAAAAATTTACAATAACCCAGTGATTCCAGCCATGAAAGCCTTCAACAATACATTTCTCAGTGTGCTTCTCCAAAATAGATTGAACAAAGCCACATCAAGGCTGAAGAACCAGAGAACTGTTTTGCAATTGTACTTGTGCAGCAGACATCCCTAATTTCTCCAGCGCCATGTTATGATCAACTCCCTGTGGAATTTTGCATAGAAAAGTGTTCCCTCCAGGAAGGTCTCTCCAGTGGAGGCTGACCTTAAAGACATGAAATTCCAAAAGAGGAACTATTAATCAAACCCACAAAAATGAAACTTGCATATGTAGAAAGCTGACTGCATTTATTACTATGGTTTGTGTGGGGTTTTTTAAACCAGCCTAACCTACATTTTGCACCAAGAAAAGCTGGATTCCCTTAACTGCTGACATTATTCAGTTTAAGCAACTCCATGTTTTTGCATTTTTAAGTTCTGCATTTATTAGTCATGGGAGAGAGGAAAAATCGAGGGCACTGATTCACCGCCTCCTGATGCTTGGAAAAACCTGCTCAGCTTCTCTCCTGCATTCGAAGGTTTTCATCAGTCATCGCCCATATATTCTCAAGCACTGAGGAATGGGAACATAGGCGGGGAGCTTACATCACCAACATAGCTATGAATAATATCAGTATGGAAAGGGATCTTGTAGCACTGACATAGCTCATAGCATAAGTTTTCATAGGCATAGGGTAGAATTAATGCAATGAGGCTGCTATGACTCAATGCTAGGAGATTGGGGAGTTGTAGTTTTGCAAGGCCTTTAGAATTCTTTGCAAAAGACTGCTGGTGCCTCACCAAACTATAACTCCTGATATTCCATAGCATTGAGCCATGGCAGTTCATTCTACAATGCAAATCAGGCATGAGCAAACTTGGTCCCTCCAGGTGTTTTGGACTTCAACTCCCACAATTCCTAACAGCCAGTAGGCTGTTGTATAACAGCAAGTGTCCGGGGATTTTTCAGAGGATGAGAGGGATTTGGGATTTCAATTTTGGGAGTCCATGTGTGATCGGAGAAAATTGCAAGCATCAGATCAGAGAAAGACTGGGATGGGGCAAAGAGCTCTTCTCTGCTAAAATTACAACAGCAAAACAGCAGAGAGGAAACAACCAGGCACATCTTAACACCTCTCAACAAAAGATTTTCCCAGGCTCAGGCAGGCCTTCAAATACTAATCAAGGTGGTCAGTTGAAACATTCACACCTAGCTCCAACAGACAAGAGTTCTTTGTCCCACCCTGGTCATTCCACAGATATATAAACCCATTTTCCTAATTCCAACAGACCTCACTACCTCTGAGGATGCTTGCCATATATGCAGGCGAAACGTCAGGAGAAAAAGCCTCTAGAACATGGCCACATAGCCCGAAAAAACCTACAACAACCCAACTGAGTGTCAGATAAGACCTCCCAAAGAGAGGATTTCCCCAGGCAATAACAGCCAGCCTTTTCAGCTGCAAGGCTACTCCAGGCTATTCAAGCTTGCTAATTGCAACATTCACACTTGCTTTAAACAGGCAAAGGTTCTTTCTTCCACCCTGAACATCACTCCACGGATATATACATACCCCGCTTGCCTCATTTCCTACAGACCTCTGAACAAAACTCTGAGGAGGCCAGGCACATCAGGAGAGAATGCTACTGGAACATGGTCATACAGCCCAAAAAACTCACAGCAACCCAACATAAGTTAATGTCTACTAAGGATTTGGGGTGCAATAGGATGGTTCTTCCATACACTTGCTTTCCTGTGATGCCATAAGGAACTGTGATGGAGTCTTGTTTCTCAATTGTTGTCAGGAAAGAGCTGGAAACGTCATCCTACTGTGCCTTGCTCACCAGCAGATTAGACCTCCATCACTCAGAGCTGTCTGAAGTTGAATGTTGTGTTCAAGGAGGCATTTACAACCAGAGTAATAGTACCATGATTGCAATTAAGTAGTATAACTGACTATGGAGCGATGACAGATTGGAAAGCTATAACTACCATACAAAATGCCAACCATGAAAAATAAATACATACACTTGGTTCATTCGCTTTGAATATTCTGTTAAAAGCCTTATTCCAAGTTCTGCAGTTTTACAAAGTGTCCACATACTGGGTCCAAAAACACACACATCCCCTCCCAGGCCCCCCACCAGACACCCTGCTATACTCATTGATTTCCACGAGTCTGGCTGCGGACTCAAGGGTTCCACCACGAAGCACCATTGAAAAAGAAGAAAGGTTGTGAAACCGCGAGTCTGCTGTAGATTGTTCATTGATCTGAAATGGCTGCAAATCAATGGGTTGCTAATTGTAGTGGAAAAAATGGACTGAGAGCAGCATTTTTGGAAACTGGGATCGACTCATATTTTGCACTTGCTTTTATTGTTGCTCTTCAATTAATATATATATATATATATATATATATATATATATATATATATATGAAACAATTGACTTTAATACAGTAGGTTTCATCTTCATTAGGAAAGGGTAATTGAATGCTTGGAAGCAGCCATGGAAAGGAAAAACCTTCTCCGTGTTCTGATGTTCCAGATGCTGGGAGTAGCCATGGAGAAGGCCTTCTGCCATGTTCCTATCAGATGTTCCAGATGCTTGGAAGCAGCCATGGAAAGGAAAAGCCTTCTACATGTTCTGATGTTCCAGATGCTGGGAGTAGCCATGAAGAAGGCCTTCTCCCATGTTCCTATCAGATGATCCAGATGCTTGGAAGCAGCCCTGGAAAGGAAAAACCTTCTCCGTGTTCTGATGTTCCAGATGCTGGGAGTAGCCATGGAGAAGGCCTTCTGCCATGTTCCTATCAGATGTTCCGGATGCTTGGAAGCAGCCATGGAAAGGAAAAGCCTTCTTCATTTTCTGATGTTCCAGATGCTGGGAGGAGCCATGGAGAAGGCCTTCTGCCATGTTCCTATCAGATGTTCCAGATATTTGGAAGCAGCCATGGAAAGGAAAAGCCTTCTCCATGTTCTGATGTTCCAGATGCTGAGAGAAGCCATGGAGAAGGCCTTCTGCCATGTTCCTATCAGATGTTCCAGATGCTTGGAAGAAGCCATGGAAAGGAAAAGCCTTCTCCATGTTCTGATGTTCCAGATGCTGGGAGTAGCCATGGAGAAGGCCTTCTGCGATGTTCCTATCAGATGTTCCAGATGCTTGGAAGCAGCCATGGAAAGGAAAAGCCTTCTCCGTGTTCTGATGTTCCAGATGCTGGGAGTAGCCATGAAGAAGTCCTTCTGCCATGTTCCTATCAGATGTTCCAGATATTTGGAAGCAGCCATGGAAAGGAAAAGCCTTCTCCATGTTCTGATGTTCCAGATGCTGAGAGAAGCCATGGAGAAGGCCTTCTGCCATGTTCCTATCAGATGATCCTGATGCTTTGGAAGAACCCATTGAAAGGAAAAGCCTTCTCCATGTTCTGATGTTCAACATGCTGAGAGCAGCCATGGAGAAGGCTTTCTGCCATGTTCCTACCAGATGTATCTGGAACAGTAGGAGGATGGAGAGGTCTCCTTGTGCCTTCTCTCCCCAGAAGACTTCATGCATGATGGAGAGAAGGTACAGGGAGACCTGTCAATCAAATAACCTGGACCTGAATATGTCTCTTTTGGGATGGGAGGCAAGAATCTATTGCCTGGCCTTTTCTGTTGCAAGAGGTATTGAGGTCCAATGGGACTGCTGTTGCTATTGGTGCTGCTTCTCAGTGAGAAGGAAGGAAAGAAGGGGGAGGCAATGCACATGAGGATGATGTGGCCAGTCCAGGATGAGAAAGGAATCGGAAAGGATACCTCACATGACCTAAAAGCAGTGAGCAAGCAAGCAAGCATGCACACCGAGCCAAGGGTCAAGTAGAACCGGTCCAAACAACAACCCGCTGGAGCCATGACAAAACCACCCAAGGTCAGATGGACAAAGGATGGCAGGAGACAGGCGTAGACAGGAAACACAGACAGCACCATTGATTCCTTTCACATTGGTTATGAACAATTCCAAGCACAGCCATCGCAGCTGTCAATATGTATAGGGATTGGCTGACTGGCTTGTTGTCAATGTTGTTGCTGGCTTTATCAATTTGCTTCGAGAATTGCTCTTCCGTTCCTATCTCAGCCTGGATCAGCCAACTACCAAGACATATTGTTGAATGTTGGATCAGTCTCTTTGAGCACAAATTAGAAACTAGGTCTGTTCCCAGGTGGAAATGTCTCCGTGTTCCTTCTTTCTTTCTTGTCTGTTTACTTGTCTTTCAGCTGTGCAAGTACAGCTCAGGAAGGAGGGATAGTATTCTCCCAACAGAGCGGCATCTGAGTTTCTGGGCTGCTGTCCTTGGTCCTGAAAAGAAAATGCCTCATTCTTGGCTTCCCTGTTGCCAACCTTGGGGAGAAGCCATTTTCTGCTTGACCTGATGGAGACCCTTTCAGCCTGGCTGCACAACCTCCTTGTACCTAAAGCACAGGCTCAAACATGTGGCATGGATTGGCTCATAAAAGATGTATGTTTGTTCCAAGTGTTCCTGCTGCATTGCTTTCAGTTCTTCTCTCTCTCATCATCACTACCTTTTTGAATATTGTGACAGATAGGTACACACAGACTCAACTGTCTGAATCAAACATATCAACACAAAGGCTGCAATCTTGGATGAGACTGAAGATCACTCTAGTCCAACATTATGGGTACACCAGAAGAAAGCAACATAAGACAACTCCAGGGTGATTTATATGACTTGTGACCCTTCAGAGGCCATTTGGGTTAGCCAAAAAGTTAACACATGAAATGATTGTAATTTCAATTCTGGTTTTCAAAAAATTGGTATTTTTGATGGATTTCAGGAGATGAACAAACAAAGCAGAAGTTGGTTTTGTCTTTTCTGTTTCTGTCTGGCATGAAAACTTTGTTGTTGTTGTTGTCGTTGTTGTAGGTTCAAGTCATTTTCTGCTTGCAATGACTCTGTCACAGGGTTTTCTCAGCAAGATTTGTTCAGAAAGGATTTACCTTCTTCTGAGGCCAAGAGAACGTGACTTGCCCAAGGTGCATCCCTGTACAAGGATGCCAAGCGACCTGTCCAAAAGGGAAATCGGTGCACCAAACCTTGGCTAAGAACCCTCTTTTCTGCACAAAAGAAGGTTGATCTGGAGAGCTTGGCAGCACTGAGGATCACAAAAGCGTCTTTGGAGGGTCACATGAGGCTCTCAGAGCTGCAGTTTGCCTACTCAAGGTGTCCATAACAGTCAACAAATGGATATGGGAAGCCCAACATCAGGATAGGCATACAAATGCACCTACTATTTCACGCTCCCACAAAACTATGGCTGAGCAGCTCCTGGACTTTGAGAAGTCCTTCCTAATGTGTGATCCATCTATCATGTGGAAGTTCTACAATATCTGTGGAAGCTGGTGGCTCTAAATAGGGTCTTAGTCTGAATTTTATTCAACATGTCAAGCCTAAACAGAGAGTAGGGTCCAACACCTTGGTTAACTCCTTCTGGGCTCATACTTGGGATGCATCTATACTGCAGAATTAATGCATTTTGATACCACTTTAACTTCCTTGGCTCAATGCTATGGAAGCCCACAAGCTATAGTACCTGGGAAGATAGCGGAGAAGATTGCCCTGCTTGTAGTGTATTGACGTACTTGCAAATACAACATGTGCCATGCTTAGGGAAACACCTCTGATTAGGACAGTGTGCAACACAGGGCATGCAAAACCTCATCTGGGCGAGTTGGCTGCATATGACATTTTTGGTACAAACGAGCATGAAGTAGGCATTTGATTGTACAATGGAAACCCACTGAGGGTGCATCTATACCGTCGAATTAGTGCTGTTTGTCACCACTTTAACTTCCATGGCTCAGTGCTGTAGAATCATGGGAGTTGTAGTTTGGTGAGCCCCCAGTATCTTTCAGCAGAGGAGGCTAAAGGCCTTGTAAAACTACATCTCCCAGGATTCCATATCATGTATTATTTATTTATTGTATCAGGAGTGAACCAATGTACTTGAGAAAACACAAAGTTTAAAAACTTGGCATTCTATTAAATGTCCTTTGACCATTGTCTGGCCATTTGGAGTGCCTCTGGTGTTGCTGCAAGAAACTCCTCCATTGTGCACGTGGCAGAGCTCAGGTTGCATTGTAATAGGTGGTCTGTGCTTTGCTCTTCTCCACATTCACATGTCGTGGACTCCACTTTGTGGTCCCATTTCTTTAGGCTGGCTCTGCGTCTTGTGGTGCCAGAGCACAGTCTGTTCAGTGCTTTCCAAATTGTCCAGGCATCTCTGTGCCCAGGAGGGAGTCTCTCATTTGATATCAGCCATGGTATCAGCAGGATTGAAGATCGACAGCTCGCAGGTTCAAAGTCGGGGAGAGCGCGGATGAGCTCCCTCTGTCAGCTCCAGCTTCCCATGTGGGGACATGAGATGGTAAAACATCAAAACATCAGGGCGTCCCGTGGGCAACGTCCTTGCAGATGGCCAATTCTCTCACACCAGAAGCAACTTGCAGTTCTCAAGTTGATCCTGACATGAGGAGAAAAAAAAGCCATGGGTTGAGGTGCTGGGTTTTCCATAGCATTGAGCCATGGCAGATAAAGAGGTGTCAGGCTACATTCATTCCACAGTATAGATCAGGCCTAGTGTAGGGTCCAAGTTTGTCCATGCCTGCTGTAGATGCATGTTGGGCAAGTCAAGTTCTCTTGACCTCAGAAGAAGGCAAATACCTTCTGAGCAAATCTTGCTGAGAAAACCCTGCAATAGAGTTATTGTAAACAGGAAATGACTTGAAGCAACAACAACAACAGCAACAGCAGCAGCAAAGTTTTGGATGAAAATCAGGCACTGCTAAACCCTACGAGTTTATCCCTTTCAAACACTTCTTTTTCATTTTCTCATCCAGAGTTTTATCATTTTATGTTATACATGTGGCCCACTCTTTGTGATTGATTTTCTTTTGTTTTGTTTTGCTTTATTTTGCGTTGTTTTACTGTATTCCTAAGTTTTGCTTTTGGTTTATTTTGTATTTTGCTGTAATGTATTTCTGGGCTTGGCCTCCTGTAAGCCATCCCGAGTACCCTTTGGGGAGATAGTGGTGGGGTATAAATAAAGTTTATTATTATTGTTATTCTTATTATTATTATTAAACTTGTTGACCGAAAGGTCACAGGTTCGAATCTGGGGAGCAGCGTGAGCTTCCGCTGTCAGCCTCAGCTTCTGTCAACCTAGCAGTTCGAAAACACGCAAATGTGAGTAGATCAATAGGTACCACTGCGGCAGGAGGTAACGGCGCTCCATGCAGTCATGCCGGCCACATGACCTTAGAGGTGTCTATGGACAACACTGGCTCTTCGGCTTAGAAATGGAGATGAGCACCACACCCCAGAGTCAGACAGGAAAAGCCTTCTCCATGTTCTGATGTTCCAGCTGCTGGGAGTAGCCATGAAGAAGGCCTTCTGCCATGTTCCTATCAGATGTCCCAGATGCTTGGAAGCAGCCATGGAAAGGAAAAGCCTTCTCCGTATTCTGATATTCCAGATGCTGGGAGTAGCCATGGAGAAGGCCTTCTGCCATGTTCCTATCAGATGTCCCAGATGCTTGGAAGCAGCCATGGAAAGGAAAAGCCTTCTCCGTATTCTGATGTTCCAGATGCTGGGAGTAGCCATGGAGAAGGCCTTCTGCCATGTTCCTATCAGATGTTCCAGATACTTGGAAGCAGCCATGGAAAGGAAAAGGCTTCTTCATGTTCTGATGTTCCAGATGCTGGGAGTAGCCATGGAGAAGGCCTTCTGCCATGTTCCTATCAGATGTTCCAGATGCTTGGAAGCAGCCATGGAAAGGAAAAGCCTTCTCCGTATTTGATGTTCCAGCTGCTGGGAGTAGCCATGAAGAAGGCCTTCTCCCATGTTCCTATCAGATGTCCCAGATGCTTAGAAGCAGCCATGGAAAGGAAAAGCCTTCTCCGTATTCTGATGTTCCAGATGCTGGGAGTAGCCATGGAGAAGGCCTTCTGCCATGTTCCTATCAGATGTTCCTGATGCTTGGAAGAAGCTATTCAAAGGAAAAGCCTTCTCCATGTTCTGATGTTCCAGCTGCTGGGAGTAGCCATGGAGAAGGCCTTCTGCCATGTTCCTATCAGATGTTCCAGATGCTTGGAAGCAGCCATGGTAAGGAAAGGCCTTCTCTGTATTCTGATGTTCCAGATGTTGGGAGTATCCATGGAGAAGGCCTTCTGCCATGTTCCTACCAGATGTATCTGGAACAGTAGGAGGATGGAGAGGTCTCCTTGTGCCTTCTCTCCCCAGAAGACCTCATGCATGGCGGAGAGAAGGCACAGGGAGAGCTCTTAATCAAATAACCTGGACCTGAGTGTGTCTCTTTTGGGATGGGAGGCAGGAATCTATTGCCTGGCCTTTTCTGCTGCAAGACACCTTGGAGGTGTCTATGGACAACGCTGGCTCTTCCGCTTGGAAATGGAGATGAGCACTAACCCCCAGAGTCGGACACAACTGGACTTAATATCAGGGGGAAACCAACCCTAACCTTTGGATGAAAATCAGGAACTGAGAAGACAAAACCAGCTTCTGCTTTGTTTGTTCATCTCCTGAAATACTCTGCCTTGTGTCCGTAAATCATTTTCCTCTCTCTTGGTTCTACCCCTTTGAAATCTTGGCGCAATATGCCTCTTCAAACTTCTTCCGCCACATCCCATCTCACTTGGCTTCCAAGTCCGCACGCCGTCCCCTCCTCCTCCTCCTCTTCCAACAGCGGGCCCTTAAGGCTCAACTGCGCATCATCAACATGGCTTTTCTCCTTCACGTTCACCTTGGGATGCAGGAAAGCACATTAGAAGCATGGCCGTGTGAAAGGAGGTGGAAAGAAGGGAAGGAACCGTTCTCCTCCCTCTGACAATCACTGTTGATGAGTCTATGAAGATATATCCCCCCCCCCTTTTAAATAAAAGCTTCACCACTGCAGCTTGCATGCGGCCCCAGAAATTGTCGATTCTGCTCCACTGCAGTGATGTCAGCTGCAGAACATGGCTGCTCCTGCCTTCCTTGGCAATATTATCTCTCTCTCTCTCTCTCTTTCCCTCCCTCCTTTCACTCCTTCCCTGCCTCCCTCCCCCTCCCTCTATGTTCCCAATTTCATCATCAACAGCAGTCAAACTGCTACTACATTGTATTGTATGTGTGTGCGCAAACACACACACACAGAGAGCCTGCTGGAGATTAATTCTGGATTCAGGGCAATGAAATGAAGCCTGACCCTATAACCAAATCCCCAGGGTCCCCACATCTTCCCTTCGACGCTTCCCTCGCTCCGCAAACCTTCCATCCCAAGCCCTGGATGTCTCTGTTTTGTGTGTGTGTGTGTTAAAGGATGTTTGTTATTGCGAGGCTTGTTACAAGCAGTTACTACGGTTTCTGTATCTCACGGATCTTACTTTGAGATCAAATTTTTCCAGCGCAAATGCAGAAGGGACACTGACGCAATGGGATTTACATAAGTCGAAGAGGTTGGTCCTAG
Organism: Anolis sagrei; assembly: GCF_037176765.1. Lineage (NCBI taxonomy): Eukaryota > Metazoa > Chordata > Lepidosauria > Squamata > Anolidae > Anolis > Anolis sagrei. The sequence continues at coordinate 8,569,793 of NC_090021.1, read as the reverse complement.
TTAGGACAAACATATAGGATCCAGGTCATATTTCTCTCTCATACACATCAAAGCAAACCATTAAATGGTGGCACATCCTTCTGAAAATCCAAATATTTAAATATGTGCCGAAAAGGGGCTTGGAAATGTTGTTGTCGGTTTGCACCTTTAACTTTTGCACATCTTGCACCTTATGTTTAGTCTTTGTTTCGTGTGTTTTGATATGCATTTTGTGGAAATACATTTTAATATGTGTGTTTTAAAGAAGGCTCTGACCCACAAGAAGCACTGCCTGAACATCAAACAAAAAGTGGGCGCTAGAAACAACATCATACGAAAGCTGACTGGCACAACCTGGGGATCACAACCAGACACAGTGAAGACATCTGCCCTTGCGCTATGCTACTCTGCTGCTGAGTATGCATGCCCAGTGTGGAACACATCTCACCACACTAAAACAGTAGATGTGGCTCTTAATGAGACATGCCGCATTATCACAGGGTGTCTGCGCCCCACACCACTGGAGAAATTACACTGCATAGCCGGTATTGCACCACCTGACACCTGCCGGGAAGTAGCAGCCAATAGTGAAAGGACCAAGGCAGAGACATCTCCAGCTCATCCCCTGTTTGGGTATCAGCCAGCACGTCAATGACTTAAATCAAGACATAGTTTTCTTAGATCTACAGAGACACTCGCTGGAACACCCCAGCAAGCGAGAGTCCAAAAGTGGCAGGCCCAAACCCAGCACCTCAATTCATGGGTGATACCAGATGAGAGACTCCCCCCTGGGCACACAGAGGACTGGGCGACTTGGAAGGCGCTGAACAGACTGTGCTCTGGCACCACGAGATGCAGAGCCAATCTTAAGAAATGGGGCTACAAAGTGGAATCCTCGGCATGCGAGTGCGGAGAAGAGCAAACCACTGACCACCTGCTGCAATGCAACCTGAGCCCTGCCACATGCACATTGGAGGACCTTCTTGCGGCAACACTAGAAGCACTCCAAGTGGCCAGATACTGGTCAAAGGACATTTAACCAACTACCAAGTTTGCAAAATCTGTTTTTTTTTCTTTTTCTTTTTCTTTTTAATCTGTGTGTTTGTTTTGCTCTGTTAGAATTGTAATACAATGGTTGCTGATGACACGATAAATAAATAAAGAAGGTTTTTAGATGTACGCATGTCTTAGCAATGTTGTAATTTCGGAATGGACAAACTCAGGTAGAGGAGATCCATCGACGCAATGGGATTTACATAAGTCAAAAAGGTTGATTCTAATTAGGACTAATGTATAGGATACAGGCGTTATTTCTGTCTCATACACATCAAAGCACACCATTAAATGGTGGCACATCTTTTTGCAAATCCAAAACGGTACCTATTGATCTACCCACATTTGCATGTTTTCGAACTGCTAGGTTGGCAGATGCTGGGGCTAACAGCGGGAGCTTACCCGGCTCCCGGGATTTGAACTGCCGACCTTTTGGTCAGCAAGTTTAGCAGCTCAGTGGTTTAGCAGCTCAGTTGATTTTGTCATTTGGGAGTTGTAGTTGCTGGGATTTGTAGTTCACCTACAATCAAAGAGCAGTCTGAGCTCCACCAATGATGGAACTAAACCAAACTTGGCACACAGAACTTCCATGACCAACAGAAAGGACTGGAATGGTTGGGTGGGCATTGACCTTGAGTTTTGGAGTTGTAGTTCACCTACACCCAGAGAGCACTTTGGACTCAAACAATGATGGATCTGAACCAAACTTGGCACGAATACTCAATATGCCCAAATGTGAACCATGGTGGCATTTGGGGAAAATAGTCCCACACAATGATGGATCTGAACCAAACTTGGCACGAATACTCAATATGCCCAAATGTGAACCATGGTGGCATTTGGGGAAAATAGTCCCACACAATGATGGATCTGAACCAAACTTGGCACGAATACTCAATATGCCCAAATGTGAACCCTGGTGGAGTTTGAGGAAAATAGACCTTGACATTTGGGAGTTATAGTTGCTGGGATTTATAATTCATCTACAATCAGAAAGCATTCTGAACTCCACCAATGATAGAATTGAACTGAACTTGGCACACAGAACTCCCATGACCAACAGAAAGGACTGGAATGGTTGGGTGGGCATTGACCTTGAGTTTTGGAGTTGTAGTTCACCTACACCCAGAGAGCACTGTGGACTCAAACAATTATGGATCTGAACCAAACTTGGCACGAATACTCGATATGCCCAAATGTGAACTATGGTGGCATTTGGGGAAATAATGATAATAATAATAATAATAATAATAATAATAATAATAATAACAACAACAACACTTTATTTGTACCCCGCTACCATCTCCCCAAGGGACTCGGTGCGGCTTACATGAGGCTGAGGCCAAGGCCGAATACAACAATACAAGCAAAACAACAACAGTACAAGCAATTAAAATAAAACATAGACAATAAAATATGTATTATCAACACACAATTAAAAACAGTGGGAAGGCCAAATGTAAAGTTAAAATGGAAATAATGCTGGGACATGGACGAAAAGGTGATAGTGGCTTTTGTGGAAGGGCATACGAGCAGATCTAAAAAGTGTAAAGTGCTTTGGAGGACAAAGTGCTATGGGATCATTATTCCGGGAAGTCCCACACAATGATGGATCTGAACCAAACTTAGCACAAATACTCAATATGGCCAAATGTGAACCATGTTGGCATTTGGGGAAAATAGTCCTTGACATTTGGGAGTTGTAATTACTGGGATTTATAGTTCACCTACAATCAAAGAGCATTCTGAACCCCACCAATGATGGAATTGAACCGAACTTGGCACACAGAACTCCCATGACCAACAGAAAATGCTGGAAGGGTTCAATGGGCATTGACTTTGAGTTTTGGACTTGTAGTTCACCTACACCCAGAGAGCACTGTGGACTCAAACAATGATGGATCTGAACCAAACATGGCACGAATACTCAATATGCCCAAATGTGAACCATGGAGGCATTTGGGGAAAATAGTCCCACACAATGATGGATCTGAACCAAACTTGGCACGAATACTCAATATGCCCAAATGTGAACCCTGGTGGAGTTTGAGGAAAATAGACCTTGACATTTGGGAGTTATAGTTGCTGGGATGTATAATTCATCTACAATCAGAAAGCATTCTGAACTCCACCAATGATGGAATTGAACCGAACTTGGCACACAGAACTCCCATGACTAACAGAAAATGCTGGAAGGGTTTGGTGGACATTGATCTTGAGTTTTGGACTTGTAGTTCACTACATCCAGAGAGCACTGTGGAATGATGGATTTGAACCAAACTTAGCACAAATACTCAATATGCCCAAATGTGAACCCTGGTGGAGTTTGGGGGAAACAGACCTTGACATTTGGGAGTTGTAGTTGCTGGGATTTATAGTTCACCTACAATCAAAGAACATTCTGAACCCCACCAATGATATAATTGGGCCAAACTTAGCACACAGAACCCCCATGACCACCAGAAAATCCTGTGTTTTCTGATGGTCTTTGGCGACCCCCCTGGCACCCCCCTCACAGCCCTCCCCCCCCCCCCCAGAGGTCCTGACCCCAGGTTGTGAAACACTAAAGGCTTCTCAGGCCCAAATGGAAGACAGCCTAGGAGGAGAGAGGAGTAGATGAAGGGAACGAGGAGGAAAAGGAGTAGCCATTTAAGAAAGCAAAAGATTGGGCTCTCTTTGCCCTTTTTTGACCAGGATAAGGATGAGGTGTCCTGGGAATATCCCCATGGCATCACTCTTTGCACTCTCCATATCCAAATATCCTGGCACAAGAGAACCATCAGAAAGAAGGGATGGAGAGGCAGATGATACCAAAAGAAGGAAAGTAGGAGAAGAGAAACATGGAGGTGGAAGGAAGAAAAGCAAAGGAGAAGTAGGAGGGAAGAAAGCAAGGAAGAATGGGCTTTGGAGTCCTGTTTCCAGGGCAAAGCAGGCAGCAAAGGCAGCTGGTGGAGGGCAGGAGGGGGGTTTGCAGGAGGCGGTGGCTGAATAATCCCATGGAGGATAAGGCGGAGGGAGAGGAGGAGGAAGAAGAGGAGGAGGAGGAGGAGGGAGAGGAGGACTGGCTGGCCAGCCCTGCAGAGGGACAGGCAAGTGGAGGGGACCAGAGGGCAGCCCAGGGAGGGCTCTTGGAGGGCTCCTCTCTTGGCCCCATCTTCTCCATCTCTTCCTCCTCCTCCTCCCTGCAGGTGATCTGCCGCATGCAGCCACCTTCCTGGATCCCCCTCCTCCTCCTTCTCTTCCTCCTCCCACGCCCCTCCTTCCTTCCTTCCCTCTGAGGGGGAGCTTGGGGGGGTCTCCCACCTGGGAAGAAGAAGCAGCAGCAGCAGCATCAAGATCCAGCCCAAAGCTGCCCTCCTTCTCCCCCTTCCTCAGGGCACACCTCTCTTTGGACCACCTGGAGACCTCCATGGACCGCTTTTGCTCCTCTGGAAGGTTTGGGGTTCTGCTTGAGGATTTTGAAGGGTTTCCTCCTTCCCCTCTCTTTGCTTCTCTTCCCTTTCTTCCAATTTTGGGACAGCTACAAAGAAAGGATCTGCCTGCTTGCTTGCTTGCTTGCTTGCCCGCCTGCTTGCTTGCCATCTTTTTCTTTCTCCCTCCCTCCTCCTTCTCCTTTCCTTCCTCTCCCTCTGTCTTCTTTTCCTCCTTTCTTCCTCACACTGCCTTCTCTAGAAGCACAAACTCAGCTTTTTCAATCCTTTCCTCCCCAAAAGGGAAAGGGACAGAATGGAGACAGGCTTTGTTGTCTTCCTTAGGTGAGGGTCAAGGAGAATCTCTTGTTTCCAGAAGGAGAGGTCGAAGGAAGGCAGAAAGATGGGGCAATCGACCTTGAGGATCAGACCAAGGGATGGAGGGCGACTCAAGTGGGGTGGGCACTCAAGAAGGGGAGTCTCTTGCTGGGAAACCTTTGCATGGATTTGGGAGGTGCTGGACCTTGGACCCTCAATCTGGTCCAGCAAAGAAGGGCAGCAAATCTGTGCAAGCTTGTGGTTTGGTGCTGGAAAAGGATCTCAAGGTAGTGGGGGTGCTTTGTTTTGTTTTGGGGTGTACCGTGGATATGTTGACATTGTGGATCTGTGAGAGGTCATGGGACTTTTTGGGTAAGCTCGGGTGTTGTTTGATGTAGCAAATCGGTTTATGGTTTTGGGGGGGACCGATGCCATGGGTGTGTCTCGGTGCTGCGGATAACATGACGGTGGGCTTTTGGGGAGGGGATATACCATGAGTTTTTAAATCTATAGCAGACTGTGTTTTGTTTTGTTTTTTGTTGGTCATATTATGGGGTTTGGGGTTCTTTGCATCTCAAGGTTGTGAGGTTTGAAGGAGAGATGCCATGTCATTGGGCTTGTTTACTTGGCGTTGAGAATGTGTGGCTTTTGGAGGAAAAAGAGGTACTTTTGGAAGAGGAAGATGAGGAAGAAGGGAAGAAAGAGAGCTTCGACCTTGAAGGTCACGGGACAGGTGGCCCTCGGAAGTGTTCTCTGCTTACACGTGTGTGTGTGTGTGTGTGTGTGTGTGTGTGTGTGTGTGACACAGAGAAAGCACGTTCCCGGTGTCATGTGCGCGCCTCCCAAGACAGAGGAGCGTGTGCTGTGCGCCAGAGCCAGATGCATTGCAGGGGATGATGGAGGCTGCTGATTTCCAAGGCTGGAGCCCTGTGGCGGATAGGGAAAAGGGTACGTTTCCTCTGCCCTTTTCCCTGTAAGACAGAGGTGTGTCTGGGGGTGTGTTGCAGAAGGATGGGTCTCTCTTTGCAGCCCATTTCAGCCCAGGGATGGGAGTTGTTTCCTTCCCATTTGGAAAGGGAGGGAGGAGGCCACCCCATCCTCCCAAAAGAACCAAAGCTAATCCAGGATGAGGTGACCTTTGGCTGCTCTGGGCCAAAACCTTAGAAAAAGGGGGAGGTTGGGGTGGGGCAGGAGGAGGAGGAGGAAAGGAAAGAAGGGGGGGATGCCTAGTGTTTTCCTTCCCCCCTTCCCTCTCTCTCTCTTTCTCTCTCTCTCTCTTTCTCCTCCCCTTGCTGCTGCTCCTGCTGCATTTTGCATGAGCTATCTAGGTCATTAGCGCGGAGGCTCCAGCAAGGCTTGACAAAGAGAGCCGGCCAGATGCCCCCTCCTTCCTTCCTTCCCTCCCTCCTTCCCTCCTTCCTCCTCCGTCATGGCCCACCTGCCCCCCATCATCCACACAAACACCCCTGGGGGTTCCCTTCACCCCACTCTTTCCCCTCTTCTTTTATTTTTGGACCTTGAAAGGACAGGCTGCGGCAGGCAGAGGGTGGCAAGGAGAGCTCCTGCCCTCCCCTTCCCTTCCTTTCCTTTCATTCCCCTTCCTTCCCTTTCTCCTCCTGGCCTGGCTCTCCTTGGACCAGCCCAGAGCATCCTTTGGCGGCTCCTGCATCCCAGAGTGACATCCTCCTCTTGCAGCATCAGGACCACTTCTCAGGGATAACGCCAGCAGCTGAAGCACAGCCAGCCGGAGAAAGAGAGGATGGGGATGCAGCTCAAGGGGGAGGTAAGGGAAATGGCACCCTTTGGAGGGTTCACCGGCAGCAAACACCCCCCATTTGGAGGGTCTGGAGACCGGGAAGGGAGGGGTGGCTGGAAGAAGGAGAGGCAAAGAGAGAAAGAGAAAGAGGCAAGGCCCCAACGCCCACTGCAGCAAAGGACTCCAGAACAAAGACAACCCCATTGCAGCATCGCCTTTCCCTCTCCCTCTTCCTCTCTTTCTCTTTCTGTCTTCAGCCCCTACCTTGCCATTGTTTGGAGATGAGAAGGTGGTGGGCAAAAGGCCTGGAAGGACAGCCCCCCCCCCCAGACCCACCCTTGGGCAGTGAAGGGTGCTGACCCCCTCCCTCGCTCCCTCCTTCCTTCCTTCTCTCTTTCTCCCTCTATCTCTCTCTTTCTCTCTCTCCATGGATCGGGACCCCTAGGACCTGGCAAAGGCCCCTCTCTGCGTGTTCACAGCGGACCTTGATTTAAATGTCCATACAATTAAGGCACGCGGTGAATGCTAAGAACGAGGCTGGAAGAGCTTCAACCCAGGAGCAAGGAAGGAGACTAATGGAGAGGGGCGCACAGACAGACACCCCTCCAAAAAGGACCAAAAAAGGGGGGTTGGCTTGTATGTCTTTCTGTGTTGGATGGCACAACCAGCGCGGGTTTGTGTAAGCCCTCCTTGAACTTGGAAGTCGATGTATCTCCCTTCGAAATGTATGCGGGATGATGGCACAGCTTTGCTTCTGTCTAAATCCTCCCTTGGAAAACATTTCCCATTAAATATCGCAGCTGATAATCATCATTGTGTTTACCCCACAACGTGCCTCCATGGCCTTCCTCGTCCTATCATGACAACTAACCTGGAAATATTGTGTGCAATTGGGGAGCGGGATGCGGAAGGAGAAGGGCATGATGATAATGTCTTGTTTTGCAGCTCTTTGCAGCATCTCCAAGTGTGCCTGCCTATTTTGCTTGCTTGTTGTTGTTGTTGTTTAATCCCTCTCTCTCTTTTGTATTCTTTTTAATGCATCTAGAAGGGAGAGGTTGCAAAAGGGCGCCTTTATCATTGACTCAGAAGGGAATGGTTGTTTCTCGGCGTCACCTTCGGCTTCAGGAAAGACAATCCAACCCCGAGTGACAGCTTTACCCTTCCAGGCTGGTGTTCAGCCTGAAAATGATGCAACCTCCTTTTTTTTTTTTTTTGTTCCCCTGCAGCACCACTACCGCATAATCCCCAATTATTTTGCAAGGACAGTGCAATCCCATATATATATATATCCAGAAATAATCCCCATTGAATTCAAGTAATAGCAGGCAAGGTGCAGATACGACAGCAGTCCAAAACTGCAAGTTCTCGGATTATATTATATTATTGGAGCAAAAAAGCAACGAACCGCAACCGAAATAGAGAGATAGCACACGGAAAGCAAAGTATCCGTATTTGTATTCCATGGGAGATAGACAATTATGGACCTCCTTTCTATCTACATGGTGGATAGATGGATTATATATCATTTATTGCTGGGATGTTATAGAAAAAGCGATTAAAATTAAGGTTAGGACCCGGCCACGTTGAATGGTTGATTTCAGAATGGATTTAAATCACTGGAATCAGTAGGAATTTGCAAGGACAGGTCGGTGCCCATGTTTTATTATATTGTGTGTGTGCAAGAGAGAGGCAAACGAGGATGCCATTCACCTCCTATTGCAATCAGTAGCAAAATCTTCTTCCATTTTAGTGATTGAGATATATAGAATTGGTAGAGTTCGAACGCAGCTGTCATATATAAATTATATATATAGATATATAGAATTGATAGAATTTGAATGCAAATTATACATCCCCATAGGGTGGCCATATAGAAGCATTACATGACTGTGTTGCACAGACACCGTTATATGCTAGCATATCTATCTATCTATCTATCTATCTATCCATCCATCCATCCATCCATCCATCTATATCTACACATACAGAGAGAGAGAGAGAGATACAAACACAATACATCCCCATAGGGTGGCCATATAGAAGCATTACATGACTGTGTTGCATAGACACCAGTATATGCTAGCATAATCCCTTATCTATCTATCTATCTATCTATCTATCTATCTATCCATCCATCCATCCATCTATATCTACACATACAGAGAGAGAGAGAGATACAAACACAATACATCCCCATAGGGTGGCCATATAGAAGCATTACATGACTGTGTTGCATAGACACCAGTATATGCTAGCATAATCCCTTATCTATCTATCTATCTATCTATCTATCTATCTATCCATCCATCCATCCATCTATATCTACACATACAGAGAGAGAGAGAGATACAAACACAATACATCCCCATAGGGTGGCCATATAGAAGCATTACATGACTGTGTTGCATAGACACCAGTATATGCTAGCATAATCCCTTATCTATCTATCTATCTATCTATCTATCCATCCATCCATCCATCTATATCTACACATACAGAGAGAGAGAGAGATACAAACACAATACATCCCCATAGGGTGGCCATATAGAAGCATTACATGACAGTGTTGCACACCGTTATATGCTAGCATATCTATCCATCTATCTATCTATCTATCTATCTATCTATCTATCTATACATCTATACATCTATACATCTACACATACAGAGAGAGAGAGAGAGATACACACACAATTACATTCCAGAACGATACCTATATATTTATATTTCTTCTAAATCTCTGCACATACACACACTTAACGCATGCATGGCAGGCTTTATTGTCTGGATTCGCCGTTTTCGCCTAAATGTTTCTATATTTTGCATTTGCAAAGGCTTATTTGTAAGGATTTGAAGACAGGATATAGACAGCGGATAAGATTATCGCCTCTGCCATTCATATATGTATATCTATATAAATAAAAATGTAATGCTCGTTTGTGGGATTAACATAACTCAAAAACCACTTGACAAACTGACACCAAATTTGGACACATTACGCCTATCAGGCCAAGGAGTGACCATCACTCATAAAAACACTGAAAAACACAAAAGAAGAGACTTAAAAAGCCAAAAATAATACATTACAACGCATGCGCATAACTACATATATACACATATAAACAAATATATACACATACAAAAAAACACATATACACAGACTGGGCCACAGCAATGTGTGGCAGGGGACGGCTGGTATCTATATAAATAAAAACGTAATGTTCGTTTGTGGGATTAACATAACTCAAAAACCACTGGACGAATTGACACGAAATTTGGACACAAGACACCTAACAGTCCAACGAGTGTCCATCACCCCTAAAAACACACACACACACAAAACTCCAGCGAAGCAGACTTAAAAACCCAAAAATACACCATATATACATACACTCATATACATGCACACATTTGTATATATATATATATGCGCAAACACACACAAAGATACACATAGACACATACATATACATACACACATATATACACATGCATTCAGAAATATTCATATATACACATATACATATACAAATGCACACATGCACGAATACATACATATATACATACAGACATATGTACACACAAATATGCCTTGGCCTTTGTAAGCCGCACCGAGTCCTTCGAGAGATGTTAGCAGGGTACAAATAAAGTTAATAATAATAATAATAATAATAATAATAATATAGACAAGCAAATACATATACACAATATGCATGTACACATATAAACACACAAATACACAAATATATATACACACATATACACACACACATATATTATTTATTATTTATATATTTACGACATTTATATGCCGCCTTCCTCACCCCGAAAGGGACTCAGAGCAGCTTACAAGATATATATACATACAATATATTATATTATTAGCATAGTACAATATCAGCATTATATATTACTATATTGTACTATACCATTGTATTGTAATATTATCAGTAATATATATAATATAAAATATATAATTATAGTATCATATTATTATTAGTAGTAGTATTACAAAATATATAATTATAATATCATATTATTAGTAGTATTATATATAGTAATATATATATATGCAAACACACATATATACACAAATATACATACACACTATTAGCATAGTACAATATCAGTATTATATATTACTATATTGTACTATACCATTGTATTGTAATATTATCAGTAATATATATAATATAAAATATATAATTATAATATCATATTATTAGTAGTAGTATTATATATATATATATATATATATATATATATATATGCAAACCACATATATACACACGCAAAACATATATACACGAATATACACGCACACTATTAGCATAGTACAATATCAGTATTATATATTGCTATATTGTACGATACCATTGTATTGTAATATTATCAGTAATATATATAATATAAAATATATAATTATAATATATTATTATTAGTAGTATTATATATATAGTAATATATATATATATATATATACACGCAAACACACATATATACACAAATACACACACACACAAAACATATATACACAAATATACACACACACTATTAGCATAGTACAATATCAATATTATATATTGCTATATTGTACTATACCATTGTATTGTAATATTATCAGTAATATATATAATATAAAAAATATAATTATAATATCATATTATTATTAGTAGTAGTAGTATTATATATATAGTAATATATATATATGTAAACACACATATATACACAAATATACACACACACAAAAACACACATACACAGACTGGGCCACAGCAACGTGTGGTAGGGGACGGATTAGATAGATAGATAGATAGATAGATAGATAGATAGATAGATAAACAGATAAATAGATAAATAGATAGTTAGATACACACACACACACACACACACAAGGACTTGTTTATTGTATCTTTCCTAGCAAATGGATTCCAACTTCGATGTTTCTTGCACAACTGCAATATTACTGCGGCTCGTATTTTGGGGAGAATTCATTGTTGCTGATTCAAATGGACAGATAGACATTTCCAAATGATAACAACCCGCAATAAGACCACAATGGGGAGGAGAAGGTGTCCAAGAGATAGCTTTGTTATCGTTGGGATCCAAAGGGCAAGGGACGGCCTCAGGAGTGTGAATCCAAGCTGGATGTCAATCTCTTTGGGGGCAGGGGGGCTCAGCCTTGGTTCCCTTTGTATGGTAATCGGGATCCTGCTGCCCCCTTCTTCCCTGCACACACCCCCCACCCCCCAACAGCTGCCCCACTATTTCCATAATGGGGACCAATTACTCTCCAGGACCGACCCCCCCCCCCCCACCCCCACTGTTCAATTCATTATACAACCCCCTTTAAAGGGAGAGAAGGCAGCAGAGCGGGGGATATAATAAACCAAATCATGTATAGGGCGAGAAGAAAGAGGCGAAGGGGGAGAAGGAGGGAGAAAGGAGGGAAGGAGGGAGGGAGGGCCCACCATTCTGTTCTCCGCAAAGGAGGGACGAGGGGAGACAATTGCCCAGGGACACAGAGCAAGAAAGGAAGGAAGGATGGACCAGACAAAGCCAGGAGAAGGAGGAAGGAGCCCCAAGCTCACCTTGACTTTGAAGGCCCCATTGATGGCATTCAAGGCATGGCTCTCCTTGGAAGGGTTCCAGAGGAAGGAGGGACTGGAACTGAATGGTCAGAACTGGGAGCTTAGCATTCCCCTTGACATTACTAGTGTTATTATTTCTACTTCTAATGATACCATCTACTAACAAGGGCGGTCAAGATCTCCTGAACGTATGGGATGCGAAGGACCATCTTGGGCAGGATTGGGCCCATTACAAGGAAAATTATCATCAGAACTTGGAGATTAGAAATCCCCTGGATATTATTGTTGCTATTATTATTATTATTATTATTATTATCATCATCATTAATGCTACTATTATTGTCCACAACTGAGTGTAAACATCTCCTGCACACATGGAATATGAAGGACCGCCTTGGGTGGATTGGGTCCATTACAAGGAAAATTATCATCAGAACTTGGAGATTAGAAATCCTCGACATTATTATTGCTATTATTATTATTATTATTATTATCATTATCATTATCATTATTAATGGTACTAAGGCTATTATTGTCCACAACTGAGTGTAAACATCTCCCGCACACATGGAATATGAAGGACCATCTTGGGTGGATTGGGTCCATTACAAGGAAAATTATCATCAGAACTTGGAGATTAGAAATTGCTATTAATACTATTATTATTGCTATTATTATTATCATCATCATCATCATCATCATCACTATTATCATCATCATCATTATTATTATTAATGCTACTTAGGCTATTATTGGCCACAACTGAGTGTAAACATCTCCTGCACACATGGGATGCGAAGGACCATCTTGGGTGGATTTAGTCCATTACAAGGAAAATTATCATCAGAACTTGGAGATTAGAAATCCCCTGAAGATTATTATTGCTATTATTATTATTAGTGCTACTAAGGCTATTATTGTCCACAACCGAGTGTAAACATCTCTCACACACATGGAATATGAAGGACCATCTTGGGTGGATTGGGTCCATTACAAGGAAAATTGTCATCAGAACTTGGAGATTAGAAGTCCCCTTGACATTATTATTGTTATTGTTGTTGTTATTATTATTATTATTATTATTATTATTATTATTATTATTAATGCTACTAAGGCTATTATTGTCCACAACTGAATGTAAAGAACTCTCACACACATGGAATGCGAAGGGCCATCTTGGGTGGATTTGGCCCATTACAAGGAAATTGTATCATCAGAATTGGAAGACTAGAAATCCTCTTGGCATTATTATTATTATTGGGTTGTTGTAAGTTTTTCAGGTCTCACAACCTCTGAGGATGCTTGCTGTAGATGCAGGTGAAACATCAGGAGAGAATGCTTCTAGAACATGGCCATACAGCCCAAAAAACCTTCAACCACCCAGTGATTCCAGCCATGAAAGCCTTCAACAATACATTATTATTATTATTTCTACTTCTAATGATATCATCTACCATAAAAGATTGTAAAGCTCTCCCGTACACATGGAATGTGAAGGACCATCTTGGGTGGATTTGACCCATTACAAGGAAATTATATCCTCGGAATTGGGGGATTCGAAATCCTCTTGGCATTATTATTATTATTATTATTATTATTATTATTATTATTATTATTGGGTTGTTGTAGGTTTTTCAGGTCTCACAACCTCTGAGGATGCTTGCCATAGATGCAGGTGAAACGTCAGGAGAGAATGCTTCTAGAACATGGCCATACAGCCCAAAAAACCTTCAACCACCCAGTGATTCCAGCCATGAAAGCCTTCAACAATACATTATTATTATTATTATTTCTACTTCTAATGATATCATTTACTATAAAAGATTGTAAAGCTCTCCCGTACACATGGAATGCGAAGGACCATCTTGGGATGGATTGGGCCAATTGCAAGGAAATTATATCAGAATTGGGAGATTAGAAATCTCCTTGACATTATGATAAAGATGATGACGATGATGACTATTTATTCTACTAAGGCTTTTATCTTCCACAACTGATTGTAAAGATCTCCTGCACACACTGAATGCAAAGGGCCATCTTGGGTTGGATTGAGTCCATTAGAAGGACATTATATCAGCAGAACTGGGAAATTAGAAATCCCCTTGACATTATTATTATTATTATTATTATTATTATTATTATTATTATTATTATTCTGACACAAAAACACAGTATGTCACAGCAAATGAGATATATATGCTGGATTTTGTATTATTATTATTATTATTATTATTATTATTTCTTCTAGTGATGTTATCTACGATAGGTTTTAAAGATCTCCTGCACACATGGGATGCGAAGGACCATCTTGGGCTGGATTGGGCTCATGACAAGGAAATTATCATCAGAACTTGGAGACTAGAAATCCCCTGGACATGATTATTGCTATTATTATTATTATTATTATTATTATTAATGCTACTAAGGTTATTATTGTCTACAACTGAGTCCAAACATCTCCTGCACACATGGAATGCGAAGGACCATCTTGGGTGGATTGGGCCCATTACAAGGAAATTATACCATCAGAATTGGGAGACTAGAAATCCTCTTGACATTATTATTATTATTATTATTATTATTATTATTATTTCTTCTAGTGATGTTATCTACCATAGGGTTTTAAAGATCTCCTGCACGCATGGAATGCGAAGGACCATCTTGGGGTGGATTGGGCCCATGACAAGGAAATTATCATCAGAACTTGAAGACTACAAATTTATTTATTTATTTATTTACTTTGCTTCTATACCGCTGTATCTCAAGCCCGAAGGCGACTCACGGCGGTTCACAAACAGTAAAAACAGTAGAAACAGCAGTGGTTCCATACAACATATAACAATTGACTTAACACATTATCCATAAATTACCAATAAGCAATTACAATGCACAATTATTACGAAAAACAACCGTACCCAATCTTCTCATCATCCAAGCGTAGTCCAGGTTCGTCGTCCATTGTTCCATTCCAATGTTCCATTACCAGATTGCACTAAATTACTCAAACGCCTGCACAAACACCCAGGTCTTCACCTTTTTGCGGAATACCATTAGAGATGGTGCTAGTCTAATGTCCGTAGGAAGGGCGTTCCACAGCCGAGGTGCCACCACCGAGAAGGCCCTATCTCTCGTCCCCGCCAGCCGAAATCCCCTGGACATGATTATTGCTATTATTATTATTATTATTATTATTATTATTATTGCTACTAAGGTTATGATTGTCCACAACTGAGTGCAAACATCTCCCCCACACATGGAATGCGAAGGACCATCTTGTGGATTTGGCCCATTACAAGGAAATAATACCATCAGAATTGGGAGACTAGAAATCCTCTTGACATTATTATTATTATTATTATTATTATTATTATTATTTCTTCTAGTGATGTTATCTACCATAGGGTTTTAAAGATCTCCTGCACGCATGGAATGCGAAGGACCATCTTGGGGTGGATTGGGCCCATGACAAGGAAATTATCATCAGAACTTGAAGACTACAAATTTATTTATTTATTTATTTACTTTGCTTCTATACCGCTGTATCTCAAGCCCGAAGGCGACTCACGGCGGTTCACAAACAGTAAAAACAGTAGAAACAGCAGTGGTTCCATACAACATATAACAATTGACTTAACACATTATCCATAAATTACCAATAAGCAATTACAATGCACAATTATTACGAAAAACAACCGTACCCAATCTTCTCATCATCCAAGCGTAGTCCAGGTTCGTCGTCCATTGTTCCATTCCTATGTTCCATTACCAGATTGCACTAAATTACTCAAACGCCTGCACAAACACCCAGGTCTTCACCTTTTTGCGGAATACCATTAGAGATGGTGCTAGTCTAATGTCCGTAGGAAGGGCGTTCCACAGCCGAGGTGCCACCACCGAGAAGGCCCTATCTCTCGTCCCCGCCAGCCGAAATCCCCTGGACATGATTATTGCTATTATTATTATTATTATTATTATTATTATTATTGCTACTAAGGTTATGATTGTCCACAACTGAGTGCAAACATCTCCCCCACACATGGAATGCGAAGGACCATCTTGTGGATTTGGCCCATTACAAGGAAATAATACCATCAGAATTGGGAGACTAGAAATCCTCTTGACATTATTATTATTATTATTATTATTATTATTTCTACTTCTAATGATATTATCAACCATAAAGGATTGTAAAGATCTCCTGCACACATGGGATACGAAGGGCCATCTTGGGGTGGATTCGGCCCATTACAAGGAAAATTATCATCAGAAAGTGGAGATTAGAAATCCCCTGAACATTATTATTGATATTATTATTATCATCATCATTATTATTAATGCTACTAAGGCTATTATTGTCCACAACTGAGTGTAAACATCTCCTGCACACATGGAATATGAAGGACCATCTTGGGTTGATTGGGTCCATTACAAGGAAAATTATCATCAGAACTTGGAGATTAGAAATCCCCTGAACATTATTATTGATATTATTATTATTATTATTATTATTATCATTATCATTATTAATGCTACTAAGGCTATTATTGTCCACAACTGAGTATGAACATCTCCTGCACACTTGGAATATGAAGGACCATCTTGGGTGGATTGGGTCCATGACAAGGAAGATGATCATCAGAACATGGAGATTAGAAGTCCCCTGGATATTATTATTATTATTATTATTATTAATGCTACTAAGGCTATTATTGTCTGCAACTGATTGTAAAGCTCTCCCGCACACATAGAATGTGAAACTTGGGATGGATTGGGTCCATTACGAGAAAATTATCATCAATTGAGAGATTAGCACTCCCCTTGACATTATTATTATTATTATTATTATTATTATTATTAATGCTACTAAGGCTGTGTTGTTCATTCGTTCAGTCATCTCCGACTCTTCGTGACCTCATGGACCAGTCCACGCCAGACCTCCCTGTCGGCCGTCACCACCCCCAGCTCCTTCAAGGTCAGTCCAGTCACCTCAAGGATGTCATCCATCCATCTTGCCCTTGGTCGGCCCCTCTTCCTTTTGCCTTCCACTTTCCCCAGCATCCCCCATAACCAATTGTAAAGATCTCCCGCACACATGGGATACGAAAGACCATCTTGGGCTGGATCGGGTCCATTACTTAAGAGCGAACTAAAAAGGAATAATGTCATTGTTTCCAAACAAGGCCTGATGCGTTAACAAGATATATATCGAAACGGAGATATACCATTGGGGTAGAAGAACCTAATTATCAAAGGATGAGATGTAAATGTATCTTCCAACCCAAGCTGGCCTTTGAGAAGAAAGCTTTCCAGTGCCATCATTTTACATGTTTGTCTTTGTCCTTTGCGTTGATGCCTTTGAGTCACCTGCCCACTCATGGTGACTCCATGAGTATCACAAGTTTTCATCACACAAGGAACAATTACCTACTTTTTTGCCATTTCCTTTCATAGAATCATAGAATCAAAGAGTTGGAAGAGACCTCATGGGCCATCCAGTCCAACCCCCTGCCAAGAAGCAGGAATATTGCATTCAAATCACCCCAACAGATGGCCATCCAGCCTCTGTTTAAAAGCTTCCAAAGAAGGAGCCTCCACCACACTCCGGGGCAGAGAGTTCCACTGCTGAACGGCTCTCACAGTCAGGAAGTTCTTCCTCGTGTTCAGATGGAATCTCCTCTCTTTCTTTGTAACATCACTAATTGGACCTAATATTCCTCAGCAATCAGAATTATTATTACCTGCTTTGATCAACAAAAACCAGTGTTGGACTACGACTCCGGAGACTAGAGTTTGGATCCCCACTTGGCCTTGGAAAGCTACTTGTGTGACCTTGAATGAGTCACACACTCTCAGCCTCAAAGGGAGGCCAGATTCGTTTCTGAACTAATCTGGCCAAGAAAACACAATGATGGGTTCGCTTTACAGGTTTTGCAGGTCAAAACAATTTTACCAGTATGTGTGATCTAGTAGTTTTGAGCAGAAGATGTCAAACTCATTCCCACCGAGGGCCACATTGGCACTATGGTTGCCTTCAATGGGCTGTTTGTAAGACCATATCAATGTTGAATAACCCGAGGCACCATAATCATACATCATCCTCATCCATTCATTATGCTCTGAAAATAACCACAAACACAAAACAAAATACAAGTACAGCTATCCAAATTCAGGCTATGTTTTCCTGTGGTCAGTGAGTCTATACCGCACAGGCTACATAAGATAACATCACAGACCATATTTGCCCCACAGGCCTTGAGTTTGACACATGTCAGTTGGAATATCAAATGAAGACACTATAGATGTTTTCCTATGGTCAGTGTATCTATGCTTTGTGGGCCACATAAAATGATGTCATAGGCCACATTCGGCCCACAGACCTTGAATCATAGAATCATAGAATCAAGGAGTTGGAAGAGACCTCATGGGCCATCCAGTCCAACCCCATTGTGCAAAGAAGCAGGAATATTGCATTCAAATCTCCACTGACAGATGGCCATCCAGCCTCTGTTTAAAAGCTTCCAAAGAAGGAGCCTCCACCACACTCTGGGGCAGAGAGTTCCACTGCTGAACGGCTCTCACAGTCAGGATTTCTTCCTCATGTTCAGATGGATTCTCCTTTCTTGTAGTTTGAAGCCATTGTTCCATTGTGTCCTAGTCTCCAAGGAAGCAGAAAACAAGCTTGCTCCCTCCTCCCTGTGATTTCCTCTCACATATTTATACATGCCTATCATATCTCCTCTCAGCCTTCTCTTCTTCAGGCTAAACATGCCCAGCTCCTTAAGCCACTCCTCATAGGGTTTGTTCTCCCTATGTGTCCCTTGAGTTTGACACATGTCAGTTTGAACATCACATGGAGACACGATAGGTGTTTTCCTGTGGTCAGTGTGTCTATGCCTCATAGGCCACATAAAATCACATAGTGGGCCACATTCGGCCTGCGGGCTTTGAGTTTGACACATGTCAGAATATCAAACAAAGACACTATAGATGTTTTCCTATGGTCGGTGTGTTTATGTCTCGTGGGCCACATAAAAGCACATCACAGGCCACACTTGGCTCACAGACCTTGAGTTTGACACTTATCAGTTAGAATATCAAACTAAGACACTATAGAAGTTTTCCCATGGTCAGTGTGTCTATGCCTCGTGGGCCACATAAAATGACATAGTGGGCCACATTCAGCCTGCAGGCCTTGAGTTTGACACATGTCTGTTTGAACATCAAATGGAGACACTATATATGTTTTCCCATGGTCAGTGTGTCTATGCCTCATGCGCCACATAAAATGATGTGGTGGGCCACATTCAACCCTCAGGCCTTAAGTTTGACATATGTTAGTTTGAACATTGAACAGAGACACTATAGGTGTTTTCCCGTGGTCAGTGTGTCTATGCCTCGCAGGCCACATAAAATGACATCATGGGCGACATTCGGCCCACAGGCCTTGAGTTTGACTTAGGTCAATTTGAACATCAAACGAAGACACTATAGATGTTTTCCTATGGTCAGTGTGTCTGTGCCTCATGGGCCACATAAAATGACTTCTCAGGCCACATTTGGCTCACAGACCTTGAGTTTGACACGTCAGTTAGAATATCAAATGAAGACACTATAGATGTTTTCCTCTGGTCAGTGTGTCTATGCCATCACGGGCCACATAAAATGACGTGATGGGCCACATTCAGCCCGCAGGCCTTGAGTTTGACGTATGTCAGTTTGAACATTAAACAGAGACACTATAGATGTTTTCCCGTAGTCAGTGTGTCTATGCCTCACGAGCCACATAAAATGATATGGTGGGCCACATTCAGCCTGCAGGCCTTGAGTTTGACACATGTCAGAATATCAAACGAAGACATTATAGATGTTTTCCTATGGTCAGTGTGTCTATGTCTTGTGGGCCACATAAAAGGACATGACAGGCCACATTCGGCCCACAGGCCTTGAGTTTGACATATGTCAGTTTGAACATTGAACAGAGACACTATAGGTGTTTTCCCATGGTCAGTGTGTCTATGCCTCAAAGGCTACATAAAATGACGTCATAGGTCACATTTGTTCCACAGGCCTTGAGTTTGACACATATTAGAATATCAAATGAAGACACTATATGTTTTCCTGTTGTCAGTATGTCTATGCCTCATGCGCCACATAATATGACGTGGTGAGCCACATTCAACCTGCAGGCCTTGAGTTTGATGTCTGTCAGTTTGAACATCAAATGGAGACACTATAGATGTTTTCCCATGGTCAGTGTGTCTATGCCTCATGGGCCACATAAAATGACGTGGTGGGCCACATTCAGCCTACAGGCCTTGAGTTTGACACATGTCAGAATATCAAACGAAGACACTATAGATTTTTTCCTACGGTCAGTGTGTCTATGCCTGAGAGGCCACATAAAATCACATAGTGGGCCACATTCAGCCCACAGGCTTTGACTTTGACATATGACAGTTTAAACATTGAACAGAGACACGACAGGTGTTTTCCCATGGTCAGTGTGCCTATGGCTCATGGGCCACATAAAATGACATGGTGGGCCACATTCAGCCTGCAGGCCTTGAGTCTGACACATTAGAATATCAAACTAAGACACTATAGAAGTTTTCCCATGGTCAGTGTGTCTATGCCTTGTGGGCCACATAAAATGACTTCTCAGGCCACATTTGGCCCACTGGCCTTCAGTTAGACACATGCTCAAATATCAGACTAATACACTATAGATGTTCTCCTATGGTCAGTGTGTCTATGTCTCATGGGCCACATAAAAGGACATCACAGGCCACATTTGGCCCACAGGCCTTGGGTTTGACATATGTGGTCAATGTGTCTATGCCTTGCAGGCCACATAAAACGACGTGGTGGGCCACATTCAGCCAGCAGGCCTTGGATTTGACACTTGTCAGTTAAAATATCAAATGAAGACACTATAGATGTTTTCCAGTGGTCAGTGTGTCTATGCCTCACAGGCCACATAAAATGATGTCATGGGCCACATTCGGCCCACAGGCTTTGACTTTGACACATGACAGTTTGAACATTGAACAGAAACACGATAGGTGTTTTCCCGTGGCCAGTGTATCTATGCCTTACAGGCCACATAAAACGATGCGGTGGGCCACATTCAGCCTGCAGGCCTTGAGTTTGACATATGTCAGTTTGAACATCAAACGGGAGACACTATAGATGTTTTCCCCTGGTCTGTGTGTCTATGCTTCATAGGCCACATAAAATGACATCACGGGCCACATTTGGCCCACACGCCTTGGGTTTGACATATGTCAGTTTGATCATCAAATGGAGACACTATAAGTGTTTTATAATAATAATATAATAATAATAAACCTTTATTTGTACCCCACTACCATCTCCCGAAGGACTTGGTGCGGCTTACAAGAGGCCAAGCCCACATACAACAATAAAACAACAACAACAATGCAGAAAAATAAATCAAAACAAAGCCCTGTGGTCAGTGTGTTTATGCCTCATAAAATGACATCATGGGCCCACAGACCTTGAGTTTGACACATGTCAGTTAGAATATCAAACAAAGACACTATAGATGTTTTCCCCTGGTCCATGTGTCTATGCTTCATAGGCCACATAAAATGCCATCACGGGCCACATTTGGCCTGCAGGCCTTGTGTTTGACACATGTCAGAATATCAAACAGAGACACAATTCCTACTGGCTGTTAGGAATTGTGGGAGTTGAAGTCCAAAACACCTAGAAGGCCAAAGTATGCCTGCGATCCTGGTTCACATCTTCATCGAGCCATCAATCACATAAGGACGCCTTTCAATCGCTTGTTCAGCATTGTGGTTCTTGTTATGAGAAAGGGGAGAGTCAGGTCTCCTGCCTTAAGTGTTTGCATTCCATAAATTATCATAATAACGATGAGAAATTACTCTTCACAGACCCAAATAGAGGGACCTTTTGCCATTGCTCTGAAGGCACCTCTGATCTTCTCAACCCATGGGCCATTATAGAAGGCCTCTTAGCTGCCACCCATCTCCAATAATGACATAAATGTATGGATCCAACCTCCTTTCTCCAGAAACTAGACCTGTTATCAGATAATTAGATTTTGTCTCAACTTTTGGCTAGATCTGTCATAGGCAAACTTGGTCCCTCCAGGTGTTTTGGACTCCAACTCCCACAATTCCTAACAGCCTACCGGCTGTTAGGAATTGGGGGAGTTGGAGTCCAAAACACCTGGAGGGACCAAGTTTGCCTATGGCTTGTCTAGATAATAGCTAGTTGCTAGTCCTCTCTCGGAAAGAAAACCCAACCATTTTTGCAAAACCTGCAGGCGGGAAATGAAAAGGTTGGATAAGCAGCGATTAAAAGGATGATAAACCTGCGCTCTGTGGATTTGGGATTTGCAGGGCTTTTGTCCTCCCCCCCCCCCCCCACAACCCCGTTCCCCTCCCAATGGAGTCGTCCTAAACAGAGGGAGGGATCCGCTCCTGTGAAGGTGACCTTGTCAGAGGAACAGCAACATTGCAATCCGATGGATGAAGGCTTCATTGTAGGAGCAGCTCTGTCAAATGCAGCTGATGGGATCCAAGTGCAGACATTGACTGGGACAGAACTCAATTAGGCCACTGAGCCTGTTCATCTATCCATTTACATGCCTTTCAATGTATGCATCATTTTAAAATATCCATAAGTCTGTATGTTGATATCTACTTTGCATGGCTGAAATGCTAATCTTATTGCAATAAAAACGATTTCCTCATTTCCTTCTCTTGCTCTTCTTCTTCTTACCTTTAGTACATCTTCATCTCTTCTTCGTTGGCCTTCTTCTTCCTATTATTATTATTATTATTATTATTATTATTTGAAACACAACAAGATTAGTACACAGCAAACAAGATCACTCTACTGGCCGTTGTATTGGATCACACATCAGGCACTTCCCAAGTGTCTAGGACTGTGTGATGTATCGACGAATAATACGTGCAGATCCGACTACGGTGGCCTTTTGCAGCTGACAGATAGTAATTTTGTTTAAGTGCAGGCCAAGGTCTTTAGGCACTGCACCCAGTGTGCCGATCACCACTGGGACCACCTTTACTGGCTTGTGCCTTATTATTATTATTATTATTATTTCTGCTTTAAACTACACTTCAGTATTTCATTATTATTATTATTATTACTACTTCAATATACACTTCTTTAGTATTTCATCATATTATTTCTGCTTCAATCCTCACTTCAGTATTTCATTATTATTATTATTATTATTATTATTATTTCTACTTTAAAGTCTACACTTTAGTATTTCGTTATTATGATTATTATATTTCTTCAATCTACATTTCAGTATTTCATTTATATTGTTATTATTATTTCTACATCAATCTACACTTCACTATTTCATTATATTATTATTTCTGCTTCAATCAATATTTTAGTATTTCAGTATTATTATTATTATTTATACTTAAAGCTACACTTTAGTATTTCATTGTTGTTGTTGTTATTGTTGTTATCCCTGTTGTTATTATTATTTCTGCTTTAATCTACTCTTCACTATATATTGTTATTATTATTATTATTATTATATTTTTCCTATTATTATTATTATTATTTCTGCTTCAATATACACTTCAGTATTTCATTATTATTATTATTTCTACTTATTCTACACTTTAGCATTTCCTTATTGTTGTTGTTGTTGTTATTTCTACTTCAATCTACACTTCCGTATTTCATCATCATTAGTATTATTATTATTATTATTATTATTATTATTTTCTATTATGATTATTTCTGCTTCAATGTACACTTTAGTATTTCATGATGATGATGATGATCATGATGATGATTATTATTCCTGTTATTATTATTTCTGCTTTGATCTACACTTCAGTATTTCATTATTGCTATTATTATTATATTCTTCCTATTATTATTTCTGATTCAATTGACACTTCAGTATTTCATTATTATTATTATTATTATTATTATTATTATTATTATTATTTCTGCTTTAATCTACTCTTCACTATATATTGTTATTATTATTATTATTATTATATTCTTCCTATTATTATTATTTATGCTTCAATATACACTTCAGTATTTCATTATTATTATTATTTCTACTTATTCTACACTTTAGCATTTCCTTATTGTTGTTGTTGTTGTTATTTCTACTTCAATCTACACTTCCGTATTTCATTATTATTATTATTATTATTATTATTTTCTATTATGATTATTTCTGCTTCAATGTACACTTTAGTATTTCATGATGATGATGATGATGATGATTATTATTCCTGTTATTATTATTTCTGCTTTGATCTACACTTCAGTATTTCATTATTGCTATTATTATTATATTCTTCCTATTATTATTTCTGATTCAATCGACACTTCAGTATTTCATTATTATTATTATTATTATTATTATTATTATTATTATTATTTCTGCTTCAATGTACACTTTAGTATTTCATTATTATTATTATTCCTATTATTATTATTTCTGCTTTAATCTACACTTCGGTATTTCATTATTGTTTTTGTTGTTATTATTATTATTATATTCTTCCTATTATTATTATTTTTGCTTCAATCTACACTTCAGTGTTTCAGAGAGATATTTCATTATTATTATTATTTTCTATTATGATTATTTCTGCTTCAATGTATACTTTTGTATTTCATTATTATTATTATTCCTATTATTATTATTATTATTATTATTATTTCTGCTTTAATCTACACTTCGGTATTTCATTATTGTTATTGTTATTGTTATTGTTATATTCTTCCTATTATTATTATTTCTGCTTCAATCTACATTTCAGTGTTTCAGAGAGACAGAAAACAAAGACCTGGAGAAAGAGAAAAGTAGTAAAAAAAAAAAAAGGAACAATAGCGTCATAATTTCCAAAAGCAATGTAAATGTAAATCACTGATATGTCAATTCATAAATAAAGTCAGGCCAAAAGTCATTCATCGCCCCTCAAAGAAAAATATAAATATTCTAAATTAACTTAAGATACTGTTGGTTGCTTCCAGCTAGCATAACTTCCTTTGTAGAGAATCAATGTGTAGATGAAAATATTTGATCCAATTGTTATTGGAATTTAGGCCTGTGTGAAAGAAATATTTGTGCAGCCTTCTCCATATATCTTCAAGGATGGACTAAGATGGATGGAAGTTGTGCGTTGGAGAAGCAAATGGGAGCCTTCCTTGGTTCCCTTTCATCCTCGTTGCCCGATGAGAGGCTCAGGTGGCCAGAATTAAATTCGCAGAGGGGGAGGGAAGGGAGAAAGAGATTAAATTGGACAGCTTGGATCCAGAGGAGGAGAAGAAGAAGCCTGGTTTGCATTCACAGCCCCCTCCGGCCTCGTCTTCTTCTTCTGGACGGTTTGAGCTTCAGGGACTTTTTCTCAGAGCCTGCAAGGAAATGCTTCTCGTGGTTGCTTTTTCTTTGCAAATGAAGGAAGGAGGCTTCCATTATTAATGGTCCTCTTTCTGCCGCAACACAAATTACGGCACAAGATTGTTTTGTTTTTGCTATAGCTAATGGATCAACATGAAACCTGCACAGATTAAAATCTGGAGAAGATATAGATAGATAGATAGATAGATAGATAGATAGATAGATAGATAGATAGGCTGTCCCTGAGTTACTTATGCATGGTCACCAATGGATTCAAACCCTGGCAAGATGTCTCCAGAGAGGAGTCACTTTTGTCTTCATGAGACAATAGAGTTGTGAGGGACCAAAAACACCATCCAGTCCAACCTCATTCTGCCATGCAGGATTGTACAACCAAAGCACTCCTAACAGATGGCCATCCAGCCTCTGAGACCAAGAGTGTGTGACTTACACAAGGTGGCCCAATGGTTTTCCGTGCAGGAAGGAGGCCTCCATTATTAATGGTCCTCTTTCTGCCGCAACACAAATTATGGCACAAGATTGTTTTGTTTTTGCTATAGCTAATGGATCAACATGAAACCTGCACAGATTAAAATCTGGAGAAGATATAGATAGATAGATAGATAGATAGATAGATAGATAGATAGATAGGCTGTCCCTGAGTTACTTATGCATGGTCACCAATGGATTCAAACTCTGGCAAGATGTCTCCAGAGAGGAGTCACTTTTGTCTTCATGAGACAATAGAGTTGTGAGGGACCAAAAACACCATCCAGTCCAACCTCATTCTGCCATGCAGGATTGTACAACCAAAGCACTCCTAACAGATGGCCATCCAGCCTCTGAGACCAAGAGTGTGTGACTTACACAAGGTGGCCCAATGGTTTTCCGTGCAGGAAGGAGGCCTCCATTATTAATGGTCCTCTTTCTGCCGCAACACAAATTATGGCACAAGATTGTTTTGTTTTTGCTATAGCTAATGGATCAACATGAAACCTGCACAGATTAAAATCTGGAGATAGATAGATATATAGATAGATGGATGGATGGATAGATGGATGGATGGATGGATGGATAGATAGATAGATAGATAGATAGATAGATAGATAGGCTGTCCCTGAGTTACTTGTGCATGGTCACCAATGGATTCATATCATGGCAAGATGTCTCCAGAGAGGAGTCACTTTCGTCTTCATGAGACAATAGAATTGTGAGGGACCAGAAATGCCATCCAGTCCAACCTCATTCTGCCATGCAGGATTGTACAATCAAAGCACTCCTAACAGATGGCCATCCAGCCTCTGAGACCAAGAGAGTGTGACTTACACAAGGTGGCCCGATGGTTTTCCATGCAGGAAGGAGGCCTTCATTTTTAATGGTCCTCTTTCTGCCACAACACAAATTATGGCACAAGATTTTTTTGTTTTTGCTATAGCTAATGGATCAACATGAAACCTGCACAGATTAAAATCTGGAGATAGATAGATAGATATATAGATAGATGGATGGATAGATAGATGGATGGATGGATGGATGGATAGATAGATAGATAGATAGATAGATAGATAGATAGATAGATAGGCTGTCCCTGAGTTACTTGTGCATGGTCACCAATGGATTCATATCATGGCAAGATGTCTCCAGAGAGGAGTCACTTTCGTCTTCATGAGACAATAGAATTGTGAGGGACCAGAAATGCCATCCAGTCCAACCTCATTCTGCCATGCAGGATTGTACAATCAAAGCACTCCTAACAGATGGCCATCCAGCCTCTGAGACCAAGAGAGCGTGACTTACACAAGGTGGCCCAATGGTTTTCCATGCAGGAAGGAGGCCTCCATTATTAATGGTCCTCTTTCTGCCGCAACACAAATTATGGCACAATATTTTTTTGTTTTTGCTATAGCTAATGGATAAACATGAAACCTGCACAGATTGAAATCTGGAGATGATAGATAGATAGATAGATAGATAGATAGATAGATAGATAGGCTGTCCCTGAGATACTTGTGCATGGTCACCAATGGATTCAAACCCTGGCAAGATGTCTACAGAGAGGAGTCACTTTTGTCTTCATGAGACAATAGAGTTGTGAGGGACCAGAAACACCATCCAGTCCAACCTCATTCTGCCATGTAGGATTGTACAATCAAAGCACTCCTGACAGATGGCCATCCAGCCTCTGAGACCGAGAGAGTGTGACTTGCACAAGGTGACCCAATGGGTTTCCGTGGATGAATCGGGACTCAAATGCGCTCATCTCCAGAGTCATGGTACACTGCTAAAAACACTATGCCATGATGACTTCCTCTCTATATAAATATATGTTTTGATTAAGCCCCCGGTGACACAGTGTATTAAACCACTGAGCTGCTAAATTTGTTGACCGAAAGGTTGCTCATCTTCATTTCTAAGCCGAAGAGCCGGCATTGTTCATAGATACCTCCAAGGTCATGTGGCCGGCATGACTGCACGGAGTGCCGTTACCTTCCTGCCGCAGTGGTACCTATTGATCTACTCACATTTGCATGTTTTCGAACTGCTAGGTTGGCAGAAGCTAGGACTGATAGCGGAAGCTCAGAGACCTTCTATATAAACAAAAACGTAATGTTCGTTTGTGAGATTAACATAACTCAAAAACCACTGGACGAATTGACACTAAATTTGGACACAACACACCTATCAGGCCAATGAGTGACCATCACTCCTAAAAACACTGGAAAACACAACAGAAGGACTTGAAATCAATAAAAAAAGCCAAAGGATGCTACAGCTCATGCACAAAAACGACTCCTTTGGCAAACAAAACACACAATAGCATATCCACACTTTCTTCCGGACTACAGCTCCCAGCATCCCCTAGACCAGGCCCTCTAGGAGAGGAGGATAATCCAAATGCACTGCTTCCAAGATGCAAGCTTTCTTCTCCTTGGATTTCTTTGAGAGCATCCCAATCCCTGAATATTTCCCATTTCCTATTCCTGGACTGCAACTCCCAGCAATCCTCCAGATAGATAGATTAGATAGAGATAGGTAGGTAGGCAGGTAGGTAGGTAGGTAGGTAGGTAGATTGATTGATCAGGAGGACTGCTGGGAGTTGCAGTCCAAGAATGGGTAGAGAAGGAAGAACAGGGAGAAAGGGAAAGGGAAAGAAAAAGGGAAGGAAGGAAAGAGGAAGGAAAGGAAGGAGAGGAAGAAAGGAGACAAAGAGGGAGGGGAGACTGGCCACAGCCAAGCATCGCGGGTACAGCTAGTGTGTATGTATATGTGAGTGTGTGTGTGTGTGTGTGTGTGTGTGTATATATATATGAGAGAAACACTTCTAGTCTCAAGCATTGCAGAAAAGGGATAAAGGTCAAGGTTTCCCCTTGACATTAAGTCTAGTTGAGTCTGACTTTGAGGGGTAGTGCTCATCTCAATTTCTAAGCCAAAGAGTAGGCGTTGTCCATAGACACCTCCAAGGTCACGTGGCCAGTATGACTGCATGCTGTAGTAGTTACCTTCCCGCCAGGGCAGTACCTATTGATCTACTCACATTTGCATGTTTTCGAACTGCTGGTTTGGCAGAAGCTAGTCCTAATAGTGGGAGCTCACCCTGCTCCCTGGCATTGAACTGCCAATCTTTCAGTCACCGAGTTCAGCAGCTCAGCGGGAACAAAGGGAAGAGGAAGAGAAGGAAGGAAAGAGAGAAAGAAAGAAAGAAAGAAAGAGAAAAAGGGGGAGGAAACGTTGGCAACAGCAATGCGTGGTAGGTACAGCTAGTTTTTAATAAACATATGAACAATCAAATCCACCAAAGTCAAATCCGCAAATGCAGAGAGATGATAGTTGTCTGTCTCTGCCTCTCTGTTTTCAGCACCACAACATTTGGACAGCTCCCTTGTGTCCAAGGCCATTCCTCCACTGCCTTTGCATGCTCATTCCCAGCCTTCAACAATTGCACAGTTCATTTGCACAACTGGGTGGGAATGCATGAATTTCAGTGACTTTATTGATATTCTTTCCCAGGCATGCCATTTCTAGACAGGTGCCTTAGCACTGTCCTATACAACAGAAAACAATATTATGGATTTTATGTCCAAGTCTGCCATCCTGTGGTGAGAGGTGGGATTACTACACACTGCACACCTAAGTGCATAAGAAGGTTAGCATTAAGAAAAATAAATGTAGTGACTACCGATGGTTTACATCACTTTGATGCAGATGATGGAGACATCATCTGCATCAAGCCACTGCCAGAAGGGACAGAGAGTTTCATCTATGCTGATGATCGTGCCTTTACCGCTCAAGCAGGGAGCTTTGAGATGGTTGAACAGAAGCTCTCCGAAGCTCTAGGTGCTTTTACTACCTATTACAGGGGAAACCAGCTGATCCCCAACCCATTTAAAACACAGACATGTGCTTTTCACCTTAAGAACAGACAAGCATCCTGAGCTCTGAGTTTTACCTGGGAAAGAATCCCACTGGAGCATTGCAGCACACCCAAATATCTGGGAGTCACTCTGGACCGTACTCTGACCTACAAGAAGCACTGCCTGAACATCAAGCAAAAAGTGGGCACTAGAAATAATATCATACGAAAGCTGACTGGCACAACCTGGGGATCACAACCAGACACAGTGAAGACATCTGCTCTTGCGCTGTGCTACTCTTCTGCTGAGATGCATGCCCAGTGTGGAACACATCTCACCAATGCTAAAACAGTGGATGTGTCTCTTAATGAGACATGCCTCATTATCACAGGATGTCTGCACCCTACACCACTGGAGAAATTGCACTGTTTAGCCGGTATTGCACCATCTGACATCCGCTGGGAAGTAGCAGCCAATAGTGAAAGGACCAAGGCAGTGACATCTCCAGATCATCCACTGTTTGGGTATCAGCCAGCACGTCAACGATTTAAATCAAGAAATAGCTTTCTAAGATCTACAGAGACACTCGCTGGAACACCTCAGCAAGCGAGAGTCCAAAAGTGGCAGGCTCAAACCCAGAACCACAACCAATGGTTGATACCAAATGAGAGACTCCCCCCTGGGCACACAGAAGACTGGGCAACTTGAAAGGCGCTGAACAGACTGCGCTCTGGCACCACGAGATGCAGAGCCAACCTTCAGAAATGGGGCTACAAAGTGGAATCCACGACATGCGAGTGTGGAGAAGAGCAAACCACTGACCACTTGCTGCAATGCAACCTGAGCCCTGCCACATGCACAATGGAGGACCTTCTTGCAGCAACACCAGAGGCACTCCAAGTGGCCAGCTACTGGTCAAAGGATATTTAATCAACTACCAAGCTTGCAAACTTTGTGCTTTGTTTGTTTGTTTGTTAAAAAATGCAATGCAACTGCTTGGTCTGCCCCTGATACGATAAATAAATAAAAAGCTGAAGCATTATTAAGAATACAGATTAGAAATCAGAAGATGAGGACTTGGAAGGGCAACTAATGAGGAACTTGGTCTCTAAGACACACTGGCCCCTTCTACACTACCATATAATGCAGATTATCAAAGCAGATGATCCAGATTATCTGCTTTGAACTGGATTATATGTGTCTACACTGCCATATAACCCAGTTCAAAGCAGATAATCTGGATTTTATATGGTAGAACTCAAGAATGGAAAAAGGAATGTTGGTGGACGGGAAAAGAGATATAAATGGGCACAAAGCCAACCTCAAAAACAGAACTGAGAAGCCCTGGCCCTTGAGCACTCTAACTGGAGGTCAGCTGTGACCAGCAGTGCTGCAGAATTCGAAGAAGCACGAATGGAGGGCTAAAGGCAGAAACGTGCCAAGAGAAAGGCACATCAAGCCAACCCTGACCAGGACCATCTTCTGTCTGAAAATCGATGTTCTCAATGCGGGAGAACATGTGGATCAGGAATAGGGCTCCACAGCCACCTACAGACCCAATGGCAAGACACCACATCAGGAAGACTATCATTCTCGATCTACGAGGGATCGCCTAAATAAGTAAGTAAGTAAGTAACTTTATCAATGACTCTGCTCAGGTTTTGCAAACCTAATGGCAACCGTGGCTTCCTTGGTTGGAGTCTCTGTATCTGAAATGCAGCCTTCCCCTTTTCCTCCTATCTTCCACATCTACTGTGTCTGGTTGTGATCCCCAGGTTGTGCCAGTCAGCTTTCATATCTGCTCACTGATCAAATGCTTGGTCCCATAACCAGGTCTTGATTTTCCTTCTAAAAGACAAGAAGGAGGTGGCCAATCTGATATCTCTAGGGAGGGCATTCCATAGGCGGGGGGCCACTGCTGAGAAGTCCCTGTCTCTCATCCCCATCAACCTTGTTTGCGATAGTGGTGGGATCGAGAGCAGGGCCTCTCCTGAAGATCTTAAACTTCATGATGGTTCGTGGCAGGACATACGTTCAGACAGGTAGTCTGGGCCAGAACCATTTAGGGCTTTAAAGGTTAAATTTATTATTTATTTATTTTAAACACTTATATTCCGCCCTTCTCACCCCGAAGGGGACTCAGAGCGGAGCACAACATATACATGGCAAACATTCAATACCTGGGTACAAAACCAGCACTTTGAATTGTGCTCGGAAGCTGATGGGTAGCCAGTGGAGTTGGCGTAACAAAGGAGTTGCATGTTCCCTGCACATCGCTCTGGTGAGCAACCTGGCTGCTGACCGTTTGACTAGTTGAAGCTTCTGGGCAGTCTTCAAAGACAGCTCCACGTAGAGTGCATTGCAGTAGTCTATCCAGGATGTAACAAGAGCATGGACCACTGTGGCCAAGTCAGACTACTCAAGGAACGGGCACAGCTGATGCACAAGTTTTAATTGGCTTGGAGATTCGGCCTGAACTGCTATCAATATGCGGACGTCACCCAACTCCTGTTGTGCTTGGAACCTGGAGTAACGTCAATACCTGACAATTTCACCTTATACCTGGAGGCTTTGTCGAACTGGCTACATGCTAGCAGACTGAAGGTGAATCCGGCGAAGACTGTGATCCTGTGGCATGGCCGCCCGATTGGTCCGACCCATCCATTACCTACCTTTGACGGCGCTGCTCTATCTCCATCGGCTACCGTTAAGAGCCTAGGTGTCGTTTGGGATTCGTAGCCAACAATGGAGGCTCAGGTCGCTGCTGCCAGCGACCTGAAAAACAGGCCTTTTTCCATCTACGACAGTGTTTCTCAACCTGGGGGTCGGGACCCCTGAGGGGGTCGTGGGGGGTGTCAAAGGGGTCGCCAAAGACCATCGGAAAACATAGTGTTTTCTGGTGGTCATTGGGATTCTGTGTGGGAAGTTTGACCCAATTCTATTGTTGGTTGAGTTCAGAATGCTCTTTGATTGTAGGTGAACTATAAATCCCAACAACTACAACTCCCAAATGTCAAGGTCTATTTTCCCCAGACTCTACCAGTGTTCACATTTGGGCATACTGAGTATTCGTGCCAAGTTTGGTCCAGATCCATCATTGCATAAATCCACAGTGCTCCTCTGGATATAGGTGAACTACAACTCCCAAACTCAAGGTCAATGCCCACAAAACCCTTCCAGTGTTTTCTGTTGGTCATGGGAGTCCTCTGTGCCAAGTTCGGTTTAAATCCATCGCTGGTGGAGTTCAGAATGCTTTTTGATTATAGGTGAACTATAAATCCCAGCAACTACAGCTCCCAAATTACAAAATCAATCCTCCTCCCCCCCCCCCCCCCCAACCCCACTAGCATTCACATTTGGGCATATTGGGTATTTGTGCTCAATTTAGTCCAGTTAATGGAAATATATCCTGCATATGGAATATTTACA
Source organism: Anolis sagrei (assembly GCF_037176765.1). Lineage (NCBI taxonomy): Eukaryota > Metazoa > Chordata > Lepidosauria > Squamata > Anolidae > Anolis > Anolis sagrei. The sequence continues at coordinate 8,536,497 of NC_090021.1, read as the reverse complement.
TTATGATTTATAACAGTACTAAAATGACAGGTATCAAGTCAAAACAATATTATGGTTGGGGGTCACCACAACATATGGAACTGCATTAAGGGGTCACGGCATTAGCAAGGTTGAGAACCACTGACCTACGACAAGCGAGGCAACTGGCACCTTACCTGTCGGATGAGGCTCTGGCAACAGTCATCTATGCCATGGTCACATCTAGGCTGGACTATTGCAACGCCTTGTATGTTGGCCTTCCTATTTCTACGACCCGAAAGCTCCGTATTGTCCAGAATGCTGCAGCCAGGTTACTCACAAAAACGCCCATGAAATGCCACATAACACCAGTGCTGCGGCATCTACACTGGCTCCCAATTGAGTATTGTGGTTTGTATAAGATGCTGGTCCTGACCTTTAAAACTTTATATGGCCAGGGTCCATTGTATCTTAGACCTGTCGTGTCAGCTCCACTGGCTGCCGATCCAGTTCTAAGCACAAGTCAAAGTGCTGGTTTTGACCTACAAAACCCTATACGGTTCCGTCCAAGCATATCTGTCTGAACGTATCTCCCTCTATGTCCCACCTCGGAGTTTGAGATCCTCTGGGGAGGCCCTGCTCTCGGTCCCACCTCTGTCACAAGTGAGGTTGGCGGGGACAAAGAGCAGGACCTTCTCAGTGGTGGCCCCTCACCTGTGGAATTCACTCCCCAGGGAAATTAGATCAGCGACATCCCTCCTTTCCTTCGGAAAGAAATTAAAAACATGGATGTGGGACCAGGCATTTGGGCAATCTGGCAGATAAATAAAGGACTACGACGACGGATAGGAATAGACAATGTGGAACGAAGTATGGACTCTGAGTTGGCGAATGCTGTGCTTGAGATTGGCTATTGACTGTGATATACATATTGTTGTTTTAATTGTTTAACCGTTTAACTGCTGTTTTTATACGTTTATTGTATTATTGTGTAGGCATCGAATTGTGCCATTTTGTAAGCCGCCCTGAGTCCCCCCTCGGGGGTTGAGAAGGGCAGGGTAGAAGTATACAAAATAAATAAATAAATAAATAAATTAGGGATTGTCTCTCCTTCTACCATCATCGGAGGTCGCCACGACCATCCCAACATGATTTGCTCTCAATATCGGGTCCTAGGGAAGTACACTTGGAAAGCACCAGGCGCAGGGCCTTCTCTGTTTCTGCCCCTGCCTTATGGAATTCCTTGCCTCCCTATTTGAGAGCCATGCGTGTCTTAGGTCATTTTATCCCAGCACTTAAGACCTGGCTTTTTATGAGAGCATTTGACCCACGTTAATTTTAATATTTGTATGTATGTGTTTTATCCTGTATCATTTCTGCAATGTAAATCGCCTGGAGCATCTCGGATGGAGGGCGATTAATAAGTAATTAAAGATGATGATGATGATGATGATGATGATGATGATGATGATGAATTGTGCAAAAGCTCTCCTGGCTACCTCCAAGACCTGGGGTTCCAGGCTCAGCGATGAGTCCAGGATCACTCCCAAGTTGCGAAACTGCGTCTTCAGGGGGAGTGCAACCCCATAGAATCATAGAATCAAAGAGTTGGAAGAGACCTCATGGGTCATCCAGTGCAACCCCATTCTTCCAAGAAGCAGGAATATTGCATTCAAATCACCCCTGACAGATGGCCATTCAGCCCCTGTTTAAAAGCTTCCAAAGAAGGAGCTTCCACCACACTCCGGGGCAGAGAGTTCCACTGCTGAACGGCTCTCACAGTCAGGAAGTTCTTCCTCATGTTCAGATGGAACCTCCTCTCTTGTAGTTTGAAGCCATTGTTCCGCGTCCTAGTCTCCAGGGAAGCAGAAAACAAGCTTGCTCCCTCCTCCCTGTGGCTTCCTCTCACATATTTATACATGGCTATCATATCCCCTCTCAGCCTTCTCTTCTTCAGGCTAAACATGCCCAGCTCCTTAAGCCGCTCCTCATAGGGTTTGTTCTCCAGACCTTTTATCATTTTAGTCGCCCTCCTCTGGACACATTCCAGCTTGTCAATATCTCTCTTGAATTGTGGTGCCCAGAACTGGACACAATATTCCAGGTGTGGTCTAACCAAAGCAGAATAGAGGGGTAGCATTACTTCCCTAGATCTAGGCACTATGCTCCTATTGATGCAGGCCAAAATCCCATTAGCTTTTTTTGCCGCCACATCACATTGTTGGCTCATGTTTAATTTCCTGTCCACAAGGACTCCCAAGATCTTTTTCACACATACTGCTCTCGAGTCAGGCATCATCCCCCATTCTGTATCTTTGCATTTCGTTTTTCCTGCCAAAGTGGAGTATCTTGCATTTGTCATTGTTGAACTTCATTTTGTTAATTTTGGCCCATCTCTCTAATCTGTCAACACAGGCTGTAACCCTATCCCTTGTTTGGCCTTTCAACTGACCAGGAGTACCTCTGTCTTGTCTGGATTTAGTTTCAATCTGTTCGTCCTCATCCAGACTGACACAGCGGCCAAGCACCGATTCAGGACCTGCACAACCTCCTTAGTTGACAAGATTAATTCACTACCCATACAAAAATATCTTACTATAGATTAAATTTGCAAATATAATTTTGGTCACCTTTTAAAAAAACACATAGATATGAAATTGATTCTAAAATGGCTAACAAATGAGGAAAGTGTACACATTTTTTTGTGAGAGCTGGACCTTAGGGAAGGCTGAGCAAAGGAAGAAAGATGCTTTTGAGCTGTGGTGTTGGAGGAAAGTGCTGAGAGTGCCTTGGACTGCGAGAAGATCCAACCAGTCCATCCTCCAGGAAATAAAGCCCGACTGCTCACTGGAGGGAAGGAGACTAGAGACAAAGTGGAAGTCCTTTGGCCACATCATGAGGAGACAGCAAAGCCTAGAGAAGGGAATGATGCTGGAGAAAGTGGAAGGCAAAAGGAAGAGGGGCCAACCAAGGGCAAGATGGATGGATGGCATCCTTGAAGTGACTGGACTGACCTTGAAGGAGCTGGGGGTGGTGACGGCCGACAGGGAGCTCTGGCGTGGGGTGGTCCATGAGGTCACGAAGAGTCGGAGACGACTGAACGAATGAACAACAACAAACACATTTTTTCAAGGCACTGCTGTTTGTTTAGCATTTCCCCCAAATAGTGCATTCTCCGACTTAGCCACTAGATGGCACTACATGCCATGGATATGAAGTCTGGTATTAGTAAATTCTCATGTCTCTGCATAGAATCATAGAATCATAGAATCATAGAATCAAAGAGTTGGAAGAGACCTCATGGGCCATCCAGTCCAACCCCATTCTTCCAAGAAGCAGGAATGTTACATTCAAATCACCCCTGACAGATGGCCATCCAGCCTCTGTTTAAAAGCCTCCAAAGAAGGAGCCTCCACCACACTCTGGGGCAGAGAGTTCCACTGCTGAACGGCTCTCACAGTCAGGAAGTTCTTCCTCATGTTCAGGTGGAATCTCCTCTCTTGTAGTTTGAAGCCATTGTTCCGCGTCCTAGTCTCCAGGGAAGCAGAAAACAAGCTTGCTCCCTCCTCCCTGTGGCTTCCTCTCACGTATTTATACATGGCTACCATATCTCCTCTCACCCTTCTCTTCTTAATAGTCCTAATTAAAATAATTTGGGGATCAAGTTTATCTCTTGCTATTGTCCTGCTTTCTTCTTGGAATTTTACAAGCCATCCAAATATTCGGTTCTTGTGGGTTTTTTCAGGCTATATGGCCATGTTCTAGAAGCATTTCTCCTGACGTTTCGCCTGCATCTATGGCAAGCTTCCTCAGAGGTCTGCTGGAGCTGGGAAAAAAGGGGGTTTATATATCTGTGGAATGACCAGGGTGAGACAAAAGGCTTTTGTAAGTTGGGCTGGGTGTGGATCTTTCAACTGACCACCTTGATTAGCATACAATGGGCTGACTGTGCCTGGAGCAAACTCTTCTTGAAAGGTGATTAGATGTCCCTGCCTGTTTTTCTCTCTGCTGTTTTTGCTGTTGCAATTTTAGAGTTTTTTAATACTGGTAGCCAGATTTTGTTCATTTTCATGGTTTCTTCCTTTCTGTTGAAATTGTCCACATGCTTCTTGTGGATCTCAATGGCTTCTCTGTGTAGTCTGACATGGTGGTTGTTGGTGTGGTCCAGCATTTCTGTGTTCTCAAATAAAATGCTGTGTCCAGGTTGGTTCATCAGGTGCTCTGCTATGGCTGACTTCTCTGGTTGGAGTAGTCTGCAGTGCCTTCTATGTTCCTGGATTCTTGTTTGGGCAATGCTACATTTGGTGGTCCCTATGTAGACTTGTCCACAGCTGCATGGTATACGGTCTACCCTAGCTGTCTACCGCAATATTACTGATCTTCTCGCAATATTACTCCTAATATAGTATTAGTATTAATATAATATATTATATTAATATATATGATAAAGGTAAAGGTAAAGGTAAAAGGAAGAGGGGCCGACCAAGGGCAAGATGGATGGATGGCATCCTTGAAGTGACTGGACTGACCTTGAAGGAGCTGGGGGTGGTAACGGCCGACAGGGAGCTCTGGCGTGGGCTGGTCCATGAGGTCACGAAGAGTCGGAGACGACTGAACGAATGAACAACAACAACAAAGGTAAAGGTAGTCCCCTGACATTAAGTCCAGTCATGTCTGACTCTGGGGTGTGGTGCTCATCTCCATTTCTAAGCCGAAGAGCCAGCGTTGTCCATAGACACCTCCAAGGTCATGTGGCTGGCATCACTGCATGGAGTGCTTATATATAATATATATAATATATAATAAAATATTATTTATAAAGATAAATAACGAATACATATTTTATATATAATATATATTAATATAATAGTAATAATATAGAAAAGCAATTTAATAACCCTAATATAGTATTAGTATTAATATAATATATTGTATTATTATTGTACTAATAATATAGAAAAGCAATTTAATAACCCTAATATAGTATTAGTATTAATATAATATATTGTATTAATATATATTATAGTATATGTAATTATATATTTATATATAATATATAATAAAATTATTATTTATTAAAATAAATAATAAATAAATAAACTAATATATATATATATATATATATATATATAGAATACTAATAATATAGAAAACCAATTTGTTGCTATTATTCTGCTTTCCACTAAAGAAAACTTTAAAAACCACTAATTTAAATATTAAAATGTATATTATAGAACAGTTCCTAATACTACAACTAATAATAACAATAAGAATATAGAAAAGCAATTAATTGTATATATAATTATATATTTATATAATATATATAATAAAGTTAATATGTATAAAATAAATAAATAATAAATGAACTAATATAGTATATATATTATATAATATATATTAATATAATACTAATAATATAGAAAACCAATTTATTGCTTAATATTCTGCTTTCCACTAAAGAAAACTTTAAAAAAACAACTAATTTAACTATTAAAATGTATATTTTTAGAGTTTGAGAGTTCTTGGAGAACGGGAGAAGTTCCAGCAGATTGGAGGAGGGCCAATGTGGTCCCAATCTTCAAGAAGGGAAAAAAGGATGACCCAAACAATTACCAATGTCCGGTCAGCCTCACGTCGATACCAGGCAAGATTCTGGAAAAGATTGTTAAGGAAGCGGTCTGCAAACACTTAGAAACAAATGCAGTCATCGCTAATGGTCAACATGGATTTATCCAAAACAAGTCATGCCAGACTAATCTGATCTCTTTCTTCGATAGAGCTACAAGCTGGGTAGATGCGGGGAATGCCGTGGATGTAGCGTACCTGGATTTCAGTAAGGCCTTTGACAAGGTCCCCCATGACCTTCAGGCAAGGAAACTAGTCCAATGTGGGCTAGGCAAAACTACGGTGAGGTGGATCTGGAATTGGTTAAGTGGACGAACACAGAGAGTGCTCACTAATGCTTCCTCTTCATCTTGGAAAGAAGTGACGAGCGGAGTGCCGCAGGGCTCCGTCCTGGGCCCGGTCCTGTTCAACATCTTTATTAATGACTTAGATGAAGGGCTAGAAGGCAGGATCATCAAGTTTGCAGACGACACCAAATTGGGAGGGATAGCCAATACTCCAGAGGACAGGAGCAGGATTCAAAATGATCTTGACAGATTAGAGAGATGGGCCAAAACTAACAAAATGAAGTTCAACAGGGACAAATGCAAGATACTCCACTTTGGCAGAAAAAATGAAATGCAAAGATACAGAAAGGGGGACAATGCCTGGCTTGAGAGCAGTATGTGTGAAAAAGATCTTGGAGTCCTCGTGGACAACAAGTTAAACATCAGCCAACAATGTGATGTGGCGGCAAAAAAAGCCAATGGGATTTTGGCCTGTATCAATAGGAGTCTAGTGTCTAGATCTAAGGAAGTAATGCTACCCCTCTATTCCGCTTTGGTTAGACCACATCTGGAATATTGTGTCCAATTCTGGGCACCACAATTCAAGAGAGATATTGACAAGCTGGAATGTGTCCAGAGGAGGGCGACTAAAATGATGAAGGGACTGGAGAACAAGCCCTATGAGGAGCGGCTTAAGGAGCTGGGCATGTTTAGCCTGAAGAAGAGAAGGCTGAGAGGAGATATGATAGCCATGTATAAATATGTGAGAGGAAGCCACAGGGAGGAGGCAGCAAGCTTGTTTTCTGCTTCCCTGGAGACTAGGACGCAATGGAGCAATGGGTTCAAACTACAAGAGAGGAGATTCCATCTGAACATGAGGAAGAACTTCCTGACTGTGAGAGCCGTTCAGCAGTGGAACTCTCTGCCCCGGAGTGTGGTGGAGGCTCCTTCTTTGGAAGCTTTTAAACAGAGGCTGGATGGTCATCTGTCAGGGGTGCTTTGAATGCAATATTCCTGCTTCTTGGCAGAATGGGGTTGGACTGGATTGCCCAGGAGGTCTCTTCCAACTCTTTGATTCTATGATTCTATGATTCTATTATAGAATAGTTCCTAATACTACAACTAATAATAATCATAATAATAATAAGACTATAGAAAAGCAATTAATCATTACTATTATTATTATTATTATTATTATTATTATTATTCTGCTTTCCACTCCTACAAAGAAAACTCAAAAAGTTGTTTTCCTCTAAAAAAAGACTACATTTCCCGTCATGCTATGGGGCTTTCCCTTCGGAACGACGGCGGCCGCGAAGGGACTAAAGAAAAAGAGATTCCAAGCGGCGCGCGCGCGAGTGCTCGGCTAGTCCCCGGGAATAGGGGCGTGGCCTCGCATAGCCACGCCCCCTCCTGCTAGGCTCTACTGCTTTGCTGGCTTCCCACAAAGTCGGAAGCAGAGGAGAAAGAAGGAAGGAAGAGAAGAAGGAAGGAAGGAAGACATGGGGGGAGACTCCAAAGTCAAGGTGGCCGTCAGGGTCCGGCCCATGAACAGGAGGGGTGAGTTGGGGGGAAAAATGAGAGAATTCAATATATATTTATATATGATTCTGCAATGGTTGCAAACATTTGGGGGCTTCTGCAACATTGGGGGAGGCTTGGAATGCATTGCACAAGCATTTGGGGGTGCATTTTGCCAGTATCCCTCCCTTCTATGGGATTTATATGCCTTTTTGTGGGGGTGAGAATATATTTGGGGGGGTTGAAGCATTTTTATGGGGGTTAGAGGACATTTGGGGTGAGATTTTGCCAGTATTTCTACTATCTATGGGATTTTAAAGCATTTTTATAGGGATAATATGATATTTGGGGGTGCATTTTGCAAATATTCATGCTTTCTATGAGGTTTTAAGCATTTTTATGGGTTTTAGAGGACATTTGGGGTGAGATTTTGCCAGTATTTCTACTATTTGTGGGATTTTAAAGCATTTTTATAGGGGTAATAAGATATTTGGAGGTGCATTTTGCAAATATTCATGCTTACTATGAGGTTTTGAGCATTTTTATAGAAGTAAGAGGACATTTGGAAGTGATTTTTGCCAGTATTTCTTTTTCCTTTGGAATTTTAAAGCATTTTTATAAGGATAAGAGGATATTTGGGAGGTATTTTGCTACTATTCCTGCTTTCTATGGGGTTTTAAGCACTTTTATGGGGGTTAGAGGACATTTGGGGTGAGATTTTGCCAGTATTCCTGCTTTTTATGGGATTTTAAAGCATTTTATAGAAATAACAGATGGTAGCAGGGTACAAATAAAGATTATTATTATTATTATTATTATTATTATTATTATTTGGAGGTGCATTTTGCCAATATTCATGCTTTCTATGGGGTTTTAAGCACTTTTATGGGGGTTAGAGGACATTTGGGGTGCGATTTTGCCAGTATTCCTGCTTTTTATGGGATTTTAAAGCATTTTTATAGAGATAACAGGATATTTGGAGGTGAATTTTGCAAATATTCCTGCTTCCTATGGGGTATTTATGGAAGTAAGAGGACATTTCTGGGTGCATTTTACCAGTATTCCTTCCTTCTATGGGATTTTAAAGCATTCTTATGGGGGTCAAGAAGATATTTGGGAAGTTTTTTGCTAGTATTCCTGTTTTCTATTGAGTTTAAATCATTTTATGGAGGTTAAAGGACATTTGGAATGACATTTTGACAGTATTTCTTTCTTCTGTAGAGTTTTGATGAATTTTATGGGGCTTAAAGAACATTTGGGGGGGAGATTTTGCCAGTATTCTTTCTTTTTTGGGGGGATAGAAAGCCTTTTGGAGTTCATTTTGCAAGCCTTTTTATGTTGATTTTGTTTGGAGGCGGATTAAAAGCGTATATGGAGAAATTAGGAGCATTATTATTATTATTATTATTATTGGGACATTTTTAGGACAACATCAAATAATATTATTAATAATAATTTTATTTCTTAGTTACAGAATAATAAAACCACATAAACATTGTAATAATATCTCCAGTGAACATGTTAAAAATGTATTTCTATAAAAGATACATTGGAAAACATAGCATTGGATACAATATATTTCTATAAAAGGTACATTAGAAAACATAGCAACACATTGACTAAAGGGATCATAGAGGCCCAATACTTTAGGCCAGTCATGGGCAAACTTCAGCCCTCCATGTGTTTTGGACTTCAATTCCCACTGGCTGTTAGGAATTGTGGGAGTTGAAGTCCAAAACACCTGGAGTATCGAAGTTTGCCCATGACTGGTGTAGATGCACCTGGTGATGCACCTGGACAGGTATTTGGTTTGGTTTACTATGGGTCAAAGTGGCTGGGAAAAGTGGAAGGCAAAAGGAAGAGGGGCCGACCAAGGGCAAGATGGATGGATGGCATCCTTGAAGTGACTGGACTGACCTTGAAGGAGCTGGGGATGGTGACGGCCGACAGGGAGCTCTGGCGTGGGCTGGTCCATGAGGTCACGAAGAGTCGGAGACAACTGAACAAATGAACAACAACACAGTGGGTCAGCGTTGCATCTCCATCAGCTATAGATTTATTTCTTTACTAGCCGTCCCCTGCCATGCGTTGCTGTGGCCCACATGGGGGTTCTGTGTGGGAGGTTTGGCCCAATTCTATCACTAGTGGAGTTCAGAACTCCAGTACAACTCCAGTATTCCTCATCATGACTAGAGATGATTGGAGTTACAATACAGGAACATCTGGAAGGCTGCAGTTTGTTCTGTTGAGTCAGGAGAGTGAGGTTTGGATTGAGATAGAAGGCTTCTGGATATGATGCCTGATGTTATAAGGCCCTCCATGCCATTGTATATGGACCTCCAGATGCTGCACTACAACTCCTGTATTACTCATCATGATGAGAGTTGATTTGAGATATTTATTTATCGTGTCATCCGCAACCAGAACATTATATTACATTCCTAACAGAACAAAACAAACAAACAAACAAACAAACAAAAACACAGATTTTGCAGACTTGGTAGTGGATTAAATGTCCTTTGACCAGTATCTGGCCACTTGGAGTGCCTCTGGTGTTGCTGCAAGGAGGTCCTCCATTGTGCATGTGGCAGGGCTCAGGTTGCATTGCAGCAGGTGGTCAGTGGTTTGCTCTTCTCCGCACTCGCATGCCGTGGATTCCACCCTGTAGCCCCATTTCTTAAGATTGGCTCAGCATCTCGTGGTGCCAGAGCGCAGTCTGTTCAGCACCTTCCAAGTCGCCCAGTCTTCTGTGTGCCCAGGGGGGAGTCTCTCATCTGGTATCACCCATGGATTGAGGTGCTGGGTTTGAGCCTGCCACTTTTGAACTCTTGCTTGCTGAGGTGTTCCAGCGAGTGTCTCTGTAGATCTAAGAAAACTATGTCTTGATTTAAGTCGTTGATGTGCTGGCTGATACCTGAACAAGGGATGAGCTGGAGATGTCTCTGCCTTGGTCCTTTCACTATTGGCTGCCACTGCCCGGCAGATGTCAGGTGGTGCAATACTGGCTAGACAGTGTAATTTCTCCAGTGGTGTAGGGCGCAGACACCCTGTGATAATGCGGCATGTCTCATTAAGAGCCACATCCACTGTTTTAGTGTGGTGAGATGTGTTCCACACTGGGCATGCGTACTCAGCAGCAGAGTAGCATAGCACAAGGGCAGATGTCTTCACTGTATCTGGTTGTGATCCCCAGGTTGTGCCAGTCAGCATTCGTATGATATTGTTTCTAGCACCCACTTTTTGTTTGATGTTCAGGCAGTGCTTCTTGTAGGTCAGAGAACGGTCCAGAGTGACTCCCAGGTATTTGGGTGCGCTGCAATGCTCCAGTGGGATTCCTTCCCAGGTAATCCTCAGAGCTCGGGATGCTTGTCTGTTCTTTAGGTGAAAGGCGCATGTCTGTGTTTTAGATGGATTAGGGATCAGCTGGTTTTCCCTGTAGTAGGCAGTGAGAGCACCTAGAGCTTCGAAGAGCTTCTGTTCAACCATCTCAAAGCTCTCTGCTTGAGTGGTAATGGCACGATCATCAGCATAAATGAAACTCTCTGTCCCTTCTGGCAGTGGCTGGTCATTTGTGTAGATGTTGAACATGGATGGAGCGAGCACGCTCCCCTGAGGCAGGCCGATTGGAGATACAATACAGGAACATCTGGAAGGATGCAATTTGTCTGTTGTGTCAAGAGAGTGGGGTTTGGATTGACACACAAGGCTTGCGGATAGGATGTTTGGCTTTGAAACGACCTTTAATATTTCCACAACCTCAGAATCTCAAGTGCAGTTGGGTTGCAATTCTTATTATCTCTGGTTCGCATGGCAGGTAATCTAAACTAATGAGAGTTGCCATTCAGTAACATTGAAAATGGGTATAGCACCAACTACTATTAGATAGATAGATAGATAGATAGATAGATAGATAGATAGATAGATAGATAGCTAGATAGCTAGATAGCTAGATAGATAGATAGGGCTAACACTCTCTCTATATATATAGTTAGGCCTCTGTAGCCATACACACACACACACACAAACATAATAACATAGTAGTCGATGCTCGTTAGTTTTTAGTTTTTACCTGGTTTGGATGTTATGGAATGTTACTGAATGGCAACTGTGATCACTTTTGATTTTCCACCAGTGTAGACCGGAGTGATATATATTTACTATCTTTTTGTAGAGCTTGTAAAACTTATTTATTTAGGCTGGCATTTGAATCTGGTTGATTGAATTTTTTCTTTGTTTTTACGTGTAATGTATTGCATATGTATGTTGTAAACCGCTCCAAGCCTTCGGGGAGTGGCGGTATACACATTCAATAAATAAATACATTTGGGGGGGGGGGGGGAGCCCTCTGTGGCACAATGGGTTAAAGCGCTGGGATGCTGCACTTGTTGACCAAAAGGTTGCAGGTTCAAATCCAGGGAGCGGCGTGAGCTTCCGCTGTCAGCCCCAGCTTCTGCCAACCTAGCAGTTTGAAAATATGCAAATGTGAGTAGATCAATAGGGACTGTTCTGGCAGGAAGGTAAGGGTGCTCCATGCAGTCATGGCGGCCACATGACCTTGGAGGTGGCTATGGACAATGCCGGCTCTTCGACTTAGAAATGGAGATGAGCACCACACCCCAGAGTTGGACACAACTGGACTTAATTTCAGGGGACAACCTTTGTCATATATATGATTAAATGAGGGCTGATGTGGCCCTCAATGCAAATGAATTTCCCACTCATGCTTTTAAGGAATGGCAACTCAAAAAGGTCTTAGAACAAATAAATCTTATACTCACCCTAAAATCCAAAATGACTAAACTTAGGTTGTTGAACGTTGGACATGAGAAGATAGGACTCACTATAAGACAGTGGTTCTCAACCTGTGGGTCCCCAGATGTTTTGGCCTTCAACACCCAGAAATCCTAACAGTCAATAAACTGGCTGGGATTTCTGGAAATTGTAGGCCAAAACACCCGGGGACCCACAGATTGAGAACCACTGCTGTAAGGGAAAGCAGTAGGAAAATGGGATGACCACATTACAGATGGATGGCTTCAAACAAGGAAGCCACTGCTGCCCTGAATTTGCAAGATCTGAGTTGAGGACAGCGGGACTTGGAAGTCCCCCATTCACAAGATCTCCAAACCCAACTTGATGGAATGTAACAATAACAAACTCAGGAAGATGGGAAAGGACATAATAATGTTCATGCGTAATGGAAGGAGAACCAAGGAGACGCTTCTTGTCTTGGTCACAAGGGTTGGAAAGGTGTAGGAGAAAACATTTAGGAGCTGTTATGATATTCAACTGAACTTCTGGAGAAGAAGAAATTCACTAGAACTTGTAGAACTTGTATTCGTCTGGGGCAACAAATACTACCAAGGGTGGAATGTGTTTCCTGATGTTTTCAAGCTTATTTATTTGTCGTGTCAGATCAACCAGTCAATTATATTACATTTCTAACAGAACAAAGCAAACAAACAGATAAAATACAACATTTGTGAGTTTGGTAGTTGGTTCAATGTCCTTTGACCAGTATCTGGCCACTTGGAGTGCCTCTGGTGTTGCTGCAAGAAGGTCCTCCATTGTGCATGTGGCAGGGCTCAGGTTGCATTGCAGCAGGTGGTCAGTGGTTTGCTCCTCTCCACAATCGCATATCGAGGATTCCACTTTGTAGCCCCATTTCTGAAGGTTGGCTCTGCATCTCGTGGTGCCAGAACGCAGTCTGTTCAGCGCCTTCCAAGTCGCCCAGTCCTCTGTGTGCCCAGGGGGGAGTCTCTCTTTTGGTATCAGCCATTGGTTGAGGTGCTGGGTTTGAGCCTGCCACTTTTGGACTCTCGCTTGCTGGGGTTTTCAAGCTGTTGATGGTTGAATGATCAACGGTCTGGAGAACAAACCTTATGAGGAGCGGCTTCAGAAGCTGAGCATGTTTAGCCTGCAGAAGAGAAGGCTGAGAGGAGATATGATGAAGGCTGTGTATAAACATGTGAGGGAAAGTTATAGGGAGGATGGAACAGGCTTGTTTTCTGATGCCCTGGAGACTAGGACGCAGAACAATGGCTTCAAACTGCAGGAAAGGAAGGAGATTCCACCTGAACATTAGGAAGAACTTCCTGACTGTGAGAGCTGTTCAGCAGTGGGACTCTCTGCCCTGGAGTGTGGTGGAGGCTCCTTCTTTGGAGGCTTTTAAACAGAGGCTGGATGGCCATCTGTTGGGGGTGCTTTGAATGTGGTTTTCCTGCTTCTTGGCAGAATGGGGTTGGACTGAATGGCTCACGAGGTCTCCAACTCTAGGATTCTATGAATTTGTGGATGGCAACCTCATGATATGATGGTTGTTGTAGGTTTTTTCGGGCTGCATGGCCATGTTCTAGAGGCATTTTCTCCTGACGTTTCGCCTGCATCTATGGCAAGCATCCTCATAGGTAGTAAGGTCTGTTGGAACTAGGAAAAAGGGTTTATATATCTGTGGAATGACCAGGGTGGGACAAAGGACTCTTGTCTGTTGGAGCTAGGTGTGAATGTTTCGACAATACAATAATAGTAGTACTTAATTGTCTCTCCGCAAGGCGTGAGGCATGGGACAATATAGTTAAAATACATAGATAAAAACACCAAAACACATATATATAAGTATTTCACGTTGTCGCAAGATTTCTGGCTCTCCTTGTAGGAGAAACGGCTCCAGTTCATCTTGAGTGCATGTATAGGGAGAGGTTATATTTTCCCTTTTCCTTTGCTGTGTGTTTACCTCCTCTTCAAAAGGTTTTCCTTCTGCGCCTCTACCCAATACAGATAAACAGAAACTCATGGTAATGCCCTCGCAGGTAGGCACAGAATGTTTTCAATTAAAATCTAATTTAATCACTGAATTACATCCTGCTCCAATTGCTCTTAGGAAAATGTGTGCGTTTCTGTCCGTAAGGGCGAAATCTGAAACCCGGTGCCGTGGCTGCAAGTCATGTTTGGCCGGCTTAAATTTTCCACAGGTGTCAACATGCAGTCAGGTAACAGGAGGCGCATGCAGGTAAAAGGGGGGAGGCAGGTAATTTCTCATCCGAGGTGTGTCTTACTTCAAACGGAGCCATTCCCTGGCTGCGTTTCCAAATTGGTGGAGGAAGGGAAGAGATCGCAGGCAGGTCTTCGTGGACTTCTTAAGCCTCTTCTCAATAGTAGTGACTTACTCTGATTCAACCGGTTGAGGTTAACCTCTCTGTTCATTTGCACATTCTTTTATGTGGCTTTCTTGGGGATTGTCTCATGCCTGAAACCACACTCCTCTCAACAACAACAACAAAAAGAAGAAGTTCTAAGTTCTCTTCCCTTTGCATTAACTGGTGTTGGTGCTGGTGTTGACCTATAAATCCCTAAATGGCTCCAGCCCAGTTTACCTGTCCGAACGGATTCTCCCCTATGAACCATCAAGGTTGTTAAGATCTTCAGGAGGGGCCCTGCTCTCGGTCCCATCACCCTTGCAACTGCATCTGGTGGGGATGAGGGACAGGGCCTCCCAAGAAATGTATACTTTCAAAGTGCTGTCAAGTTAATTTATTTTAATAATTGACGTTGCTGAAAATGTTGAGCAACAACAAACTTCCAAAGCGCAGTCCTTTGAATGTCGCTTTAATTTTGGCGGAGTTTGCAAGCATCTGAAGGCCGAGGGCCAAGGAAGGGGGAAAAGAGGAAGGCTTCTATTCTGATCTTGGCGAAGGAGCCCACAGGTCTCTTTCCTTTATGACTTATTGATAGGATACCTTTTTAACATTTACGCTTGGTGGCCCGGGGAGGAGATACGTCTCCTGAACACGTTGCATTTTGCATGAGCACATCCAGTTGTAAAGTTGTACCTTGAGAAAGGACTGTATTGAGTTGAAGCTCTGAACGAAACTTCTCTCTGTGTCTGTCCAGCAAAAGTAAAGGTGCAATCCAGTAGTTTTCCATTTTGACTGCCTCTTTTACTTACATTTGGCTGTTTCGTCTTCCAGGAGCTTGGTTTGCATTGCCCCTTAGTTGCTTGAAATACCATCCTTTTGCATTTTCCCCAGGGTTGCTACAGTCTTAGCAGCACCCTAATAGTCAAGCATTAACAGAGGCTGGAAGCCAGCCTGCAAGCCATCAATAATCCAAACTTTTGGTCCAGAGACCACCCTTTTTCTGGGGATGAGATCTTCATTTTGGAGAAGCTCTCCTGACTTCTTCAGTATAGAAAAAGCCTCAGTATAGAAAGGCTTTCAGTATAGAAAAAGCCTCAGATGGCCTGTTCAAGCTAGGCAGCTCGGACAGGCCGTCGTGAGTACGGTTACCCTCTTGCCTTAGAAACTGGTGCTGGGCTCAGATAGGGGAAGACCTGCTCTTTCTAAAAGATAGCAGCTCAGCGCTGGAGCAGAGAATATCTCAGGATTTCTCTGCCATTGGGAGAGACTCCATTACTTCATCCCCAAGCTAACATTGAGCTTGGATAGGGTAAGACCTGCTCTTTCTAAAAGATAGCAGCTCAAGGTTAGGGTAAAAGATCCCAGGATTTTTCTACCATTGGGGAAAGTTAATTCAACATCTATATGGTTTCACAAGTTGACTGTTTGTGTTTGTAACTTCACCAAGCTGTGCCAAATCTGTCAAGGACTTTGAGAAATAAATGTTCTGTTTGATGTTCAAATCTGGACTGGCCTCAGTTGCTGGGAATTCTGAGCTTCTAAGTAAGGCACTCGCAGTTCACCCGGATAAAGAGAGAAGCACATGTTAGTTTTAACTTTATAGTGGCTTTGCAAAAGATAAAGCATATTTGTTGTTTTTGTGTGCCTTCCAGGAGTTTCTGATTTGTGGCAAATAGCTATTATTATTATTATTATTATTATTATTGACACAAAAGCACAGTATGTCACAGCAAACAAGAGCTATATGCTGAATTTCGTATCACAAAATCAAAAGTCGAACACTTCCCAAGCATCTAGGACTCTGTGATGTATTATTATTATTATGATTATTATTGACACAAAAGCACAGTATATCACAGCAAACGAGATCTATATGCTGAATTTCGTATCACAAAATCACAAGTCGAACACTTCCCAAGCATCTAGGACTCTGTGATGTATTATTATTATTATTATTATTATTATTATTGACACAAAAACACAGTATATCACAGCAAACAAGAGTTATATGCTGGATTTCATATCACAAAATCACAAGTCGAACACTTCCCAAGCGTCTAGGACTGTGTGATGTATTATTATTATTATTATTGACACAAAAACACAGTATATCACAGCAAACGAGATCTATATGCTGGATTTCATATCACAAAATCACAAGTCGAACACTTCCCAAGCGTCTAGGACTGTGTGATGTATTATTATTATTATTATTATTATTATTATTATTATTGACACAAAAGCACAGTATATCACAGCAAACGAGATCTATATGCTGGATTTCATATCACAAAATCACAAGTCGAACACTTCCCAAGCGTCTAGGACTGTGTGACGTATTATTATTATTATTATTATTATTATTATTATTGACACAAAAGCACAGTATATCACAGCAAACAAGATCTATATGCTGGATTTCATATCACAAAATCACAAGTCAAACACTTCCCAAGCGTCTAGGACTGTGTGACTTATTATTATTATTATTATTATTATTATTGACACAAAAGCACAGTATATCACAGCAAACAAGATTTATATGCTGGATTTCATATCACAAAATCACAAGTCAAACACTTCCCAAGCGTCTAGGACTGCGTGATGTATTATTATTATTATTATTATTATTGACACAAAAGCACAGTATGTCACAGCAAACAAGATCTATATGCTGGATTTCGTATCACAAAATCACAAGTCGAACACTTCCCAAGCGTCTAGGACTGTGTGATGTATTATTATTATTATTGACACAAAAGCACAGTATATCACAGCAAACAAGAGCTATATGCTGGATTTCGTATCACAAAAATCACAAGTCAAACACTTCCCAAGCGTCTAGGACTGTGTGACTTATTATTATTATTATTATTATTATTATTGACACAAAAGCACAGTATATCACAGCAAACAAGATCTATATGCTGGATTTCGTATCACAAAATCACAAGTCGAACACTTCCCAAGCATCTAGGACTGTGTGACGTATTATTATGATTATTATTGACACAAAAGCACAGTATATCACAGCAAACGAGATCTATATGCTGGATTTTGTATCACAAAATCACAAGTCAAACACTTCCCAAGTGTCTAGGACTGTGTGATGTATTATTATTATTATTATTATTATTATTATTATTATTATTGACACAAAAGCACAGTATATCACAGCAAACAAGATCTATATGCTGGATTTCGTATCTCAAAATCACAAGACGAACACTTCCCAAGCGTCTAGGACTGTGTGACGTATTATTATTATTATTATTATTATTATTATTATTGACACAAAAACACAGTATATCACAGCAAACAAAATCTATATGCTGGATTTCGTATCACAAAATCACAAGTCGAACAGTTCCCAACCGTTTAGGACTATGTGACGTATAATTATTATTGTTATTATTATTATTATTGACACAAAAACACAGTATGTCACAGCAAATGAGATCTATATGCTGGATTTCATATCACAAAATCACAAGTCAAACACTTCCCAAGCGTCTAGGACTGTGTGACTTATTATTATTATTATTGACACAAAAGCACAGTATATCACAGCAAACAAGATTTATATGCTGGATTTCATATCACAAAATCACAAGTCAAACACTTCCCAAGCGTCTAGGACTGCGTGATGTATTATTATTATTATTATTATTATTGACACAAAAGCACAGTATGTCACAGCAAACAAGATCTATATGCTGGATTTCGTATCACAAAATCACAAGTCGAACACTTCCCAAGCGTCTAGGACTGTGTGATGTATTATTATTATTATTGACACAAAAGCACAGTATATCACAGCAAACAAGAGCTATATGCTGGATTTCGTATCACAAAAATCACAAGTCAAACACTTCCCAAGCGTCTAGGACTGTGTGACTTATTATTATTATTATTATTATTATTATTATTATTATTGACACAAAAGCACAGTATATCACAGCAAACAAGATCTATATGCTGGATTTCGTATCACAAAATCACAAGTCGAACACTTCCCAAGCATCTAGGACTGTGTGACGTATTATTATGATTATTATTGACACAAAAGCACAGTATATCACAGCAAACGAGATCTATATGCTGGATTTTGTATCACAAAATCACAAGTCAAACACTTCCCAAGTGTCTAGGACTGTGTGATGTATTATTATTATTATTATTATTATTATTATTATTGACACAAAAGCACAGTATATCACAGCAAACAAGATCTATATGCTGGATTTCGTATCTCAAAATCACAAGACGAACACTTCCCAAGCGTCTAGGACTGTGTGACGTATTATTATTATTATTATTATTATTATTGACACAAAAACACAGTATATCACAGCAAACAAAATCTATATGCTGGATTTCGTATCACAAAATCACAAGTCGAACAGTTCCCAACCGTTTAGGACTATGTGACGTATAATTATTATTGTTATTATTATTATTATTGACACAAAAACACAGTATGTCACAGCAAATGAGATCTATATGCTGGATTTCAAATCACAAAATCACAAGTCGAACACTTCCCAAGCATCTAGGACTGTGTGATGTATTATTATTATTATTATGATTATTATTGACACAAAAGCACAGTATATCACAGCAAACAAGAGCTATATGCTGGATTTCATATCACAAAATCACAAGTCAAACACTTCCCAAGCATCTAGGACTGTGTGATGTATTATTATTATTATTATTATTATTATTATTATTGACACAAAAGCACAGTATATCACAGCAAACAAGAGCTATATGCTGGATTTCATATCACAAAATCACAAGTCGAACACTTCCCAAGCATCTAGGACTGTGTGACGTATTATTATTATTATTATTGACACAAAAGCATAGTATGTCACAGCAAACAAGATCTATATGCTGGATTTCGTATCACAAAATCACAAGTCGAACACTTCCCAAGTGTCTAGGACTGTGTGACGTATTATTATTATTATTGACACAAAAACACAGTATATCACAGCAAACAAGAACTATATGCTGGATTTCGTATCACAAAATCACAAGTCGAACACTTCCCAAGCGTCTAGGACTGTGTGATGTATTTTTGAATGATTCGTGCAGATCCAACTAAGGTAGCCTTTTGCAGTTGACAGATCGTGATTTTGTCAATGTTTATGGTTTCCAAATGCCGGCTGAGATCTTTTGGCACGGCACCCAGTGTGCCGAAGACCACTGGGACCACCTGGACTGGTTTAATTGCAGTTCAATTTTGAAGTCCTGATAACGGTTGAGCTTTTCCTGTTGTTTTTCCTCAATGCGACTGTCACCTGGAATGGCAACATCAATAATCCAGACTTTTTTCTTTTCTACAATCGTGATGTCTGGTGTATTGTGTTCCAAACCTTTGTCAGTCTGGATTCGAAAGTCCCGCAGTATTTTTGCATGTTCATTTTCCCCTACTTTTGCAGGTTTATGATCGCACCAGTTCTTTACTACTGGCAGGTGGTACTTGTGACACAAGTTCCAATGAATCATTTGGGCCACAGAGTTGTGCCTCTGTTTGTAGTCTGTCTGTGCGATTTTCTTGCAGCAGCTGAGGATATGATTAATGGTTTCATCAGCTTCTTTGCACAGTCTGCATTTTGGGTTGTTGTTATTATTGTTATTATTATTATTATTATTATTATTATTATTATTATTATTAGGTTATCTACCTCTCCTCATGACTTGAGGAGAGAATTGATGAGTGGAATGCAAGAAGTGACGAGTGAAGTGCCATAAACACAGTTCTGTCCTGGTCCTGTTCAGGATCTTGATTAGTGACTTAGATGAAAGGTTAGAAGGCATGATCATCAAGTTTGCAGGTGAGACCAAATTGGGAGGGATAGCTAATACTCCAGAAGACTGGAGCAGAATTCAAAACTATGTTAACAGATTTGTGAAATGATTGGCCAAAACTAACAAAATGAAGGTCAACAGGGACAAATGCAAGATACTCCACTTAGGAAGAAAAAAATGAAATGCAAAGATACAGAATGGGGGACAATGCCTGGCTGAACAGCAGTACGCATGGAAAAGATCTTGGAGTCCTCGTAGGGAGGAAGGAGAACATGAGACAACAATGTGATGAGGTGGCTAAAAAACCCGATGTGATTTTGGCCTGCATCAGTAGAAGTCTAATGCCTACATCCAGGGAAGTCAAGGACGCGGAACAATGGCTTCAAACTACAAGAGAGGAGATTCCATCTGAACATTAGGAAGAACTTCCTGACTGTGAGAGCCGTTCAGCAGTGGAACTCTCTGCCCCGGAGTGTGGTGGAGGCTCCTTCTTTGGAAGCTTTTAAACAGAGGCTGGATGGCCATCTGTCAGGGGTGATTTGAATGCAATATTCCTGCTTCTTGGCAGGGGGATGGACTGGATGGCCCATGAGGTCTCTTCCAACTCTTTGATTCTATGATTCTCTGATTCATGCTACCCATGCTCTATTCTGCCTTGGTCAGACCACACCTGGAATCACACTGTGTCCAATTCTGGGCACCGTAATTGAAGGGAGATGTTGACAGGCTGGAATGTGTCCAGAGGAGGGTGAATCAAAGGATCAAGGGTGTAGAAAACAAGCCCTATGAGGAGCAGCTTAAAGAGCTGGGCATGTTTAGTCTGAAGAAGAGAAGGCTGAGAGGAGACATGATGAGGGCCATGGATCAAGATGTGAGGGGAAGTCTTAGGAAGAAGGGAGCAAGCTTGTTTTTTGCCCTGGAGACTAGGACTTGGAGCAGTGGCTTCAAACTACAGGAAAGGAGATTCCACCTGAATATTAGGAAGTCCCTGACTGTGAGAGCTGTTTAGCAGTGGAACTCTCTGCCCTGGAGCGTGGTGGAGGCTCCTTTTTTGGAGGCTTTTAAACATCATCTTGTGGGAAAGAGGGAGAGAGCCTTCTCTGTTGTGGCCCCTCGGCTCTGGAACTCGCTCCCTAGTGAGATTAGGCAATCCCCCACTCTGGCAGCTTTCAGAAAGACCTAAAAACCTGGCTCTTCCAGCATGACTTTGACAAGTGAACACATTTCCCCATATCATGTCCATCCCAACTACAGTTCTGTCCTCATGATGCACTTTCTCCCATCCTTAATGAAGGCTCAACCCCATTGTTCTCCCCTTCTGAGCTCCCCTCTCAGACACATTCTTCTCCATTTACTGATCTCACACAGTGTTTTAACAATTTTATCCAGTTCATTTGGCCCACCACTGTGTTTTATTTATCATGTTATTTTGCCTTTGTTTATTTTATATTCTGTTGTTTTATGTATTTTATTTTGATATTATTATTTGCTTGATTGTATTTTATTTTGTTGTACTGTAATTTTGAGCTTGGCCTCATGTGAGCCACCCGGAGTCCCCTTTGGGGAGATGATGATGACGATAATGATGATGATTATCTGTTGGGGGTGCCTTGAATGTGGTTTTCCTGCTTCTTGGCAGAATTGGTTTGACTGGATGGCCCACAAGGTCTGTGCTGGTATGACTGTACCAGGAGTTCCAACTTCATTTTCTTTCTGTTATCTGTTTGCGGTCATAGGGCAGGCCTCCTATCCATCATAATTAAGCTTTAGCTCTGCCCCTTGTTCAGGGCTCTGGGAGGGAAAGGCGCCATTTTTTGGGCAGTCTCACATAAGGAAGCTAAACTATAGGATGTAGACCAGCTCATCCCATAGAAAAGCTTCTTTTCTCAAGAACATCCAGGGAAACAGAAACAGAAATTCCAGGGAAAAGGTCCCAAGGCTCTGGCTGAGAGCTCACAGCCTCTCAGCCTCACAGCAATCAGAGGGAAAACAACCCTGAGGTTTCAAAGAATTCTCTGAGGGAGGACAGCATTGCAGATCCACGGAACTCCATCTGAAATATGTACAAGCCTCGGCTGGTAGGTCTACTGGATACCCAGACGCATTTGGAATCGGTAGTAGGACCCACACCGATGAGGCATAGATGGTAAATAGCCTGGGAGAGGTTAAATAGGGGTTTTTTTTCCTACAGAGAAAGTACAGTTAATTAAAGTCAGGTACCAGTCCATTGAGGACTAGACTAAGAAAGCCTTGAAGTGTTGTTTGAACCATTGAAGATTTGTTGTTTGTTCCATAATAAAGACTTTGTTGTATCATTAAAGACTCTAAAGACCATCACTTCAGAAAAATCCCTGAGAACCTCTCTTTGAGGCGCCCCGGCTTCCCGCTGGGCTTAAAGTATACGTCCTATAGAAAAGACAGCTGTTACAGGCCCAGCGCACGACAGAACAAGGTCTCTTCCAACTCTATGATTCTATAATGAAGATTGAGATTGCCTTCAAATTAGTAGATTTTTAAGCAGAGAGATTAACATTAAAAACCCCTGGAGTAGTCCTTTTTATGTTGGAACATAGCTTTTGTGTCATTTTGGAGGAGTGGTGTCTTCAAGCATGCCATTGTTCAGCCTAACAATCGTCTTTATCTGGAGAAGGTGGTTTAGCAATCTGTGCGCTGGGCTACAAAGAATCCGGTCCTTTCAAGCCTTGTTCTGGCATTTGCACACTTTCCTTTCACATTTCAAAGGGACAGCCTCAGTTTTACTGCTGAGAACATTTGCTTTTTGAGGATGGTCAAATGCAGTTGCGCAGTTTGAATCCAGTTTTGCAGCTTGCTATATCCAGTGTTTAGAAGAAGTCTAGGTTGCCCTTTGTATCCTAAATACGGTTCTCAACCTCGAGTCCTTCAGATAGTCTCCTCTTCCCCCCAAATCTGTGATCTTACATCTCATGTAACTCGGGAGTGTGCTTGCCCCATCCATGTTCAACATCTACACAAATGACCAGCCACTGCCAGAAGGGACAGAGAGCTTCATCTATGCTGATGATGTTGCCATTACTGCTCAAGCAGGGAGCTTTGAGATGGTAGAACAGAAGCTTTCTGAAGCTCTAGGTGCTCTCACTGCCTATTACAGGGAAAACCAGCTGATTCCCAACCCATCTAAAACACAGACATGTGCTTTTCATCTCAAGAACAGAGAAGTATCCCGAGCTCTGAAGATCACCTGGGAAGGAATCCCACTGGAGCATTGCAGCGCACCCAAATACCTGGGAGTCACTCTGGACCGTGCTCTGACCTACAAGAAGCACTGCCTGAACATCAAGCAAAAAGTGGGTGCTAGAAACAGTATCATAGGAAAGCTGACTGGCACAACCTGGGGATCACAACCAGATACAGTGAAGACATCTGCCCTTGCGCTGTGCTACTCTGCTGCTGAGTATGCATGCCCAGTGTGGAACACATCTCACCACACTAAAGCAGTGGATGTGGCTCTTAATGAGACATGCCGCATTATCATGGGGTATCTGCGCCCTACACCACTGGAGAAATTACACTGCTTAGCCAGCATTGCACCACCTGACATCCGCCGGGAAGTAGCAGCCAATAGTGAAAGGACCAAGGCAGAGACATCTCCAGCTCATCCCCTGTTTGGGTATCAGCCAGCACGTCAACAACTTAAATCAAGAAACAGTTTTCTAAGATCTACAGAGACACTCGCTGGAACACCTCAGCAAGCGAGAGTCCAAAAGTGGCAGGCTCAAATCCAGAACCTCAACCAATGGCTGATACCAAATGAGAGACTCCCCCCGGGCACACAGAGGACTGGGCGACTTGGAAGGCGCTGAACAGACTACTCTCTGGCACCACGAGATGCAGAGCCAACATTAGGAAATGGGGCCACAAAGTGGAATCCACGACATGCGAGTGTGGAGAAGAGCAAACCACTGACCACCTGCTGCAATGCACCCTGAGCCCTGCCACATGCATAATGGAGGACCTTCTTGCAGCAACACCAGAAGCACTCCAAGTGGCCAGATACTGGTCAAAGGACATTTAATCAACTACCAAACTCACAAATTTTGTATTTTTTTTGTTTTTTTTTTCCTTTGTTCTGTTAGAAATGTAATATAATCGACTGATTACACTGACACGATAAATAAATAAATGTAACCCAGTTTGTTGGGAAGAGTGGAAACTGGATTTGGATTGACGTGTGTGTCACAAACTGCGGGTTGTAGACCATAATTTGGATTGACTGGTTTTCAGTCCTTGGGATGTGCCAATAGAGAAGGATGAAATCAGCTTTTTAAAGGGCAGATCTTCTCCGGTGTGTTTATAGTCATTCTTAATTATACACCGTGCACTGGAGCTCCTCGCTTTTACTAAGAGCCGGTTTGCACAAGAGGGTTCACGCCCTTTCCTCCCTGTGATCCGGTGCAATCCCTTCTCGGTTGCATTCCTGCTGCATTGTTCACCTTCGCAATGTTGCATTGCTTGTCTCGGGAATGAAAAAAAGGTCATCCATGCATAAGTCTGAATGGGAAATCGTGTTTCTTCCCAAGTTGTCAAAATATCAAAATTCATGACATGCAGGGAGTAGGTATTAAAAGGTTTGTGCTCTTACCGAAGTAACCAATGAAGGCATTAATTTCAAATAGCCTAGCCATGTATTTCCTTATGGTAAATTACATGGTGTGCACATTTCTGTCTTTAGGAAGGGCTGTGTTGTTTGTCTGTTGCATGGCTTCAAGTTGTTTCTGATTTGCAAAAGGCTAAGGGCCTTCCTTGTGAAACTACAACTCCCAGGATTCCATAGCACTGAGCCGGGGAAGGTAAAGTGGTGTCAGATTGGGTCAGTTCTATAGTGTGGATGCACTACTTTGGTCTAGTCCCCAAACCACAGCACTTTTGTTGCTTTCTCAAAAAGAGAGAAGGAAGTGCAAAAAGTCTTATACAAAGAAAAGCTTTTTGTTGGAATTACCAACCTTCTTCAAGTCTCCACTAGTTATTTGTTTGTATACAATTCAGGTTGCTTACTGTATTATATATGTTTGTATTGGTATGCAGTTTTCCTTAACTCTGTGTTGTGGACTGTTCAGGACTCAGACTCCACTTTAGAAACAGTATGCTTTTAGAAGCCAGTAGGAACTGTATACTTTCAGACGCCAGTAGAGATAGACTCCTTTGGACTTTCAGACTAGACAAAGACTATAAGACTCATGGGCGGGGCTGCAGATCATGTGATCAGAACTGGGACTGTTCAGGACTCAGACTCCATGTTAGAAACAGTATGCTTTAAGAGGTCAGAAGTAACTGTATACTTTCAGACACCAGTAGAGATAGACTCCTTTGGACTTTCAGACTAGACAGAGACTCTATTAGACACTCATGGGGGGAGCTGCAGATCATGTAATCAGAACTGGGACTGTTCAGGACTCAGACTCTACTTTAGAAACAGTATGCTTTTAGAAGTCAGTAGGAACTGTATACTTTCAGACGCCAGTAGAGATAGACTCCTTTGGACTTTCAGACTAGACAGAGACTCTATTAGACTCTCATGGGCGGGGCTGCAGATCATGTGATCAGAACTGGGACTGTTCAGGACTCAGGCTCCATTTTAGCGACAGTATTCTTTTAGAAGTCAGTAGAAATTGTATCCTTTCAGATGCCAGTAGAGATAGACTCCTTTGGACTTTCAGACTAGACAGAGAGTCTATTAGACTCTCATGGGCGGGGCTGCAGATCATGTGATCAGAACTGGGACTGTTCAGGACTCAGACTCCACTTTCAAAACAGGATGCTTTTAGAAGTCAGTAGGAACTGTATACTTTCAAACGCCAGTAGAGATAGACTCCTTTGGACTTTCAGACTAGACAGAGACTCTATTAGATTCTCATGGGCGGGGCTGCAGATCATGTGATCAGAACTGGGACTGTTCATGACTCAGACTCCATTTTAGCAACAGTATTCTTTTAGAAGTCAGTAGGAATTGTATCCTTTCGGATGCCAGTAGAGATAGACTCCTTTGGACTTTCAGACGAGACAGAGACTCTATTAGACTCTCATGGGCGGGGCTGCAGATCATGTGATCAGAACTGGGACTGTTCAGGACTCAGACTCCATTTTAGAAACAGTATGCTTTTAGAAGTCAGTAGGAATTGTATCCTTTCAGATGCCAGTAGAGATACACTCCACTGTATATATGTGTGTATATATGTGTGTGTGTGTATATATATGTATGTATGATTTTAGAATATTGTTTTTGCATGTAAGTACATAGTGACATATCTTGGAACTTTGACCCAAGTTCAAACACGAAATCTATTTATGTATTGTATAGACTTTATACACATAGCTTGAATGATAATTTTGGATAATTTTGTGCATTAAACGAAATTAGATTGAACCATCAGAAAGGAATGATGTTGCTATCACATCCATCCATGTTGACAATTTGGAATTATTTGGGATTTTGGTATTCCAGAGAAGGAATATTCAACTGCTAGAGTTGGATCTTCTTGTTTTGCTACGTCTGTAAAGAATAACACACTCCACAGTCTTGCTGACAATATGGGAAAGCTCAGTTGGGTTCTGGTTTCAATTATTCTATTTTTTAAAAGGAAAGGGAATAAATTTTTATCACAGTTTGGTAATTGGCTTTGAGTGTCCCCTATTCATAAAACCGATCTGCCTGGCAGAAGTCGTAAAAAAACAAAAACAAACTGGGGAAACTGTGTAATGGAGCCCTGGAGCACGTGGCTCTTTGGTTTGTTTCAGCAGCTTAAAATAGCACAGCGTCCGACAAAAGCTTGCAATCTTTGTGAAAGTGGCTGCTGCGCTCCCTTGCCGTTGCGTGTTGAATAAGTCAATTCTGCGAGCAAGTAATTGGATTATTATTTTGCGTCTGGGTTGGGCAGCCCCGGACTGCAGTCCGCAGGTCGTGAAACCGGCCGCAGAGTTTTACGATGGCTCTTGACCACTGTTGTTATTGCTGTTTTATTTTACTAGCTCGTTAGAGGAGCCGTTAAAACTAATATTGCTGCATGAGTGATTAATGAAATGGACAATCATAACTTCGGAAGGGGTCTCAAAGGCCATCAAGTCCAGTCCTAAGTGTAATTTTTATATTGAAGGCCTTATATGGTAATTTGTACTCTTTTTAGTGTTGCAAGTTGATAATATATAGAATCATAGAATCAAAGAGTTGGAAGAGACCTCATGGGCCATCCAGTCCAACCCCCTGCCAAGAAGCAGGAATATTGCATTCAAATAACCCCTGACAGATGGCCATCCAGCCTCTGCTTAAAAGCCTCCAAAGAAGGAGCCTCCACCACACTCCGGGGCAGAGAGTTCCACTGCTGAACGGCTCTCACAGTCAGGAAGTTCTTCCTAATGTTCAGATGGAATCTCCTCTCTTGTAGTTTGAATAAATTATAGATATAAATATAATACTAATAATAACAACAACACCATGTAATAAATTTTGAAAACATTTCTGTTCTTGGTTTGAAAGTGTTGTTTCCTCTTTAATTATGCAGTCCTTATTTTGAAAGTAGTTGTTCTACTGCCACAAACTAAGTTGAATTGGTTGAGACTCTTATGACTCTATGACCTTTTTTTTGACCAGGGACCACTCTCCAACATTAGTACCAAAAGGGTTACGAATCAGTTCCTGGTCAGCTTTAGATTTACTTTGGTTATATGGGGTGCTGATTCAGAAAATTGATTGGATAGACCACATCAGCTCTAATTTATGATACAGAACATATGTCATCCAGTAGTCGCCATTTGAGATATGATAGCCATGTATAAATATGTGAGAGGAAGCCACAGGGAGGAGGGAGCAAGCTTGTTTTCTGCTTCCCTGGAGACTAGGACACAATGGAACAATGGCTTCAAACTACAAGAGAGGAGATTCCATCTGAACATGAGGAAGAACTTCCTGACTGTGACAGCCGTTCAGCAGTGGAACTCTCTGCCCCGGAGTGTGGTGGAAGCTCCTTCTTTGGAAGCTTTTAAACAGAGGCTGGATGGCCATCTGTCAGGGGTGATTTGAATGCAATATTCCTGCTTCTTGGCAGAATGGGGTTGGACTGGATGGCCCAAGAGGTCTCTTCCAACTCTATGATTTTGTGATAAATGGCCAGTGTCCAGGATTTCTACAAGACCATCTCCTCCCATAAGAGTCCCCCAAAATCTAAGTTCCTTGGAATCCCAACATCTCGTGAAGTTGGGTTTGTGGGTACCCATAACAGGGCTTCCTTCATAGGAGCCTCTCGACTGTAGGACTCCTTACCCAAGGCCGTTCCAAGTAATCCCTTTCTTTGGAGCTTCCTTTGGGAAACCAAAACAACACTGTCTTCCATGGTTTTCAGTGCTTGAAATCATTATGCTCTGTTTGAAAATGGTATTTTAAGACTGTTCTTAGACTGCTTTTGAAAGTTCTTAGAGAGTATTTCAATGTGTCTTTTTGTCTGCGTTATTTTTGTTGCCTTTGTCATGGTCTCAAGAGCCCACATAGTCTGGGAGGTGATACAGAAATGGCTCAAATAATACAAATCTTGTTCCAGTTACACTATGTAACACGATTTTTCTTCCAGGGTTATAAATATCCTTTCCTAATTGGCTCTATCATAAAAACATGGAAAAAGTATTAAACTACAGAAAAACTTGGTTCTTGCAAGACACCGTGCAGCACATTTTGCTCTAGTTTTTCAATGAATATCTCAACATAGTCTCAACCAATTCAACAAAGTTTCTGGAGTAGAACAACTACTTTCAAAGTAGTTGTTCTATTCTGCATTGGTTAGGCGACATCTGGAATACTGTGTCCAGTTCTGGGCACCACAATTGAAGAGAGGTATTGACAAGCTGGAATGTGTCCAGAGGAGGGCAACTAAAATGATCAAGGGTCTGGTGAACAAGCCCTATGAGGAGTGGTTTAAAGAGCTGGGCATGTTTAGCCTGAAGAAGAGAAGGCTGAGAGGAGACATGATAGCCATGTATAAGTATGTGAGAGGAAGCCACAGGGAAGAGGGAGCAAGCTTGTTTTCTCCTGGCCTGGAGACTAGGATGCAATGGAGGAATGGCTTCAAGCTACAAGAAAAGAGATTCCACCTTTTTGTTGTTGTTGTGTCAGGAGCGACCTGAGAAACTGCAAGTTGCTTATGGTGTGAGAGAATTGGCCGTCTGCAAGGATGTTGCCCAGGGGATGCCCAGATGATTTGATGTTTTATCATCTTGTAGGAGGCTTCTCTCATGTCCCCGCATGAGGAGCTGGAGCTGATAGAAGGAGCCTCTCTCCAGATTCGAACCTGCGACCTATCGGTATTCAGTCCTGCCGACACAGGGGTTTAACCCACTGCGCCACCAGTGGCTAATGTTCAGATTCCACCTGAACATTAGGAATAACTTTCTGACTGTGAGAGCTGTTCAGCAGTGGAACTCTCTGCCAGAGTGTGGTGGAGGCTCCATCTTTGGAGGCTTTTAAACAGAGGCTGGATGGCCATCTGTCGGGGGTGCTTTGAATGCAATATTCCTGCTTCTTGGCAGAATGGGGTTGGACTGGATGGCCCACGAGGTCTCTTCCAACTCTAGGATTCTGTAATTCTGTGATTCTAGGAAATAACACTTTCAAACCAGGAACATTTTTCAAGTTTTGTTACGTAGTATTACGTGATGGTCACTACCAATTCCTTGCTCTGCAGGACTTGAATAAGAGTTACTTCTAGAACAGTGATTCTCAACCTTCCCTGGAGACTAGGACGCAATGGAACAATGGCTTCAAACTACAAGAGAGGAGATTCCATCTGAACATTAGGAAGAACTTCTTGACTGTGAGAGCCGTTCAGCAGTGGAACTCTCTGCCCCAGAGTGTGGTGGAGGCTCCTTCTTTGGAAGCTTTTAAACAGAGGCTGGATGGCCATCTGTCAGCATTTCTGGGAGTTGAAGGCCAAAAACATCTGGGGACCCCAGTTTGAGAACCACTGTTCTAGATTAATGTGCAAGGAGTTGTCATCAACCTGTTTGCAAATAGAGAAGCCATGTTCTGGCCTGTGATTGTTTTTGGTCAGCTTTCAGGTTGGTTCTTTGGAAATTGTCTGCAGAATAGGAGCTGTTTTAAACCATTGCTTGTGGTACTTCTATGTGGCTTCCTCTGAGTAAGCTGCAGTATGTGGACTTGGTTTGTTGTTTTACTTTTTCAGTTGGAGGACAAAGCTGCACCAAAGGCATGTGGATAAGCAGCATGTGTTGGCAGAGGAAATGAAGAAGATGAAGAAGTTGTTGTTATTGTTGGAAGAAGTTGCTGTTGTAGGAAGAGGAAGGAGAAGGAGATGTTGTTTTGGTTGTGGTGGTGATAGTCGTAGTTGGACGAGTCCCGTCAGTGTTATCATTTCAATCTCTGTCTGAAAGTCTCCATATTTCACAGTTTTTCCTTTCCTCTCCTCTCTGATTCTGCTGTTTTTCTGGGATTGCCACATCCGTCATGCAAACTTTTTTATTATTGTTATCAACCACAGTTATGTCTGGAAAATATTTCTAAATGGACTGACAAAACAGCTGGATGAAATTGCTGTAGATGGGAATCACAACAACACAGTTACAAGAAATGATACTGATCAAAACACGTCACATTATTTGGAGATATTTCACTGATTCCCACATTCTTACATGGAATCTGAATCATTGATAGTTCAGACTTCCACTAAGTAATGTTAGGTATGAAACTGGTCATAATAATAATAATAGTAATACTACTACTACTACTACTAATAATAATAATAATAATAATAGGAGCTCCCGGTGGTGCAGTGGGTTAAAGTGCTGAGGTGCTGAACTTGCAGACCGAAACATTGCAGGTTCAAATCTTGGGAGCAGCATGAGCTCCCACTGTTAGCCCCAGCTTCTGCCAAACTAACAGTTCAAAAACATTCAAATGTGATAGATCAATAGATACCGCTTCTGCGGGAAGGTAATGGCATGCCATGCAGTCATGCTGGCCACATGACCTTGGAGATGTCTATGGACAAAACTGGCTCTTCGGCTTATAAATGATGAGCAATAGCCCCCAGAGTCGGACATAACTGGACTTAATGTCAGAGGAAAACCTTTACCTTAATAATGATGATGATGATGTAAAATAGTATGATCCCCATATCTATGATTGATATGTTCTTAGACTTACTTACAGTCGGAATGAGAAACTATGAGGAGGAGGAGGGCGACTAAAACGATCAAGGGTCTGGAAAACAAGCCCTATGAGGAGCGGCTTAAGGAGCTGGGCATGTTTACCTCCACCCTTAATTGCTTTCACCCATGAACCCTTACTTACAGATTACTCAGCCCTTTAGAACTTAGATGTACATTAACCCTTCCATCACCAGTGGCTAGGCCTATCACCACCAACCACCATCAACTGCAGAACATGATACATGACACAGAGTGAGCTCCCAACCATTGGCTAGGCCTATTGTTCATTGTCCATCACCAATGGCTAGGCCTATCACCACCAACCACCATCAATTGCAGAACATGATACATGACACAGAGTGAGCTCCCAACCATTAATAGTGTAGCTTTCTGTGCTGCCCGAAAGACAGTTGCGTCGGTCAAGTAGGTAATTTAGATACCGCTTTATGCAGGGAGGCTAATTTAACTAACGACACCATAAATAAACCTTCCAGCAACGTGCAGAAGAATGAGGAAGTACTCCATCAAGGACTCAGCGTCACAAGTGGATGGTGAAGTGACAGCTCCCCTTGTGGCTGGAATCGAGCATACCCTCATGAAGCCGGAAAGCTGGAATGTTAAAATTGCCTCTGTGTCTGTCTATATATGTTGAATGTCTAATGGCCATGTATATGTGCATTGTAATCCGCCCTGAGTCCCCTGCGGGGTGAGAAAGGCGAAATATAAATACTGTAAATAAATAAATAAATATTATATAACAATGCATTTCTATGAAGTATATTAATATATGTATTTCATAGGAATACATTGTTATATAATATTTTTTAATTTATTTATAGTATTTCTATAAATAAATTAAAAAATATTATATAACAATGTATTTCTATGAAATACATATATTAAAATACACTGAACAAAGATTGAACTACACAGAACAAAGATGTTTAGAGTCATACAGAATGGGGGACAATGCCTGGCTCGAGAGGAGTACGTGTGAAAAAGATCTTGGAGTCCTCGTGGACAACAAGTTAAGCATGAGCCAACAATGTGATGTGGCGGCAAAAAAGCCAATGGGATTTTGGCCTGCATCAAGAGGAGCATAGTGTCTAGGTCCAGGGAAGTAATGCTACTCCTCTATTCTGCTTTGGTTAGACCACACCTGGAATATTGTGTCCAATTCTGGGCACCACAATTCAAGAGAGACATTGACAAGCTGGAATGTGTCCAGAGGAGGGCAACTAAAATGATCAAGGGTCTGGAGAACAAGCCCTATGAGGAGCGGCTTAAAGAGCTGGGCATGTTTAGCCTGAAGAAGAGAAGGGTGAGAGGAGATATGATAGCCATGTATAAATATGTGAGAGGAAGCCACAGGGAGGAGGGAGCAAGCTTGTTTTCTGCTTCCTTGGAGACTAGGACACGGAACAATGGCTTCAAACTACAAGAGAGGAGATTCCATCTGAACATGAGGAAGAACTTCCTGACTGTGAGAGCTGTTCAGCAGTGGAACTCTCTGCCCCGGAGTGTGGTGGAGGCTCCTACTTTGGAAGCTTTTAAGCAGAGGCTGGATGGCCATCTGTCAGGGGTGATTTGAATGCAGTATTCCTGCTTCTTGGCAGGGGGTTGGACTGGATGGCCCATGAGGTCTCTTCCAACTCTTTGATTCTATGATTCTATAGTTTTAAAATAAACATTTACTTCTAATTATTCTTGCAGAAGCAACATCGCTTTAGTTCGTTCTCCTGTTTTTAAGCAGCGCAGGGAAAGTGTCATTGTTCTTTTTCTGCTTCAAAGCATTGTATTCCAGGATGTCCTTGCATACCCCAGAATGCTCCTCCTGGATGTGTTGATTCTGTTTAAAAGTCTCTTTTCGGGACGGGCAATATTTACTTAAAAGGAAGGGCGCAGTGTGCAGACTGGGCTTTGGACTGAATTCACATCCCTGGTTTTTTGCAACTAACTTGGTGGTTAGGACAGAAACTGGCATTTACTTTTCACTCTCTCATAGAATCATAGAATCAAAGAGTTGGAAGAGACCTCCTGGGCCATCCAGTCCAACCCCATTCTGCCAAGAAGCAGGAATATTGCATTCAAATCACCCCTGACAGATGGCCATCCAGCCTCTGTTTAAAAGCTTCCAAAGAAAGAGCCTCCACCACACTCCGGGCCAGAGAGTTCCACTGCTGAACGGCTCTCACAGTCAGGAAGTTCTTCCTCGTGTTCAGATGGAATCTCTCCTCTCTTGTAGTTTGAAGCCATTGTTCCGCGTCCTAGACTCCAAGGAAGCAGAAAACAAGCTTGCTCCCTCCTCCCTGTGGCTTCCTCTCACATATTTATACATGGCTATCATATCTCCTCTCAGCCTTCTCTTCTTCAGGCTAAACATGCCCATCTCCTTAAGCCGCTCCTCATAGGGCTTGTTCTCCAGACCCTTGATCATTTTAGTCACCCTCCTCTGGACACATTCCAGCTTGTCAATATCTCTCTTGAATTGTGGTGCCCAGAATTGGACACAATATTCCAAATGTGGTCTAACCAAAACAGAATAGAGGGGGAGCATGACTTCCCTAGATCTAGACACTATGCTCCTATTGATGCAGGCCAAAATCCCATTGGCTTTTTTTGCCGCCACATCACATTGTTGGCTCATGTTTAACTTGTTGTCCACGAGGACTCCAAGATCTTTTTCACACGTGCTGCTCTCTAGCCAGGCATTGTCCCCCATTCTGTATCTTTGCATTTCGTTTTTCCTGCCTAAGTGGAGTATCTTGCATTTATCCCTGTTGAACTTCATTTTGTTAGTTTTGGCCCATCTCTCTAATCTGTCAAGATCATTTTGAATCCTGCTCCTGTCCTCTGGATTATTGGCTATCCCTCCTAATTTGGTGTCATCTGCTGCTTTTGGTCCAAGATGGAAATAAATATCTTCGGATAGATATCTGTATGTCTTTGCAGACCATTCTGGCCATCGTAACCTCGCAATATTCCCTCTGTCTCTTTGAGTACTTGTCTTGCATGATGTCAGGACCTTGGTCTTTCTGTCTCTGCATTTGCTCTCTTCCCCAGCAGCTGCCCAGGTTCTTCTGCAGGAATCTATCAGCTGCTTCTCGGTTATCCCTTAATTGACGTTGCCGGGGATTGAACTTGGGACCTTCTGCAAAGCAAAGCAGGTGTCCAAGCCCTGGGCTATTAGTAGCCCACCCCCAACAAGACATTATTGCATCGTTACCGATGGGAAAAGTAGCTAGAACAGCAAAAACAGCTACTAGATATCCACAGACAGTGAAGTTTGCTTCCAGGACCACGTTCCTTGAATGCTAATGTCCCATAACACTATGTAATAACATTTGGGAAAAAATATTCTGTTCCTGGTTAGAAAGTATTATTTCCTGTTTAATTGTGCAGTCCTTACTTTGAAAGTAGTTGTTCTACTCCAGGAAACTATGGACACAAACAATGTTGAATTGAATGTATTGTTGAAGGCTTTCATGGCTGGAATCACTGGGTTGTTGTAGGTTTTTCGGGCTATATGGCCATGTTCTAGAGGCATTCTCTCCTGACATTTCACCTGCATCTATGGCAAGCATTCTCAGAGGTTGTGAGGTCTCACAACCTCTGAGGATGTTTGCCATAGATGCAGGCGAAACGTCAGGAGAGAGTGCCTCTAGAACAGTGGTTCTCAACCTGTGGGTCCCCAGATGTTTTGGCCTTCAACTCCCAGAAATCCTAACAACTGGTAAACTGGCTGGGATTTCTGGGAGTTTAGGCCAAAACACCTGGGGAACCACAGGTTAAGAACCACTGCTCTAGAACATGACCACATGGCTTGAAATAACTACAACAACCCAATGTTGAATTGGTTGAAACTCAAGGGCAATGTTTCTCAACCATCCTAATACCTTAATACAGTTCCTCATGTTGTTGTGATCCCCAACCATCAAATTATTTTTGTTGTTACTTCATAACTGTAACTTTGCTACTGTTATGAATTGTAATGTAAATATCTGATTTGCAAAATGTAGTTTCATGCACTGGACTAAATATCCAATATGCCCAAATTTGAATATTGGTGAGGTTGGAGGAAGGATTGATTTTGTCATTTGGGAGTTATAGTTGCTGAGATTTATAGTTCACCTATAATCAAAGAGCATTCTGAACCCCATCAACGATGGAATTGAACCAAACTTGGCACACAGAACTCCCATGACCAACAGAAAATACTGGAAGGGTTTGTTGGGCATTGACCTTGAGTTTTGGAGTTGTAGTTCACCGACATCCAGAGAGCACTGTGGAATCGAACAGTGTTGGCTCTGGACCAAACTTGGCACAAATACTCAATATGCCCAAATTTGAACACAGTTTGGGGACAATAGACCTTGACATTTGGGAGTTGTAGTTGTTGGGATTGATAATTCACCTACAGTCAAATAGCATTCAGAACCCTACCAATGATAGAATTGGGTCAAACTTCTCACACAGAACCCCCATGACCAACGGAAAATACTGTGTTATCTGATGGTCTTTAGGGACCCCCCTGACACCTCCTCATGACCCCCCCCCCAAGGTCCCGATTCCCAGGTTGAGAAATGCTACGCTATGTAATAAAATTTGAAAAAAATAATTCTGTTCCTGGTTTGAAAGTATTATTTCCTGTTTAAGTTTGCAGTCCATACTTTGAAAATTGTTGTTCTGCTGCAGGAACTTTGTTATTTGTGACAAACTATATTGAATTCTTTGAGACTTGAAACATTCATTGCAAAAATAGAGCAAAATGTGCTGCAGGATGTCCCTCCTACACAAACAAAGATTTGTCAATGTGTTGTTAATCGCTTTCATGGCTGGAATCACTGGGTTGTTGTAGGTTTTTATGGCCTATATGGCCATGTTCTAGAGGCATTCTCTCCTGATGTTTTGCCTGCATCTATGGCAAGCATCCTCAGAGGTTGTGAATTGGCAGTTTAATAAACTTTTTGCCATGTTTATATGATTGAACCAATTAGGAAATGACATTTATAACTCAAGAACAAGAATTGTGTTGCACAGTGTACTTACTTATTTAGGCAATCCCTCTTTGTCCAAGTAGGATAGTCTTCCAAGATCAGTGTACTGGTGGGTCCGTAGGTGACTGTAGAGCCCTATTCTTGACCTGCATCTTTTCCCACAGTGAGGGCATCGGTTTCCAGGTGGAAGGCGGTCTCAATTGGGGTTGGCTTGACGTGCCTTCCTCTTGACACGTTTCTCTCTTTTGCCCTCCATTTGTGCCTCTTCAAATTCTACAGCACTGCTGGTCACAGCTGACCTCCATCTGGAGCACTCAGGGGCCAGGGCTTCCCTACTCCTTTTCCATTCTTCCCAGTTCTTAGTGTCTATGCCAGAGTTTTTAAGGTTGACTTTGAACCCATCTTTAAATCTCTTTTCCTGTCCACCAACATTCTGTTTTCGGTTCTTGAGTTCAGAGTAGAGCAACTGCTTTGGGAGACGGTGGTCATGCATCTGGACAACGTGGCTGGTCCAGCAGAGTTGATGACGGAGGATCATCGCTTCAGTGCTGGTGGTCTTTGCTTCTTCCAGCACGTTGACATTTGTCCACTTGCCTTCCCAAGAGATTTGCAGGATTTTTCAGAGGCTGCGCTGATGGAATCGTTCCGGGAGGTACATGTGACATCTGTAGACAGTCCACGTCTCGCAGGCGTATAGCAGGGTTGGGAGGACAATAGCTTTATAAACAAGCACCTTGGTCTCCCTATGGATGTCCTCAAAACACTCTCTGCTTCATTCGGAAAAAAGCCACACTCGCAGAGCTCAGGCGGTGTTGTATTTCAGTGTCGATGTTGACTTTGGTGGAGAGATGGCTGCCAAGATAGCAGAAATGTCAACATTTTCTAATGTTACACCATTAAGCTGTATTTCTGGCATTGGGGATACAGCATAGTGAAATGGGGATAGGAATTTGCAGTCTCTTTGCAAGCACTTGGGCATATGCAAAGTTAAAAGCCTGCCACTCTTGAGCCTTCACTACCCTGAACGTTTAGTCCAATGCAAAAACCAACACACTACATTCACTTTCCTAGTGCACATAGGTATGCATATCGTTGGTTTGCGTTTGCTTTCAGGACTCCCTGTGGACACCCAAATCCATTGAAGCTCATGTCGCATTATATACCAGCCATGGGCAAACTTGGGCCCTCCAGGTGTTTTGGACTTCAACTCCCACAATTCCTAACCCCCAACTAACACAGGATGCATTTCTGAGGGCTGAATACGCAGTGCAAACCTATCCAAAGAGAAAAGAGAAGTGATACGAATTGATCATAAGCATGAATTTTCAGCAGCCCTTATTCTCTGCACATTTTGTTCCCTAAACTGAGACAATTCCACTCTCCAGATTCTCATCCCCAACTGCAGTTCCTATGGAAGCGGTTTCAGCTTTCAAGTGGGTCCATGCATCTCCTGTGTTGTCTTATGCAGGCGACAGTGCGCCGCTCATGCAGACAAATCCAGGGTGACACAGAGCCCCAGGGACACAGGCGGGGAGGAGGGAGCGCAGGAAAGGTGCTGAGCTGTCCATAGCCTGGTCACCTGGATATTCATTGGTGCAGGAAAAGCACCTTTCGCTCCCCCTTCCCATCTGCCGCTAATTGGGATTTGAAGCCACTATCAGCTTACTAATGAAGGAGGTGGCACTCTCACATTGCGACTCACTGCAGAAATAGGCAACCTTGGCTGGATTTGCAGACAGCATCCTCTCTATGAGATATTTTGTGGACTATATAGGCTCTCCTAAAACCCATATGCAATTCAATCCAGACATGGCTGGAAAAGTATTTCTGGATTTGGAAATATTATTATTGTTATTATTACCATCATTATTATCTTCATTTCTATCCCACATTTCTTCCCATAAGTGGCTGTGATGGTGAATATAAAGGGGTTGATAAAAAATAATATAGGTCCCCCTGTTTATAAGGTGAATTTACAGCGACTGAAATGATGATGATAATTATGCTGATGATGATTATTATTATTTGATACACAACAAGATTAGTCCATAGAATCATAGAGTTGGAAGAGACCTCATGGGCCATCCAGTCCAACCCCATTCTGCCAAGAAGCAGGAATATTGCATTCAAATCACCCCTGACAGATGGCCATCCAGCCTTTGTTTAAAAGCTTCCAAAGAAGGAGCCTCCACCACACTCCAGGGCAGAGAGTTCCACTGCTGAACGGCTCTCACAGTCAGGAAGTTCTTCCTCATGTTCAGATGGAATCTCCTTTCTTGTAGTTTGAACCCATTGTTCCGTGTCCTAGTCTCCAGGGAAGCAGTAAACAAGCTTGCTCCCTCCTCCCTGTGGCATTCTCTCACATATTTATACAATCATCATCATCATTATTCATCATTATATCATCATCATCATTATTCTCATTTCTATCCCACGTTTCTTTCGATAGGGACTCAAGGTGGCTGAGGTGGTGAATATAAAGGGGTTGATAATAAATAATATAGGTCCCCCTGTTTATAAGGTGAATTTACAGGGACTGAAATGATGATGATGATGATGATTAATATTATTATTATTGTTATTATTGGCTGGCTGTTGTATTGGATCACATGTCGGACACTTCCCATAGTCTAGGACTATGTGATGTATTGGCGAATAATGTGTGCAAATCCCAGTAAGGTCTTTTGCAGATGACAGATGGTGATTTTGTCAGTGCCGATTGTGTTTAAGTGCAGGCCAAGGTCTTTAGGCACTGCACCCAGTGTGCCGATCACCACTGGGACCACCTTTACTGGTTTGTGCCAGAGTCTTTGCAGTTCGATCTTTAAATCCTCATATCATGTAAGTTTTCCAGTTGTTTCTCTCCAATCCTGCTGTCGCCTAGGATTGCAACATAACGATCCATACTTTTTAACACAATCGTGAGGTCAGGAGTGCTCCAAAACTCTTGTCAGTCTGCATTTGGAAGTCCCAGACTAGTTTGATGTGTTCATTTTCCGTAACCTTTTCAAGGTTGTGATCCCACCAGTTCTTTGTGACAGGCAGATGGTATTTGTGGCACAGGTTCCAATTAATCATCTGAGCAATGGTGTTGTGCCTCTGCTTGTAGTCTGTCTGCTCGATCTTCTTGCAGCAGCCGAAGATGTGATCTATTGTTTAATCTGCTTCCTTGCAGAGTCTGTTGTTGTTGTTGTTGTTGTTGTAGTTGTATCGTCATCATCCTTTTATTTCTATCCTGTATTTTCCCCAAGGTGGCTGAGGTGGTGAATATAGAGGGGTTTTACTAAATAGTATAGGTCCCCCTGTTTACAAGGTGAATTTATAGGGATGACTGAGATTATTACTATTATTTTATTTCTTACCAGCCTCAATCATTTAAATACATTTTCTGATCAGCTATTCCAAAGACTCGCTACCTCTGAGATGCTTGCCATAGATGCAGGCAAAACGTCAGAAGAAAATGCCTCTAGAACATGGACATACAGCCCGAAAAAACCTACAACAACCCATTTCCAAAGACATTCAACTATGGGTGCATCTACTGTATTCTGTGTACAATTAATGCATTCAACACCACTTTAGCTGCTATGGGATCTTGGGAGTTATATTTTGGTGATGCAACAACACTCTTTGGCTGAGAGTAGTAAAATCATGACAAAATTACAGTTCCCAAGATTCCTTCGCATTGTGCCATGGCTGTTGAATGATGTCAATGTACAATGAAGACAGATCCTTAGAGAAGCAATCTATATACAGGGTTAGTCAAAATGCATAGGCCAATAAGCCATTCAATTGAATGGCTTATTGGCCTATGCATTTTGACTAACCCTGTATATAAAAATGCTCTGTGCATAGTATCTTAAAAACAAAAGAACCAATGAACGAAATCACACCAAATTTGGCAACAAAACGTCTCACAACACAAGGAGTGACCATCACTCAAAAAATTATGATTTTGTCATTTGGGAGTTGTAGATGCTGGGATTTATAGTTCACCTACAATCAAAGTGCATTCTGAACTCCATCAACGATGGAATTGAACCAAACTTGGCACACAGAACTCCCATGACCAACAGAAAATACTGGAAGTGTTTGGTGGACATTGACCTTGAGTTTGCGAGTTGTAGTTCACCTACATCCAGAGAGCATTGTGGACTCAAACAATGATGGATCTGGACCAAACTTGGCACAAGCACTCAATACGCCCAAATATGAACACAGATGGAGTTTGGGAGAAATAGACCTTGACATTTGGTATTTGTAGTCACTGGG
Organism: Anolis sagrei; assembly: GCF_037176765.1. Classification (NCBI taxonomy): domain Eukaryota; kingdom Metazoa; phylum Chordata; class Lepidosauria; order Squamata; family Anolidae; genus Anolis; species Anolis sagrei. Next base: position 8,495,715 of record NC_090021.1, on the reverse strand, counting down.
ATTCACAGTTCACCTACAATCAAAGAGTATTCTGAACCCCATGAACAACAGAATCGGGGCAAACTTCCTCACAGAACCCCCACGACCAACAGAAAATACTTAAGGCCAACGAGTCCAACTCCTTTCACCAGGGCAAGAAAACGTAATCAAAGCTCTCCTGACAAAGAGCCATCCAGCCATAGATATAGATAGATATTATTCACACACACACAGATATAGTATCATAGATTTGCAAGGGACCCCTAAAGAAGGACAATTCGATGTTGCATGTTCCCGAGTAGGCAAACCAGACACTCTCCACATCAACACTGACAAAGAAACAACAAGAAATACTGTTTACCCACAAGCATCAAGACATTACATATATTAGAAACCAACACTTTCTTATTAGGTTCTTGTGGGTTTTTTCGGGCTATATGGCCATGTTCTAGAGGCATTTCTCCTGACGTTTCACCTGCATCTATGGCAAGCATCCTCAGAGGATGCTTGCCATAGATGCAGGCGAAACGTCAGGAGAAATGCCTCTAGAACATGGCCATATAGCCCGAAAAAGCCCACAAGAACTTTCTTATTACTTTATTTTGCAGATCAACATACTGGGCCACAGCAACACGTGGCAGGGGACCGCTAGTTGGGATAATAATAATCTCATAATGCTTCACCCAGTTGGAAGCTGGAGACTGTGGGATGTGCAATTAGGATGCTATGAGAGAGCAGTAGCGTGAATTGGCAAAGTTGGGACATGGAATACTACAATTTTATGACATTCTTACCCTTTGTCCTTCCGTCCCCACTTTATTTTCCCCAACAGAAATAGACCTGCATACAAAATGCGTGGTGGACGTGGATGCAAACAAAGTGATTCTCAACCCGGTGAACTCCAACCTTTCGAAAGGGGATGCCAGGTAAGGTTCATCTACACTTACAAAATGAAAAACTGAGCTATTGATTTATTGTTTCCAAGAACCAAAAACTTGCTGTATATTGTCCGTGTCGGTTGCATCAATCCAAAACAAAACTATGTGGTGTTTAGCTATATTTTTGTATCGAGCACTGAAAATGTGCAGCATTAAGCATGGCTTTCCCTGTTCTCCTACATCTTTCCAAATATCAACATTTCCAACCACAGCCCGAGAGGTTTCTCCAGTGTATGTCTCGGTTTTTTCTCCAGGGCATAAAATATGACTGTTTCCGATGTGACAACCGGTTTTTAGGGCAGGCTCAAATGTCATCTCGTTGGAAGGGAATGCATTCAGACTTGGAAGCAAATTTGTTCTTCTGGCGGCAGGTGGGTGGGTGGATGGATGGATGGATGCAGTCTTTGGAGAAAGTAATTGGTGCCAATTGGGAGGCTACTGGTGCTGCGCCTTCTTATTATGGCCTGTAGGCTGGGGGTCATTGCTGAAAATCGGGAGCCTTTCTATGGAGGAAATAAGCCCTGCACTAAGGGTTGTGTGTGCGATTTGTATACCGTATATACTTGAGTATAAACCAAGCTTTTCAGCCCATGTTAAGGGCTGAAAAAGGCCCCCTCAGCTTATACTTGAGTGAGAGACCTGGCAGGAAGGGAAAAGGAGAGAGGAAGGAAGGCATGCAAGAGAGGGGAAGAAGAAGGCAACCGTTCGAGAGAGGAGAGAGCTGGGTTGCTGTGGAGAGAAGGAAGGGCCCTGGTGAGAAGGCCCCATGCCTTCAGCCCCACACCTTCTCACCAGGACTCTCACCTCTCCGTAGAGCAACCCAGCGCTCTCCTCTCTTGCACGGCTGCCTTCCTCTTCCCCTCTCTTGATGCTTGCCTTCCTTCCTCTCCCCCTCTCACGTTTGCCTTCCTCTCCCCCTGTGCTGTGCCTTTCTTCCTCTTCCCCTCTTTCACACACTTGCCTTCTTTCCTGTTCCCCTCTCTTGTGCGCTTGCTTTCCTTCCTCTTGCCCTCTCTCGTGTGCTTGCCTTCCTTCCTCTTCCCCTCTCTCACACACTTGCCTTCTTTCCTGTTCCCCTCTCTCATGTGCTTGCTTTCTTTCCTCTGTCCCTCTGTTGTGCCTTTTTTCCCTTTTCCTCTCTCTCTTGCGCTTGCCTTCCTTCCTCCTCCCCTCTCTCATGTGCTTGTCTTCCTTCCTCTTCCCTTTTCTCATGCACTCGTCTTCCCCTCTCTCGCATTCTCACCTTCCTTCCTCTCCCCCTCTTTCTTCTGCCTTTCTTCCTCTTCCCCCCTCTCTCGCCCTTGCCTTCCTTCCTCTTACCCTTTCTGGCATGGTCTTCCTTCCTCTTTTCTCACACATTTCCCATCCTTCCTCTTCCCCTCTCTTATGTTCTTGCCTTCCTTCCTCATCCCCTCTCTCGCATGCTCACCTTCCTTCCTCTCCCCCTCTTTCTTTTGCCTTTCTTCCTCTTCCCCACTCTCTCACCCTTGCCTTCCTTCCTCTTACCCTCTCTCGCGTGGTCTTCCTTCCTCTTCCCTTTTCTCACACACTTCCCATCCTTCTTTTCCCCCTCTCTTATGCTCTTGCCTTCCTTCCTCTTCCCCTTTTTTGCATGGTCACCTTCCTTCCTCTTCCCCTCTCTTTCTTTTGCCTTTCTTCCTCTTCCCCTCTCTCTCGCCCTTGCCTTCCATCCTTTTACCCTCTCTTGCGTGATCTTCCTTCCTCTTCCCTTTTCTCGCACACTTCTCATCCTTCCTCTTCCCCTCTCTTATGTTCTTGCCTTCCTTCCTCTTCCCCTTCTCTCACGTGCTCGCTTTCCTTCCTCTCCCTTTCTTTCTTATGCCTTCCTTCCTCGCCCCCTCTCTTGCGCCTTCCTTCTTCTTCCCCCCTCTCTCTCACTTTCCTTCCTTCCTCTTCCCCTCTCTCGTGCGCTTCTCTACCTTCCTCTCCCTCTTTCTTGTGCCTTCCTTCCTCTCCCCCTCTCTTGTGCCTTCCTTCTTCTTCCCCTCTCTCTCAAACCTTCCTTCCTTCCTCTTACCCTCTCTTGCGTGATCTTCCTTCCTCTTCCCTTTTCTCGCACACTTCTCATCCTTCCTCTTCCCCTCTCTTATGCTCTTGCCTTCCTTCCTCTTCCCCTTCTCTCACGTGCTCGCTTTCCTTCCTCTCTCCCTCTTTCTCATGCCTTCCTTCCTCTCCCCCTCTATTGTGCCTTCCTTCTTCTTTCTCTCTCTCCCTCACTTTCCTTCCTTCCTCTTCCCCTCTCTTGTGTACTTGTTTTCCTTCCTCTTCCCCTCTCTTATGCTCTTGCCTTCCTTCATCTTCCCCTCCCTCGCATGCTCGCCTTCCTTCCTCTCCCCCTTTTTCTTGTGCCTTCCTTTCCCCCTCTCTTGTACCTTCCTTCTTCTTCCCCTATCTCTCACACTTTCCTTCCTTCCTCTTCCCCTCTCTTGTGCACTTGTCTTCCTTCCTCTTCCCTTCTCTCACACGCTTGCCTTCCTTCTTCTTCCCCTCTCTTGTGTGCCTTCCTTCCTCTCCCCCTCTCTTGTGCCTTTCTTCCTTTTCCCCTCTCTTGTGCACTTGCCTTCCTTCCTCTCCCCTCTCTCAGTGGCCCTGGCCTCCGAAGTGGAAAAGGGCACATCGTTGTCACAACCTTTCTCCTTTGCAAAGGTGACAGCTCCTCAGAAGCAACATCTCCCTATTGACTCCAGAGCTTGATGTATGGAGTGTTGGCCTGGAGTGTTGGTGGTAGAAGGGGAGAAAGAAGGAAAGAATGGAACAAGGAAGGAATGAAGGAAAAGAGAGGGAGGAAAGGAGCAAGGAAAGGGTGGAAAGGAGGAAATAGACTCATGAACTCTGTTTTAAGGGGATTACTACAATAGTCCCCTTTCCAGGGTAGAGAAATATTTGAAATATTTCCAGGGTACAAATATTTGAGATATTAAATAAATAATCTGAACTTCAATATTTACAGTCTCCAATGGCAGCCAATTTATCGTATTATTTTATTTACAAGTAGACATCTACAGGATATGATTTTATATTATTATGATGTTTTTATTATGTCATTATTACTATTATTTTATCTTAATAATTTAATGTGTTTGCATTCTTTTTATGATTTTACCTTTATTGTTTGTTGCCTAGAGTCTCAATATCGGGAGAAAGGTGAGATGTGAGGAAATAAATAAAATCAATTAATTTGATGCAAGGGATTTGAAGGTGTTGTCATAGTTGTGTTTGTGGTCCTTAGAAGTATTTTTGTACTCTGATATTTACACACACTCACAGCCTTGTGGCACAGCTGTGGACAAAATGGGTCGGGGATGAATGTGTTGAATGAATGAATTCAAATAAGAATTCAAATACTTCCTCAAATATCGAGATCCCAAATCATTTAGGGTTTTTAGTATCGTCACAAACACTTTGGATTCAGACTGGACTGGAGATTATATTGGCAGCCAGTGCAATTCTTTGAAGACTGGCATTACATGCTGTTTCCATACTATTCCAGTGAGCAGTCAGCTTATTGCATTTTGCACTAGCTACAGCTTCCTAGTCTTCAAGGGGAGCCCCACATCGACCATATTACAGTAATCTAGCCTTTCATTTCTTCTTACTGTGTATTGTGCATTGCCTTCCAGGCCCAAAAATTGATAACAAGAGTGCTTTAATGCTGAGGTAGTGGCTTTATTTTAATGATAAGTCTCGGAGAAGAGATGGACCTCAGATTCTAGTGTTGGTTGTGTCTGCATGACATAGTAATGCTGCTTCAGCTTCTTCATTAAATAGATGTTTTGCAATGCAAAGATGTTGTGCAGGACCTATAGACCAAGACCTGTAATCAAGCCTGTGTTTGCATTGATTCACCAAAAGCTCAGAATTGCAAAATTGACAGGTTGCTTTTTATCATTTTTTTTAAAGCTTGCAGTTCTTATGGTTGTGAAGCTTATGAGTTCAATAGATCTAGATATGGGTATATATGGTGAAATATCACATCATGGCCATTTGCTTAGCCATAAAATTATTCCAAGTTCAAAACTTCCATTTGTTTTTACCCTTTTTTGAGTATGATGTATAACTACTGATAAGTTGTAGATCAGGAATGGGCCGCGGTAGCACAGTGGGTTAAACTCCATCTGCAGAAAATCTTGCTGACTGGAAGGTTGGCAGTTCAAAGCTGCAGATCAGGATGAGCTCCCGCTGTCAGCCCTAGCGTCCGCCTACCTAGCAGTCTGAAAACTGTTGTGACACGGCTTGACTCTGAGTCTGAAGCCGAGCTGTTTGGGCCTTCTGAGTCTGATTTTCTGCAGGATGATGAGGAAGCTGATGGTTTACAGATTCCTGTACTTGTTTCAGACGGGGCTGATAGTGTGGCTGCTGAAGACAGTTCCCCGGGGAAAGGAATGTTCCTGCAGTTAGAGAGACTGATAGCGAGAGTGAAATCCCACACAACCAGGTGGAAGATCCGTCCCAGCTGGACCCAGATAAGGGGTTGCATAGCCTTGCAGATAATGAATTAATGAGCAGACAAGATCGTTTGCAATTAAGGCTACGGAGAAGCACTCGCTTGGCCAGCAAGCGAGAAGCCAAAGGTGCTCAAGGTCAACACAATGCTTTCATGTTCGCAAAGGGTATTTAGTTGTGTAGCTGACAGGCAGTTGTTGTCAGTCCAACATTGCTCTTCCCATGTTAACTTCTGGAGATTTTCCTTGGCTTTTCGCAGCATGCTTCTGGCTTCCTGGGTCTTGTTTTCGGTCTTGTTTTCAACAGTTTTCCATGGAATTTTGTTTGACCATTGCTAAGGGATTATGTTTCATGTTTTTGCCTTTGGATCTTGGGAACTTTGCCTTTACATTTAAGTCTCTGTTTTGCCCATGGAACTATTGCATTTTTATTTCTTTGTTTTGATTTTGCTTTTCTCAATAAACTACAAAAACCTACAGCCTTGGTGTGGCGGTGTCTAGAGCAAGGTGGAAACTACCCTGAGTTTGAGTTGCAACAAAAACAATAATGTGACTAGATAATAGGTGCCGCTTTGGCGAGGAGGTAAACGGTGCCCATGCAGACATGCCGGCAATCCGATCAGGAAGGTGTCCACGGACAACAGGCTCCTTGGCATAGAAAATGAAACAAGAGCACCTCCCCATGGTGGGAGTTGAGCACAGGCTCCAGATGTCGGAGATGAAAAAGAGGGAAGCCTTTGCCTCTGTCTGTGTACTCTCTGTCTTTGTTGTTAATTGTATAATGGCACTGAATGTTTGCCATATATGTATTCTGTAATCCTCTCTGAATCCCCTTTGGGAGATACAGCGGAATATAAATAAAGATTATTATTAATATTATGATGATGATGATGATTAGGCTTATTAGCTACATGATCCTAAGCCAGTGTTTCTTGTTGCTGTGTTTTGAAAATGTGTAATGTAGATTTTGAAGTTTGTTTGTATGTTTAAAATGTAATGTTATGTGCCAAGAGAATTCCTGTGTGGAAAGGGTTAATTGTACCATTAAGGAAAACAGCATTCCTAGAGAGGTGATAAATCTTAGTACAGAGAGCAATGGACACAGCGTAGTGTGTCATACGTCATACGTCACTCTGGAATGCAGGAGGTGTGGACTAATGCTGATAACAACGTGTCTGTGTTCCCAATGTAGCTGCCGATGGAGGAGGAAGCAAGTTTTTACGATCTGTTTAGCTTCTTGTGTAAATAGTTGTATAATAAATTAGCTGATAGACTAAAAGAGACTGTGATCTATGTGTTTCCTTGCCTTGCTGTGCGGGAGATGCCATTAACATTTCTCAACCGTTCTAATGCTGCAACCCCTTAATATAGTTAGAATCATAGAATCCTAGAGTTGGAAGAGACCTCATGGGCCATCCAGTCCAACCCCATCCTGCCAAGAAGCAGGAAAATTGCATTCAAAGCACCCACGACAGATAGCCATCCAGCCTCTGTTTAAAAGCTTCCAAAGAAGCAGCCTCCACCACACTCTGGGGCAGAGAGTTCCACTGCTGAACAGCTCTCACAGTCAGGAAGTTCTTCCTAATGTTCAGATTGAATCTCCTTTCCTGTTATTTGAAGCCCTTTCTCAGAGTCCTAGTCTCCAGGGCAGCAGAAAACAAGCTTGCTTCCTCCTCCCTATGACTTCCTCTCACATATTATTTTATTAAAAATATTTTTGTTGCTACTTCATAATTGTAATTTTGCTACTGTTGCAAATCATAATGTAAATACCTGAAATGCAGGACGTATTTTGATTCACTGGATCAAACGTGACACGAATACTCCCAAATTTGAATACTGGTGAGCTTTGGGGAAATTGATTTTGTCATTTGGAAGTTGTAGTTGCTGGGATTTATAGTTCACCTACAATCGAAAAGCGCTCTGAAGTCCACCGATGATGGGATTGAACCAAACTTGGCACACAGAACTCCTATGATCACCAAAAAATACTGGAAGTGTTTGGTGGTCATTGACCTTGAGTTTTGTAGTTCACCTACGTCCAGAGACCACTGTGGTCTCAAACAATAATGGATCTAGGCCATAGTTGGCACGAATGCTCAGTATGCCCAAATGTGAACACTGGTGGAGTTTGGGGAAAATAGACCTTGACATTGGGAGTTGTAGTTGCTGGGATTTATAGTTCACCTACAATCAAAGAGCATTCTAAACTCCACCAATGATGGAATTGAACCAAACGTGGCACACAGGATGCCCAAACTTCCCATAGAGAACTTGAAGGGACTCCCTCCAGCCTCACACGCTCTCCCCTCCCCACTCAGAAACAGCCCTCCCCTCGACTTTAAAGGCCAGCCAGTCACATCAAAGGAGGCCTTTTGGTGGGAGGATTCGCTGTGTGTTTCCAAAAAGGAAGAGAAGGACAGGTGAAGAGATCTTCAACCTTCTCTGCCAAAGGGGTTCCTAAGAACATCAGAGGTATATGTTTTTTCATGGTCTGTGGTGACCCCTCTGAAACCCCCTCATGACCTTCCTAGGGGTCCCAACCTCCAGGTTGAGAAACACTGCCCTAAGCATTTCTTGTGGTTTATAATGGGAGAAAAATTCCAGCTTAAAATAATAAAACAACTCTTTGGTGGAGGAGACTAAAGACTTTGTAAAACTACACCTCTCATGATTCCATAGCATTGAGTCCTGGCAGTTCAAGTGGCGTCAAACAGCATTAATTCTGCAGTGTAGATGCACCCCTGATTGCTCTTTTCTGCATTGGAATTCTGGCAGTTCTTTGGAAAGTTTTGTCCCATTTATCTTTGCAAGGGAAAGCTGTGGTGGAAGGAGAAGACTAAACACCCTTCGGCGCCAGTAGAATTATTATAAAACCATAAGAAAGGAGGGGAATCTACTTTGGAGGCTGTCCAGACATGAGAATAATTGAGAGTAGGAGTAGTAGTGCAATATGTAACTGGGGCTTGTGGCTTGGTTGGGTGTCCTGTTGAGCAGTGCCAACTTTTGGGCACAAGCTTTCGTTTTTGTGAACCAGAATTGCTGAGCAAAGTTCAGACTTTGCTTTCAAGGTCAGAAGACAAGTTTGTGTACCTTGAACGCTGGCATTCCTCCCTCTTTCAAAACAAATAACACTATGTGACACGATTTCCTGGATTATAAATGTCATTTCCTAATTGGTTCTATCATGAAAACATGGGAAATGTTTATTAAAGTACAAAAACTTTGTTTTTGCGGGTGGCACATTTTGCTATAGTTTTGCAATGAATATCTCCTAGAATCATAGACTCAAAGAGTTGGAAGAGACCTCATGGGCCATCCAGTCCAACCCCATTCTGCCAAGAAGCAGGAATATTGCATTCAAATCACCCCTGACAGATGGCCATCCAGCCTCTGTTTAAATGCTTCCAAAGAAGGAGCCTCCACCACACTCCGGGGCAGAGAGTTCCACTGCTGAACGGCTCTCACAGTCAGGAAGTTCTTCCTCATGTTCAGATGGAATCTCCTCTCTTGTAGTTTGAAGCCATTGTTCCGCATCCTAGTCTCCATGGAAGCAGAAAACAAGCTTGCTCCCTCCTCCCTGTAGCTTCCTCTCACATATTTATACACGGCTAGCATATCTCCTCTCATCCTTCTCTTCTTCAGGCTCAACAAGCCACTCCTCATAGGGCTTGTTCTCCAGACCCTTGATCATTTTAGTCGCCCTCCTCTGGACACATTCCAGCTTGTCAATATCTCTCTTGAATTGTGGTGCCCAGAATTAGGCACAATATTCCAGGTGTGGTCTAACCAAAGCAGAATAGAGGGGTAGCATGACTTCCCTGGATCTAGACACTATGCTTTCAAAGTAAGGATTGCACCATTAAATAGAAAATAACACTTTCAAACCAGAAATAGAGAATTTTGCAAATGTTGCTACATAGTGTAATCCAAGAACTCATAAAAAAGAAAGAAAGAAAAGAATAATACAAGTGTTGTGACTTATCAGCTTCCTATTTGTACAGCTGGAATGTGTTATCAAGATCCAAATTCAGAAAGTTGTGTTTTGTTTTAAATGGTAATATGTGGTTCAGTATTGTGTTTATGTATGAGCTTTCCCAATTGGAAGGATGCTTTTTTTTCATTTCCTTTCTCTTTTAAAAAATATCAACATGACCCTGCTTGACCTCCCAGAAGCAATGAGTAAACGTGCCTTCAAGTTGCCTTTTCACTTATGACAATCCCATTTATTTATTTATTTTATTTATTTATTTCTAACAGAACAAAAACAAACAAACAGACACAAAACAAAATTTGCAAGCTTTGTAGTTGATTAAATGTCCTCTAACCAGTATCTGGCCACTCCGAGTGCCTCTGGTGTTGCCGCAAGAAGGTCCTCCATTCTGCATGTAGCAGGGCTCAGGATGCGCCTTCCTCTTGGCATGTTTCTCTCTTTTGCCCTCCTTTCGTGCCTTTTCAAATTCTGCAGCACTGCTGGTCACAGCTGACCTCCAGCTGGAGCACTCATAGGCCAGGGCTTCCCAGTTCTCAGTGTCTATGGCAGAGTTTTTAAGGTTGGCTTTGAGCCCATCTTTAAATCTCTTTTCCTGCGCACCAACACTCCGTTTTCTGTTCTTGAGTTTAGAGTAGAGCAACTGCTTTGGGAGACGGTGGTCAGGCATCCAGACAATGTGGCCACTCCAGCGGAGTTGATGGCGGAGGACCATTGCTTCAATGCTGGTGGTCTTTGCTTCTTCCAGCATGCTGACATTTGTCCGCCTGTCTTCCCAAGTGATTTGCAGGATTTTCCAGAGGCAGCGCTGATGGAATCGTTCCAGGAGTTGCATGTGACATCTGTAGACTGTCCATGTCTCACAAGCATAGAGCAGGGTTGGGAGGACAATAGCTTTATAGACAAGCACCTTGGTCTCCCTACGGATGTCCCGGTCCTCAAACACTCTCTGCTTCATTCGGAAAAATGCTGCACTCGCAGAGCTCAGGCGGTGTTGTATTTCGGTGTCGATGTTGACTTTGGTGGAGAGGTGGCTCTCAAGGTAGCGGAAATGGTCAACATTTTCTAATGTTACACCATTAATCTGTATTTCTGGCATTGGAGAGGGATTGTCTGGTGACTGCTGGAACAACACTGGTTTTCTTGATGTTCAATGACAGGCTGAGCTTCTCATATGATTCTGCAAAGGTGTTTAGAGTGGGTTGTTGGTCTTCTGAATGCGCACAGACAACATTGTCATCAGCATACTGGAGTTCTATAACAGATGTTGTAACTTTGGTTTTGGCTCCTTATATTATATTTCGAAAAGCATTTTTCACAATCCCATAATATCATTATGCCCTTATTGCAGCCAAATCCAAATACAGTACACATCATTGCTGAACTTGCTTCGTATTCAACATTGGACAGGATTCGGTGCCTTTCGGTTATAAATAAATATTTTTAAATAATAAGGGCACTTTCACAATCACAAACATCATTATACCTTTATTAAACCCCAAACATGGTACTTTAAATACGATTCTGGTTCATCCAAGGAAGACAACTGAGTCCCAGCCTGTTTTAAAAATTAACTATACATGCGTAGAAATATCGATAAACTCACACACTTCAGTCAAAGCAGATGGTTAATGGCCAGCAAGCAACCTGATACCAGGCAGGAAATCTCACACAGAGCAGGGAAAGGAATTCATCTTAATGGCAAAGCCATCATAAACCCACAAATGGAGAACAGAAAATCCTCCTCCATTAATTCCTGTCTGCTGTTTCCCCCTTGGGATAGGCGAAAAGCTCCCTGGATGTCTTATTGGAAAACCTTTTCCTTCCCAATAAGCCATTCTGATAGAAACTTACTACAAATGCACCTTCTTGAGTATTCATGGACAGATTTCCTACTATTTGCTCCCCAGTAATTTAAGACATATATAAAGTCCAACCAAAATCCAGTAATCGTCGATGACTAGAGTACGAAGAAAGATTAATGGTGTACTGCTATCTATTTTTCCCCCTGACCTATATGAGTTCTCTACTTCAATTTCTATGGATAGTTTTTCTAATCAATGGCAATGGACGTGGTGTAATGTTTGGGAACTTGGGAGTAATTCAACCCAACCCTGTTTCCAACATGCTGCTTGTAACTCTCATCATAATATAGTATTATTGGGTCATGACCCTTTTAATATTTATTTATTTATATATTTATTTCTATATTTATTTATTGCGTTTATAACTTCCGTACAGTGGCCCTTATTTCTCATGCCAGTAAGGTAATGCTCAAGATCCTGCAAGGAAGACTCCAGCAATACATGGAGAGAGAGTTGCCAGATGTACAAGTTGGGTTTAGAAAAGGCAGAGGAACGAGAGACCAGATTGCCAATATCCGGATGCTGGATAATGGAGAAAGGCAGGGAGTTTCAGAAAAACATCTACTTCTGCTTCATTGACTATTCTAAAGCCTTTGACTGTGTGGATCATAATCAATTGTGGCAAGTTCTTGGTGGGATGGGCATCCCAAGCCACCTTGTCTCTCTCCTGAGGAATCTGTACAAGGACCAAGGAGCAACAGTCAGAACTGACCACGGAACAACAGACTGGTTCAAGATTGGGAAAGGCGTACGGCAAGGCTGCATACTCTCACCCAACCTTTTTAACTTGTATGCAGAACACATCATGCGAGGATGTGCGGGGCTTGAGGAATGCAAAGCTGGGGTGAAAATTGCTGGAAGAAACATTAACAACCTCAGATATGCAGATGACACCACTCTGATGGCCGAAAGCGAGGAGGAGCAGAGGAGCCTTCTAAGCAAGGTGAAAGAAGAAAGCGCAAAAGCCGGGTTGCAGCTAAACATCAAAAAAACCAAGATTATGGCAACAAGAATGATTGACAACTGTGAAATAGAGGGAGAAAATGTGGGGGGCGTGACAGACTTTGTATTTCTAGGCGCAAAGATGACTGCAGATGCAGACTGTGGCCAGGAAATCAGAAGACGCTTACTTCTTGGGAGGAGAGCAATGTCCAATCTCGATAAAATAGTAAAGAGTAGAGACATCAGACTGGCAACAAAGATCCATTGCCTAGTCAAAGCCATGGTATTCCCTGTAGTCACCTACGGATGTGAGAGCTGGACCTTAGGGAAGGCTGAGCGAAGAAGATAGATGCTTTTGAGCTGTGGTGCTGGAGGAAAGTGCTGAGAGTGCCTTGGACTGCGAGAAGATCCAACCAGTCCATCCTCCAGGAAATAAAGCCCGACTGCTCACTGGAGGGAAGGAGACTAGAGACAAAGTGGAAGTCCTTTGGCCACATCATGAGGAGACAGCAAAGCCTGGAGAAGACAATTATGCTGGGGAAAGTGGAAGGGAAAAGGAAGAGGGGCTGACCAAGGGCAAGATGGATGGATGGCATCCTTGAAGTGACTGGACTGACCTTGAAGGAGCTGGGGGTGGTGACAGCCGACAGGGAGCTCTGGCGTGAACTGGTCCATGAGGTCACGAAGAGTCGGAGACGACTGAACGAATGAACGATAACCCGGTCTTCTCGACCTCCGAAGAGGGACTCAGGCCGGCTAACAGCAGGAAATTCATACACAAGTAGGATAAACATAATAGCATCGTAATACATTAATACATAAAGTACATTAAAATACAGATCATACAATTACAAAAAGCCAGTTGTCATCAAAGTAAAATCACACATTCATCACCATCCGCCGGTGTGGTCAGCAGTTATTGACTCGATCATCATTCTGCAAATGCTATATTCCAAAGCCAAGATTTTACCAGCTTTCTGAAAGTCAGGAGGGAAGGGGCAGATCTAATCTCTAGCGGGAGAGAGTTCCCATTTTTAATAAAGATAGCACTAAGCCACAGAATATAAAACAAAAACAGCAAACATTGTTGCAGGTTCAATATAACTCCGTAGTCAGAAGAGAGGCCTTACTCACACTCCCGCCTCCTTCGTAGGTGCGATTGGTGGGGACAAGGGAGAGGGCCTTCTCGGTGGTGGCCCCCTGACTCTGGAACTCACTTCCCAAGGACATCAGGCATGTCCCAACTCTGGCAGTCTTTAGGAGGAGCCTGAAAACGTGTGCCTTCCCAGAATAAGGAAGAAAAGTATTTGTCTTATCTTGGTGGTAGATGCTACTGGTTTCCCCCCAGGTTTGTGAATTTTCGGAATTCTGACCTGTCTCTTGAACCTTTGGAACCCTGGAACCTTGAATCTTTGGACTGGCTTTTGACTACGGTATAGGCTCTTGATTCCTGGACTTTGCTCATTGAACTCTCGGAGTTTGACCACTGGACTGGACCTTTTATAATAAATAATAATAATAATTTTAAAAAACTTTATTTATACCCTGCCACCATCTCCCCAAGGGACTCGGAGCGGTTTACACGAGACCAAGCCCAAAGCTAGCTCCTTATATCCAGAAACACCCAGCTGAAACCTATCTCTTGCATACCTCCACCCTTAATTGCTTTCACCCATGAACTCTTACTTGCAGGTTCTTGTGGGTTTTTTCGGGCTATAGAGCCATGTTCTAGAGGCATTTCTCCTGACGTTTCGCCTGCATCTATGGCAAGCATCCTCAGAGGTAGTGAGGTCTGTTGGAATTAGGACAATGGGTTTATATATCTGTGGAATGGCTGGGGTGGGGCACAGAGCTCTTCTCTGCTGGAGCTAGGTGTGAATGTTTCAACTGAACACCTTCATTAGCATTTGAAGGCCTGGCTGAGCCTGGGAAAATCTTTTGTTGAGAGGTGTTAAGATGTGCCTGGTTGTTTCCTCTCTGCTGTTTTGCTGTTGTGATTTTAGAGTTTTTTAATACTGGTAGTCAGATTTTGTTCATTTTCATGGTCTCCTCCTTTCTGTTGAAATTGTCCACATGCTTGTGTATTTCAATGGCTTCTCTGTGTAGTCTGGCATGGTGGTTGTTGGTGTGGTCCAGCATTTCTGTGTTCTCTGATAATATGCTGTGTCCAGGCTGGTTCATCAGGTGCTCTGCTATGGCTGACTTCTCTGGTGGAAGTAGTCTGCAGTGCCTTTCATGTTCCTTGATTCGTGTTTGGGCAATGCTGCGTTTGGTGGTCCCCCTTACTTGCAGATTACTCAACCCTTTAGAACTAAGACTTACATTAACCCTTCCATCACTAACTGCTTGGCCTACCACCACCAACCACTATCAACTGCAGAACATGATACATGACACGGAGATGCAAAAAGATGGGAAGCCTTTACCTCTGTTTTTGTACTGTCTGTCTTTGTTCATTGTACATATAACAGCATTGAATGTTTTCCGTATATGTGTGTACTGTAATATGCCCTGAGTCCCCTCAAGGAGATAGGGCAGAATATAAATAAATTATATTATATATTATTGTTGTTATTGTTAAATACAAAGTAAACAAACAACTGGGAGTTAAAGTGGGGTCACACTGCATTAATTCTACAGTGTAGAAAACATCCACGAACTACGGCTCAAAGCTATTCATGGTTCGGAGACATACATTTGAAGGCATCTCTCAAAATGCTCTTGTTGGGCAGGTAAAATTCAAAGCGAGCATCATGTTCAGTATGCATAATTTATTTTGTGGTTGGAAGGGATCCGTGAATGTATGAAACCTAATTAGCTGCAGCAAGGGCACGCAAAGTTTAAGGCACATGCCTTGCCCCAGTTTCTCGTCTCCGTCCAAGTCTTCTGTCGCCGATTATCTTGTGCTTTTGACTGCGACGTTTCAGCAAGAAGCCCTCGGTCTGATTCGGGGCTCTGTCACAGCCGACTGGGTTTGTTAGGAGTGTTTAAATCACAGAGAATCCCTCCAGGCAGAACTATAATAGCATGTAATTGATAAACCATCAGAATCGATTGCGCATTGGTCTGTGGCCGGCTAATGATCAAGGAGGGGAGGGTTTGTGGATTTAATTGAGGGATGGCTTGCCTTGTGTATTCAGCTAAGAGTCATCTCTCCGCATTGAAGAAGTCGATGGAGATGCCTTCTTCCGCCACATTATCCCATCCATGTTTTGCAAGCGAACAACAGAGTTGGGAGGACAATCTATATATATATAAATGCTTTGTGCGTAATGAGTACCTTAAAAACAAAAGAACCAATGAACAAAATCACACCAAATTTGGCAACAAAAGGTCTCACAACACAAGGAGTGACCATCACTCAAAAAATTATGATTTTGTCATTTGGGAGTTGTGGTTGCTGGGATTTATAGTTCACCTATTTTATTTTTATTTATATACCATCTTTCTCAGCCCATAGGGTGTTCAAAGCAAAGTCAAAAATAATGGTATTTGGCAAACGACCCAATAGACATAGATGGCTTCTGGATGGTGAACCAATAGAGCAAGTTATAGTTCACCTATAATCAAAGAGCAATCTGAACTCCACCAACAATGGAATTGAACCAAACCTGGCACACAGGACTCGCATGACCAACAGAAAACACTAGGTGTGCATTGACCTTGAGTTTATGAGTTTTAGTTCACCTACATCTAGAGAACACTGCGGACTCAAACAATGATGGATCTGGACCAAACTTGACATGAATACTCAATATGCCAAAATATAAACACAGATGGAGTTTGGGGGAAATAGGCCTTGATATTTGGGAGTTGTAGTTCCTAGGATGTATAGTTCGCCTACAATCAAAGAGCTTTCCGAACCCCACCAACAATGGAATTGGGGCAAACTTCCCACACAGAACCCCCATGACCAACAGAAAATACTGTTTTTTCTGGTGGTCTTTGGTGACCCTTCTGACACCCCCCTGGTGACCCCCCCCCTTGGGGTCTTGACTTTCCAGGTTGAGAAATGCTGCCTTAAGGCCATCCAGTCCAGCTCCCTTCACGAGGGCAAGAAAACATAATCAAAGTCCCCCTAACAAAGGATTTGAAAGGGAGCCCTAAAGCAGGACAATAATATGCTGCATGTTCCAGAGTAGGCAAACCAGACAGTCTCCACATCAACACTGGCAAGGAAACATCAAGAAATACTGTTTACCCACAAGCATAAAGAATCATAGAATCATAGAATCAAAGAGTTGGAAGAGACCTCATGGGCCATCCAGTCCAACCCCCTGCCAAGAAGCAGGAATATTGCATTCAAATCACCCCTGACAGATGGCCATCCAGCCTCTGCTTAAAAGCTTCCAAAGAAGGAGCCTCCACGACACTACGGGGCAGAGAGTTCCACTGCTGAACGGCTCTCACAGTCAGGAAGTTCTTCCTCATGTTCAGATGGAATCTCCTTTCTTGTAGTTTGAAGCCATTGTTCCATTGCGTCCTAGTCTCCAGGGAAGCAGAAAACAAGCTTGCTCCCTCCTCCCTGTGGCTTCCTCTCACATATTTATACATGGCTATCATATCCCCTCTCAGCCTTCTCTTCTTCAGGCTAAACATGCCCAGCTCCTTAAGCCGCTCCTCATAGGGCTTGTTCTCCAGACCCTTGATCATTTTAGTTGCCCTCTTCTGGACACATTCCAGCTTGTCAATATCTCTCTTGAATTGTGATGCCCAGAATTGGACACAGTATTCCAGATGTGGTCTAACCAAAACAGAATAGAGGGGTGGCATTTCTTCCTTGGACCTAGACACTATGCTCCTATTGATGCAGGCCAAAATCCCATTGGCTTTTTTTTGCTGTCACATCACATTCCTGGCTCATGTTTAACTTGTTGTCCACGAGGACTCCAAGATCTTTTTCACACGTACTGCTCTTGAGCCAGGCATTGTCCCCCATTCTGTATCTTTGCATTTCGTTTTTCCTGCCAAAGTGGAGTATCTTGCATTTGTCACTGTTGAACTTCATTTTGTTAGTTTTGGCCCATCATCTCTCTAATCTGTCAAGATCGTTTTGAATCCTGCTCCTGTCCTCTGGAGTATTGGCTCTCCCTCCCAATTTGGTGTCGTCTGCAAACTTGATGATCCTGCCTTCTCACCCTTCATCTAAGTCATTTAGATATATTAGAAACCAACACTTTCTCATTATTTTCCAGATCACCAGACTGGGACACAGCAAAGTGTGGCAGAGGACAGCTAGTTGCTTTATAAACAAGCTTCTTGGCCTCCCTACGAATGCCCTGATCCTCAAAAACTCTGCTGCATCCAAAAAAATGCTATCCTTGCAGAACTCAGATGGTGTTGTATTTCAGCATCGATGTTGACTTTTGTGGAGAGATAGCTGTCCACGTGGAGAGGTAGCTGTCAATGCATGTCAAAAGCTTTCATGGCCGGCATCACTGGATTGCTGTGAGCTTCCCAAGCTGTATTTATTTATTTGTTTACTATATTTCCATACCACCATTCTCAGCCTGGGGGCGACTCATGGCGGTTTACAGAACGGCACAATTCGATGCCCATAACAATATAAAAATAGCTTAAACATCTATATAAATAAAATGTTCTGTTCGTTTGTGGGATTAACATAACTCATAAACCACTGGACGAATTGAAACCAAATTTGGACAGCATACACCTAACAACCCAACCTCATGTAAGCCGCCCCGAGTCCCCTTGGGGAGATGGTGGTGGGGTATAAATAAAGTATTATTATTATCATCATCATCATTTTGCCACTGGTTAGAAGTGTGGGACTGAGTCCAGTCTTATTTGTGGAGCTTCCAAAAACTGTACCCTTTCGGAGACTCGAAACCCAAATAATGTCCCGACACAACTTTAGCTCGTGTCGAATCATAGAATCAAAGAGTTGGAAGAGACCTCCTGGGCCATCCAGTCCAACCCCCTGCCAAGAAGCAGGAATATTGCATTCAAATCACTCCTGACAGATGGCCATCCAGCCTCTGTTTAAAAGCTTCCAAAGAAGGAGCCTCCACCACACTCCGGGGCAGAGAGTTCCACTGCTGAATGGCTCTCACAGTCAGGAAGTTCTTCCTCATGTTCAGATGAAATCTCCTTTCTTGTAGTTTGAAGCCATTGTTCATGATGCAGATGAATTATTTCTCTGTGTTAATCATGTTGGCATAGTGTTGGTGCACAGGTCATGGAAGGCAGTGGAAACATCTGCTCAGCCGGCAGAACGGGGAGAATTGAATGCTGAAGACTCCGGAGGAAATGCAGACGCATATATAAACGCAACCCAGTCGTCTCCTTGGATAGATCAGTGGGATTTCTTCACCTGGAAAAATGAATTCCGTTCCTGGCATGTTCCCCTAAAGCAAGTGTTGCATTTTCGGTGGAGAACAGGTCAATTGAGACATGCTTGGGAAGACTCATGTGGGAGAACAGGCTGGAAAAATATGAAGAAGTTAAGACAGGAAAAATAGAATAGGTTCTTGTGGGTTTTTTCGGGCTATAGGGCCATGTTCTAGAGGCATTTCTCCTGATGTTTCGCCTGCATCTATGGCAAGCATCCTCAGAGGTAGTGAGAGGCACATCATAACACCTCTCAACAAAAGATTTTCCCAGGCTCAGGCAGACCTTCAAATGCTAATGAAGGTGGTCAGTTGAAACATTCACACCTAGCTCTAGCAGAGAAGAGCTCTTTGCCCCACCCCAGCCATTCCACAGATATATAAACCCATTGTCCTAATTCCAACAGACCTCACTACCTCTGAGGATGCTTGCCATAGATGCAGGCGAAACGTCAGGAGAAATGCCTCTAGAACATGGCCCTATAGCTCGAAAAAACCCACAAGAACCTAGTGATTCCAGCTATGAAAGCCTTCGACAATACAAAAATAGAATACTTAATTGTCTTTAATTTTAGGAGAGATGAAGCTTGCAAAGTTACAGCTTGCAAAGTTACACGGTGGTTTCAAAGTCCTATGTCATTAATGAATTGTTGTGCATGTTTTAATAATTATTTTAACTGCTTTTATGTGGTTTTAACTGACTTTGTTTTCTTGTTGGTCTAATTCTTTCTCAATATTTATATGCTGTGGGATTTAAATGGTATTGTTTTTAATGGGAGCTGCTTTGGGTCTCAATCAACAATAAAAAAGTGTAATGATATCTTCTCCTTCGCCTTCTCCTTCTTGTTCTTACCCTACATTTTATTGATACCTTTTATGTTGCACTTTACTTGTGTGTAGGTTATACCTCTGTGTATGTTATATGTATTTTATTAGTGCTTTGTCAATGCTAATCAAGTTGGCCAAAGGCAACATTCACACTTGCCTCAAGCACAAAAGAGTTCTTTCTCCCACCCTGGACATTCCACAGACATATAAACCCCACTTTCCTAGTTTCCAACAGACCTCACTACCTCTGAGGATGCCTGCCATAGATGTGGGTGAAACGTCAGGAGATAATGCTTCTGGAACATGGTCATAGATCCCAGAAAACTCACAGTAACCCAGTGTGCAATATGCATTGATGAACAATTATTTGTAGAATGGTACTACTCTACTTCTGCAACTGAATATGACTGCATCGCATGGGCAGAAATGAACAATTGCTTCCATTTGTGAGCGTGAAAATGCATAAAGATAGTCATTTGGCGAACAAATGAGATGCTTTACAACAACAACAACACATTTCTTAGGTTCCTCTCTCCATGCGTCTGGGTACGGCATAGATAACAGTATATTGTATTACTACAAACGCAATGAAAACACATTCTTAGCTTTAATAAATACAAACCATTACACATAACAGTCTTGTTTACATGTACAATGTTTAGATAGAATCCATAGTTTCAAATGAAATGGATGTATATGAGTGAATAGCCATGTATAGCCATGTATAATATGTGAGATAGCCATGTATAAATATGTGAGAGGAAGCCACAGGGAAGAGAGAGCAAGCTTGTTTTCTGCTTCCCTGGAGACTCGGACGGGGAACAATGCCTTCAAACTACAAGAGAGGAGATTCCATCTGAACATTAGGAAGCACTTCCTGGCTGTGAGAGCCGTTCAGCAGTGGAACTCTCTGCCCCGGAGTGTGGTGGAGGCTCCTTCTTTGGAAGCTTTTAAACAGAGGCTGGATGGCCATCTGTCAGGGGTGATTTGAATGCAATATTCCTGCTTCTTGGCAGGGGGTTGGACTGGATGGCCCATGAGGTCTCTTCCAACTCTTTGATTCTATGATTCTATGAATGTTCTCCCTGAGTTGGAGGCAAACACCAAAGACACAGCTAAGATATTGGCCGAATGCTTCAAAACACATGCAAAATCCTTCACAGGAGGGGAAATTCTTTTCCACGAAGCATATTACTGCATAGCTCTACATCACAGCCCTGCGTCTTCCCCTTGAGCTCCGTCCGATAATGTTTGTTTGACTCCGAATATCGGGATTTAATCATCCAAACGCAATCACGTTAGCATTTTGCCAACAGGAAAACCCAAGGAAATATGTGTTTGCTCTTAGGCTGTGTGTACTCCTTTATGTGTGATGGTTGGATTGGTTTCCTGTGAATAATCCCACCCCCCTCTTCTCCTTCAAGATGTCTTTGCCTCCAAAAAGGTATAGATTTTGTGTGGCTGCACCTTTTTGCTGCTGAATTGCCTTCTGAACTATTTCACTTTTAAGGGAGCTGTTTGCTTTGAGCAAATATTCGGGTCTCCTGTGAAAGCCGTGGATTAGATTGCTTCTGTTACACATTAACTCAGTTTAACCTTGTGTTTCAACGTTTTTTTCCAATTCGACGATGGAGGTGGGAGGACCCATAGGTGTGCCTGGCCTTAAATTGGAGCCACTCTCTCAACCTGATTAAAGAGCTTGGTTTGTGAAGGAAACGCATCCAGTAACTTGTCTTAAATGGGGACGAAGATCATGCAACACTGCAGATTTTGTTTTGACCAGCTTTCAATACTATTGATAGTTTTATATATATATATATATATATATAACTTGTGTATGAGTTTTATGGTTGGCCACACATATCCATGGGTTCTGCATTCACTGCTTGAAAATATTCCAAAAGCAAACTGTCAGACGCACCCTTGTATCACACCATTGTGTGTACTTTTACTTAGGCGATCCCTCGTAGTCTGAGGATGATGGCCCTCCAAGTTCGGTGTTCTGGCGGTGGATCTGTAGATGACGGTGGAGCCCTATTCTTGATCTACATCTTTTTCCCACAGTGAGCGCATTGGTTTCCAGGTGGAAGGTGGTCCTGGTCGGGGTTGGCTTGACACGCCTTCCTCTTGGCACATTTCTCTCTTTCGCCCTCCATTCATGCCTCTTCAAATTCTACAGCACTGCTGGTCACAGCTGACCTCCGGCTGGAGCGCTCAAGGGCCAGGGCTTCCCAGTTCTCGGTGTCCATGCCAGAGTTTTTAAGGTTGGCATTGAGCCCATCTTGAAATCTCTTTTCCTGCCCACCAACACTCTGTTTTCCGTTCTTAAGTTCGGAGTAGAGCAACTGCTTTGGGAAATGGTGGTCAGCATCCGGACAACGTGGCTGGTCCAGCAGAGTTGATAGTGGAGGACCATCGCTTCAATGCTGGTGGTCTTTGCTTCTTCCTCTTGTGTATCAGTACACAATACTCTTGGTACATTTCTCCCTCTGCTTCTTCCTATTGTGTTTGTGAACAAGCTGGAAAGTATCCAGAGAAAGATGACCAAGATTTGGAAGCCAAGCCTTATGAGTAGCAGTTTGGGGAACTTGCAGAAAAGAAGGCTGAAATGGAACGTTAGAAACCATGGTTACATATTTGAAATAATGCATTGCCTTTGCGTCTGGTGGAGTCTTCTTCATTGGAGATTTTCACACTTGCTGGATGTCCTATTGTGTTTGTGTATATGTATACGTGCATATATGAGTGTGTGTGTGTGGTCATGTTTTTCCGAATGCCCAATCACCATTTCCCAAAGCAGTTATTATATTCCCAGCTCAAGAACAAGAAATGTAATGTTGGTTGACAGGAAAAGAGATTTGAAGATGGGCTTAAAGCCAACCTTAAAAACTCTGGCGTAGACACCAGAGAACTGGGAATCCCTGGCCCTTGGGCACTCTAGCTGGAGGTCAGCTGTGGCCAGCAGTGCTGCAGAATTCAAAGAGGCACAAATGGAGGGTGAAAGGGAGAAATGTACCAAGAGGAAGGCGCGTCAAGCCAACCCTGACCGGGACCGCCTTCCACCTGGAAACCAATGTTCTTACTATGGAAGAACATGTAGATCAAGAATAGGGCTCCACAGCCACCTATGGACCAACCACCAAGACACTACACTTGGAGGACCATCATCTTCGTGCTACAAGGCATTGCCTAACCTGCCTATCTGCCTGCCTATCTGTCTATCAGGACTTGGAAATCCACAGATTTTGGCATCCATGCAGGATCCTGAAACCAACCCCCAATGGATACCAAGACCCCACTGTAACTAATGAAAACCCCTAATATATGAAAGAGATCTAGACATCTTAGGAGACCAGAAGATGAACATGAGTCAACAGGGTAATGTTGTAGCTAAAAAGGTCAATGTGATTCTAGGCCACATCAAAAGGAGCATAGTACTCAGATCAAAGGAAGTCATGTCTCCATGCTATTCAGATCTCACGTTGGAATGATCCTGTGTCCAGTTCTAGACAAAGCCATTCAAAAAGTTGGACAAGCTGGAAAGTATCCATAGAAAGATGACCAAGATTGGAAAGCCAAGCCCTATGAGTAGCAGCTTGGGGAACTTGCAGAAAAGAAGGCTGAAATGGAAAGTTAGAATCCATGGTTACATATTTGAAATAATACATTGCCTTTGCGTCTGGTGGAGTCTTCTTCATTGGAGATTTTCACACAGGCTGGATGTCCATCTGTCAGAAGTGCTGTGCTCCTATATGGCAGAAGGGGGTTGGACTGGATGGCCTTTAGGGTCTCTTCCAACTTTGTGATCTTATGATTCTGTTGTCCAGTTCTTGGTACTTGGTCTAAAAATGCTTCCTTTGGTTGTCATTTTCCTTCTGGCCTGCTCTGCAAAGGAACGCTTTTGTGCAGCGCTCCAAGCAGGTGCTGGATAAATATTGGATTCCCACCCCAAATGGACCAGGATTCCTGCTTGAAAGGGATATTTTTTAATTAATGGGATCCTTGGGGAGTAAGACACTTTCCCCCTTTGTCCCATGGAGACAAAACCATTTTCCTTCCCAGCATAACCCAACGTTTTATAGGGTGCTTTTATTGCGGTGTCCTCTTTATGCGCCCGTTTTACAGAAAGACAACATCTGCTCCTGGCCGGACAGAAGGCAACCACAACCCTTCCTTAAAGGATGGGGTGTCTGCTCTTTTGATGGGGAATCCAGACGAGAGCGGCTGGCAGCCTCACCCGAAATCCCCCCACTCCAGTTCGCCTTTACAAAGACTGGGAAATGTACCTGGCATTGTGAAGCCTGCTGTTGCTTAAAATTTAAAGGGGAGAAAGTGGAGCAAATCCAGCAGCCCCTCCACTACACATACCCAAAAGATGGCAAGTTAAGTACAGACATCCCTCCGCATTTGGGATTTTGACTTCTGAGGATTGGGTTATTCATGGATTTGATTAAATATGTTGGCACGAAGCATCTCTAATATTACTCTGTGGTCCTCCAATGCAAGAGAGGTTGTTTCAGGTGTAAAAATAGCTATTTCTTTATTCATGTCTTTCACTTTCATGGGGGGTTCCTGTGTCCCAAACTCCAGTGACTGTAGAAGGCAGACTACTTAAATATTAGGGGTGTACAATTCGGGAAAAACCTGTACCATTTTGGTGCCGATTTTCGCTTGGCCCTTGTTCCGGTCTTTGGGAACTTCTCGAAATCGGGAAGGGGAAAATACCGTTTCTCGATCCATCAGCCGGAAGGGTTGTTGTAAGTTTTTCGGGCTGTATGGCCATGTTCCAGAAGCATTATCCCCTGACGTTTCACCTGCATCTATGGAAGGCATCCTCAGAGGTTGCGAGATCTGTTGGAAACTAGGAAAATGGAAGCTTTGTTTTCGTTCCAAGAAGACCTGGCCCATTGGAGGCAGTGGGAGAACTTCTGAAGCTCCCCTTTCCATCATTTTTAGAACTTACTTACTTAGGCAATCCCTCATAGTCCGAGGATGATGGTCCTTCAAGAAAGGTAACCTGGGAGTGGATCCGTAGGTGGCTGTGGAGCCCTATTCTTGATCTGCATCTTCTCCGCCAGTGAGGGCATCGGTTTCCAGGTGGGAGGTGGTACCGGTCGGGGTTGGCTTGACGCGCCTTCCTCTTGCTACGTTTCTCTCTTTCGTCCTCCATTCGTGCCTCTTCAAATTCTGCAGCACTGCTGGTCACAGCTGACCTCTAGCTGGACCTCTCAAGGGCCAGGGCTTCCCAGTTCTCAGTGTCTATGCCAGAGTTTTAAAGGTTGGCTTTGAGACCATCTTTAAGTCTCTTTTCCTGACCTCCAACATTCCGTTTTCCATTCTTAAGTTCGGAGTAGAGCAACTGCTTTGGGAGATGGTGGTCGGGCATCTGGACAATGTGGCTGGTCCAGCGGAGTTGATGGCAGAGGACCATCGCTTCAATGCTGGTGGTCTTTGCTTCTTCCAGCATGCTGACATTTGTCTGCTTGTGTTCCCAGGAGATTTGCAGGATTTTCCGGAGGCAGCGCTGATGGAATCCAGGAGCTGCATGTGACATCTGTAGACAGTCCACATCTCGCAGGCATATAGCAGGGTTGGGAGGACAATAGCGTTATAAACAAGCACCTTGGTATCCCTACGGGTACTTTTTAGAGCTATCAGGACAAAAATTGCCATATTTGGAGGACATGTTTAGGACATGTTTACCCCCTCCCCCGGCCCTCATGTTTCAGATTGTTTGGGTCATCCAATGATTTTTAGGGAATTCTTAAAGCTTTTTTGGGGAACGAAGGTGCAGGACAGAGTACAGAAGCAAGAAGATAGATAGGGCCAGGGAGGTTTTGAAATTGAAATACTAGTATTCTCCCCATGGGGACTCAAAGGAGCCAAACTATCCCCTTCCTTCTCTAAACCACATCCCAAAGACAAAAAATATTTCAACAAAGACCGCACAAAAATATACTTTCACAGCCCTTCCAAACGCACGTGCACCCTCACCTCCCTAGCACGTAGTGTAAAAAGGACTGAAAGATACTAAACTTCAAAAAATTGATTAAATTGCCAAAATATTGGAATTGAGCCTAAAAGTGGTCCTAAGCAGCAACAGCACTGAGATAGAAGATGGAGCTGGCTAGCACACAGTCTCTGTCTCTCTGAAACCGCCAGGATGCCATAGGAAAATGGAGGACCTCATTCTGGTATATATAGACCAGTGTTGTGACTCAGCTGGAACCACAGAGTGTCTCTTATGAGGATGATGGGACTCAGGTTCACAGCTTGGTTCAAAATGTCCCTGTTATAGACCATGAAGAAGTGCAGTTTCCCACAGCAAGGAATGAAAGTGTTGATACTGAAAATAACCAGGTGTAGGTGCAGTTTGTCTCAGAGAAGGAGGACAGTTCTCAGCCTGATAATGATAACGAGCAAGCAGGGAAACAGGCTGACACTAACGAACAGACTGACCTTGATGAAATGGGAACCTTAGATCGGGCTGAACGTTTGGAATTCAGAGTTCGAAGGAGTGTGAGAATAGCTAACAGGAAGGAGGCCAGAGAAACGCCTTCATGTTTTGCAAAGGGTATTAAGCAGTGTGTTTGAGACCAAATCTTTGTCAAAGCAACTTTTCGTTCAACCAAGAAGCTTGCCTTTGCTTGTCTGGATCATTCTTGCAGTTCTTGTGTTCATGGTTTCAGGGCTTTGTCATGTTCTCTTGGGTTTTTGCTTTGCTGGTGCCTTTCTGGATTAAGTGTCAAAGTGCTGTTTTATATTGATCTTTTGGAACGTTTACCTTTGCTTTTAAGAACTTTTTACCTTTTATTTTTAATAAACTATAAATACTTCTGGCTGTGTGCAGTCTGGTGTTTTTCAGCAAGGTGAACCTACTCTGAGGTGCGACAACCAGCTTGGCAAAAAGACCCTTGATCTGTTTCCTTGCTCTGATTGGCTCAGGCAAGGCTAAGGGGGGAAACCCTGTTCATGTGGCTGCTACTGCGATGCAGATGAAAGCAGCCAATTTCGACCGCTACATGGTCCGTTTTGGTCAAGTCAACTCGAGCCCTGTCACTCATCCTGTTTGCTGAGATTTGGTTTGCGGAACTGCTGGAATTCCCGGATCCTGTTTTGAAAAATGGTACCATGCATCACCCGTAATAAATATCAAATTTGACCAAAGTTAGTTTATAAATTATACATTCTAAATAAGTAAATAAATGGTTTTAAAATCCTCAACATCCTGACTGTTACCTGTTTCTCCCTCTTTTTTGGTCTTAAGTAGGTGGTTGCTAAAACATTGTGCCTGCCCCTGACCTGAGCTGTAGTTTGCTAGGAGAATGTTGTTGTTGTTCATTCGTTCAGTCGTCTCCGACTCTTCGTGACCTCATGGACCAGTCCACGCCAGAGCTCCCTGTCGGCCGTCACCACCCCCAGCTCCTTCAAGGTCAGTCCAGTCACTTCAAGGATGCCATCCATCCTTCTTGCCCTTGGTCGGCCCCTCTTCCTTTTACCTTCTACTTTCTCCAGCATAATTGTCTTCTCTAGGCTTTGCTGTCTCCTCATGATGTGGCCAAAGTACTTCAACTTTGTCTCTAGTCTCCTTCCCTCCAGTGAGCAGCCGGGCTTTATTTCCTGGAGGATGGACTGGTTGGATCTTCTCGCAGTCCAAGGCACTCTCAGAACTTTCCTCCAACACCACAGCTCAAAAGCATCTCTCTTCCTTCGCTCAGCCTTCCCTAAGGTCCAGCTCTCACATCCGTAGGTGACTACAGGGAATACCATGGCTTTGACTAGGCGGATCTTTGTTGCCAGTGTGATGTCTCTGCTCTTTACTATTTTATTGAGAATGTACGTAATCCTAATATCAAGGACTTTAAAAAAATATTTCCAATTCCAACATCTTGGCATGGGGTTTTTCTGGACTTGGAATACATCTTTCATGCTGGTGCCTACTGCCATTCTGGAGACGATGCTGTTTTCACAGTTGTGTGCTATATGTTGCTTATTGATTTGTGGCGACTCTGTGGATTCCGTAGGGTTTTCTTAGGCAAGGAATACTGTACTTAGAAGTGGTTTGCCATTGCCTTCCTCTGAAATACAGCCAACAACACATGGTATTCCTTGGTGGTCCGTCATCCAAACGCTAATCAAAACCTAGCCTTGCTTTGTTTCCAAGATCAGAATGGCATCTGGTGCCTTCGGGGTATTTCGACTCAGCTTTATTTTAAGCTCAGATATTGTAACCTCTCCTACATGCAAACCTTTAAAAAGACATTTACCAAACAGAGACTTTTTTTGGATCCTGTTTTAAGCCAGATTTTTGCAGATCGATTTTAGCATGAGTTTTAAAAGACAGAAGGTGTTGAAAAATGAGCTACAAGGGGCGTTCATTAAAGATTTCCCCTGACCCATTTCTGTTTAACTGCACATATGCCATGATAGAAGTCTCTATAGGTTACAACTCATAACTGATGACTGTCTTGATTCTTCAAGTGCTGAAATGGTGTGAGGTTGGAGAATTCTTACTTACTTACTTACTTACTTACTTAGGTGATCCCTCGTACTTGGAGGATGATGGTCCTCCAAGTTCGGTGTCCTGGCGGTGGGTCCATAGGTGACTGTGGAGCCCTATTCTTGCTCTGCATCTTCTTCCGCAGTGAGGGCATTGGTTTCCAGGTGGAAGACGGTCTCGGTCTGGGTTGACTTGACGCGCCTTCCTCTTGGCACGCTTCTCCCTTTCACCCTCCATTTGTGCCTCTTCGAATTCTGCAGCACTGCTGGTCACAGCTGACCTCCAGCTGGAGCACTCAAGGGCCAGGGCTTCCCAGTTCTCAGTGTCTATGCCAGAGTTTTTAAGGTTGGCTTTGAGCCCATCTTTAAATCTCTTTTCCTGTCCACTGACATTCCGTTTTCCGTTCTTGAGTTCGGAGTAGAGCAACTGCTTTGAGAGACGGTGGTCGGGCATCCGGACAACGTGGCCGGTCCAGCGAGTTGATGGCGGAGGACCATCGCTTCAATGCTGGTGGTCTTTGCTTCTTCCAGCACGCTGACGTTTGTCCGCCTGTCTTCCCAAGAGATTTGCAGGATTTTCCGGAGGCAGTGCTGATGGAATCGTTCCAGGAGTTGCATGTGACATCTGTAGACAGTCCACGTCTCACAGGCATAGAGCAGGGTTGGGAGGACAATAGCTTTATAAACAAGCACCTTGGTATCCCTATGGTTGTCCCGGTCCTCAAACACTCTCTGCTTCATTCGGAAAAATGCTGCGCTCGCAGAGCTCAGGTGGTGTTGTATTTCAGTGTCGATGTTGACTTTGGTGGAGAGGTGGCTGCCCAGGTAGCGGAAATGATCAACATTTTCTAATGTTACACCATTAAGCTGTATCGCTGGCATTGGAATGGGGTTGGCTGGTGTCTGCTGGAACAGCACCTTGGTTTTTTTGATGTTCAATGACAGGCCAGGCTTCTCGTATGCTTCTGCGAAGGTGTTTAGAGTGGCTTGTAGATCTTCTTCTGAATGCGCACAGATGACATTGTCATCAGCATACTGGAGTTCTATAACAGATGTTGTTGTAACCTTGGTTTTGGCTTTCAGTCTGCTGAGGTTGAATAGCTTGCCATTTTTCTGATAGATGATTTCCACTCCGGTGGGAAGCTTCCCCGTGGGAAGGTGAGGAGGGAAGGTGAAGTGAAGTGAAGGTGAGGGGGAATCCCTACATCGTGGAATTTCACTTATTGTGGGTGGTCCAGGAACGTAACACCTGTGATAAGTGAGGAAGCACTGTATGTACGTGCCCGTTACTCTGTTATAAGGCGTTAGTTATAAGGTGCTTGTCTATAAAGCTATTGTCCTCTCAACCCTGCTATATGCCTGCGAAACGTGGACTGTCTACAGATGTCACATGCAGCTCCTGGAATGATTCCATCAGCGCTGCCTCCGGAAAATCCTGCAAATCTCCTGGGAAGACAAGCGGACAAACGTCAGTGTGCTGGAAGAAGCAAAGACCACCAGCATTGAAGCGATGGTCCTCCAACATCAACTCCGCTGGATGCCTGACCACCGGATGCCTGACCACCGTCTCCCAAAGCAGTTGCTCTACTCTGAACTTAAGAACGAAAAACGGAACGTTGGTGGACAGGAAAAGAGATTTAAAGATGGGCTCAAAGCCAACCTTAAAAACTCCAGCATAGACACTGAGAACTGGGAAGCCCTGGCCCTTGAGCGCTCCAGCTGGAGGTCAGCTGTGACCAGCAGTGCTGCAGAATTCGAGGAGGCACGAGTGGAGGGTGAAAGAGAGAAACGCGCCAAGAGGAAGGCGCGTCAAGCCAACCCCGACCGGGACCGCCTTCCACCTGGAAACCAATGCCCTCACTGTGGGAGAAGATGCAGAGCAAGAATAGGGCTCCACAGCCACATCTGGACCCACAAGGAAACCCATGACGGAAGACCATCTTACTCGTCCAATGAGGGATCACCTAAGTAAGTAAGTAAGGTTTAATCTCCAGTTTGTTAATAAAATTGGATTACTGTGTTGCCAAACAATGCACGTCTTTAAAAACATGCCACCGGCATGACATGTTTGGAAAGCTTTGGACTGGAGTATCTCTTGACAGGTAGCTTTTAAGGTTTTTTTTCTAGAGATGTCCAGAGACAATGATTTTATTCAGTCCTTTCAGGAGATGTGTAAAAAATACTGTTTGGCTGAAACCTCTCCAAGGTGTTGGTTTTGCTGACCTGTACCTGCAGCCCTCTCCATCACCTTTGTCCCTTTGGGAGCTCAATCCCGTCTCTTTCACAGCATCTATTCTTCCGCTGGTTGTAGGTTTCAACAGATAAGGAGATCTTATGTACTCAGCCGGCAGTGGATCAAGATATTGGCTTGCAGCAGCTTTCAGCAGTTAGCCTGACTTCCTTCCTTGTCCATCAAGAGCTCTGTTGTATGGACTGGAAAGGAGATAGATATCTGCTTCCTTAAAGCGCATAGCCTGCATCTTACATATACACAGACACAGAGAAAATATGATTTATAGCTCCCGCTTCCACAGAAGAGCTCAGGGCGGTTCAGAACCCAACATAATAAGCACAGTGTTGAAACCGCAAATTACAGATGACTAAAATTAGTCTTAAAAAATCTACACGGTTGCATGCGTCTGAAATAACAAACGTCCAAAACCGTAAATCACAGCGATGTGCTAAAATGCCATCGAAGCAAATACAAACAGCAGCAAAGACAAATGAATCATTTGCATTATTCCCCATAATGTCGTATGATTTTAACTTGCACTGAAAGATGAAAGTTTTGGGGATAAATAAGTCTCTGATGGAAGCAAGTTCATAACGGGTATCGGCCTCAAGTAAATCCTGCCATATACTTGTTAGGAAATCATTGCCAAGGGAAATCCAACCCAGTAAGCAGTTCTTTCAGGTGTTTTGGGCATTGTAAATTAGGAGAGTTACTCAAGGAAGATAGAGGAATGACACTGAATTCCATTTCCCACCCCAAAATCAATACACATGATAAAAGTGAAAAATGTCTATGTGTGTATATGGCGGAGGTGTCTGCTTACACAGATTGCCTCTCACCTCCACAAACAAGCTATAGTTCCATGTTCTGAGAAGCCTGCAAAGGCACTCTCTCCACTGACATTGCAGGTTATAGCAAGCGTCATGAACATGTAACCCAAATCCTACCAATTGTCACAATGCCGGGGCTCTGCCGGTATTCAGGCAGAGGTGAATCAAACAAACACCCAGTTTGTATCAAATAGTTTAATTAAAGCAGCACTTACTGTCTGGCTGTTTTGATAATCCAAAATATAAAACATAAAGATAGCAGTCAGCCACAGAATATAAAACAAAAACTGATAGGAAACGCTACACTGTAGTCAAAGGGTCCAGTCCAGTGGTCAAATGCCAAGAGTTCGATGAGCAAAGTCCAATGATCATGAATCTATACCATAGTCAGAAGCCAGTCCAGAGATTCAAGGTTCCAGGATTCCAAAGGTTCAGGAGACAGATCAGGACACCGAAAATCCACAAATCTGGGGGGAAACCAGCAGCATCTACCACCAAAATAAGACAAATACTTTTCTCTCAACCCCAAGGTTAGCTCCTTAAATCCAGTAACACTCAGCTGCAATCTATCCCTTTCATGCCTCCACCCTTAATTGCTTTTACTTGTACACTGTTACTTACAAATTACTCAGCCCTTTAGAACTAAGACTTACATTAACCCTTCCATCACCAACTGCTAGGTCTGCCACCACCAACCACCATCAACTCTGGGACATGATACATGACAACAATGAATGCTTTCATTTGGGGAGAATTTTGTCCTAGATTTGCCGTATTTCCTCCATCATAGGCAGGCATCCCAGGGCGCCTTTTGTGGAATTTGCTATTCTACTGGAGTTGGAAGGACCCCAAAGGCCATCCAGGCCAACCCCTTTTGCCATGCTGGAATTATTTGTTTGTTTGTTTGTTCGTTTGTTTACAGTATTTATATTCTGCCCTTCTCACCCCAAAGGGGACTCAAGGCGGATCACAGAACACACATACGGCAAACATTCAATGCCATTATACACTGACAGGACAGACTCCGTACATTGGTAGAGGTATATAGGTTTTTTCCAGCTTCGGCATCTTGGAGGATGTGCTCGATTCTGGCCATGGGGTGGAGGTTGCTGTCGCTCCATTCACCATGCTGAAGAGCCCTGTTCACAGACTTCTTCCTTTGATCGAATCACTGTTTTTTTTCCTCTGATATTTCCTTATGGTGCCATTAAAATACCTCCCCACTTAAGCGGTACCTATTTAGCTACTTGCCACTGTTATCGATCTGCTATGTGGGCATTGAGCTGAGCAGAAGGCCAAGCGCGCGCCCCCAACCTGGGCTTTGAACTGCCAACCCTTCGATTTATTGCAGTTGGTGGTTAACGATTGTCGGATTGTGTGATTTTAATATTTATATTGATATGTTTATATCGATATGTTTTAATGTTAAATGATGTTGTGTTTTATGATTTAATTGATAATTATATGTTATTATCATTATGTTCGGTTTCTGTATGTAAGGCATTAACATTGTCCATAATTGTGTTGGAAACCCGCTGGGGGGAGAAAAGTGGTATACAAGTGAAGTAAATAAATAAACAAATAAAACTGCTGTGCTTAAGCCCGGCCTTGGAAGACACAATCCAAGCCTTCGTTGTGTATCTTGTTGATTCTATGGTATGATGGCACCAGAGGTTGACCAGAGAGCTGGACTGAAGGACTTGGAGATGACTAAGAGGTCTTCTGTCTAGGTATTTTCTAGGTCCTCTACTGCAGTGGTTCTCAACGTATGGGTCCCTAGATGTTTTGGCCTTCAACTCCCAGAAATTCTAACAGCTGGTAAACTGGATGGAATTTCTGGGAGTTGTAGACCAAAACACCTGGGGACCCACATGTTGAGAACCACTACTCTTGTATGATTCAGTGGTAGCCTTCCACCAGATATGGACCACAGAATTGCCTTGGAAGGCCTACATTGCACTAAATTTGGAAAGGGACCCCCTAAGATCGCCCAAGCCCTCCTTGTGTGCCTTGTTGAACTATGGTATGATGCCACCAGACATTGACCATTGGAAGACCTAGAACTGGGTTGTTGAAGTTTTTTTCGGGCTATATGGCCATGTTCTAGAGGCATTCTCCCCTGACGTTTTGCCTGCATCCATAGCAAGCATCCTCAGAGGCTGTGGGGTCTGACCTTACAACCTTTGAAGATGCTTGCCATAGATGCAAGTGAAACGACAGGAGAGAATACCTCTAGAACATGGTCATATAGCCTGAAAAACCTTCAACAACCCAGTGTTTCCAGCCATGAAAGCCTTCGACAATACATTAAACCTAGAATTGCTAGAAAAAATGTTCTCTGTGGGCATGTTCTAGGTCCTCCAGCATGTGTCTATAACACTATGTAACACATTTTTTGTTCCTGGGTTATAAACATTATTTCCTAATTGGTTTTGTCATAAAAACATGGGGAAAGTTTATTAAACTGCAAAAACTTGGTTTTTGTGGGACATCCTACAGCACATTTTGCTCTAGTTTTTCAATGAATATCTCATCAAGTCTCAACCAATTCAACATTGTTTGTGGCAGTCACAAGAATGAAGTTTTTGGAGTAGAACAACTAGTTTCAAAGTAAGGACCGTTCAATTAAATAATGCTTTCAAACCAGGAACAAAACATTTTTCTAATGTTGTTACAGAATGTAATATGCTTCCACCCGACGTTGACTGTAGAGTCATGTTGAAGAATGTAGAAATAGTAAATAATAGTAATAATAATAAATTTTATTTATATACTGCTACATCTCACCTAGGGGACAGGGCAGTTTTCATGTAAGCAAAATACACAAAAAACATACAGTGTAAGCAAAACATAGACCGAATTATCAGGTCCCAACAGTGGCCATAGTGGGACCTGGGCTGCTCATTTCCAGGACCTATTTGAGAACAGAGAGGTCTTGGCCAGGGTAAATACCCCGGAATGACAGAAATCCGGGGTAGTGGGTAGAGTGCAAATTCTATCTACTGGCACGAGGTTGGGACTAGTAACTGATCGTTCTCAAAGGCCTGATAGAACCACCAAGTCTTCAAGTCCTTACGAAAAGAGGAGAGTGATAGAGCCTGTCTTTTCTCCCTTGGGAGGGCATTCCAGAGGTGAGGGGCCACCACCGAGAAGGCCCTTTCTCTCATCCCCACCAACTGTGATTGAGATGGTGATGGGAGCGAGAGAAGGGCCTCTCCTGTGGATCTTAGAGTTTGCGCTGCTTCATAGAAGGAGATGCGATCACGGAGATAG
This sequence comes from Anolis sagrei, assembly GCF_037176765.1. Classification (NCBI taxonomy): domain Eukaryota; kingdom Metazoa; phylum Chordata; class Lepidosauria; order Squamata; family Anolidae; genus Anolis; species Anolis sagrei. The sequence continues at coordinate 8,461,524 of NC_090021.1, read as the reverse complement.
GTGAGGCCTGAACCGTTTAGGACTTGATAAGTCATAACCTGCACCTTGAATTTGGCTTGGCAACTCATCAGCAGCCAGTGAAGCTGTTTTAATAAAGGCGTTGTACGCTCCCTACAATTTGCTCCTGTTAGTAGTCTGGTTTCCGCCCGTTGTACCAATTGCAATTTCCGGGCTGTCTTCAAGGGCAGCCCCACGTAGAGCTCATTGCAGTAATCCAGTCTAGATGTAAACAAGACGTGGACCACTCTGGCCAAGTCAGACTTCATGAGATACGTATTCTGTCCAGCCATTGTCTAAGTTCTCCTGTGTAATTCTGCACAAGAGAACCTAGAAATGCTACCTCCAGAAGTCATTCATTTTGATAGGGTTCACCATTATCTGTTTCACGTTTCCATGATAAGTGTGGAATTGTATTCCCCGCCAATATGGGGCTCTTACATGTCCTCTCTTGCAAGGTTTCCTTTCAAATCTGTTTAGGATCCCTTTTGCTGGTGACTGGTTTCTGAGAACTGGGAGCAACCTGTCTCCTCCTTTTCTTTCTGGGTGAGGCATTAGGCAAGCCCATGATCAAATATGGAAGAGGTAGTTTGTTTGACCACAGAGGAGTGAGTCATTCGGCTAATTGAAGCTCAGTGTAAATTGGTGTTGCCTGAACAGGAGGCTTATTGGAATTGCTAAATACCAGCCAGACCTTAAATAAACAGATGGCTCCTAATAGATAAACACAATCATTTAACTTTATGTTAAATACATACATACATACATACATACATACATTTATATACTTTCCCCTTTTGGGAAGTTTCTTTTTTCAACCAGGAGAATAGTAAATAAATAAATAAACCTTCTGTGCTAAAGCCCGGCCTTGGAAGACACAATCCAAGCCTTCGTTGTGTATCTTGTTGATTTTATGGCATGATGGCACCAGAAGTTGATCAGAGAGCTGGGCTGAAGGACTTAGAGGTGACTTTTTTATTTATTAATTTATTTATTTTATCGTGTCAGGGCAACCAGTCGATTATATTACATTTCTAACAGAACAAAGCAAAAAAACAGACAAAACACAAAATTTGTGAGTTTGGTAGTTCATTAAATGTCCTTTGACCAGTATCTGGAGTGCTTCTGGTGTTGCCACAAGGAGGTCCTCCATTGTGTATGTGGCAGGGCTCAGGTTGCATTGCAGCAGGTGGTCTGTGGTTTGCTCTTCTCCACACTCGCATGTCGTGGATTCCACTTTGTAGCCCCATTTCTGAAGGTTGGCTCTGCATCTCGTGGTGCCAGAGCGCAGTCTGTTCAGCGCCTTCCAAGTTGCCCAGTCCTCTGTGTGCCCAGGGGGGAGTCTCTCATTTGGTATCAGCCATTGGTTGAGGTTCTGGGTTTGAGCCTGCCACTTTTGGACTCTCACTTGCTGAGGTGTTCCAGCGAGTGTTTCTGTAGATCTTAGAAAACTATTTCTATATTTAAGTCGTTGACGTGCTGGCTGATACCCAAACATGGGGTGAGCTGGAGATGTCACTGCCTTGGTCCTTTCACTATTGGCTGCTACTTCCCAGCAGATGTCAGGTGGTGCAATACCGGCTAAGCAGTGTAATTTCTCCAGTGGTGTAGGGCGCAGGCACCCCGTGATAATGCGGCATGTCTCATTAAGAGCCACATCCAGTGTTTTAGTGTGGTGAGATGTGTTCCACACTGGGCATGCATACTCAGCAGCAGAGTAGCACAGCGCAAGGGCAGATGTCTTCACTGTATCTGGTTGTGATCCCCAGGTTGTGCCAGTCAGCTTTTGTATGATACTGTTTCTATCACCCACTTTTTGTTTGATGTTCAGGCAGTGCTTCTTGTAGGTCAGAGCACGGTCCAGAGTGACTCCCAGGTATTTGGGTGTGTTGCAATGCTCCAGTGGGATTCCTTCCCAGGTGATCCTCAGAGCTTGGGATGCGTGTCTGTTCTTGAGATGAAAGGCACATGTCTGTGTTTTAGATGGATTAGGGATCAGCTGGTTTTCCCTGTAATAGGCAGTAAGATCACCTAGAGCTTCGGAGAGCTTCTGTTCAACCATCTCAAAGCTCCCTGCTTGAGCGGTAATGGCACGATCATCAGCATAGATGAAACTCTCTGTCCCTTCTGGCAGTGGCTGGTCATTTGTGTAGATGTTGAACATGGATGGAGCAAGCACGCTCCCCTGAGGCAGGCCGTTCTTCTGTTTCCACCATCTGCTTCTCTGACCCTGACTAAGAGATGAGTAAGAGGCCTTCTGTCTAGATATTTTCTAGGTTCTCTACTTCAGTGGTTCTAAATGTGTGAGTTCCTAGATGTTTTGGCTTTCAACTCCCAGAAATCCTAACAAATGGTAAACTGGATAGGATTTCTGGGAGTTGTAGGCCAAAATACCTGCGGACCCACACATTGAGAACCACTGCTCTAGTGTGATTCAGTGGTAGCCTTCCACCAGATATGGAGCACAAAATTGCCTTGGAAGGCCTACATTGCACTAAATTTGGAAAGGGACCCCCAAAGATCACCCTAGCCCTCCTTGTGTGCCTTGTTGAAGTATGGTATGATGCCACCAGACGTTGACCATTGGAAGACCTAGATCCAAAATCCTTTGGACTTGGACAATAAAGTCATCCTGGAGAACCTTGAAATGCTAGAAAGGTATTGGAAGGATTCCCAGAATTCCCAAAATATACTTAGATTCATTTATGGAGTAAAGAAACTTCTTACTCGTTGTACTATACATATGAGATGAATGGTGTAATAGAAAACTGTGTTTTTTCGTGACTGAAATATTGCTAGATTGATGTCGAGTTCTCCCAACACACAGAGCAATGTGATATCTGATTCTGTAGTACTCAAACCATAGTACTTTATTCTCTCTTAGTAAATAAAAGGTAGCTTTGATAATCTTTATAGCCTGTGTGTATGTGTTTGTGCACATATGTTTTTAATTTTGAGGCAGTGGAATTTCCCTTCTGCCCAGTGGAACAATTAATGGAAGCCTGCGTGTTAGATCTACAAAGTCCGATTCTTCCGCTGGGAACAGTTCATAATGTTAGTAGTATGCCAAGGCTTAAACATCACAAGGGGAGTGAGGAAACAGTGACAGGGCCAAGAAAAAGGTTCTTGCTGAGGGCATACTAAAATAAAGCTGGCCCACCCCAACCCACCTGTGTCCATCAGGTGTTTTGGACTAAAGCTCCCATCATCCTTGCTGTGTGGGAGTTGTTGTGTGACACAATACTTGGCCAGACAAGGCTAGACCAAACAACCCAGGACTTTTTCACATGATATAACACAGTGATCCCATTTTAACTGCCTTGGAAATAACATATAGGCTTTTGCAATTTAGGGAAGTGTTGTGTTTATTAAAGAACTAGAAGTTAAAATGTGGTTATACATGTGAGTTACAGTATGTGCAATCAAGTAAGTTGGGAGAGTTGAGAATATGAAATGTTTGAATGTAGGCTAGGAAAGTGAGAGAGTAGGATGATTGATCAGAATGAGGAGATAGTTTTAGACTGAGGAGATATCAGGGTTAGAGTTGGCCTACGAAGTGATTGGGGTTTGATTACAGAGAGGTCAGGGTTAGAGTGACTGGGGAGAGATTGGGGTGTGAGTTAAGATTGCAGAAAGGTCAGGGTTAGACTGGGAAGAGATCAGGGTTAGAATGACTGTAGAGCGGTCAAGGTTAGTTAGACTAGGGAAAGATCAGGGTTAGAGTAAGTCTGGAGAGATCAGGGTTAGAGTTAGACTGCGGAGAGGTCAGGGTTAGAGTTGGATTGCAAAGTGGTTAGGGTTAGTTAGACGGGAGAGATCAGCGTTAGAGTAAGTTTGAAGAGTGGTCAGGGTTAGTTAGACAAGAGTTGGATTGCAAAAATGTCAGGTTTAGAGTTAGATTGCAGAAAGGACAGGTTTAGTTAGATGAGAGAGATTACGGTTAGAGTAAGTGTGGAGAGTAATGCAGGGTTAGTTAGATGGGAGTTGGATTGCAGAGTTGGATTGTAGAGAGGTCAGGTTTATTAGACGGGAAAGATCAGGGTTAGAGTAAGTGTGAAGAGATCTGGGTTAGAGTTAGACTTCAGTGAGATCAGGGTTAGAGTTGGATTGTGAAGTGGTCAGGGTTAGTTAGACGGGAGAGATCAGGGTTAGAGTAAGTGTGAAGAGTGGTCAGGGTTAGTTAGATGGGAGTTGGATTGCAAAGAGGGTCAGGGTTAGAGTTAGATTGCAGAAAGGACAGGATTAGTTAGACGAGAGAGATCGTGGTTAGAGTAAGTGTGGAGAGTTACAGAGGGTTAGTTAGACGGGAGTTGGATTGCAGAGTTGGATTGCAGAGAGGTCAGGGTTAGTGAGATGGGAGAGATCAGGATTTCAGTAAGTGTGAAGAGATCAGGGTTAGAGTTAGACTGCAGCGAGATCAGGGTTAGAGTTGGATTACAAAGAGGTCAGGGTTAGAGTTGGATTGCAGAGAGGTCAGTGTTAGTTAGACGGGAGAGATTAGGGTTAGAGTGAGTGCGGAGAGATCAGGGTTAGAGTTAGATTGCAGAATGGTCAGGGTTAGTTAGACGGGAGAGATCAGGATTAGAGTAAGTGTGAAGAGATCAGGGTTAGAGTTAGAGTTAGAGAGGTCAGGGTTAGACTGGCAAGAGAGGGTTAGACTGGCAATTGAGTTAGACAGGGCAGATAGTAGGCTTCAGTTAAAAGTAAGAAAGAGTAATGTTGATTAGATTATTTAGTTAGGGTTAGCGAAAAAGTCTCATATATATATTGTATAAGTCAAGGGCATGTTTTGGGGCCAGACTTTTGGATTGTGCCATGACCCACGGATAAGTCAAAGGTCATTCCATGGAGAGGGCAAAGGCCAGTTCTGTATACATTCTGAAGATTGTATGATGTGCAAGATGGCCCTTTTGTGCTTTCCCATAAATCAATTTTTCATTTGTCGAAAGCTTTCATGGCCAGAATCACTGGGTTGCTGTGAGTTTTTCGAGCTGTATGGCCATTTTTTTGGTGTGTATTTGCATGTTTCGGTATCAGTTTCAGTTCCTCTTGCTCAGAAAGCAAAGTGGGATTTGTCTTTTTCGCAATAAACTTTCTTCCTATCGCTGGAAATCAGATATAGCCAGCGTTCCTCATGGAAGAAACGGGGAAGAAAGAAGTGACAAGTGGAGTGCCGCAGGGTTCCGTCCTGGGCCCGGTCCTGTTCAACATCATTATTAATGACTTAGAGGAAGGGTTAGAAGGCATGATCATCAAATTTGCAGACGACATCAAATTGGGATGGAAAGCCAATACTCCAGAGGACAGGAGCAGAATTCAAAACCATCTTGACAGATTAGAGAGATGGGCCAAAACTAACAAAATGAAGTTCAACAGTGACAAATGCAAGTTACTCCACTTTGGCAGGAAAAACGAAATGCAAAGATACAGAATGGGGGACAATGCCTGGCTCGAGAGCAGTACGTGTGAAAAAGATCTTGGAGTCCTCATGGACAACAAGTTAAACATGAGCCAACAATGTGATGTGGCGGCAAAAAAAGCCAATGGGATTTTGGCCTGTATCAATAGGAGCATAGTGTCTAGATCTAAGGAAGTCATGCTACCCCTCTATTCTGCTTTGGTTAGACCACAGCTGGAATATTGTGTCCAATTCTGGGCACCATAATTCAAGAGAGATATTGACAAGCTGGAATGTGTCCAGAGGAGGGCGACTAAAATGATCAAGGGTCTGGAGAACAAGCCCTGTGAGGAGCGGCTTAAAGAGCTGGGCATGTTTAGCCTGAAGAAGAGAAGGATGAGAGGAGATATGATAGCCATGTATAAATATGTGAGAGGAAGCCACATGGAGGAGGGAGCAAGCTTGTTTTCTGCTTCCCTGGAGACTAGGACGCAATGGAACAATGGCTTCAAACTACAAGATAGGAGATTCCATCTGAACACGAGGAAGAACTTCCTGACTGAGAGCCGTTCAGCAGTGGAACTCTCTGCCCTGGAGTGTGGTGGAGGCTCCTTCTTTGGAAGCTTTTAAACAGAGGCTGGATGGCCATCTGTCAGGGGTGATTTGAATGCAACATTCCTGCTTCTTGGCCTGGACTGGATGGCCCATGAGGTCTCTTCCAACTCTTTGATTCTATGATTCTATGATTCCGATTAACCACCTTTAAGACGGAAGATGTATTCCACCACCACTCCCAAATCGTTTTAAAGCTATGCATAGTTAAGCAAGAGGAATTTAAGATCACTTTAAGAGCGTAGAGCTCTCTCTCCACTTCCTTCTTTTCTTACTCCGATCAGTTTTGCAGCTGTGATTTTGGTTGGCAAGATGGAGCACTCTTTGCTCACTCTTTGAGTTGTTGAAAGTTAGGTATTAATATTTTACATCTGCTAAGGCTATTTTAATCAAGGCAAGTGCTTTGCCTTTTAAAGATGACGGAAGAGAGAGGGGAAGTGTGGCCCTCCCTCGTTCCTGGATGTCTTCTCCGGGGAACGAACATCTGTCCGGCTGACGAGTCCCACTTGCAGTGTGTTTCACACCTGGATCCTGGAGCTGCCGGCCGGAGTGAATTTGTGGCATTGGGACTGGACACAACTATTTGGCAAAGAACAGTGCGCCGTTGTGTCCTGAGTCAAACTGGTTGCCATGGAATCCCAGCTGAAACCACAAATTACAGATGACTAATCACACAATCACATGCGCCTTAAAACGACAGACAACCAAGACGACAAATTACAAAGGCTATAAAAACAATACAAACAGGAGTGAAGACAAATTAATTGCTCACATTGTTCCGTTCCCATTGTTGTATACATTGATACCTTAACTTACAAGTGAAAGATGAAAGTGTTTGGGACAAATACGTTTTGGATGTGTTGTTGAAGGCTTTCGTGGCCGGAATCACAGGGTTGTTGTGAGTTTTCCGGGCTGTCTGGCCATGCTCCAGTAGCATTCTCTCCTGATGTTTCACCTGCATCTGTGGCTAATGGCATCCTCAGGGGTTGTGAGGTCTGTTGGAAACTGAGCAAGTGAGAATGTATTGTCAAAGGCTTTCATGCATGGAATCACTGGGTTGTTGTAGGTTTTTTGGGCTATATGGCCATGTTCTAGAAGCATTATCTCCTGACGTTTCGCCTGCATCTGTGGCTAATGACATCCTCAGAGGTTGTGAAGTCTGTTGGAATCTGAGCAAGTGAGAATGTATTGTCGAAGGATTTCATGGCCAGAATCACTGGGTTGTTGTAGATTTTTCTGGCTGTATGGCCACGTTCTAGAAGCATTCTCTCCTGACGTTGCGCCTGCATCTGTGGCTAATGCCATCCTCAGATGTTGTGAGGTCTGTTGGAAACTGAGCAAGTGAGAATGTATTGTCGAAGGCTTTCATGGTCGAAATCACTGGGTTGTTGTAGGTTTTTCGGGCTATATGGCCATGTTCTAGAAGCATTCTCTCCTGACGTTTCGCCTGCATCTATGGCAAGCATCCTCAGAGGTTGTGAGGTCTTTTGGAAACTGAGCAAGTGAGAATGTATTGTCGAAGGCTTTCGTGGCTGGAACCACTGGGTTGTTGTAGGTTTTTCAGGCTGTATGGCCATGTTCTAGAAGCATTCTCTCCTGATGTTTTGCCTGCATCTGTGGCTAACGGCATCCTCAGAGGTTGTGAAGTCTGTTGGAAACTGAGCAAGTGAGAATGTATTGTCGAAGGATTTCATGGCCAGAATCACTGGGTTGTTGTAGATTTTTCTGGCTGTATGGCCACGTTCTAGAAGCATTCTCTCCTGACGTTGCGCGTGCATCTGTGGCTAATGGCATTCTCAGAGGTTGTGAGGTCTTTTGGAAATTGAGCAAGTGAGAATGTATTGTCGCAGGCTTTCGTGGCTGGAATCACTGGGTTGTGGTAGGTTTTTCGGGCTATATGGCCATATTCTAGAAGCATTCTTTCCTGATGTTTCACCTGCATCTGTGGCTAATGGCATCCTCAGATGTTGTGAGGTCTGTTAGAAACTGAGCAAGTGAGAATGTATTGTCGAAGGCTTTCATGGCTGGAATCACTGGGTTGTTGAAGGTTTTCGGGCTGTATGGCCATGTTCCAGAAGCATTCCCTCCTGACGTTTCGCCTGCATCTATGTGAGGTCTCAACCTCTGAGGATGCTTGCCATAGATCTCACAACCTCTGAGGATGCTTGCCATAGATGCAGGGGAAAAGTCAGGAGAGAATGCTTCTAGAACATTGCCATAGAACCCAAAAAATCTACAACAACCTTGAGCAAGTGAGGTTTATATGTTTGTGGAATGATGTCCAGGGTGGGAGAAACAACTCTTATCTGGGTTGCTGTAAGTTTTCCAGGCTGTATGTATGGCCATATTTCAGTAGCATTCTCTCCTGACGTTTCACCTGCATCTATGGCAGGCATCCTCAAAGATTGTGAGGTTTGTTGGAAACTGCTTTGGGAGACGGTGGTTGGGCATCAGTACAACGTGTCTGAACCAGCGGAGTTGATGGCGGAGGACCATCGCTTCAATGCTGGTGGTCTTTGCTTCTTCCAGCACACTGACATTTCCCTGTTTGTCTTCCCAAGAGATTTGCAGGATCTTTTTGGAGGCAACGCTGATGGAATCATTCCAGGAGTTGCATGTAACGTCTGTAGACAGTCCATGTTTCGCAGGCATATAGCAGTGTTGGGATAGATAGATAGATAGATAGATAGACACATACATACATACACATACACATATACACACACACTCCACTTGCCTCATTTCCAATAGACCTTTTAATTTCCAACAGACCTTTTAATTTTATTTTTGTTCTGTTCTATATTTTCAAACAAATCAATTTTTTGGGTGGAATACACTTCATTTTTGCACACACAAGCATGCCTTTAGATGTGGAACATGCTTATGCTTTGGAATTGGGGTCAGAAAACGTACCACTGTTCAAACAACGAAAGCATTTTGATCCCAGTGTGAGAAGGTTAAATGCTATAGATTCATACTCTGCTCACCTTCCTTCCTTCCTCTCTCCTCACTTGTTAGTGGTTGTCTGTCATCATCAGTTAACTACAGGATGGGAATGGAAAAGGCTGAAAGATAACCTTTTTTGCCCTTCTTTGTAAAGGATTTTTTTTTTTGAGAAAAATCCATTTCTTTTCCTCTTTATGGTGATGGAAAACTATTTGAGATCCAGGAGCAAAACTGGGTCTTTTACTCTTGAGTGTCGAGAGATGCGATGCAGGCGATGATTTATCGTGAACCGTTCAAATAGAAAAATCCTTACTTAGATTTTGTAAACGGAGTTTTAGTCTTCTTTGATCTGCATCTGGGCTCAGGTATGATGGAGCTATAATCACGAAATCCATTTGTGCTCTTTGTAAAAAGTAGTGATGGAGGTGTGCCACCTGCTTCTTCCTCTCTTCCTCCAAGGCCAAGGCAATGGCAGTTGGGATGGACAGATTGGTGAAGGGCCTTTCATGTCCTTCTGGGCTTCTTTATATATTTATTTAGAACTTGTATATCCTGTTCTTCTCTACCTCAGTGGAGGGACTCAGAATGGTGAACAGCAAAAATTCAATGCTAGACAATAAATAACAATTTAAAACAACATGCATAATACAATAAGTATTGCACCAGGATTGTGGCGCAGCTGGCTGAGTGTCAGCTGCATTAAGATCACTTCCGACCAAAAGGTCATGAGTTCGAAGCCAGCCCGGGTTGGAGTGGGTTTCCAATCAATTGTGTAGCCTGTTGTCGACCTTTGCAACCCGAAAGACAGTTGCATCTGTCAAGTAGGAAAATTAGGTACCACCTTAAAGTGTGGGGAGGCTTAAATTAACTAATTTATGAGGGCATAAAAAAGGATTCTGGCAAGCACTCCAGCAAAAGCATGCGGGGAATGCGGAAGTACTTCATCAGTATCGCAGATGGACGATGAAAGCGACAGCTCCCCTGGCGGCCAGAAAAAGTTAAATAGCTTCTGTGTATGTCTGTATATGTTGTATGTCAAAATTGGCATTGAATGTTTGCCATATATGTGTACACTATAATCCGCCCTGAGTCCCCTGCGGGATGAGAAGGGCGGAATATAAATGTTGTAAATAAATAAATAAGTTAAAAATGCACATAAGTTAAAATACATATCAAAACAATTTGCCAAGTTAAAAACATCTTCCAACTCAATCCACACATTTTGGTCCAATAACTCTCAGTCTTTACCGGTACCAGCCATCACTCTGCAAATGCTTGATTCCAAAGCCAGGATTTCACTTGTTTCCTGAAGGTCAAGAGGGAGGGGGAAGACCTAACCTCATTCGGGAGAGAGTTCCATAGCCAGGGGGCCACCACAGAGAAGACCCTGTCTCTCGTCCCCACCAAGCACGACTGCGAAGGTGGTGGGACTGAGAATAGGGCTTCTCTGGAAGATCTGAAAGCCCTTGATAGCTTATAGGGGAGAATACGTTCAGACAGGTAAACTGGACCAGAACCGTAAAGGGTTTTGAAGGGTAAAACCAGCACTTTGAATTTATTTATTTATTTATTTATTATTTACTTTATTTGTATACCTCCCCTCTCAGCCTGACTCGAGGCGGTTGTGCTCGGAAGCAAATTGGTAGCCAGTGCAGCTCGTGTAACAAGGGAGTTGTGCGCTCCCTGTACCCCACTCCCGTGAGCAACCAGGCTGTTGAGCGTTGGATTAGTTGGAGCTTCTGGGCAGTCTTTAGAGGCAACGCCACGTAGAATGGACCACCGAGGCCAAGTCATGATGGAACTGTGCTTGCCTCCTTTTCTCTCTGTCTGAGCCCCTATGACTTCCCCTCACATATCGATCTAGCTGCATCTGCCTCTTCTTCTCTCCCTCCAAAGACTGGGCAGTGGCAGTTGGGGTGGAGGGAGAGCTTTCATCTGCTTCTGGGTTTGGGCAAGATGGAACTTCCTTGAGTCGCCAATAAGGCTGAGAAAGGCGGTATACAAGTATACGGTATACAAGTATAATCAGTAAAATAATAAATAAACTGTGCCTGCATTTTCATTTATTCCTCTGAGGACAATGGCAGTTGGGACTTCCGGTTGGTGATCGCTTGATGGAGGACACGTTTCTGTGAGCTCCGGCAAGCTCTGAGCAGAAACGGCTTGGCTTGTAAGGTTTTTGGGGGTATAAACAACCCAACCTCCACTAGACAGACTGAGGTCGTGGAGGCGAGACCCGAGGGTGCCATCGGCCGACAGCATCTAAGAGGTGCCCCCCTCAAGGGGACACCCAAAGACGCCCGGCAACGAGGCACAAAAGGACGAACTCAAGCCAAAGCAGGAGGCAACAAAGTCTCCTGAAGCTCCTAGGTCACCGGCACAAAATACAGAAGAAACGTCTTTTTTTATTTCGGAATTTAACAGAATCAAAGCAACGGAATCCAAGACGCATAACTGGTAACGAAGGAGCCAAAATAGATACCTCAACAGAGGCAGTTGGGATGGATGTTCTTGTAGCCTTTCATGTTCTTGTAGGACTAGGCATGATTTTTATTTTATTTTTTTAATTTATAGCATTTGTATCCTGCTTTCTTTCTCTCAAGGACGTGAAGCTGTGCCTCCCCCTTTTGCACTCCTCCTAAGCGAGGGCAGTGGCATCCTTCATTTATATCCCGCCTCCTCTTTATTTAAATCCTGCCGCAAGGAAACTTAAAAAAATTAAAAGCAGATTCACATTGCTAAAGATATACAAAAGTTAAAATCTATTTAACATGTTGATAAAATCAAGAGCAATTCAAAAGCATAGCCATTAGAGAAGAGCAACACTTTGTCTCTAGCAACTGCAGAAGATGGAAACCAAAATGTTTTGGTCGTGTTATATTTTTAGTTCTGCTCATCGCTTCATTAAATGCACGACAAAACAACAGATGTAGATGATGCAGCACAATTGTGAAAGGCCCTTTCTCCATCTGCAGTGAGTTCTTAAAGCCCCATTGAAATTTTATTTTTTTCGTATCAAAAGCATTGCATAAATTAGTGTAAAATTGATAAAATTAGAAGGAGCGCAGGCGGCTAAATATCCTTCGACCAAAAACGGGCAACAGCAATGGCATTGTCTGTAGCCTCCAACAATTCTTTCTCTGTACATGAAATAAATTACATTGAAATAAAAAGGCCTGTTTGCATCCAGTGGAAGTTTACAATGGAAGATAATGTCTCTTGGAAGGGAGTTCCAGATACTGGGAGCAGCCACCAAAAAGGCCCTCTTCCATGATCCCATTTAATTAATTAATATCCATATTCTTCTTGGTGAGGATCAATGGGGAGAGGCAGGTAACAAATATAGTTTATTATGTATTGGCGAAGGCTTTCATGGCTGGAATCACTGGGTTGTTGTAGGTTTTTCGGGCTGTATGGACATATTCTAGAAGCATTGTCTCCTGGCGTTTCACCTGCATCTGTGGCTAATGGCATCCTCAGGGGTTGTGAGGTCTGTTGGAAACTGAGCAAGTGAGAATATTTTGTCGAAGGCTTTCATGGCTGGAATCACTGGGTTGTTGTAGGTTTTTTGGGCTATATGGCCATGTTCTAGAAGCATTCTTGCCTGACGTTTTGCCTGCATCTATGGCAGGCATCCTCAGTGGTTGTGAGGTTTGTTATTATGCTGTCATAGAATCATAAAGTTGGAACCAGAAACCCTTCTTTTCTCCAAGCTAAACCTACCCAGATTCCTCAAAAAGTGTTTTCTCGGATGTTTAAACTTATTTATTTATTTATTTATTTTTATTTACATTATTTATCAGCCCAGAGGCGACTCAGGGCGGTCTACATATCGGTACAATTCGATGCCATCAATATATACATTCAAAAAGCAAAAACAATTAAATGCATTTAGACAAAAAAGTGCAATAACAATTTAAACAGAGCTATATCCTCTCATTCCAATCCTCATCTGTTTCATCGTCTTGGCCATTCCTGGGTCATTCTCCATCTCAAGCTTGACTCGAAGAGCCAGGTTTTTACTCTCTTCCGAAAAGTCAGGAGGGAGGGGGCTGATCTAATATCCCTAGGCAGGGAGTTCCATAGCCGAGGGGCCACCACAGAGAAGGCCCTGTCCCTCATCCCCGCCAAGCGTGCTTGCGAAGCAGACGGGATCAAGAGCAGGGCCTCCTCAGATGATCTTAACTTCCTGGAGGGTTCGTAGGAAGAGATGCATTCGGATAGGTAGGCTGGGCCGGAACCATTTAGGGCTTTATAGGCTAAAGCCAGCACTTTGAATTGAGCCCGGTAGCAAACTGGCAGCCAGTGGAGCTGATGCAGCAGGGGAATTGTGTGCTCCCCGAGCCCCGCTCTTGTTAGCAACCTGGCTGCGCACGCTGAACTATTTGAAGCTTCCGGGCCGTCTTCAAAGGCAACCCCCACGTAGAGCGCGTTGCGGGATGTAACCAGAGCGTGGACTACCGTGGCCAAGTCAGACTTCCCAAGGTATGGGCGCAGCTGGCGCACAAGTTTTAGTTCTGCAAATGCTCCCCTGGTCACTGCCGAAACCTGGGGCTCCAGGCTCAGCGATGAGTCCAGGATCACTCCCAAGCTGCGAACCTGCATCTTCAGGGGGAGTGTAACCCGTCTAACACAGGCTGTAATCCTATGCCCTGTTCGGCATTTCGACTGACCAGGAGGACCTCTGTCTTGTCCGGATTCAATTTCAATTTGTTAGCCCTCATCCAGTCCGATACAGCGGCCAAGCACCGGTTCAGGACCTGAACAGCCTCCTTAGTAGTAGGTGGGAAGGACTTCATGACTTTCTCATTTTCATGGATGTCCTGCACTTCTAGCGGCATATTTCTCCCTCTTTTAAAAAATAACGATTGAGTAAGATTATTTGACACCCTCTTCCTTTTTTTAGACTCCTGCCATGTCAGTTTTCTGCAACGTTTATGAAACCCACAGCCTGGGAAATGCCACAGATACATAAATTTATACCCAGAGTGCTTCTCATCGTATCCCAGCAAAGAATGAAGGCTTTGTGGTTGCAAGTTGCTGGATGATGTAGCCTAATTCTTCACATTTTCTGGATCCTTTGAAGAAATCTTGGTACGCTGTTCCTAATACTGCTTTTAAGCAGCTAGAAGGATTCTTTGCCCACAAAGCAGTGGGATGCCAACAACTCTTAAGGGTGGATTTAGAAGCGAAGAAGAAGATGCCTGTGTTTGCTTTGCGTCCTGATTTTTCAAAGAGCCAAGATACAAAAGATGAAGTACATGGACCACGTTTTATTCTACATTTAATTTCTTTATACTTTCTGGGCAAGTTCAGAAGAAGAACTGAGGGTGCAACTACGCTGTGGAATTATTATGATAAATAAATGCATATATCAATCTATATAAATAAAAATGTAATGTTCGTTTGTGGGATTAACAGAACTCAAAACCACTGGGGGAATTGATACCCAATTTGGACACAATACACCTAACAGTCCAATGTATGTCCTTCACTCATAAAAACACTGAAAAACACAGCAGAAGGGACTTTAAAAGCCCCCAAAAGATAAATGACGAAAAGCTAAATGACAATACAGAAAAAAGGGAAGAAAGAGCCTCTGTTTAAAAGCTTCCAAAGAAGGAGCCTCCACCACACTCTGGGGCAGAGAGTTCCACTGCTGAACGGCTCTCACAGTCAGGAAGTTCTTCCTTATGTTCAGAAGGAGTCTCCTTTCTTGTAGTTTGAAGCCATTGTTCCCTTGCGTCCTAGTCTCCAGGGAAGCAGAAAACAAGCTTGCTCCCTCCTCCCTGTGGCTTCCTCTCACATATTTATACATGGCTATCATATCTCCTCTCAGCCTTCTCTTCTTCAGGCTAAACATGCCCAGCTCCTTAAGCCGCTCCTCATAGGGCTTGTTCTCCAGACCCTTGATCATTTTAGTCGCTCTCCTCTGGACACATTCCAGCTTGTCAATATCTCTCTTGAATTGTGGTGCCCAGAATTGGACACAATATTCCAGGTGTGGTCTAACCTGGTCGTCTTTGATGACCTCTCTGACATCCCCTCACAACCCTCGTAGGGGTCCTGATCCCCAGGTTGAGAAACACTGGGCTAGACTATACATCCCACCTTTCGGATAAGACCTTAACACCTGTATCTCCAAGCATAAAAGGCTTTTGTCAATGTATTGTCGAAGGCTTTCATGGCCGGAATCACTAGGTTCTTGTGGGTTTTTTCGGGCTATAGGGCCATGTTCTAGAGGCATTTCTCCTGACGTTTCGCCTGCACCTATGGCAAGCATCCTCAGAGGTAGTGACCTCACTACCTCTGAGGATGCTTGCCATAGGTGCAGGCGAAACGTCAGGAGAAATGCCTCTAGAACATGGCCCTATAGCCCGAAAAAACCCACAAGAACCTTTTGTCAATGTGTTTGCTGTCCTTCCTAGGTGGGAAAACAATAGGGGCAGATGTTGCAAGACCACTCTCTGAAATAGGAGGAAAGTAGGACAAGGCTTTTAAAATGCGTGGAATGCTGCTTGAGCCGAGAGGTTCACTTTGCAGAAACTGCAAAGACAAGCCACAGTCTCAAATATTTCCTTTTTAACACTTTGCTGGGAACTCTCCTTGCAGCATCCTTGCATCTTCTCTCGCCGCTGCTTGGTGTTAAGCCTCCATTGGATTGTTCTTGGGCTTTGATGCCCATCTGTCACTGAAATCTGTGTTTTCCTATGTCTCCCCCTCCTCACTTTACCCCTCCAGGCCTTTAGTGGGTTTTCAAAACAAAGCCCCCCCCCCCCTTAATTGAAAGGCTATTGGGGTGAATTTTTGCAGCCAAAGCAAGCAAGCTCTTGGATTTCATGCTTTGGAAAAGGGGAATGGTCCCAAAGCCATAATGAGTAAGGATGCAATAGGATGCAGTTATATTGATGCTTCAGTGGCCGTGTCTGTCGCATAAGGAGAATTGTTCCTTTCCTCCCTTTTCCATATAAATCAGGTCAACCAAAGCTTAGTCCCCGATCTCCTCCCACTAGTGAAACACTGATGGACTTGGAGTGACAGGAACATGGGGAGTCTGCATGGCGCCACTGATGCGACGTGGCACCGGGGGTCATGGGGGTGCGCCTGCAAGCGGGAAATCGTCCCGAGGAAATGCGGAGGATGCAAATTAATTGGTCTAATTTGAAGGATTGGGGATACGTATCCAGATGTCCAAGCCCCCACAGCCTTCGTAGTGCACAATGTCATAGCCTTTGCATGTAGATCAAGGTTGCCATGTGTGCATTTCTGAATGATGGGGAGTCTCGAAATACTGTATGACCTCAAATATCAGAGCCATGCTTTTTAACAGTACAACATGTTTTAAAGCCCATCATAAATCCTCAAGGAGCTATTGGGGGGATTTTGTCGTGTTTTGAGACCTTCTTGGGCTGCCATATGTCTCAGAAAGCATTTTCCTCCAATTTTTTGTTGTTATTATATCTATCTGTCTGTCTATCTATCAATCAATTGAGGACCACTTTGCCTAGCAAAAACCTTTGTGTTATAAACAGGCAAACATACATATATACTTTAACATATATGTGTGTGTTTATGTATGTATGTGTGTGTGTGTGTGTGTGTGTTTTCATAGAATCATAGAATCAAAGAGTTGGAAGAGACCTCATGGGCCATCCAGTCCAACCCCATTCTGGCAAGAAGCAGGAATGTTGCATTTAAACCATCCCTGGCAGATGGCCATCCAGCCTCTGTTTAAAAGCTTCCAAAGAAGGAGCCTCCACCACACTCCGGGGCAGAGAGTTCCACTGCTGAACAGCTCTCATAGTCGGGAAGTTCTTCCTCGTGTTCAGATGGAATCTCCTTTCTTGTAGTTTGAAGCCGTTGTTCCATGTCCCAGTCTCCAAGGAAGCAGAAAACAAGCTTGCTCCCTCTTCCCTGTGGCTTCCTCTCACATATTTATACATGGCTATCATATCTCCTCTCAGCCTTCTTTTCTTCAAGCTAAACATGCCCAGCTCCTTAAGCCGCTCCTCATAGGGCTTGTTCTCCAGACCCTTGATCATTTTAGTCGCCCTCTTCTGTACACATTCCAGCTTGTCAATATCTCTCTTGAATTGTGGTGTCCACAATTGGACATAATATTCCAGGTGTGGTCTAACCGAAGCGGAATAGAGGGGTAGTATGATTTCCCTGGACCTAGACATTATGCTCCTCTTGATGCAGGCCTTTTTTTGCCGCCACATCACATTGTTGGCTCATGTTTAACTTGTTGTCCATGAGGACTCCAAGATCTTTTTCACACGTACTGCCCTCGAGTCAGGCATTGTCCCCTATTCTGTATCTTTGCATTTTGTTTTTCCTGCCAAAGTGGAGTATCTTGCATTTGTCCCTGTTGAACTTCATTTTGTTAGTTTTGGGCAATCATCTCTCTAATCTGTCAAGATGGTTTTGAATCCTGCTCCTGTCCTCTGGAGTATTGGCTATCCCTCCCAATTTTGTGTCGTCTTCAAACTTGATGATCACTGGTTTGGCTGTTGCTGGGTGAAGTGGCCCTCCATGATATCACTGAGAAAGAATGGTGACATGTCACTATTTTGGAAGGTACTGAATACCTTCACAAAGTGGTGACAGGACTTGCAGGTATAAAGAAACATATCTTCTTGGAAGTAACTGCAGATGAAAACTGCTATTTTAGGTCATTTGGGTTCTGGGGAAGGTAACTTCAGATGGAACTTGGCCATGGAATTGCATTAGAGGACCTAGAGATTCAAAGAGAACATTCATGATCAAGTCTGTGAATAAACAAATCTGCAAAAGTTAAAACCAAAGATGTGGTGGTACGACTCCTGTATCTGAAGTCCAAAAAGTGTGTCCTCTGTAGAAATTTTCTAGATCCTCCAGCATGACACTGTAGTCATGGACTGGAAGTCCTCCATTTCAATAGGGTTCACCATTATTTGTGTTTTTGTGCCTCCATGCAAAGTCCAGGAACATATCACCCACGGATACAGGGGTTGTACCATATCGCCAGTGTTGACCAAAGTGCGAATGACTCAGTTGGCAGAAGAGCTTAGCAAACGCCTTGCAACACGTCGCAGTTGGTGGACCATCAGGGGATTCCAGTCTGGAACGCCAAGTTGCACCACCCGGAAAAACTTAGCTGAGTCTGATTCTGTTGTGACAATGAAGGAGAGAAGAAAGATCTATTTTCAGCTCACTCATAGGGCTGCAAATAGGCTTGGTAGTGCCGGTGGTCAGATTTGGTATGAAGTTTTCACAGCTTGCACTGAATCATGTACCAACATGTTTGGAATGTCCTAAGTCCTTGGCTCACCAAGGAGCTAAAGGTCTACAAACAATTGGAAAGAAAATGCTGGGGATCTCTACTTTTAATAGCTTCCGTCAAGACACTAAAATATGGCCTTTCCTGGACATGAAGAGTTGTGACTGTGGCTACCCATTTCAGAGCTTTCTGAAAAAAGAGGGAAATCAAAACACCTCTAATTGTACACCTTCCTAACTTATCATAGAATCAAAGAGTTGGAAGAGACCTCATGGGCCATCCAGTCCAACCCCCTGTTAAGAAGCAGGAATATTGCATTCAAATCACCCCAGACAGATGGCCAGTCTCTGTTTAAAAGCTTCCAAAGAAGGAGCCTCTACCACACTCCCAGGGCAGAGAGTTCCACTGCTGAACGGCTCTCACAGTCAGGAAGTTCTTCCTCATGTTCAGATGGAATCTCCTCTCTTGTAGTTTGAAGCCATTGTTTCGCGTCCTAGTCTCCAAGGAAGCAGAAAACAAGCTTGCTCCCTCCTCCCTGTGACTTCCTCTCACATATTTCTACATGGCTATCATATCTCCTCTCAGCGTTCTCTTCTTCAGGCTCTTAAGCCGCTCCTCATAGGCCTTGTTTTCCAGACCCTTGATCATTTTAGTCGCCCTCCTCTGGAGACATTCCAGCTTGTCAATATCTCTCTTCAATTGTGGTGCCCAGAATTGGACACAATATTCCAGGTGTGGTCTAACCAAAGCGGAATAGAGCATGGGGAGCATGACTTCCCTAGATCTAGACACTATGCTCCTATTGATGCAGGACAAAATCCCATTGGCTTTTTTTGCCGCCACATCACATTGTTGGCTCATGTTTAAGTTGTTGTCCACGAGGACTCCAAGATCTTTTTCACACATACTGCTCTCGAGCCAGGCATTGTCCCCCATTCTGTATCTTTGCATTTCGTTTTTCCTGCCTAAGTGGAGTATCTTGCATTTGTCACTGTTGAACTTCATTTTGTTAGTTTTGGCCCATCATCTCTCTAATCTGTCAAGATCGTTTTGAATCCTGCTCCTGTCCTCTGGAGTATTGGCTCTCCCTCCCAATTTGGTGTTGTCTGCAAACTTGATGATCCTGCCTTCTAGCAACTTGTCCTCTGCCTTTGTGGAGAAGGATGAGTGTGTTGAAATGAGCATTAATTATGATACTTGCTCATTTATAATCACCTACTATCCCAGGATCCCATTAAGTACCTTTTCCTGATGGCTTAAGCCTAGCATCCTTGTTGTTGTTGTTATTGTTGTTCCTGTTGTTATCATCCTTCCTTTCCCCCCAAAGTTTGGGACTCAAGGAAATTTGATGTTGTTGTGTGCTTTCAAGTCATTTGGGACTTTCATTGACCCTAAAGTGACCCTATCGTACGTTTTTGTCTGGTGCCGAGATTGTTATTTCTCACCTTCCCTTCCCTGTGAATTGATGTGGGGAACAACAACACATTAAAATTCAACATACAGAATGAGTTACATCACATCACTCAGTTGAAGCATCTGGTTAAAAAGACATATATATTCAACACACATTAAAACAGCCAGTACACAATTTCAGATTCATAATTTAGAAACCATCTGGATAGGCCCGCCGGAAGAGACAGGTGTTTATGGCTGTTTTAAATTCAGAAATTCACTTGTTGAATCTCTCCGGTCAAGTCATTCCACAATGCAGGGATGGGTGGTAACTGCAGCACACAAAAAACAACAAATGGAAATTCCGGCACATGATTCAATGCTCATCCTACTTCATGATGTCTCAAAGGCCAGTTGGATTAGAAACAGACCAGCTGTGAATTGAGCTATTGTAACCTTTTGGGGCAGCCCTAACACATGTTGATCTCTAGATGTTGAGCTACAACTACCAGCAGCCAACGAGGAGGAATGCCGTGAGTTGTGGTTCAGTAAGATCTGGAGATCTTCCATACTCGCTACTCCTTCTATAGTTACCTCAAAAGTCCTGAGATGAACCTTCCATATTGGCCATCAGAGGAACATTGAAGGCCTTTAGCACTGGTTCCCATCAATCATTGATATCAAGCATTAATAAGTCCTAGAAGAGTGGAGGTATCTTTGGAACCCAATGCCAGAAATGCATTACTGAGTGCTAGATATGTCTCCGGAATGGTAATGCTTTTGCGGCATTGGGAGCCAATGCCGGAAATGTATTATCAAGGCAAGATATGTCTCCAGGCACAATGATGCATTTCTGGAAGCCAATGCCTGCAATGCATTACCAAGTCTAGATATGTCTTCAAAAACAGCCATCACAAGAATACATCTTTCCAAAGAGCAGTGATGGCGATGGCCTATAAAATCCCACATGGCTCTAGTCCAGGCAATTTGGCAGCTTGTATCTCCCTCGATCTGTGGTTCCCAACCTTTGGGCCTCCAGGTGTTTCGGACTTCAACTTCCAAAAATGCCAGCTGGTTTACCAGCTGGTAGGAACTGTGGGAGCTGAAGTCCAAAACATCTGGAGGCCCAAAGGTTGGGAACCACTGCCCTCGATGAAACCTACCTGGTCTCGCAGATCTTCAGAAGAGGTCTTTTTCTAAGACCCACCACCATCTCAAGCATAGTTGGTGAGGACAGTGGCTCCCCTGGATTCTGGAATTCTTTCCTAAGTAGCCATAAAGGGCCCTTCCTTGTTGTTAATCTTTCTTTCTTTAAGTAAGAAAAAGCAACATAAATTATAATAATAACAACAACAACAACAACAACAACAACAACAACAACAACAACCATCACCACCAGTTTGTGTCCCAATGTTGGGGGAAAGGATTGATATAAATCAGACATGGGCAAGCTTTTTAGGCTGTTAGGAATTCATAGAATTATAGAATCATAGAGTTGGAAGAGACCTCATGGGCCATCCAATCCAACCCCATTCTGCCAAGAAGCAGGAATATTGCATTCAAATCACCCCTGACAGATGGCCATCCCTGGTCATTCCACAGATATATAAACCCATTTTTCCTACTTCCAACAGACCTCACTACCTCTGAGGATGCTTGCCATAGATGCAGGCGAAACGTCAGGAGAAAAATTGCCTCCAGAACATGGCCATATAGCCCGGAAAAACCTACAGCAACCCATCCAGCCTCTGTTTAAAAGCTTCCAAAGAAGGAGCCTCCACCACACTCCGGGGCAGAGAGTTCCACTACTGAACGGCTCTCACAGTCAGGAAGTTCTTCCTCATGTTCAGATGGAATCTCCTCTCTTGTAGCTTGAAGCCATTGTTCCGCGTCCTAGTCTCCAGGGAAGCAGAAAACAAGCTTGCTCCCTCCTCCCTGTGGCTTCCTCTCACATATTTATACATGGCTATCATATCTCCTCTCATCTTTCTCTTCTTCAGGCTAAACATGCCCAGCTCCTTAAGCCGCTCCTCATAGGGCTTGTTCTCCAGACCCTTGATCGTTTTAGTCGCCCTCCTCTGGACACATTCCAGCTTGTCAATATCTCTCTTGCATTGCGGTGCCCAGAATTGGACACAATATTCCAGGTGTGGTCTAACCAAAGCAGAATAGAGGGGTAGCATTACTCCAAACACTTGGAGGGTCGAAGTTTGCCAGTGCCTGATTTACATAAATCTCATGGTCATCATCATCATCATCATTTTCTCCCCAGTCCTTGTTCATGAATGGATCAGTTACCTATCTATCACAAGTTGCCCCATCAGTGACCCATTGGATTCCTCAAACCGCTTGTTGGTCAAATTGGCCAAAATGGGATTACAGGGGAACATTGTGGTGGAGGGGAATGTCATGGAATGACTTAAAAAATTGACTTTCTGCCACAACTCTCTGGGGAAGAAATGTATTCTCTGACAGTGACTTTTGAAAGTGTTGTTTCTGGCCTGGGTCTCTTCCAGTCTTTTGTTTGCTCATCTGTTCTCATCTAAGTCGGACACATTTACAAATGTTGAGTCATGAATTGCTACTACAATTTTAACGCTGCTGTGGTTTTCGAAAGTTGCAGGAATCGTATGTCATCAACCCCGAATATATTGGCAGCTTGCTCTCACTGACATGAGTGGCTTGAAAGGAAGCCAGCATTAATTGCATATGTAGTATTAATATAACAATAAAGGAAAACAAAGAAACATATATTTTTAGGAAGGCAAAATGGAATGGAGCTCAAGGAAAGTGTGAAGGCTGCCTGTTGCCATGTCTCTCCAAAGGCTTTTGTTTTAAGTTGGAACCTCCATTTAATTATTTGAGATTAAAGATATGAGAATATGAAATGCAGGGATTTAATCTCTTAGCCAGACAAACAAAGACGACCCCCAGATGGGGAGCAAGCGTCTGTTTTCCTCTGCACGGTGCTCCAAAGATAATCTGTGTCACTCTTCTCTCCCACCTAATTTCAACCTGTGGAATAGAGTGTTGGTATTGAAATCTGGTGATAGGTTGTTGTTAAGTGCTCCCCAAGTTGATTTTGACTTAGAATCATAGAGTTGGAAGAGACCTCATGGGCCATCTAGTCCAACTCCCGCCAAGAAGCAGGAATATTGCATTCAAAGCACCCCTGACAGATGGCCATCCATCTGTCATGACATCCAAGTCACACTATTATCAACAATCTTGCTCAGTTCTTGCAGATCCAGGGCAGCCATGGCTTCTTTGATTTAGTCTATCCATCTGGAATGTCGTCTTCATAGAATCGTAAAGTTGGAAGAGGATACAAGGCCCATCCAGTCCAACACTTTGCAGAAAGACACAATCCAAACCTTTCTGACCAATGGCCATCTAGCTTTTGTTTACAAACCTTGAGAGAAAGCGACCCACCAGGCTCTGAAGCAACATATTCCATTATTTAACAGCTATGACCATCAAGTGGACCTTCTGATGGAAGGCTTGAGAGCAGTACGTGTGAAAACAATCTTGGAGTTCTCGTGGACTACAAGTTAATCATGAGCCAATAATGTGATGCAGCAGCCAAAAAAGCCAATGGGTTGTCAAAGGCTTTCATGGCCAGAATCACTGGGTTGTTGTAGTATTTTCCGGGCTATATGGTCATGTTCAAGAGGCATTCTCTCCTGACGTTTCGCCTGCATCTATGGGAAGCATCCTCACTACCTCTGAGGATTCTTACCATAGATGCAGGCGAAACGTCAGGAGAGAATGCCTCTAGAACATGGCCATATAGCCTGAAAAAACCTACAACAACCCAAAGCCAATGGGATTTTGGCCTGCATCAAGAGGAGTTTTGAGTCTAGGTCAAGGGAAGTCATTCTCCCCCTTTATTCTGCCTTGGTTACACCACTTTACCTGAAATACTGTGTCCAGTTCTGGGCACCATAATTGAAGGGAGATATTGACAAGGTGGAATGTGTCCAGAGGAGGGCAACTAAAATGATCAAGGGTCTGGAGAACAAGCCCTATGAGGAGCGGCTTAAAGAGCTGTGCATGTTTAGCCTGAAGAAGAGAAGGCTGAGAGGAGATATGATAGCCATGTATAAATATGTGAGAGGAAGTCAAAGGGAGGAGGGAGCAGGCTAGTTTTCTTCTGCCCTGGAGACTAGGACATGGAACAACAGCTTTAAACTGCAAGATATTCCACCTGAACATTAGGAAGAACTTCTTGACTGTGAGAGCCATTCAGAAGTGGAACTCTCTGCCCCGGAGTGTGGTGGAGGCTCCTTCTTTGGGGGTTTTTAAACAGAGGCTGGATGGCCATTTGTCGGGGGTGCTTTGAATGTGATTTCCCAGCTTCTTGACAGGGGGTTGGACTGGATGGCCCATGAGGTCTCTTCCAACTCTTTGATTCTATGAATATCTGGTGGAAGTTGACCACTGCATGTATTATCAGAAGTTAAGTGATTCTAGTTGAGATGCTCGAAGCAATTTGTATATAAATGAACCTGCTCTCAATGAGCTCACCCAATAAGCAGGCCAACTGTTCCTCCAGTACTGTGTGTCCAAATATAGGACTACCACTGGACAAACCACAGAATCTTAGAGTTGGAAGGGACCGCAAGGGTGATCCAGTCCAACTCTATTCAGCCATGCAGGAATACACATTCCAATATTCTCGACTGATGGCCATCCAGGCTTTGTCTAAGAAGCTTTGAAGAACATTCTCTACTGGTCCCTGTCTACACTGGCCAGTTAATGGTTGTGTTGGGAAGGATATTTCATCTGAAAGATGGGTTTGGAGGGAGTGAGGCAGAAAATGTGTAGTGGAACATCACAATATGTCTTCCTTCTTTCAATCTATATTATTAAAAGTTTTGGTCCTGGTATTCAACGTGGTAACCCACCTTACTTACTTACTTAGGCGATCCCTCATTATCCGAGTAGGATAATCTTCTAGGGTGGGTCCGTAGGTGACTATGGAGCCCTATTCTTGATCTGCATCTTCTCCTGCAGTGAGGGCATTGGTTTCCAGGTGGAAGGCGGTCCCGGTCGGGGTTGGCTTGACGCGCCTTCCTCTTGGCACGTTTCTCTCTTTCGCCCTTCATTCGTGCCCTTTTCGAATTCTGCAGCACTGCTGGTCACAGCTGACCTCCAGCTGGAGCACTCACAGGCCAGGGCTTCCCAGTTCTCGGTGTCTATGCCAGAGTTTTAAAGGTTGGCTTTGAGCCCATCTTTAAATCTCTTTTCCTGCCCACCAACTTTCCGTTTTCCATTCTTGAGTTCAGAGTAGAGCGACTACTTTGGGAGACGGTGGTCAGACATCCAGACAACGTGGCTGGTCCAGCGGAGTTGATGGTGGAGGACCATCGCTTCAATGCTGGTGGTCTTTGCTTCTTCCAGCACGGTGACATTTCCCCGCTTGTCTTCCCAAGAGATTTGCAGGATTTTCCGGAGGCAGCGCTGATGGAATCGTTCCAGGAGTTGCATGTGATGTCTGTAGACAGTCCACATCTTGCAGGCGTATAGCAGGGTTGGGAGGACAATAGCTTTATAAACAACCACCTTGATATCCCTGTGGATGTCCTGGTCCTCAAACACTCTCTGCTTCATTTGGAAAAATGCTGCACTGACAGAGCTCAGGTGGTGTTGTATTGCATTCAACTGGGCAAGTCTACAGGAAGGGTCCTAAACACATCTCACTCCAGCACGGATTGGCTGTCCTGCTGTGTTGTGTTTAGCCTTGTACACACAAAAATAAAGGATGTACACCTCCATCCAGAGGCTGCTCCTTCCTTCCCAGGTATACATGGGCAGTTGGTATGCACCCAGGTATACTCCCAGAGCTGACCATATGATGACATATAGCAGTGGTTCTCAACTTGTGGGTCCCCAGGTGTTTTGGCCTACAAGTCCCAGAAATCCCAGCCAGTTTACCAGCTGTTAGGATTTCTGGGAATTGAAGGCCAAAACATCTGGGGACCCACAGGTTGAGAACCACTGACATACAGGATTCTGGCCAGAATATGTTGTCCTATTGTTGAGAATTCGCCCACTTCTTGGTCCAATCGTAGGAATTCCAAGAGTATCCCATCACTAGTGGTTTCCAAATACCCATGCTTGGGTTTTTGGATAATATTGGTTCTGCACGCATGCATGATGAACTCATGACTGTGGTTAACACCAGTGAATTTCTGGTGACGGTTATAGTTGTATGGAGCCTGTAGCTTTCCAGTGGCCTCCTTTCATTTTGAGGGCCACTGCCTTCTCTCTGCTTGTGATGAATGTGAAATGAGGCCATGAGTGCATCTTTGTGGAAAAGAACATTATGCTTATGTGAAATTGGCCTCGTGGCCTTCACTGAGCTGCTTGTTTTACACAATATAATCCCCTTGTTGAAACCTCCATATGTGGGAAATGGCCATAGGGATTATATTCTTATGGCTGCCTTTAATCCCCCAATGCTCAATAATATAAACACAATAAAGGCCTAAACGTTTTAAGTGCTCTGTCCTAGTATAATTCCGGCATGGAGTTTGGATGAGAGCTAAAAGTCATTGCAGCTTGATGGTCTCGGTTGGACCCAAGACTTGGAAAAGTTACTTTTTCAGACTGTAATTCCAAGAATCTCCAAGTTGGCATTTCCAATGGCCAGGCTGGCTGTGATACTCTCATAGTTAGTCCCCCAAAAAGCAACTTCCCCCAGCATTTTGCATTGAGGTATCTGTATCCAGTGTTTGCTCTTTTCTTTACACCAGTGTTTCTCAACCTTGGGGTCGGAACCCCTGTGGGGGTCATGAGGGGGTGTCAGAGGGGTCGCCAAAGACCATCAGAAAACACAGTATTTTCTGTTGGTCATGGGGGTTCTGTGTAGGAAGTTTGGCCCAATTCCGTCATTTGGTCCAGATCCATCATTGTTTGAGTTTTGCTCTTTGATTGCTTTTTGATTGTAGGTGAACTATAAATCCCCCAGTGGCGCAGTGGGTTAAACTGTTGAGCTGCTAAAACTTGTTGACTGAAAGATCGCAGGTTCGAATCCGGGGAGCAGCGTGAGCTTCCGCTGTCAGCCCCAGCTTCTGTCAACCTAGCAGTTCAAAAACATGTAAATGTGAGTAGATCAATAGATACTGCTCCATTGCGAAGGTAACGGTGCTCCTTGCAGTCATGCTAGCCACATGACCTTGGAGGTGTTTATGGACAACACCGGCTCTTCGGCTTAGAAATGGAGATGAGCACCAATCCTCAGAATCGGACATGACTGGACTTAATGTCAGGGGAAAATCTTTACCTTTACTTATAAATCCCAGCAACTACAATTCCCAAATGTCAAGGTCTATTTTCCCCAAAACCCATCATCATTCAAGTTTGAGTGTATCTGGTATTTGTGCCAAATTTGTTCCAGTGAATAAAAATGCATCCTGCATATCAGATATTCACATTACAATTCATATTATCTGTAGCAAAACGACAATTATGAAATAGCAACAAAAGTAATGTTATGGTTGGGAGTCACTACACCATGAGGAACTGTATCAAGGGATTGTGGCATGAGGAAGGTTGAGGACCACTGCTTTACACTCTCAGAAGCAATGAATCTATCTGTATCCTACCAATAAATTCCCATTGAAGTTTCTCAGAAGATGAACAACAGTTGTGTTAAGACTAAGTTGCTCTGGACACATTCCAGCTTGTCAATATCTCCCTTCAAGTGTGGTGCCCAGAATTGGACACAGTATTCCAGATGTGGTGTAACCAAGGCAGAATGGAGGGGTAGCATGACTTCCCTAGATCTAGACACTAGGCTCCTCTTGATGCAGGCCAAAATCCCATTGGCCTTTTTTGCCGCCGCATCACATTGTTGGCTCATGTTTAACAATTGTGTCATCACACTTGATCTTATAGTAAGAAGGGAAGAAGAGCATTCAAAAGTAAATCTAACTGCCGGGAGACTGACCCAGTGACACAAAAAGAACTTGAGACAGATACTGCATGAAACTTAAGAGACTAAAACAAGAGAGAGACTAACATTAATGTGCAATGTGCCTTTAAAAATAATAAATAGATGGCTCTTATTCAAGAGCTGTTCAGCAGTGGAACTCTCTGCCCCAGAGTGTGGTGGAGGCTCCTTCTTTGGAAGCTTTTAAACAGAGGCTGGATGGCCATCTGTCAGGGGTGATTTGAATGCAATATTCCTGCTTCTTGGCAGAATGGGGTTGGACTGGATGTCCCATGAGGTCTCTTCCAACTCTATGACTCTATGATTCTAAGTTGTGTGTCTGTCATTGGCTGAGTTGGATGTTTCATGAATTTTTAAAATTCACTCTTTTGCGATGAAAAATGAAATCTTCCCTGTATTAATCCACTTCTTTCTGTTTCTTCTTCTTTTATTTCATGTCCTGCGTCGCTTTCTCCTGAAACTAGGAGCCAGCCAAAGGTAAGAGGCTTTGATTCCCCGTTGTGAAAATAACATTCTGATACTTCCAAAATGTTTTGCATTTTATGCAAAAAAAAATGTGTGATGCTTTCTTTCTCAGTGTGCTACTGTTTGTGGAAAGAGAGGAAATTAAAGTGCCATGTTTGCATTGGTGGCCAAGACATGAGTCATAGGAACAAATGAGGGAAACAGTTGCATGCGCTGAGCATTGGGGACTCAGGAAGAAAGGTCCTGTTGTGCGTGTTCCCAAAGAAGCAAAACAAAAATGCTTTCTTGTATTTGCAAACATTTGGACTGCAGTTTCTTGCTTGATTCTAATATGGACACACAAAGGGCTTTTTAACTGCTTCCTTTCACCTTTAGCTATAAGGGAAATGGGCAATTTTGGGGACCCAGGAGACCCTTGGAGAATTGTTTTCCCCCATTACTTTCACCTCATAGTGTCCCTAACATAAAGTGGCCTATGCAGCCTGTAAAGTCTACTTTTTTGACCATGAAAACTCCATCTCAAGCTGCATTTAGACTGCAGAATTAATGCAGTTTCCATCCAGTTTGGTGCAGGATTCAGACTCCTCTGTCAGAGAGCTCTAGTGCCATAGTAAAGGTAAAAGTTTCCCCTGACATTAAGACTAGTCATGTCCAGCTCCGGGGGGTGGTTTTTATTTATCGTGTCAGGAGCAACCAGACATTTGTATTACATTTTTAACAAAGCAAACAAACAAACAAACAGACAGACAATACACACAGTTTGCAAGCTTGGTAGTTGATTAAATGTCCTTTGACCAGAATCTGGCCACTTGGAGTGCCTCTGGTGTTGCTGCAAGAAGGTCCTCCATCGTGCATGTGGCAGGGCTCAGGGTGCATTGCAGCAAGTGGTCTGTAGTTTTCTCTTCTCCACACTCACATGTCATGGATTCCACTTTGTGACCCCATTACTGAAGGTTGCCTCTGCATCTAATGGTGCCAGAGCACAGTCTGGTCAGCGCCTTCCAAGTTGCCCAGTCTTCTGTGTGCCCAGGAGGGAGTCTCTCATTTGGTATTAGCCATTGATTGAGGCTCTGGGTTTTAGCCTGCCACTTTTGAACTCTCGCTTGCTGAGGTGTTCCAGCGAGTGTCTCTGCAGATCTTAGAAAACTATTTCTTGATTTAAGTTGTTGACGTGCTGGCTGATACCCAAACAAGGGATGAGCTGGAGATGTCACTGCCTTGGTCCTTTCACTATTGGCTGCCACTTCCCAGCGGATGTCAGGTGGTGCAATCCCAGCTAAGCAGTGTAATTTCTCCAGTGGTGTAGGGCGCAGACACCCCGTGATAATGCGGCATGTCTCCTTAAGAGCCACATCCACCGTTTTAGTGTGGTGAGATGTGTTCCACACCGGGCATGCATACTCAGCAGCAGAGTAGCATAGCGCAAGGGCAGATGTCTTCACTGTGTCTGGTTGTGATCCCCAGGTTGTGCCTGGGTGGGTGGTACTCATCTCCATCTTTAAGCTGAAGAGCCGGTGTTGTCCGTAGATACCTCCAAGGTAATCTGCCTAGCATGACTGCATGGAACGCCGTTACCTTCCCACAGAAGCGGTACCTATTGATCTACTCACATTTGCATGTTTTTGAACTGCAAGGTTGGCAGGAGCTGGGCCCAACAGCAGGAGTTCACTCTGCTCCCCGGATTCGAACTGCCAACCTTTCGGTCAGCAAGGTTAGCAGTCAACGGTTTAACCCACTGCAACCAGGGGGCTCTATTCCAGTGCCATAGTTGTTTGTTTGTTTGTTGTTGTTGTTGTTGTTGTATTTATACCCCACTTTATATCTCTCAAAGTGGCTTGACATATCTTAGTAAAGGCATGCTCAGATAATTATTGAAAAAATCCTCCTCATTATTGACCTTTCCTTTGCAGGTCTTTGCCTACGATCACTGCTTCTGGTCAATGGATGAAGCCGTCAAAGAAAAATACGCAGGTAATTTCAAAACTATGAGGGCAGGATCTGCTCTTTTGAACTACAACTCCCAGAATCCCCAACTAGCTCAGGTCAAGGAGTAATATTTCCAAACAACAAAAATCAGACATTGGCAGAAGTAATGATGATGGTATTACAGGTGAAACTATTACTTTGAATACAGATTGAAATATATGAAATGGGTCCTTCGTTGAAGAGGAAACAGAACAGTAGGATTTCTAGGAACATGGTTATGCTGTCTTAGATCCTGATATCGAGCTAGAATTTAGAGGCTCCTGCCCGGGAGAGAGGAGCCCTTAGATCAACCAAGAAGGATCCGGTACTCTGGTAAGCGAAGAGGAAAAGAGCCAAGAATTTTCCCTGAATTTTCCCAAATAAATCTCACCAAAGTTGAAGAAAAGCCACCAAGTTGTATTTATTTTGTCCAGCTGGAACGGATGTCAAACCGCGATAGTTCGTCAGGAGAGACATACATGCAGTACATTTAAACACATTTTTGTAGAGAAACAGAGCTGTCAAAGTTAACTCGCGGATACCGGGGCCCGAGGGGTTTCCATATCCGCGGTTTAAAGGAATGCATTTTCGGCCTCTCCGGGATGCGAGAAACGCATCCCAGGAGGGCCGGCAGCCATCTGCCACCCGGGAGAGGAAATGTTCATTGTAAGGAGAGTTTGAGGCAGTAAAGGACACAAAGTAACACTATGGAGAGGGGAAAGTTACAATTAATTGATACATTTTATTGGGGGATTAGTTACAATGTTTAGGAAGGGGAAAAGCAAAGAAATGAGAAGGCTTCTGAGTTGCCGCTGTTGCTGTGGCCACGTTCATGCAGTTGGCATTGGAGAACTGTGGAACTCCCTGCTGCAGGTCAGATCCGCTTGAAGGCAGGGAGCTCTGCATTCGGTCTCAATCCCTCGGACATAGAATCATAGAATCAAAGAGTTGGAAGAGACCTCATGGGCCATCCAGTCCAACCCCCTGCCAAGAAGCAGGAATATTGCATTCAAATCACCCCTGAAAGATGGCCATCCAGCCTCTGCTTAAAAGCATGCTGACTCTGCAATTCAAAGAGTTGGAAGGGACCTCCGAGGCCATCTAGTCCAACCCCCTGCTCCACTATATATTACTCCCTCTAGACTTCTTTGGAGCGTTGTTCACAAACTTCCTCCTTAGATTGAATCGCCGGCATTTTTCTGGCATTTAAGCGGTACCTATTTATCTACTCACATTTTGCTTTCGAACGGCTAGGTAGGCGGAAGCTGGGTTAAAGGCTAGGAGCTCACCCTGACCTGGGCTTCCAACTGTCAGCTTTTTGACTGACAATGTTTATTGAAGCTGCTGTGCTAAAACCTGGCCCATCTGCACTGGGAGCATCTGCACTGTAAAATTAATGCAGTTTGATACCATTTTAATTCCCATGGCTTAATAAGTTCTTTAGCTTTCTCTGCCAAAGAGAACTGGTGTTTCGCCAAACTACAATTCCCATGATGCCGTAGCAATTAACGTGGTATCAAACCGCATTCATTTTACAGTGTAGATCAGGCATGGGCAAACTTGGGCCCTCCGGATGTTTTGGACTTCAACTTCCATAATTCCTAACAGCCTACCGGCTGTTAGGAATTATGGGAGTTGAAGTCCAAAACACCCGGAGGGCCCAAGTTTGCCCATGCCTGGTGTAGATGCACCCTTAGTCCATGGTCCCAAGTGTACGCACTTGTCGTGTTGTTACTTTGGCATGGTTTAAGTATTGAGTAACTCGGAAGGGAGTTTCTGAAAACTTCCATGTGGTGCAAATGAATATTTTTCTCTGTTTGTGGCGCTTATCCACAAAGGTTTTATTGCCTTTGGACACACATGAAAGACATCAAAGACTTTTCACGTGGTGTGCATTATGAGCCTTTGGAAACCCTTGATGGTCTTAATCAAAGGAGATGGATGAGTGGGTTTCTTTTAACACTTTCCCCCAATAATCTCAATTTTTTTGGTTCTAATTTTAGGCCAAGATATTGTTTTCAAGTGCCTTGGAGAAAACATTCTCCAGAATGCTTTTGAAGGCTACAATGCCTGTATCTTTGCCTACGGACAGACCGGTAAGCGCTTGCTTGTAGAGGGATAGAAGTTGTGAGTTGCATGCGAGTATTGTTGCTTTGTTTGTTTATTTAGTCGCCGGATTTTTTCTCCTAGTGGCTTGCAACATAAAAGTTAAAACAAAACATAGCTTAAACAAAATACAATACAAAACATTAAAAAGCCGGTAAATAAACACTCCGGGGAGAAAACATTAATTTAAACCACGTTTCGTTGGTGTTTTTCCACAAGCAGGTAAAAAGAAATGCTTATTTTGGAAGACTCATTGCTGAAGTGTAACATATTTTGTTTTTGTTTTGTTTTTTGCTTTTTAAGTCTCTTCCGCTGTGTTTTTCACAGCGGAAGAGTGATGGTCTCTCATTGACCTGATAGGTGTATTGTTTCCAAATTTGGTGTCAATTCACCCAGTGGTTTTTGAGTTATATTAATCCCACAAACAAAAATTACATTTTTATTTATATAGATCGTATTGTGTGTTTATTATGCATTGTTTTAGGCACATTATTATTATTAATTATTATTATTAAACTTTATTTGTACCCCACTAGCATCTCCTGAAGGCCTCGATGCGGCTTACAAAGGCCAAGGCCTCAACACAACAACAACATAACAAATACAACTCAAAGCAAAATAAAAAAACATAAAGCAGTAACAACAAAACATTACACCAGTACACAGTAAATACTAGGGCCAGGCCAAGTAATGGGTACAGATTAAAAAGTGCTGGGTGTGACAGGTGGTATGTTGGATTTCAGGGCAAGTGCAATGTGCAGAGAATCTTAAAACTCTAATAAAGTGATTCTGAGACATAATGCTGGAGTTTTCCTATTCCGGAAAGGCACATCGGAACAGCCAGGTCTTCAAGCTCTTCCTAAAGACTGCCAACGTGAGTGCTAGCCTGATGTCTTTGGGGAGGGTGTTCTAAAGTCAGGGGGCCACCACAGAAAAGGCCCTGTCCCTCGTCCCCAACAAACGCGCCTGCAACGCAGGCGGGATCGTGAGCAGGGCCTCTCCGGATGAATGAAGGGAATGCGTGGGTTCGTAGACAGAGATGCGGTCACGCAGGTAGGCAGGTCCCAAACCGTTTAGGGCTTTGTAGGTGAGCACCTGCACCTTGAATTGGGATCGGAAGGAAAACGGCAGCCAATGGAGCTCCTTAAACAGGAGGGTTGACCTCTCTCTGTAAGGAGCACCAGTTAACATTCTGGCCGCCGCCCGTTGGACCAGTTGAAATTTCCGAGCCGTTTTCAAGGGCAGCCCCACATAGAGCACATTAGAGTAATCCAATCTAGAGGTGACCAAGGCATGGACCACTCCGGCCAGATCAGCCTTTGCGAGGTACAGTCACAGTTGGCGCACGAGTCTCAGTTGTGCAAAAGCCCTCCCGGACACCGCCAACGCCTGAGCCTCAAGCGTAAGTGATGAATCCAAGAGGATTCCCAAACTGCGGACCTGTGACTTCAGGGGGAGTGTAACCCCATCCAGCACAGATTGCCACCCTATACCCTGATCCGGTTTACGATTGACCAGGAGGACCTCTATCTTGTCGGGATTGATCTTCAGCTTGTTCCTCCTCATCCAGATAGACACAGCGGCCAGGCACTCGTCCAGCACTCGAGGGCCCCCCTTGGAATTAGGTGGAAATGAGTAGTAGAGTTGTGTGTCATCTGCGTAGAGATGGCACCTAACTCCAAAACTCCGGATGACCTCTCCCAGCGGTTTCATGTAGATGTTGAAAAGCATGGGAGACAGAATAGAGCCTTGCAGGACCCCAAATGTAAGTCATTACGAGTGCCTTCGGGGAGCTGGAGGCGGGGTACAAAAATAAAGTTGTTGTTGTTGTTATATTATTGGTAGGCAGAAGCTAGGGCTGACAGTTGGGAGCTCACCCCGACTTGCGGCTTTGAGCTGCTAATCCTCCGGTCCGCAGCTTTTTTCTGCAGCTAGTGGTTTCAACTGCTACCACATTGTTGCACTCTAGAAACTTCATTTTTGTGACTACCACACACTCTACTGAATTGGTTGAAACCTATATCAGATATTCATTGAAAACCATTGCAAAATGTGCTGCAGGATGATGTCCCTCCTGCAAAAACAAAGTTTTTGCATCTTGATAAACCTTTCCCATGTTTCTATGATAGAACCAGTTAGGAAATGACATTTATAATCCAGGAACAAAAATTAAGTAGTGTAATTGCCATGAGTTTTACTGTAAAGAGAGCTGCCTACAGTCTGGTTTTTCCTTGACTATTGAGCATCCCTGCACAGTCCATCCATGTGCGTTTAACATGCAAAAAGCTGAGGCACAGAGTCAGGCGCATTAAAGCATAACTAATCTGTCCTGAATGTGCCTCTTTCCTTAAGAGCATGAGGGCATTATTGGCTCAGATCAAGCCAGGCCTTCTTTAGCATGCTTTGCGAGGATCTTGTTCAGCAGAGATATGACTACAACTCCCAGAATCCCCAAGCAACATGTTGAGTGGGTGGGGAGACTCTGGGACATATAGTCCCTAAAAAAATTCCAACATTGGGTTGTTGTAGGTTTTTTCAGGCTATATGGCCAATTCCAACATTTCTATCTCTATCAGGCATATGCAAACTTGGGCCCTCCAGGTGTTTTGGACTTCAACTCCCACAATTCCTAACAGCCTACCTAACAGTCCAAAACACCTGGAGGGCCCAAGTTTGCACATGCCTGGTCTGTATGGAGAAAATAAGCATTGTTGCGTACTTTGAATGTGACTTGCGCTTCTCTTTCTCTATTTGGAGAATCATAGGCATGTAGGTTTTCCCTTAATGGTATGTGCACATTTCCAGCCATTTCGCTGCACCATATGAAGGCCATAAACTGAATACACACACGACAATTCACATTGCCTGCTGCATCATTATTGACAAGCATCACACTGGGATTCATAGTGCTCTGCATCTGTTATTTTGCAGGGTATGCAATTGAATCAAAACTGCCAAAACATTGAATGTTCCTTGTGAGGCTCAGTGTTCAAAATACATAACTGTTTGAAAACTGGACTCTCACATTGTTTTAGACTGCTTGTATTATAATGTTTATTTGTGTGTGTTTATATTCTGCTTTTCTCTCCAACAAGGAGAGTTCTTAGAGAGCATTTCAGGAAGTTTTTATATTGATATTGTTTAAAATTATTATGCTAATAGCACCTGATCCGGTCTGATCTTGAAGGCTAAGCGGGGTCAGCCCTGATTTGCATTTGCATGGGAGACTACCAGTTAAAACTATGTAACAAAATCCTTGTTCCCGGGTTATACATGTAATTTCCTAATTGGTTCTATCATAAAAACATAGAATCATAGAATCAAAGAGTTGGAAGAGACCTCATGGGCCATCCAGTCCAACCCCATTCTGCCAAGAAGCAGGAATATTGCATTCAAATCACCCCTGACAGATGGCCATCCAGCCTCTGCTTAAAAGCTGGATGGGGAAAGTTTATTTTGGGGAAAGTTTATTAAACAGAAAAAAAACTTTGTTTCTGCGGAAGTGAAATCATCCTGCGGCACATTTTGCTCTAGTTTTTCAATGACTATCTCATCGAGCCTCAACCAATTCAACCTAGTTTGTGGCAGCCACAATAACAAGGTTTCTGGAGGAGAACAACAACTTTCAAAGTAAGGACTGCACAATTAAACAGGAAATAACACTTTCAAATCAGGAAGAGAGAAAAATCTAATTTTGTTACAAAGTGTTATCGGGTGTTGTAGACTGTATTTTAGAAGAAGGAATTGGCAAAATTGTTGCACTAGAGTCCTGAAACACCTTCTGTCTACATAATCAAGTTCATAAAAGTTTATTCAAAGAAGAGTATATATTAAAATAAGCAAATTCAGAACCAAAGTTCAAAAGGTTATTTCCAAAACAGTCCAAAATTCTTTCAAATATAATCCATAAACATATTCGTAAACAATATAGCATGAATCCAAGGCAGGCAGCCTATGCCACACATGAACTAGAAGCAAAAACAAACCTAAAAACTTGAATACATTAATTCCAAGAACAAACCCAAAAACTGAGAGCTGTTCACCTGAATGCAACGTTGCTCTCACAAAGGATTGTACCAGCAGGAACCACTTTAAAAAGCCTCAAACCCTCCCATAACATCGTTTCTCACACACCTGCTCTTCCACTCCTTATCTCTAAGCCTCTTGGAAAAACAAGTCTGTCTTTGTTGCATGCTCTGACTCCACAGTTCCAAGAACCTGGATCTGGACAAACATTTGTGTCCACATTTCTATCAGCCTGAACTTCTGGCAGATTCTCATGAGAATGGATATTGCTTTCTCCAGTCTTGTGGGAACTGCCAGGATATTCCAAAGCAACCCTCTCTGGGCCACTTCTAGTCTCCTCTGGGCCCTCCAAATCTTCCCCTTCCTCATCTTCTCAGCACTCAGAATCTGATCAGGCTACAACAAAAACCACATCTAAATATTCCTTGCTTATGAAAACCCTATAAAATTAATGGGATTGCTGTAAGTTGAGACTGGCAACTTGAAGACACATGCACAAATACATTGTTTTAATTGATTTTTAATTGTTCATTGCCTCAGGAATGTTTGCGGGCTGTGAGGTGATACAGACATGCTTCAAAAAAACAAACAACCATTAATCAATATACTGATGGTTTTCTCCCATGCGACTGGGATTGTCCGGCGTCCTTTAGGTTTCTCTGATTTATGACAGTTACTCTGTGCCTTCAAGTCAATTCTAATTTATAGTGGCTTATCATAAAGTTTTCTTGGAAGGATTTGTTCAGAGTTGGGTTTGCTATTGCCTTCCTCTGAGAGACAATGACTTGTTTGAGGTGATCAAGAGGTTTCCATAGCCAAATGGGCATTTGTCCAGTGTCCCAGTCCAACATTCTGGCTTATTATACCTTCCTCTTTACTCAGGGTCCGGAAAATCCTACACCATGATGGGCACCGCCGACCAACCAGGGCTAATCCCCCGACTCTGCAGCACCCTCTTCGAAAGGGCCCAGAAGGAGGAGAGCGAGGAGCAGAGCTTCAAAGTGGAGGTGTCCTACATGGAGATTTACAACGAGAAGGTCAGAGACCTGCTGGACCCAAAGGGGTAAGGAAGACGATCATGAAAAGGATGGCAAGATGGCTAATTCATTCCCCAAAGAGACTGAAGGAACATGTCTTACTCAAAAAATCAAAACCTGCAGGTTTTATCTGTAACAGATAAAGCAGTTCAGTAGTAGGATGGAAACTTTTGTCTGTTTGCTTGCAGAGAGAAATGATTTCTGGCTCACTGTGAGTTTTTCCTGCTGTATTATCATGTTCCAGCAGCATTCTCTCCTAATGTTTTGCCTGCATCTGTGGCTATTGTCATCTTCAGAGGTTCTGTTGGCAGTGAGGCAATTGGAGTGTTTGTGTATGTGTGTATATTAGCTATCCCCTGCCACGTGTTGCTGTGGCCCAGTCTCGTGAGCTGGAAAATAAAGTAATGAGAAAGTATTGGTTTCTAATATATGTAATGTCTTGATGCTTATGGGTTTAAAGCAGGGGTCCTCAAACTAAAGCCCAGGGGCTGGATACGGCCCTCCAAGGTCATTTACCCGGCCCTTGCTCAGGGTCAACCTAAGTCTGAAACGACTTGAAAGCACACAACAACCACAACAACAATCCTATCTCATCAGCCAAAAGCAGGCCCACACTTCCCATTGAAATACTAATAAGTTTATATTTGTTAAAATTGTTCTTCATTTTAATTATTATATTGCATTTAAGTGTTTTTTGCACTACAAATAAGATATGTGCAGTGTGCATAAGAATTCATTCTTTTTTTTTTTCAAATTATAATCCGGCCCTCCAACAGTTTGAGGGTCTGTGACCTGACCCTCTGTTTAAAAAGTTTGTGGACCCCTGGTTTAAAGTGTTTCTTATTGTTTATTTGTCAGTGTTGATGGGGAGATTGTCTGGTTTGCCTACTCTGGAACATGCAACATATAATTGTACTTCTTTAGGGGTCCCTTTCTAATCTATGATACTATATCTGTGTTCGTGAATCATATATATCTATCTATCTATATCAGTGGTTCTCAACCTGGGTTCCCCAGATGTTTTTGGCCTACAACTCCCAGAAATCCTAACAGCTGATAAACTGACTGAGATTTCTGGGAGTTGTAGGCCAAAAACATCTGGGGACCCCAGGTTGAGAACCACTGATCTATATCTATGGCTGGATGGCTCTTTGTCAGGAGAGCTTTGATTACGTTTTCTTGCCCTGGTGAAGGAAGTTGGACTCGATGGCCTTAAGTATTTTCTGTTGGTCATGGGAGTTCTGTGTAGGAAGTTTGCCCCAATTCTCTCGTTTGTAGGGTTTGTGGGGTTCAGAATGCTCTATTATTGTAGGTGTCTATTTTCCCCAAACTCCATCTGTGTTCATATTTGGGCATATTGACGATTTGTGCCAAGTTTGGTTTGGATCCATCATTGTTTGAGTCCACAGTGCTCTCTGGATGTAGGTGAACTACAACTCCCAAACTCAAGGTCAATGTCCATCAAACCCTTCCAGTATTCTCTGTTTGTCATGGGAGTTCTGTGTGCCACGATTGGTTCAATTCCACCATTAGTGGAGTTCAGAATGCTCTTTGATTGTAGGTTGATTATAAATCCCAGCAACTACAACTCCCAAATGACTAATTTAATTTTTTTTAGTGATGGTCACTCCTTGGGTTAGTAGGTGTCTTGTGGCCAAATTTGGCGGCAATTCGTCCAGTGATTTTTGAGTTATGTTAATCCCACAAATGAACATTATATTTATAGATATAGATAGATAGATAGATAGATAGATAGATAGATAGATAGATAGATAGATGTCTGGAATAATATCCAGGGTGGGAGAAAGAACCCTTGTCTGTTTAAAGCAAGTGTGATTGTTGCAATTAGCAAGCTCTAATTAGCATTTGAGTAGCCATGAAGTTTGCAAAGTCAAACAGTGAAGTTTGCAAAGTCAATCAGCACTCCACTTCACTGCCAACAGAACTTCTGAAGATGCCAGCCACAGTTGGAAAACCATAACCTTTTGAAAAATGGCATTAACAGGCTGAGGGGGGAAAGGAAGGGGCCTGAGGCTGTTAGGAATTGTGGGAGTTGAAGTCCAAAACACTAGGAGGGTCCAAGTTTGCCCATGCAACCTGCACAAATCTGTTAATTTGTTGGGTTGTTGCAGGTTTTTCGGACTGTATGGCCATGTTCTAGAGGCATTCTCTCCTGACATTTCACCTGCATTTATGGCAGGCATCCTCAGAGGTTGTGAGGTCTGAGGATGCCTGCGATAGATGCAAGCAAAATGTCAGGAGGGAATGCTTCTAGAACATGGCCATATAGCCCGAAAAACCTGCAACAACCCAATGATTCCAGCCATTAAAGCCTTCAACAATACATTGTTAATTTGTTTTTCAATGTGATTGCTTCCTTTCCTGAATTTGAAAACATACAATGTGAATAGTAAACCACATACAATTCACAGTGAGCATGCAAAAGGTTTTAGAGGGGGGTTTTGTAATTTCTTTCACCTTGTGTTCCCTCTCCATATTAGAAGACTTTGTAGGGTTTTTGTTGTTGCTGCTAACATCCCCGCACTGCAAACCGGGTGCAGAAATCATTTGACAAATCTGCCCTGACTTGAAACATGCCAGCCAAAGTAATTCTTTGGCTTCCCAGAATTAAAGATTTAAGCGTGTGCTGCCGGGTGCAAGCGTAGATTTGGAAAAGCACTCAGCTTTGTTGCTTCTTGTCCTAATTATGTAATCATGCCGTCTTCTGTGTTTGCTTCCTCAAAAAAACAGGAGCCGACAGTCCTTAAAAGTCAGAGAGCACAGCGTCTATGGGCCTTACGTGGATGGACTTTCCAAACTGGCTGTGGCCAGCTACAAGGTAAAGAAGTTTAATTGCAAGATGGTCACCGTATACTAATTATTTGCATGATTGGAGAGCTGGGACCAAAGTAACCAAATACATTTCAACAAGGATATATCTAAGGCAAAACTCTCAATGTCTGGAACAGGCATGGACCGACTTCCAACATTCTGCAGCAAGTGCCAAAATCCAAGGAAATAGCAGCATTACAATACCCATCATCCAGTGCATATTTATTTATTTACAGTATTATTTATATTCCACCCTTCTCACCCCGCAGGGGACTCAGGGTGGATTACAATATACACATATATACATGGCAAACATTAAATGCCATAGACACACAACATATATGGACAGACAGACACACTCAGAGGCTATTTAACATGCCAACTTTTCATTAGGGTATTCTGGCCACCAGCGGAGCTGTTGCTTCCATTTGTGACACTGATGAAGTACTTCCTAATTCTTCTCATGCTTGCTGGAGATTTTTATGGCGTCATAAATTAGTTAAATTAGCTTCCCCGCATAAGCGGTACCTAAATTTCCTACTTGACAGATGCAACTGTCTTTTGGGCTTCAAAGGTTGACAGCAAGCTACACAAATTGGTCGGAAGCTCACTCCGATCCAGGCTGGTTTCGACCTCATGACTTTTTAGTCAACAGTGATCTTAATACAGCTGACTCTCAGCCAGCTGTGCCACAGTCCAGGTGTTCATATAATAATACAAAGCCAGTACAAGCTAACTTCACACATGAAGTGGAGAACAGACATGTAGAATAAACATGGCAGGCCTTGGCCTCATGCTCCTGACACTCATCTAAAGGTAAAGGTAAAGGTTTTCCCCTAACATTAAGTCCAGTCATGTCCAACTCTGCGGATTGGTGCTCATCTCCATTTCTAAGTCAAAGAGCCGGCGTTGTCCGTAGACACCTCCAAAGTCATGTGGCCAGCATGACTGCATGGAGTGCTGTTACCTTCCCGCCGAAGTGGTACCTATTGATCTACTCAGATTTGCATGTTTTCCAACTGCTAGGTTGGCAGAAGCTGGGGCTAACAGCGGGAGCTCACCCCACTCCCTGGATTCAAACCTGTGTCCTTTCAGTCAGCAAGTGGAGCAGCTCAGTGGTTTAACCCACTGAACAATAAATGCAATGCACAATTTTAGGATGAAAAGGGAGGAGGAAGATGGAGAGAGAAAAAGTGGGTGGAGAAGGGCAACTAGGATATTTGGAAACCAAACTTTATGGAGAAGGTTATTCCTTCTAAAACATGCAACTGATCATTAGAGGCCAAGCATTTAGAGATACGACCCTTTGTATTCATGGGGCTCTGGAATTTGCCCCCCAGACATAAGTGCAGCCCCCCATTTGCTCCCTGAATACCCCTGCAGTCATGCAATCTTAGAATATTCATTGGTCTGTGGCTAATAGGTCATGCAAACCCTGTCTGTGCCCCATAGCCTGGGCCCCTCACCCCACTTTCCAATATGTGAGCTATAGACTGATTCAGGAAATGATAAACTATAGAACTGATATGCGGAAACCTTGAAGAACTGCTCCTGAGATGGGGATGATCTTGCAAAACTGGTTTGGCAAGCAATAACATTAACTGCCTTTGCAAAAACATTAAAGGTATCGCCTTTAGTGCCTTCGAAAAAGAGTTAGCATTGAAACATTAGGGAATCACAACTGACTTTAAACACCACACCTACTGGGTAAAATCAGCAAGCCAAAGCAGTAAAATATATGTAGCCAGCTGCGACCATACCTGCTGAAGTCTGACTTGGACAGGATTGTCTATGCCTTGGTTACTTCCAGATTGGACTACTGCAATGTGCTCTACGTGGGGCTGCCCTTGAAGACAGGCTGGAAATTCCAACTTGTACAATGGGTGGCATCCAGGTTCCTAACTGGAGCCAGCTATAGGGAGCGTACTATGCCCCTATTAAAACAGCTCCACAGTCTCCAGAGAGACTAGCTAAGATGTACAATTGTTCCAACAAATGTTGGAAATGTGGGAAAGAAAAAAGGTACATTCTACCACACATGAAGGTCTTGTAGCAAAGTAAAAAATTACTGGAAACAGATCCACATATATCTTGAAAAAATGTTAAACACAAATTTGAAAATGACACCTCAAATGTACCTTTTGAATATGCCTGAGGAAGAATTAGAAAGAAAATTTGGAAAAATTTTGTTTTACACAACAGTGGCAGCTAGAATAGTATATGCTAAATATTGGAAAACCCCAGATATACCTCCTTTAGAAGAATGGGAAAAATATATTATAGATATGTTGATAATGAACAAAATAACTGTATTATTAAGAGGAGAAATATTAGACAACTTCGTTAACGAATGGCAACCAATGATTCAACACCTTTGTGTAAAGTTAAAAATGTATATAGAGGATCCTATAAGACTGTAGACAAGGAAGAAGTGGATGTAAAGTAAGAATCTATGATATCTTTTAATGTATTATTTAGATAGTAGACTGTGACCCCTTAATAGAAATATATTATGAGATAAAGGATTATAGAACATTAATAGATAGAAAGTATTGCACTATATGCAACAAACACTTGCAAATGTATGTTTACTTAAATAAAATTTTAAAAAAAACAGCTCCACTGGCTGCCGATAAGTTGCCGAGCCAAATTCAAGGTGCAGGTGATGACCTATAAAGTCCTGATTGGTTCGGGCCACACCTATCTCTGCGTTTGCATCTCCCTCTGTGAACTGGCGCAAACTCTGAGATCCACTGGGAAGACCCTTCTCTCGCTCCCACCACCGTCTCAAGTCCAGTTGGTGGGGACGAGGGAGAGGGCCTTCTCAGTGGTGGCTTCCTGCCTCTGGAATGCTCTCCCCAAGAAGATGAGCCAGGCTCCATGACTTACCTCTTTTCATAAGAACTTGAAGACCTGGTGGTTTCATCAGACCTTCGACAATTGACTAGTCTCAAGTTCCAAGTCCTTGGCCAACAGTTAGGACTTGGCCTTACACTCCATCCATTATTCTAGTCCCCTTCCATTTGAGATAACTTTTTCTTCCAGCCCAGTCCCTTTAAATAGTCCTTTAATTGGCTCCATGCCTCCCTTTTCTCTGCACTAGCTTCAGTCCAGCCCACCAAACAGCTTATACCCTTTATCGGAATTTTGGCCCCTAGTAGCTTTCCTTACATGAAAGAAGAGAGCGGAACTGGTTTCTAATTGGTTTTAATATATATGTTGCATCAATATTTTATGCTTATTTTTTATGTTTCACATTGTATGTCATTTGTATTTTTGCATATGTGGAAACCACTCTGAGTCCCCTAGGAAAGA
Source organism: Anolis sagrei (assembly GCF_037176765.1). Taxonomy (NCBI): domain Eukaryota; kingdom Metazoa; phylum Chordata; class Lepidosauria; order Squamata; family Anolidae; genus Anolis; species Anolis sagrei. Next base: position 8,418,214 of record NC_090021.1, on the reverse strand, counting down.
TAGGTATTATTATTATTATTATTATTATTATTATTATTATAATCCACAGTAAAAAGTAATCCAATAGATACAAAGGAAGACAGGAACAAAGAGTCCAAGGAAATCCATGAAACTAGACCCTTGAATCCATGAACAATACAGAAGCATATCCCATAGACAAAACATGAGCTAGGCAGACCTTGGTGCTTGAAACTTGATGTCATTCTGACATTGCCTCAACTGAAGCAGTCGTCCCTCACAAATTAATTATAAACTCTTCCCTGACTCCAAAACTGCTAGGAACGTATTCTTCCTTAGTTTTGGTTTACTATCTATCTTCTGTTGGCATAAAATACCCTATAAAAGCCAGGACCTGAACTCAAGTGGCAGTTGTGCTCCTACAGAAGTTGAGGAAGCAAGAGTTATGCATTTCTTAATGCTAGTGCTTTGTGGCCCTTGTCTTTTACCTAGGACATAGAGTCTTTGATGTCTGAAGGCAACAAATCCCGAACAGTCGCCGCCACCAACATGAACGAAGAAAGCAGTCGATCCCACGCAGTCTTCAAGATCATCCTCACACACACCTTGTATGACGTCAAATCAGGGGTAAGTTCTGTTCACCAAGGCTCAATAGCGTGATGCTGCAGCAGCAAAGAAGTCTAAGACTATTTTACACAGCATTGATAGAAACCTACCCAGACAAAGGAAGTTATTTGTTGCTGTTGTTGTTGTTAACTGCTGTGAAGTTGACTTCAACATATTGTGATCCTATGAATGAGGAAATATAGTCCTACTGTATTTTGCACTAATATTAATAATAATAACAATAATAATACACATTATTTGTATTCCGCTTCATCTCCCCGGAAGGACTCAGAGCGGATTGCACTATACTGATGTGAAGCAAAAATTCATTTCCTTTTACACAGTGAACAACAACAACGCAACAATACACAAACGAACGTAAAGGGCTTCCCTTTTCCATCTCCGACATATAGAGGTGATGCTCAGTTCTGGCCATGGGGAGGTGCTCTTGTTCTATTTTTCATGCCAAGTAGCCTGTTGCCCGTAGACATCTCCGATCGTGTTTGGTCTGCATGGGGCACCCTTTTACCTTCCCACCGAGGCGGTTCCTATTGATCTACTCGCATTGGATGCTTTCGAACTGCTAGGTTGGCTGAAGCTAGGATTAACAGTCGGGAGCTCACTCTGACCTGCAGCTTTGAACTGCTAATTCTCCAATGAGATTTCCTTCAGCTAGCGGTTTAACCTGCTGCGCTACCGTGGGTCATAGTAGTCGAATCCCTGCACTATTCTGATAATAACCTATGGAGTGACTTCAGGCAAATCCCGTTCTCAGCTTCAGAGGAAGGACACAGCAAACCTGGAATGAAATAATCGTGCCAAGACAATCCCATGATAGGTTTGCTGTTAGATCTCCATAAGACTGAACTTGAAATTATGATAGCACCAACGGTTTTTAGGCATTCTTATTGACCTGTGCATTGTCAAAGGCTTTCATGTCTGGAATCACTGGGTTGCTGTGAGTTTTTTGGGTTGTATTGTTACGTTCCAGCAGCATTCTCGCCCAACTGCAGTGGCACAATGGGTTTAAGTCTTGTGCTGCTGAACTGCTGGCCTGAAGGTTGGCAGTTCAAATCTGCAAGATGGGGTGAGCTCTGTCTGTCAAGCCTAGCATGTTCGAAAACATGCCAATGTGAGTATATAAATAGGTACTGTTTCTGGGGGGAAAGGCAGAGAGATGCTCCAAGCAGTCTTGCTGGCCACATCTCAGCTTGAAAATAGAGAAAAGTACCTCCCCGGAGGCAGAGATGAGCACTGCTGCCAGAAAGCCGGAAATGAAAGGAGAAGCCTTGCCTTTGTTTGTATGTCTCATTATATGTGACTGTAAAGGCATTGAATGTTTGCCTATGTAAAATGTAATCTGCTCTGAGTTCCCTAGGTGAGAAGGGAGAAAATAAAGTGAATAATAATAATAATAATAATAATAATAATAATTTGAAACACAACAAGATGAGTCCACAGCAGACAAGATCACTCTGCTGGCTGTTGTATTGGATCACACGTCGGACGCTTCCCAAGTGTCTAGGACTGTGTGATGTATTGGCAAATGATTCATGCAGATCCCAGTAAGGTGGCCTTTTGCAGCTGGTAGGTGGAAATTTTGTCAGTGCCGATTGTGTTTAAGTGCAGGCCAAGGTCTTTAGACACTGCACCCAGTGTGCCGATCACCACTGGGACCACCTTGTCTGGCTTGTGCCAGAGTCTTTGCAGTTTGATCTTTAAATCCTCATATCGTGTTTCTCTTCAATTCTGCTGTCACCTGGGATTGCAAAAAATTGAGAGCCAAATTGACAAAGAAAAAACATGGCTCACAAATGGAACTTTGAAAAAGGAGACGGAGGGCCTGATTCCGGCAGCCCAAGAACAAGCCATTAGAACCAATGCCATCAAAGCCAGAATTGAAACGTTAATGACAGATCCCAAGGGTAGACTCTGCAAGGAAGCAGATGAAACAATAGATCATATCCTCAGCTGCTGCAAGAAGATTGTGCAGACAGACTACAAGCAGAGGCACAACACCGTTGCTCAGATGATTAATTGGGACTTGTGCCACAAATACCATCTGCTTGTGACAAAGAACTGGTGGGATCACAAGCCAGAAAAAGTTAAGGAGAAAGAACACGTCAAACTCCTCTGGGACTTCCGGATTCAGACTGACAGAGTTTTAGAGCTCAGTACTCCTGACCTCACAATTGTGTTAAAAAACAAAGTATGGATTGTCGATGTTGCAATAATTGTTATTATTATTATTAACATTTTGCCTGCATCTGTGACTGGCATCCTCCGAGGTTCTGTTGCCAGTGAGGCAAGTGGAGTGTGTGTATGTGTATATGTCTATGTGTATATGTGTGTGTATGTATATGTCTGTGTGTGTGTGTGTGTGTGTGTGTGTGTGCCTGTCTGTCTGTGGAATATCCAAGATGGGAAAAGAACCCTTGTCTGTTGAAAGCAAGTGTGAATGTTGCAATTACCAAGTTTGAATTAACATTTGAGTAGCCATGAAGTTTGCTACCTCCATGCAAATACTCTCACTGATTGACTTTGCAAACTGCATGGCTGTTTAGCGCTATTCAAGCTTCCTAATTGCAACATTCAGACTTGCTTGAAACTGACATGGGTTCTTTCTCCCACCCTGGACATTATTCCACAGGTATAGATACACTCTACATGCCTCATTGCCAACAGAACCTCAGAGGATGCCAGCCATAGGTGTGAGTGAAACGTCAGGGGAGAATGCTTCTAGAACATGGCCATACAGCCTTAAAAACTCACAGCAACCCAGTGATTCCGGCCATGAAAGCCTTCGACAACACATAATAATGAATGTTTGAAAATCTCTTCTGAAGTAGATTCCACTGCTTTCCAAGATGACTCATCCCACTGTCAAGCTGGTGTATAGTCGGAAGCTCCTTTGTTTTCACTTGAACTTTTCATCACGTGCATTGTGGTTGAATCCAACCTATGGAATTGGGTTGGAACTGTTATCGTTTTTCGTGGCAAGTCATTTCTGTAGATCTTTCAGAAGGTGTCCACAAGGGATTGTCCATTGTCCCCCATCCCATCGGAGACTCCACACTTTCCCAAAGTTTCAGTTTTATGCCATTCAATCTTCAAGCCTGTTAGAATGGGAAGTGGTTCTTTCTGGGAAGTGGTCTGGTTGGCCTTAACCCAAGACCTCTCATTGACATTGCCTTGGTTAGTGCTGTGGTGTTGGGTTCCTCTCTTCATGTTTGTATATGGTATTTTATGAGGTCATCCAAAAATATGAGGATTCTATGATGCAGCCATCTGTACATGCAGACAATAGTAACAATCATATCTATGTGTTGTTGTTTTCCAGGGCTATATGGCCATGTTCCAGATGCATTCTCTCCTAATGTTTCGCCTGCATCTATAGCAGGCATCCTGCATCTATAGCAGGCAAAACGTCAGGAGAGATTTCTGGAAAATGATAATATAGCATGGAAAACACACAACAACCCAGTGATTTCGGCCATGAAAGCCTTCAACAATACATTGAGCATTTCTATGGGGAGAAACTGTTCCACGACAAATAGAAATTGGAAAAACTAAGAACCAGGAAAGCACATCTGCTGTGCCTCCTGACTTTCGTTCTACGCTACAGAGACACGGATACTATCCCACAATCTCTCATAGCCAAAAGAACTTTGGATGCTTGCCATAGATGCAGGCAAAACGTCAGGAGAGAAAGCTTCTGGAACATGGCCATACAGCCCAGAAAACACACAACAACCCAGTGATTCTGGGCACCACATTTCAAGAGGGATGACAAGGTGGAAAGTGTCCAGAGGAGGGCGATTAAAATGATAAAGGGTCTGGAGAACAAGCCCTATGAGGAGTGGCTTAAGGAGCTGGGCATGTTTAGCCTGAAGAAGAGAAGGCTGAGAGGGGATATGATAGCCATGTATAAATATGTGAGAGGAAGCCACAGGGAGGAGGGAGCAAGCTTGTTTTCTGCTTCCCTGGAGACTAGGACGTGGAACAATGGCTTCAAACTACAAGAAAGGAGATTCCATCTGAACATGAGGCTGTGAGAGCCGTTCAGCAGTGGAACTCTCTGCCCCGGAGTGTGGTAGAGGTTCCCTCTTTGGAAGCTTTTAAACAGAGGCTGGATGGCCATCTGTCAGGGGTGATTTGAATGCAATATTCCTTTTTCTTGGCAGGGCGTTGGACTGGATGGCCCATGAGATCTCTTCCAACTCTTTGATTCTATGATTCTATGACAAATGGAAATTGGAAAAACTAAGAACCAGGAAAGCACATCTGCTGTGCTTCCTAATTTTCGTTCTACGCTGCAGAGACACGGATACTATCCCACAATTTCTCATAGCCAAAAGAACTTTGGATGCCTGCTATAGATGCAGGCGAAACATCAGGAGAGAATGCTTCTGGAACATGACCATACAGCCTGGAAAACACAACAACAACCCAGTGATTCCGACCATGAAAGCCTTTGGCAATACAGTCATATCTATTATTGCTTTTATTATTGTTAATAGTATCCTGCTTTCTCCCTTGTTTGACATTCAAGGTAAAGTAAAATTGTGGGGAATTTTGGAATTATGGATAAAGAAGGCTCGATCTTGTAATAACATTTTGGAGACTTCCAAGGTCCTGGTAACTGATTGGAGGCATCCTTGGAGTTGTAGTTTTCAAAGTTTCGTTCCCAGCTCGAACGTCAGACGGAGATTCTCTTCTTTCTGGTTTGAATTCCCTTTTGTTTGCCTTGAATGGCCGAACAAGCCCTTTCCCCACCGGTCAATCCATTCTGTTTGCAGACTCCCATAAAAGCAAGCAGCGTGGTGCCGTCCGAGCCTCCGGCACCATCGATCAATATTGTCTGTCCCTTTTGGAGCAGAGTTCACTTGAGTGAGAAATGGATGCCCTGGTCCTTCATCGCAGGGAAAAAGCATGGAAGGATAGAGCTTTAAAGGGACCTTGGGAGCTATGTTTCCCAAATTCCAGTTTGGTGCAGTAGATTAGAAACTAGAGGGGACAACCAATTGCTGGTCAACCTTTGCTCAAAGACCTCCAATGAGAGTGCATCCTATGGTATTTGGAACACATACATAATAATACTAGTGTAGTAGAAGGCTCAGACTCAAAACGATCAAAACGAATTCAAAACGATCTTGACAGATTAGAGAGATGATTGGCCAAAACTAACAAAATGAAGTTCAACAGTGACAAATGCAAGATACTCCACTTTGGCAGAAAAAATGAAATGCAAAGATACAGAATGGGGGACGATGCCTCGCTCGAGAGCAGTACGTGTGAAAAAGATCTTGGAGTCCTCGTGGACAACAAGTTAAACATGAGCCAACAATGTGATGTGGCGGCAAAAAAAGCCAATGGGATTTTGGCCTGCATCAATAGGAGCATAGTGTCTAGATCTAAGGAAGTAATGCTACCCCTCTATTCTGCTTTGGTTAGACCACATCTGGAATACTGTGTCCAATTCTGGACACCACAATCCAAGAGAGATATTGACAAGCTGGAATGTGTCCAGAGGAGGGCGACTAAAATGATCAAGGGTCTGGAGAACAAGCCCTATGAAGAGCGGCTTGGGGAACTGGGCATGTTTAGCCTGAAGAAGAGAAGGCTGAGAGGAGATATGATTGCCATGTATTTGGTTAGACCACATCTGGAATACTGTGTCCAATTCTGGACACCACAATCCAAGAGAGATATTGACAAGCTGGAATGTGTCCAGAGGAGGGCGACTAAAATGATCAAGGGTCTGGAGAACAAGCCCTATGAAGAGCGGCTTGGGGAACTGGGCATGTTTAGCCTGAAGAAGAGAAGGCTGAGAGGAGATATGATTGCCATGTGAGAGGAAGCCACAGGGAGGAGGGAGCAAGCTTGTTTTCTGCTTCCTTGGAGACTAGGACGCGGAACAATGGCTTCAAACTACAAGAGAGGAGATTCCATCTGAACATTAGGAAGAACTTTCTGACTGTGAGAGCCGTTCAGCAGTGGAACTCTCTGCCCCGGAGTGTGGTGGAGGCTCCTTCTTTGGAAACTTTTAAGCAGAGGCTGGATGGCCATTTGTCAGGGGTGATTTGAATGCAGTATTCCTGCTTCTTGGCAGGGGGTTGGACTGGATGGCCCAGAAGGTCTCTTCCAACTCTTTGATTCTATGATTTTATGATTCTATGACTCCAGTAAACAAATTTCGGCATATCAGGTATGTGTGCCAAGTTTCGTCCAGGTCCATTAGTTTATGTTCTGATTTTATTTTGTTGCTGTGTTGTTGGGCTTGGCCTCATGTAAGCCGCCCCAAGTCCCCGCTGGGGATATGGTGATGGGGTATAAATAAAGATTATTATTATTATTATTATTATTATTATTATTATTATTATTAGTGTATTGTCAAAGGCTTTCATGACCGGAATCACTGGGTTGTTGTAGGTTTTTTCGGGCTATATGGCCATGGTCTAGAGGCATTTTCTCCTGAAATTTCGCCTGCATCTACAGCAAGCATCCTCAGAGGTAGGGAGGTCTGTTGGAACTAGGAAAATGGGTTTATATATCTGTGGAATGACCAGGGTGGGACAAAGGACTCTTGTCTGTTGGAGCTAGGTGTGAATGTTTTTAGCTGACCACCTTGATTAGCATTTGATGGCCTGGCAGTGCCTGGGGCAATTTTTGTTGAGAGGTGATTAGATGTGCCTGATTGTTTCCTCTCTGTTGTTTTGCTGTTGTAATTTTAGACTTTTTTAAGTATATAATTATTAGTGTTTGGGGTCACAGTGCTCTTTGGATGTAGGTAAACTACAACTCCTAAACTCAATGTGGATTTCCCACAAAAACCTCCAGTATTTTTTTGCTGGGCATGGAGATTCTGCACGCCAAGTTTGGTCCAATTCCATCTTTGGTGGAGTTCAGAGGGCTCATTGATTGCAGGGGAACTATAAATCCCAGTACGTACAACTCTAAAATTTCCAGGCCAGTTCCCTTCAAAACCAACCAGTATTCAAATTTAGACATATTGGGTGAGCCCCGTGGGTTAAAGCACTGAGGTGCTGGACTTGCTGACCAAAAGGTCGCAGGTTCGAATCCGTGGTGTGGTGTGAGCTCCCACTGTTAGCCCCAGCTTCTGCCAACCTAGCAGTTCGAAAACATGCAAATGTGAGTAGATCAATTGGTACTGCTCCGGCAGGAAGGTAACAGTGCTCCATGAAGTCGTGATAGCCACATGACCTTGGAGGTGCCTACGGACAGCGCCGACTCTTCGGCTTAGAAATGGAGATGAGCACTAGATACTCAATAGCTCCAAATATGAACACTGGTGGAGCTTGGGGAAAATAGACCTTGACATTTGGGAGTTGTCATTGCAGGGATTTATAGTTCACCTACAATGAAAGAGCATTCTGAACTCCACCAATGATGGAATTGAACTAAACATGGCACACAAGATTCCCATGACCAACAGAAAATACTAGAAGGGTTTAGTGGGCATTGACCTTGACTTTGTGAGTTGTAGTTCACCTATATCCAGAGAGAACTGTGGATTCAAACAATGATAGATCTGGACCAAACTTGGCAGGAATACTCCATATGCCCAAATATGAACACAGATAGAGTTAAGGGGAAATAAACCTTGACATTTGGGAGTTGTTATTGCTGGGATTTATAGTTCACCTACAATCAAAGAGCATTCTGAATTCCACCAATGATGGAATTGAACTAAAACGTGGCACACAGGACTCCCATGACCAACAGAAAACACTAGAAGAGTTTGGTGGGCATTGACCTTGACTTAGGGAGTTGTAGTTCACCTACATCCAGAGAGCACTGTGGATTCAAACAATGGTGGATCTGGACCAAACTTGACAGGAATACTCAATATGCCCAAATATGAACACAGATAGTTACTGGGATTTACAGTTCACCTACAGAGAGCATTCTGAACCCCATGAACTGTTTACCCACAAGCATCGAGAAATTACATATATTAGAAACCAACACTTTCTCATTGCTTTATTTTCTAGATCATCAGACCGGGCCACAGCAATGCCTGGCAGGGGACGGCTAGTATTCATTAAAATAGGAAGTCATTCAGGCTTGCTTTGGGGAGGTATTGACTATATCTAATCTGGAATTAATGGGGAAGTTGTCTCTACACACTTTTATACTATCCTGGCTGTAAAGTATAAAACATTGATGGTCATACAAAAGTTTTGGCAGTGGAAGGAAAGAAGGTCATGCTGCATTGGCTCAAAGGAAAACAAGGTCGCAGAGACCTTTAATCTCCTGGTATCTGCCAGATAATGCTGACACATCTCTACTATGCACACATTCTTGTGTTGTTACACATAGCCACACCTGCTCCTTGAAAGGTAGTTGAGGCCGTGCCCCCAGGGGAAAAAAACGGAGCCTGACTGTTGTGTTTTTCCACTCCAGACATTGCAGTTCGTGATCATGTTCATGTTTAACCTGGGTGCACCCACACTATAGAATTATTGCAGGTTTTACACCACATTGACTCAGTGCTCTAGAATCATGCGAGTTGGAATCTTCCAAGATCCTCATGCCTCACTAAACTACAACTCCCCAGATTCCATAGCATTGAGACATAGCAGTTAAAGTGGTACTGAACTGGATTAATTCTCCAACGTAGAGATACTATTTATCTGCTTCTGAACCTTTTATTCTATCAGTTTTATACTATTTATGCAATGCTTTTGACACAAAATAAGTAAAATAAAGCAGACAGGTAGATCATTGGAAAAATACTACGGCACGTAAGTTTAGACTTGTGGCATAAAAGGATTTGGAATCTGGAAAAACTTACATGACAAGTAAGATAGGCAAAAGAACAGTAAAGATTGTAATATCTTTGAGGTAACATGGTTCTCATTCATTTGTTATGTAAATAAAGCTAATGAGGGGGGAAAGACATCTTCCACTGACTCAGAGATCCACTTGTAAAAGATCAATAAAATATCAGATCAAATACCGTATATACTCGAGTATAAGCCGGCCCGAATATAAGCCGAGGCACCTAATTTTATCAGTGTTGCACTGATAAAAGAAGAAGCCCTCTGACTTAAAACACACCACACGAAGAGTGAAGAAACAAATCTTCTTTTATTGAAGCTTAGTAAATAGCCAGAAGAAATAAATGCTTGTAAGAAAATCAGAAGGTTCCAAAAGGTATTAGTCCATAAACAGTAGTAACCCAAAGCAATGTCCACACAAGAAATACAGGCATTCCAAGACAGCATTAATCCAGACAGGAATCAAGCAGGATGCAAGGACAATCCAAAAGGCTTAAATACTCCGCAGAAACAAGATTCCTTGAAAGACTTCCATGGCACAAGAACTTGATTTCCAAACGATGCCTGATCTGACAGGTTCTCTCTTGAAGCAAACTTTATATCCCAAAACTCAGAAATTGGTTTCGTTTCCCTCCACATTTTCCCTTTATCAGATGCAGCCTTTTGGAGTGACGTTAATACTGAGATTGTTGCCGATCCTAGCTAATCTCCAGCCACCTATTCTTCAGCTCCTTATCTGGCTGCTCTACCTGATCATTAGAATTCCCAGGTGTCAGATTGTTTTCCAAACCCAAATATTGAAAGCTCACATAGAGAGAGTGAATTATCATTGCTAGGCCAAGGGATATTCTCATGAGAATCTGCCCTTTGCACTGAGGCCTCTCTGTCATTGTCTCTATGAAAATCATTGACCAAACCATCTCCATCTTGTACCTCAGCCTCAGCAACATGATTTCCCACATCAGGATCCTGAAACACAAACACAGGCTGATTCACAACAATCACAAAAAACTGGGAAAATGTATTGAGGCATCAGGAGGTGAAATGTTTTTGAATATTTACAAAAAATTGTAATTTGAGATAAGACTGCCCAACTCTGATTAAATTATTATTATAACCGTCTTCAGTGTAAATGTACTTACGTATCCTTCCAACAATAATAGAGTAAAATAATAAATATAATAATAATAAAGTAAAATAATGGAAATGCAATAATAATAATAACTAGCGGTCCCCTGCCACACGTTGCTGTAGCCCAGTCTGGTGATCTGGAAAATAAAGTAATGAGAAACTGTTTTGTTTTCTAATATATGTAATGTCTTTATGCTTGTGGGTAAACAGTATTTCTTGTTGTTTCTTTGCCAGTATTGATGTGGAGATTGTCTGGTTTGCCTACTCTGGAGCATGCAACATATCATTGTCCTTCTTTAGGGATCTCTTTCAAATCTTTGATACTGCATCTATCATATACGTGTGTGTGTGTGTGAATGGCTGGATGCATCTATCATATACGTGTGTGTGTGTGTGTGTGTGTGTGTGAATGGCTTGATTATGTTTTCTTGCCCTGGTGAAGGGAGTTGTACTGGATGGCCTTAAGGCAGCATTTCTCAACCTGGGAAGTCAAGACCCCGGGGGGGGGGGTCACCAGGGGGGTGTCAGAAGGGTCATCAGAGACCACCAGAAAACACAGTATTTTCTGGTGGTCATGAGGGTTCTATGTGGGAAGTTTGCCCCAATTCAATTGGTGGGGTTCAGAATGCTCCTTGATTGTAGGTGAACTATAAATCCCAGTAACTAAAACTCCCAAATGTCAAGGTCTAGTTCCCCCAAACTCCATCTGTGTTTATATTTGGGCATACTGAGTATTTGTGCCAAGTTTGGTCCAGTTCCATCATTGTTTGAGTCCACAGTGCTCTCTAGATGTAGGTGAACTACAACTCCAAAACTCAAGGTTAATGCCCACCAAACCCTTCCAGTATTTTCTGTTGGTCATGGGAGTCCTGTGTGGCAAGTTTGCTTCAATTCCATCGTTGGTAGAGTTCAGAATGCTCTTTGATTATAGGTGAACTATAAATCCCAGCAACTACAACTCCCAAATGACAAAAGCATAATTTTTTGGTCACTCCTTGTGTTGTGAGACGTTTTGTTGCCAAATTTGGTGTGATTTTGTTCATTGGTTCTTTTGTTTTTAAGGTACTCATTATGCACAGAGCATTTTTATATATATAGATGATGATAATAATAATAATGTAAAATACTGTAAATGTAATAATAAAGAGAGTAAAATAATACATGGAATAAAAATTATTAACAGAGTAAAATAATAAATAACTTTGACCCGAGTATAAGCCGAGGGGAGCTTTTTCAGCCTAAAAAGGGGGCTGAAAAACTAGGCTTATACTCGAGTGTATGCGGTAATTGCAAAAGAATTCATTTCGCATTTCAGAATCATGAGACTATATGTAATCAAAAAATGATGGTCTTCTGTGTGTTTTAATCCAAACTTTCAAGGAATTCATCAGTGGGCTGATCTCCTTTTCCTAGAAGTCTAGAGTTGGAAGAGACCCCATTCCAACCCCATTCTGCTAGGCAGGAAGACACAATCCAAGCCCTCCTGACAGATGGACATCTTGCCTCTATTTAGAAACCCCCACAGCAAAGAGGATGTTAAGAGTCTAACTCTTCTTTTTCTTTTCACAGACGTCGGGTGAGAAAGTGGGCAAGCTCAGCCTCGTGGACTTAGCCGGCAGCGAAAGGGCAACCAAGACCGGTGCCGCGGGGGACAGGCTGAAGGAGGGGAGCAACATCAACAAGTAAGGCTTTGTGAGGAAGGAACTCCGTGTCTTGAAACAGTTGAATAGCAAACAGGATGCATGTATCTCAGCACTCACTCAACTCACTCATTCATGAGGTTCCCCACAAATCGAAAATAGAGCAAGGAAGGAGAGTTGTGCAACCCTGAAATCTGGAGGAAAAGAAGAAAACTGTACCTGGATTTCTCTAGATTTCCCCACTCACTTGATACCTGTTTCTTGCGTATTTTCTTTTCCTTTCCTTTCATATTTCTTTCAAGAGCTGGCAACCTTATATTTGCACTTATGTCAATATCAGAAATCGGCAGCAAAAAGGGGTTGGATTCAGAACAAAACAACCCAGAACAAGGGAAATATAAAATTTGTACTATATCTCCCAGTACCCTTGTTACTTTTACAAGTTTTATAAGTTCATATTGAGATTGTTTTATCCATTGTTTGGATTTGATTGGTTGCTTTGTCTGTTTTTTTTTTGTTTTGTTGTTGTTGTTGTTGTTTTGGCATTGAATAGTTGCCATTGTGTTATTGTTGTTGTAAACTGCCCTGAGTCCCCTCGGGGAGATAGGATGGGTTATAAATTTATTTATTTAAAATATTTATATTCCGCCCTTTTCACCCTGCAGGGGACTCAAGGCAGAATACAATGCACATATACATGGCAAACATTCAATGCCACTTAGGCATACAAGATATATAGACAGACACAGAGGCAATTTAACATTCCAGCCTTTTCCGGCTTCATGAGGGTATGCTCGATACCGGCCACAGGGGGAGCTGCTGCTTCACCGTCCACTTGTGACACCAAGTCCTTTGATGGAGTACTTCCTCATTCTTATGCACAGTGCTGGATGGTTTTATGGCGTCGTAAATTAGTTAAATTAGCCTCCCCACATCAAACAGTATCTAAATTTCCTACTTGACAGATGCAACCATCTTTCAGGCTGCTTAAGCTAGATTATTAATGGTCAGGAGCTTACTCCGACCCGGGCTGGCTTTGAACTAATGACTTCTCGGTCGGTAGTGATTTAATGCAGCTGGCTACTAACTGTTGTTGTTGTTGGCTAGCAGATACTAGAGAGACAGAATGGTATAGCGATTGATAACACTATGTAATAAGATATTTCCAGGACCACCCCCGATAAGTGAAAATCCGTGAAGTAGTGACGCTATATTAATTTTATTATTTATATATTATTTTAACATATGTATAAGAAGTGTGCATTAGCAGTCTAGTCCTCGCACTTCCTTACCTACCTCCAGAGCCACGCGGGCATCAGCAGTCCAGGCAGGCAGGCGCCCTCGGCATGGGCCAGAAGGAACAGCCGCACAAGCACTCCAAGTCGCGGGAGGGCAAGCGGAGCTGGCGGAGGGGGTCCCAGCCCGCACACCAGCCACCCTTTTTGAGACCTGTTGTGAAGTAAATATTTTATATTAGTAGTTACCCAAAAAAAAAGCCACGAAACAGCGAGTCTGCGTAAAGCAAACCGCAAAGTAGCGAGGGAACTCTACTTTCAAAGTAAGTATCATGCAGTTAAACAGGAAATAACACTTTCAACTCATTTCATTTTTTCAAATTTTGTTACATGTCCAAAAACGAAATTTCCCCAAATTCTGATTCTCTTTCCCGCAATATAGCACCGGGATTGTGGCATAGCTGGCTGAGTGTCAGCTGCATTAAGATCACTCTGACCAAAAGGTCATGAGTTTGAAGCCAGCCTGGGTTGGAGTGGGTTTCCAACCAATTATGTGTAGCCTGTTGTCGACCTCTGCAACCCGAAAGACAGTTGCATCTGTCAAGTAGGAAAATTAGGCACCACCTTGTGTGGGGAGGCTAAATTAACTAATTTATGAGGCCATAAAAAAGACTCCAGCAAAAGCATGCGGGGAATGCGGAAGTACTTCATCAGTGTTGCAGATGGACAATGAAAGCAACAGCTCCCCTGGCGGCCAGAAAAGTTAAATTGCCTCTGTGTATGTCTGTATACATTGTATGTCAATTGGCATTGAATGTTTGCCATATATGTGTACACTGTAATCCGCCCTGAGTCCCCTGCGGGGTGAGAAGGGTGGAATATAAATACTGTAAATAAATAAAAAAACTAAATAAATATTATTTTCTCTTCTAGTTCCAGCGTCTATAAGTGCTTAGTCTTAGTGTGATGATTGTTTACTTCACTCTGTGTCTATCCATGGTAAGGTTTGATCCACAGTGGTTTTGCACACAAAAGCCCAGATACCAGTGACATGGCTGTGACCCAAAACAATGCAACTTGAATCTTCCTGTTAGATGTAAGAAGGGTCAGGTGCTGCTCAACTTGTGTGAAACCATATTTGTGGGTCATAATGTTTCAAAACGTTTTTCCACGCAGGTCCCTCACAACTCTGGGATTGGTCATTTCTGCTCTTGCGGATCAGGCTGCTGGCAAAAACAAGAACAAATTTGTCCCATACCGCGACTCCGTGCTCACGTGGCTACTCAAAGTAAGTCCACAGTTCATTCAGCATCTCAGATAGTAAGAAATGTCAATTGGTGACTGTAATTCTTTTCTTTTCTGTCTCTGGGCTTGCCAGAACTTTTATATCCCATTCTTCTCTACCTCCGAGGAGGGACTCAGAACGGCTAACAACAGCAAAAAGTCAATGCTACACAATAAATAACATTTTAAAAACAACATACATAATAAATCTATATAAATAAAAATGTCATGTTCGTTTGTGGGACTAACATAACTCAAAAACCACTGGGCGAATTGACACCAAATTTGGACACAATACACCTATCAGGCCAACGAGTGACCATCACTCATAAAAATACTGAAAAACGCAGCGGAAGAGACTTAAAAAGCCAAAAAAATAAATAAAAATACACTACAATGCATTCACATAACCACATTGTTCCCCTTGACATTAAGTCCAGTCGTGTCCGACTCAGGGGTGTGGGTGGGGTCTTGGTGCTCATCTCCATTTCTAAGCCCAAGAGCCGGCGTTGTCCGTAGATACCTCCAAAGTCATGTGGCTGGCATGAACGCATAGCGCACCGTTACTTTCCTGCTGGAGAGGTACCTATTGATCTACTCACATTTGCATGTTTTCAAATTACTAGGTTGACAGAAGTTGGGGCTAACAGCAGGAGCTCATACCGCTCCCCAGATTTGATCCTGCGACCTTTCGGTTAGCAAGTTTAAGAGTTCAGCGGTTTAACCCACTGCACCACTGGGGGCTTTGGCATAACCATATATGTATTTATGCATAAACACATATACACAAATATATACACACACAAGACACACATACACAGACTGGGCCAAAGCAACACATGGCAGGGGACAACTAGTAAGTTATAAAGTACATATAAAAAGTTTGCCGAGTTAAAAACATTATCCAACTCAATCCAAACATTGTTGTCCAATAACTCGTAGTCTTTACCTGTTCTATCTATCAATCTGCGAATACCTGATTCCAAAGCCAGGATTTCAGTTTCTTCCTGAAGGTCAGGAGAAAGGGGGCAGACCTAACCTCTTTGGGGAGAGAGTTCCATAGCTAGGGGGCCACCACAGAGAAGGCCCTGTCTCTCGTCCCTACCAGACGCAACTGCGAAGAGAGTGGGACTGAGAGCAGGGCCTCTCTGGAAGATCTTAAAGTCCTTGATGGTTTATAGGGGAAGATACCTTCGGACAGGTGATGATGATGCTAATAATAATAATAATAATAATAATAATAATAATAATAATAATATAATCTTTATTTATATACCGCCACCATCTCCCCAATGGGGACTCGGGACAACTTACATGAGGATAGAAGCTGTCTCTCAACCTGTTTGTCTTTGTTTTTAATCATCCTATATACCATCTGCCAGAGCCCCCGGTGGTGCAGTGGGTTAAACTGCTGAACTTGCTGACCGAAAGGTCACAGGTTCGAATTGAGGATTAGCATGAGCTCCCACTGTTAGGCCCAGCTTCTGCCAATCTAACCATTCGGAAACATGCAAATGTTAGTAGATCAATAGGTACTGCAAAGCAGGTGAACATAGCTTTGAACGAAACATGCAGAATAAACACAGGATGTCTTAAACTTACACCGGTTGATAAACTCTACAAGCTAGCTGGCATGGCCCACCCCCACCCCCCGATGTGCGATGGGAAGTTGCTGCTAAATGTGAGAAAAATAAGGTTGAAAACTGTGAAAGCCACCCACTACATAGATACCAGCGTCCTCCCAGTAGACTCAAATCAAGGAAAAGCTTTATGAGGACCACCACTCCTCTTGGCGTCCCCGCAGCAACAACAAAGGTATCCCTCTGGGCAGCTAAACCAGGAAAGCCACAATAGTTGTGCATGCTCCTGGCTTGTGTTGAAACCTTCTGACTGCTGCAAATCTTCCAACTCCATAATATATTCAGGATGGTGTTTACTTTTGCCTGGAACACTCTCGCTTTTATAAAGACCTGCACATGCAACCCTTGATGTTCTCTTACATGGCATCTCATGCCAGTTCATTCACAATCCATCTCTGACTGGTTTGTGCGTTGGTTCTCTTAGAGATGACATATAGAAACAACATCCCGTCTCCCCCTCCAGCTCTTTGATCACGGAGTTCTTAACCTCGCATAACCCAAGTTTACCTAGTGTCATGGCTAACTTCAACGGTTTCGGGTAAGATGATTAGCCTTTTGCTTCTGCTCAGTAGGGAGCGGGTATAATCGGTGACCGCATGCAGCCATTGCAGGTCAAGGGAAAGCGCCGGAAGAGGTCAGCTAAACATTTCCTTGCAAAGGCAGCAGGGAGTGGTTGCTCTCTGTGTCCCAGGAGGAAACCCAGGGTGGTGCATGCAGATGGAGAAGCTGAGCTCAGGGAAGGATGAAATAATCCTACAGCAGTGTTTCTCAACCTGGAGGTCGCGAGGGAGTGTTAGAGGGGTCACCAAAGACCATCAGAAAACATAGTATTTTCTGTTGATCATGATCTGTGTGGAATCATAGAATCATAGAATCAAAGAGTTGGAAGAGACCTCATGGGCCATCCAGTCTAACCCCATTCTGCCAAGAAGCAGGAATATTGCATTCAAATCACCCCTGACAGATGGCCATCCAGCCTCTGCTTAAAAGCCTCCAAAGAAGGAGCCTCCACCACACTCCGGGGCAGAGAGTTCCACTGCTGAACGGCTCTCACAGTCAGGAAGTTCTTCCTCATGTTCAGATGGAATCTCCTCTCTTGTAGTTTGAAGCCATTGTTCCGCGTCCTAGTCTCCAGGGAAGCAGAAAACAAGCTTGCTCCCTCCTCCCTGTGGATTCCTCTCACATATTTATACATGGCTATCATATCCCCTCTCAGCCTTCTCTTCTTCAGGCTAAACATGCCCAGCTCCTTAAGCCGCTCCTCATAGGGCTTGTTCTCCATACCTTTTATCATTTTAGTCGCTCTCCTCTGGACACATTCTAGCTTGTCAATATCTCTCTTGAATTGTGGTGCCCAGAACTGGACACAATATTCCAGATGTGGTCTAACCAAAACATTTGGTCCAATTCTATCAGTGGGGTTCAGAATGCTATTTCATTGTGGGTGAACTATAAATCCCAACAATTACAACTCCCAAATGGCAAGGTCTATTTTCTCCAAACTCTACCAGTGTTCATATTTGGGCATATTGAGTATTTGTGCCAAGTTTGATCCAGATCAATTGTTGCTTCAGTCCACAGTGTTCTCTGGAAGTAGGTGAACTACAACTCCAAAAAACTCAAGGACAATGTCCACCAGACATTCCCAGTATTTTCTCTTGGCCATGGGAATTCTGTGTGCCAAGTTTGATTCCATCACTGGCGGAGTTCAGAAGGTTCTTTGATTTTAGGTGAACTATAAATCCCAGCAACTCCAGCATTACCAAATGACAAAATCAATCACCCCCAACCTTGGCAGTATTCAAATCTGGGCGTACTGGGTATTTGTGCCAAATTTGTTCCAGTGACTGAAAATACATCCTGCATATAAGATATTTACATTACGATTCATAGAACAATAGCAAAATTACAGTTGTGAAGTAGCAATGAAAATAACATTATGGTTGGGGGTCACCACAACATGAGGACCTGTAGTAAGGGGTCGCGGCATTAGGAAGGTTGAGAAACACTGTCCTAGAGTGTTCCTTTACCACTGCTCCTTTACCATTGTTTGTCAATGGTAAAGGAGAAACACTGCTCCTTTACTTGGTCACGGTAGTCCACGCTCTGGTTACATCCCGTTTAGACTACTGCAACGCTCTCTACGTGGGGTTGCCTTTGAAGACGACTCGGAAGCTCCAATTAGTCCAACGCTCGGCAGCCATGTTACTAACAGGAGCAGAGCGTAGGGAGCATACAACTCCTCTGCTGTACCAGCTCCACTGGCTGCCGATCTGCTACCGGGCTCAATTCAAAGTGCTGGCGTTGGCCTTTAAAGCCCTAAACGGTTCTGGCCCAACCTACCTATCCGAACGTATCTCAGCCTATCAGCCCACCAGGACCCTAAGATCTTCTGGGGAGGCCCTGCTCTCTATCCCGCCTGCTTCACAGGTGCGGCTGGCGGGGACGAGAGACAGGGCCTTTTCTGTGGTGGCCCCTCGACTATGGAACGCCCTTCCCATGGAGGTAAGATCAGCCCCCTCGCTGATGGTGTTCCGAAGAAGATTAAAAACCTGGATGTTTGGACAGGCATTTGGTTAATTCGGTGCAATGAATGTGATGATTAAAGGATTGGTAATATGGACGACGAAACTGGATCACGATTTTAGTCAGGAGATGCATTGGATTGTTATTGATGTACCAATATTGTGTATTATGTTTTTATGGTTTTAAATTGTATACTGTTGACTATTGTATTTGGTATTTTGTTGTAAACCGCGTTGAGTCGCCAGCTAGGCTGAGAAACAGCGGTATACAAGTACAGTAAATAAATAATAAATAAATAGAGTGTCAGCCAAACATTCAAACAATTACATTAGGCACGGGCAAACTTCGGCCCTCCGGGTGTTTTGGATTTCAACTCCCACAATTCCTGACAGCCGGTAGGCTGTTAGGAATTGTGGGAGTTGAAGTCCAGAACACCCAGAGGGCCGAAGTTTGCACATGCCTGCACTACATTTTGCTGCATCTCCAAAGAAGGGAGGTAGACTTTGCTTGAACAAAAGTACCACAACGTGATCTTTCACAGTAAGTCGTAGTTAGCACGAATGCATTGCCTCGTGGTTCTGCTTCAGTGACCTTCTCTTGGCTTATTCTTTTCTTCCTGTGGCAATGAAGATGCAGATGAGTGGGTTCAGACTTCCCACTTGGGTGACCTTTTCATGGCCATTTCCCTAATTCTGCCCCGGAGCTAATATTTTAGTTTGACCTTATCAGTACGAAGGCATCACAGCTTAGTCTTATGAAGAGATGTGAGAACTCTGCAGAAGGGCAAAGAGTTGTAGACTTCTCCTTGTTGAAATAATAGCAAACCGTTCAATAGTGCCACCTTTCCCAGCCTGGTGCTTCCTAGATGGTTCAGACTACAATTCCCATAATCCCACAACCAGATGGGTTTTGTCGAAGGCATTCATGGCCGAATCACTGGGTTTTTGTAGGTTTTTCGGACTAGAGGTCTAGAGGCATTATCTCCTGACATTTCGCCTGCATCTATGGCAAGCATCCTCAGAGGTAGTGAGGTCTGTTGGAACTAGGAAAATGGGTTTATATATCTGTGGAAAGACCAGGGTGGGACAAAGGACTCTTGTCTGCTGGAACTAGGTGTGAATGTTTCAACTGACCACCTTGATTAGCATTTCATGGCCTGGCAGTGCCTGGAGCAATCTTTTGTTGAGAGGTGATTAGGTGTCCCTGATTGTTTTCCCTCTGCTGTTTTAATTTTAGAGTTTTTTAATACTGGTAGCCAAATTTCGTTCATTTTCATGGTTTCCTCCTTTCTGTTGAAATTGTCCACATTCTTCTTGTGGATTTCAGTTGCTTCCCTGTGTAGCCTGACATGGTGGTTGTGAGAGTGGTCCAGCATTTCTGTGTTCTCAAATAATATGCTGTGTCCAGGTTGATTCATCAGGTGCTCTGCTATGGCCGATTTCTCTGGTTGAGTTAGTCTGCAGTGCCTTTCATGTTCCTTGATTCGTGTCTGGGCAATGCTGCGTTCGGTGGTCCCTGTGTAGACTTGTCCACAGCTGCATGGTACACGGTAGACTCCTGCAGAGGTGAGAGATCCCTCTTGTCCTTTGCTGAACGTAGCATTTGTTGGATTTTCTTGGTGTGTCTGTAGATAGTTTGTATGTTGTGTTTCCTCATCAGCTTCCCTATGCGGTCAGTGGTTCCCTTGATGTATGGCAAGAACACTTTTCCTCTGGGTGGATCTTTATCTTGACTCTCGCGGCTTGTTCTCGGTCTTGCAACTCTTCTGATGTCTGAGGTGGAGTATCCATTGGCCTGGAGAGCCCAGTTGAGGTGGTTCAGTTCATCTTGGAGGAGGTGGGGTTTGTAGATTCCTTTGGTCTGGTGAAGAATTCACACCTAGCTCCAGAAGACAAGAGTTCTTTGTCCCACCCTGGTCTTTTCACAGAACCAGTTTCCTAGTTCCAACAGACCTCACTACCTCTGAGGGTACTTGCCATAGATGCAGGCAAAATGTCAGGAGAGCAAGACTTCAACAATATACCTACTATGTTCCTTCGCTACTTAGTGGTTCGCTTATAGCAGACTCGCTGTTTCGCAAGGAGCAGCGAGGTAGCACTGTATAGCTGCTCCCCGTTCTTTCCTCACCAGCTTGGTGAGGAATGGGCCTCTGAGGCGGGGAGCAGGGGAGGTGGTGAGGAAGAGGAGGCCACCGCCAAAGAGGGCCTCAGTGGCAGTGTCCTCTTCCTTATCCCTCCACTGCACCCAGCCTGGCGAGGAAGGGACCTCTGAGGCTTTGTAGAGAAATGCTTTCCTTTCGGTTTTGGGATCTGGAAATGCCTTATATTGATTTATGGGAAAGAGTTGCCTCAGTTGGGTCAACGTTGGAATTTCTGCTTAGACTTGGTACATTTCCATGGTACTGACTTAAGGTTATAGCTAGTCACAGAACTGGTCTTATATATTCATGCTTCGGAGTGTTAAAGTTTTATAGAAAATTTTCTCAGTGTGCATTCACACTGTAGAGATAATGCGGTTTGACGGCACTTTAACAAATATGGTTGGGAGTTGTGTTTTGGTGAGGCACCAGCAACAAACGTCTTGCAAAACTACAACGCCTATAATTCCATAACATTGAGCCATAGCAGTTAAAGAGGTGCCAAGCGGCATTAATACTGCAATGTAGATGCACCTTTAGAAGTTGTATATAGTGTTCTTTGGCCGCGGTGGTGCAATGGGTTAAAGGTTAGCAGTTCGAAGCTGCGGGTTGGGGTGAGCTCCCAACTGTTTGCCATATCTCTTGCCAACCTAGCAGTTCGAAAACATGGAAATGTGAGTAGATCAATAGGTACCACTTCTGCAGGAAGTTAATAAAGGTATCCATGCAGCCATGTTGGCAACACGACTAGGAGGTGTCTATGGACAATAGACTCCCCAGCTTGGAAGCAGAACAAGATGGCCAGAGTTGAGCATTGGCTCCAGAAAGCCGGAGATGAAAGGGGAAGCCTTTACCTTTGTTCTGTGTAGTTGTATGTCATTGTTATTCCACTGTATTAAAGGCATTGAATATTAGCTTATCTGTGTATGTTGTAATCCACTCTGAGTCTACTTGGGGAGATAGAGCGGAATATAAATAAAGTTGTTGTTATTGTTGTTGTTGTTAAGCCGTGTTATGGAATGCCTCTCTTCAACTGGATTTCAGATTGAGGAAAGCAACTTATTCTCTTGGCTATTTTTTAAAATCAAACCACACCATGGTTAGATTTGGGAAGGAATCCCACTGGAGCATTGCAGTGCACCCAAATACCTGGGAGTCACCCTGGACTGTGCTCTGACCTACAAGAAGCACTGCCTGAATATAAAGCAAAAAGTGGGTGCTAGAAACAATATCATACGAAAGCTGACTGGCACAACCTGGGGATCACAACCAGACACAGTGAAGACATCTGCCCTTGCGCTATGCTACTCTGCTGCTGAGTATGCATGCCCAGTGTGGAACACATCTCACCACGCTAAAACAGTGGATGTGGCTCTTCATGAGACATGCCGCATTATCACGGGGTGTCTGCGCTCTACACCACTGGAGAAATTACACTGTTTAGCTGGTATCGCACCACCTGACATCCACCGGGAAGTAGCAGCCAATAGTGAAAGGACCAAGGCAGTGACATCTCCAGTCCATCAACAACTTAAATCAAGAAATAGTTTTCTAAGATCTACAGAGACACTCGTTGGAACACCTCAGCAAGCGAGAGTCCAAAAGTGGCAGGCTCAAACCCAGAACCTCAACCAATGGCTGATACCAAATGAGAGACTTCCTCCTGGGCACACAGAAGACTGAGCGACTTGGAAGGCGCTGAACAGACTGCGCTCTGGCACCACGAGATGCAGAGCCAATCTTAAGAAATGGGGCCACAAAGTGGAATCCACAACATGCGAGTGTGGAGAAGAGCAAACCACTGTCCACCTGCTGCAATGCAACCTGAGCCATACTACATGCACAATGGAGGACCTTCTTGTGGCAACACCAGAGGCACTCCAAGTGGCCAGATACTGGTCAAAGGACATTTAATCAACTACCAAGCTTGCAAATTTTGTGTTTTGTCTGTCTGTTTGTTTGTTTTGTTCTGTTAGAAATGTAATACAATTGTCTGGTTGCCCCTGACATGATAAATAAACCTTGGTTAGACGGGGAGAAAACCTGGAAAATGCACAGAAACCTGGACTCGAAGCTGGCAGTGCCTGGCATCACATTTAAAATCCAGATAAATACAATGAGTTATTTCTTTGTACATAGTACAGCAGAAGGAAGGGGGGGGATCAAACCAGATTTGCTTTTGCTTTCTGCCAGCACATTTTTGGCTGGCTTAGTCATCTTGCGCAACCTTTCCGTTTCCTACTCTCTATCCCTAGTCTTGCAGATGTGTTTTATTTCAGTTGATTACCATTTAAAGGTCAATTCCGAGATGGCTTGGAATTCTTCCTTTGGAGCTCTTGCTTTGGTTGAATTATCATGTCTTGTACACCAGAGCAGGAATACCTCTGACCTTAAGCACCACACCAGCTTGGTAAAATCAGCAAGCAGTTTATTGAAGAATATAAGCAGGCAAAGCAGTAAAATTAGCAAAAAACAGTCAAGTTCCAAAAGCAAAGGTTAGTCCATGAGTTTCAAAAAAAGATCCATACATACAAAAATCCACGAAACAGGCACAAGAATCCATGAACCAAGGCAGCGAGAAAAATCCAATACAAAAATCAGGAGCTTGGTAAAAACTTGGTACATGAAACAAAGAACACTTGAAAGCAAGATCGTCATGAAATTCCAACGTTGACCCAACTGAGGCAACTCTTTCCCATATTTATTTATTATTTGTCGTGTCAGAGCAACCAGTCCATTATATTACATTTCTAACAGAACAAAGCAAACAAACAGACAAATACAAAACTTGTGAGTTTGGTAGTTGGTTAAATGTCCTTTGACCAGTATCTGGCCACTTGGAGTGCTTCCGGTGTTGCTGCAAGAAGGTCCTCCATTGTGCATGTAGCAGGGCTCAGGTTGCATTGCAGCAGGTGGTCAGTGGTTTGCTCCTCTCCACACTAGCATGTCGAGGATTCCACTTTGTAGCCCCATTTCTGAAGGTTGGCTCTGCACCTTGTGGTGTCAGAGCGCAGTCTGTTCAGCACCTTCCAAGTCGCTCAGTCTTCTGTGTGCCCGGGAGGGAGTCTCTCATTTGGTATCAGCCATTGGTTGAGGTGCTGGGTTTGAGCCTGCCACTTTTGGACTCTCGCTTGCTGAGGTGTTCCAGCGAGTGTCTCTGTAGATCTTAGAAAACTATTTCTAGATTTAAGTCATTGACGTGCTGGCTGATACCCAAACAGGGGATGAACTGGAGATGTCTCTGCCTTGGTCCTTTCACTATTGGCTGCTACTTCCCGGCGGATGTCAGGTGGATGTCAACTCTTTCCTATGAATCAATATAGAATCAAAGAGTTGGAAGAGACCTCATGGGCCATCCAGTCCAACCCCCTGCCAAGAAGCAAGAATATTGCATTCAAACCACCCCTGACAGATGGCCATCCAGCCTCTGTTTATAAGCTTCCAAAGAAGGAGCCTCCACCACACTCCGGGGCAGAGACTTCCACTGCTGAATGGCTCTGGCATTTCAAGATCCCAAAACTGAAAGGAAAGCATTTCTCTTTACCTTACCAGCAGATAAACGTTTCTTATCTTTTTTTCTCCTGTAAACGAACTGATTTTCTTTGTGCCTGAGCACTCTGTCTCTGTTTGCCTTCTATCTACACTCTCATTAACTTCTGCACCTGATGAATCATCTTAACTTGACTCTCATTAACTCCTGCACCTCACAAATCATCTTCAGACAGTTGCTCTGAGAAAGACTGTGAAGGGCCTCTCCCAAGAATGTGACCTTATGAATCTTCCAGAGATTAACTCGGGCCCATTGCCAACAGACCCAGGCCCACCATCAGGAACATCAGACACAATCACAGGATGAACAGGCTGACAAACAATATCATGGGATACCTTGACAAGATTTGTTCAGAAAGGACTTGCCTTTGCCTTCCTTTGAGGCTGAGAGAGTGACTTGCCCAACATCTTCTAATGGATCTCCATGACTTGAATGGGGATTTGAACCCTGTTCTCAGAGCCATATCCAGTGCTCAAACCACTTCATCATGCTGGCTCTGTAGGTCCAAAATGGGACTTGTGTCTACACTGTAGAACAGTGTTTCTCAACCTTCCTAATGCCGTGACCCCTGAATACAGTTCTTCATGTTGTGGTGACCCCCAACCATAAAATAATTTTCGTTGCTACTTCCATAACTGTAATTTTGCTTCTGTGCTGAATCGTAATGTAAATATCTGATATGCAGGATGCATTTTCATTCACTGGACCATATTTGGCACAAATACCTGATACACCCAAATTTGAATACTGGTGGGGTTGGGGTGGGATTGATTTTGACATTTCGGAGTTGTAGTTGCTGGGATTTATAGTTCAGCTACAACCAAAGAACCTTCTGAACTCCGCCAGTGATGCAATTCAACCAAACTTGATACACAGAACTTCCCATGACCAGTTGAAAATACTGGATTTGGTGGGCATTGACCTTGAGTTTTGAAGTTGTACTTCACCTACATCCAGAGAGCATTGTGGACTCAAACAATGATGGATCTGGACCTAACTTGGCACAAATACTCAATATGCCCAAATGTGGTGTTTGTGGAAAATAGAATCTTGACATTTGGGAGTTGTAGTTGCTGGGATTTATAGTTCAGCTACAACCAAAGAGCATTCTGAACTCCACCAATGATGCATTTCAACCAAACTTGGCACACAAAACTTCCCATGACCAATTGAAAATACTGGATTTGGTGGGCATTGACCCTGAGTTTTGGAGTTGTAGTTCACCTACATCCATTATAGACTCAAACAATGATGGCTCTGGACCAAACTTGACACAAATACTCAATATACCCAAATGTGAACACTGGTGGTGTTTGGAGAAAGTAGACCTTGAGATTTGGGAGTTGTAGTTGCTGGGATTTATAGTTTACCTACAATCAAAGAGCATTCTGAACCTTGCCAATGACAGAATTGGACCAAACTTCCCACACAGAACCCCCATGACCAAGATAAAATACTATGTTTTCTGATCGTCTTTGGCGACCTCTCTGACACCCCCAGGGGTCCCAACCTCCAGGTCAACAATTGCTGCTGTAGAATGAATGCAGTTCAATACTACTTCAACTTCCTTGGATATGAAATACTGGGTGTGGTGAGATGTGTTCCACACTAGGCATGCGTACTCAGCAGCAGAGTAGCATAGCACAAGGGCAGATGTCTTCACTGTATCTGGTTGTGATCCCCAGGTTGTGCCAGTCAGCTTTCGTATGATATTGTTTCTAGCACCCACTTTTTGCTTGATGTTCAGGCAGTTCTTCTTGTAGGTAAGAGCATGGTTCAGAGTGACTCCCAGGTATTTGGGTGCGCTGCAATGCTCCAGTGGGATTCCTTCCCAGGTAATCCTCAGAGGTCGGGATGCTTGTCTATTCTTAAAGTGAAAGGCACATGTCTGTGTTTTAGATGGATCCGGGATCAGTTGGTTTTCCCTGTAATAGGCAGTAAGAGCACCTAGAGCTTCAGAGAGCTTCTGTTCAACCATCTCAAAGCTCCCTGCTTGAGCGGTAATGGCACGATCATCAGCATAGATGAAACTCTCTGTCCCTTCTGGCAGTGGCTGGTCATTTGTGTAAAATGACCACCACACCAAAACAGTGGATGTGGCTCTTAATGAGACATGCCGCATTATCACGGGATGTCTATGCCCTACACCACTGGATTAATTACACTTTTTAGCCGGTTTTGCACCACCTGACATCCACCGGGAAGTAGCAGCCAATAGTGAAAGGACCAAGGCAGAGACATCTCCAGCTCATCCCTTGTTTGGGTATCAGGCAGCATGTCAATGACTTAAATCTACAAATATTATTCTAAGATCTACAGAGACACTCGCTGGAACACCTCAGCAAGCGAGAGTCCAAAAGTGGCAGGCTCAAACCCAGAACCTCAACCAATGGCTGATACCAAATGAGAGACTCCCCCCTGGGCACACAGAAGACTGGGCGACTTGGAAGGCGCTGAAAAGACTCCACTCTGGCACCACGAGATGCAGAGCCAACCTTCAGAAATGGGGCTACAAAGTGGACTCCACGACATGCGAGTGTGGAGAAGAGCAAACCACAGACCACCTGCTGCAATGCACCCTGAGCCCTGCCACATGCATAATGGAGGACCTCCTTGCGGCAACACCAGAGGCACTCCAAGTGGCCAGATACTGGTCAAAGGACATTTAATCAACTACCAAGTTTGCAAACTTTGGTGTTTTTTTTTATCTGTTTGTTTGTTTTGTTCTGTTAGAAATGTAAAACAATGGTCTGGTTGCGGATGACACGATAAATAAATAAATAAATATACTGGGTTTCATAGAATCATAGAATCAAAGAGTTGGAAGAGACCTCATGGGCTATCCAGTCCAACCCCCTGCCAAGAAGCAGGAATATTGCATTCAAATCACCCCTGACAAATGGCCATCCAGCCTCTGCTTAAAAGCTTCCAAAGAAGGAACCTCCACCACACCCCGGGGCAGAGAGTTCCACTGCTGAATGGCTCTCACAGTCAGGAAGTTCTTTCTCATGTTCAGATGGAATCTCCTCTCTTGTAGTTTGAAGCCATTGTTCCATTGCGTCCTAGTCTCCAAGGAAGCAGAAAACAAGCTTGCTCCCTCCTCCCTGTGGCTTCCTCTCACACATTTATACATGGCTATCATATCTCCTCTCAGCCTTCTCTTCTCCAGGCTAAACATGCCCAGTTCCCTAAGCTGCTCCTCATAGGGTTTGTTCTCCAGACCCTTGATCATTTTAGTCGCCCTTCTCTGGACACATTCCAGCTTGTCAATATCTCTCTTGAATTGTGGTGCCCAGAATTGGACACAATATTCCAGATGTGGTCTTACCAAAGCAGAATAGAGGGGTAACATTACTTCCTTAGATCTAGACACTATGCTCCTATTGATGCAGGTTTGTTGGGAAGACACCAACAATTTTTCCTGGAGAAGTCTCACCTTTCCCAGGATTTCATCGTGTTCAGCTATGGCAGTCAAAGTGGTGTCAAACTCTATTAGATGCACCCAAAAATTCAGTGCCTCGGGGAAAAGAAAACAACTTTGGTTCCAATAGTGACAGATAGCTCCTCCGGGAGCAATTCCACCCAAACTGACAAAACACTTGAATGAAATTGCTGTAGATCTCATCACAATTGTGCAGTTACAAAAAGTGACACTGCTTGGAACATGCCACATTATCCGAAAAGAGAAAAGACTCAAAGATGACACGATAACTATTTTTAAATAACGGAAGGAGTGTCAAGTCGAACATGGAGTAAGCTTGTTTTCTGGAGCTCCAGAGGCTATGGGCTGCATGTAAACATACCAAAATAATTTGGAATATAGTTAGTCCCCAAGTTACGAACAAGAAAATTAATGTTTGTTCTTAAGTTGAATTTGTATGTAAGTCAGAGCAGGTACGTTTTAAAAGTGTAAATCCAGCTCTATATATTAGCATAGGGAAGGGTTGACACCCCAATGGTGTTTGCTTTGCAATCTGTGGCCCGTTCAGAATATTCCACCTCACTTTCCGTCCCTTTGAATTGGATTGTGAAAAATTTGTATTGTCGAAGGCTTTCATGGCCGGAAACACTGGGTTGTTGTAGGTTTTTTCGGGCTATATGGCCATGTTCTAAAGGCATTTTCTCCTGACGTTTCGCCTGCATCTATGGAAAGCATCCTCAGAGCTATCCAGGTCTGTTGGAACTAGGAAAAAGGGTTTATATGTGCTTGTTATGATATATAAACAAACAAGGACATCGAATTACCTCTCAACAAAAGATTGCTCCAGGCACTGCCAGGCAATCAAATGCTAATCAAGGTGATCAGTTGAAACATTCACACCTAGCTCCAGCAGACAAGACTCCTTTGCCCCACCCTGGTCATTCCACAGATATATAAACCCTTTTTCCTATTTCCAACAGACCTCACTACCTCTGAGGATGCTTGCCATAGATGCAGGCGAAACATCAGGAGAAAATGCCTTTAGAACATGGTCATATAGCCCGAAAAAACCTACAACAACCCTGTGAAAAATTTGCTTGTTGTGAAAACAAGGATTGGTGCTAAAGCTTCATTGGAGACTCCTTTCCCCCGATGATAACTCTTCATAGAATCCTAGAGTTGGAAGAGACCTTGTGGGCCATCCAGTCCAACCCTATTCTGACAAGAATTGGGAAATCGCATTCAAAGCATCCCCAACAGATGACCATCCAGTCTCTGCTTCAAAAGCCTCCAAAGAAGGAGGACCTCATGGGCCATCCAGTCCAATCCCCTGCCAAGAAGCAGGAAATTTGCATTCAATTTGGACACAATGCACCTATCAGGCCAACGAGTGACCATCACTCATAAAAACATGGAAAAACACAGCAGAAGAGACTTTTTTAAAAAAATACATTACAATGCATGCACAAAACCACATATACACAGACTGGGCCACAGCAAGGCGTGGCAGGGGATGGCTAGTAACTAAATAACAGTGTTTAGTAGTGGAACTTTGCTAGAGTCTGGTGAAAGCTCCTTTCTTGGAGGCTTTTAAACAGAGGCTGGATGGCTATCTGTTGGGAGTGCTTTTATCGTGCTTTTCCTGCATGGCAGATGGACCCTGTGGTCTCTTCCAACTCTGTGATTGTTTACTTCTTTAAACAGACTTTGAATGGGCATCTTTCAGGAGATTGGACTTCATGGTCCTTCAGGTCCCTTCCAACTTTGGAATCCAATCATCAGCAACCATACCATTGTGTTACAATTCTAACAGAACAAAACAAAACACAGATTAAAAAGAAAAAAAACCCACACAGATTTTGCAAACTTGGTAGTTGGTTAAATGTCCTTTGACCAGTTTCTGGCCACTTGGAGTGCCTCTGGTGTTGCCGCAAGAAGGTCCTCCATTGTGCATGTGGCAGGGCTCAGGGTGCATTGCAGCAGGTGGTCTGTGGTTTGTTCTTCTCCGCACTCGCATGCCGAGGATTCCACCCTGTAGCTCCATTTCGTAAGATTGGCTCTGCATCTCATGGTGCCAGAAGACTGGAAGAATTGGAAGACTGGCGCACAGAAGACTTGGAAGACCTTCCAAGTCGCCCAGTCTTCTGTGTGCCCAGGGGGGAGTCTCTCATCTGGTATCACCCATGGATTGAGATGCTGGGTTTGGGCCTGCCACTTTTGGACTCTCGCTTGCTGGAGTGTTCCAGCAAGTGTCTTTGTAGATCTAAGAAAACTATGTCTTGATTTAAGTCGTTGACGTGCTGGATGATACCCAAACGGGATGAGCTGGAGATGTCTCTGCCTTGGTCCTTTCACTATTGGCTGCTACTTCCCGGCGGATGTCAGGTGGTGCAATGCCGGCTAAACAGTGTAATTTCTCCAGTGGTGTGGGGCGCAGACACCCTGTGATAATGCGGCATGTCTCATTAAGAGCCACATCCACTGTTTTAGTGTAGTGAGATGTGTTCCACACTGGGCATGCATACTCAGCAGCAGAGTAGCACAGCGCAAGGGCAGATGTCTTCACTGTGTCTGGTTGTGATCCCCAGGTTGTGCCAGTCAGCTTTCGTATGATGTTGTTTCTAGCGCCCACTTTTTCTTGGCACAGTTCATAGAGCAGTTGTTCTTTGGCAGCTGACATGCCTTCGATGTTGATTGAGATTATTGTCATGGTTGGTCCTGAAAAGGGCCGTTGGTTGTTTTGCTTGCTTGTTTGCATGCTGCAAGTCGTCTCTGGTTGCTTCTGGATCGAGAGAATCAGCTGTCTACGAAGATGTTGCCCAGGGGACGCCCGGATGTCTTGCAATCCTGCGAGGAGGCTTCTCTCATGTCCCCCATTCCCTCTGGTGATATATGATAGTTTGTGATACCAAGCAGAATCATAATAAATGACCTCTTGGTGCTCTGCCCAAACTGAGAAGGAAATCCATGCGATCTCCCCAGCCGCTACACTTTGATTGACATGGTGTATTCCAACCACTGGTTTTAATGTCTGGGTGCCTCCCTGCAACACCCTATAACATAGCGATAACAGCTGCCGGTCCCACAGGGCTGTTGGGAAAGACTTCTAAGATCATGTCCTTGGAGAGCTTTGATGGTAGATGCTTGTTACGATGATTGCAACTGCTGCGGATGTAAACACTTTGATTCATATCGCGCCTCTCCGCTCTGCTTCCAAAGCCATGGCCCTTTTAAGGATAATCTTCATCTTCCCACATCCTTTAGGATAGGTTAGACACATAGCCTCTGGTTTCAGCCGGGGGTTCCCATGTCCAAACCAGAAATTCGTGCTCCTTCACAGTGCTTTCTAATAAGTGTTGTTACGGAAAGCTTAAATTCGCCACAACAATTAGGAGCGACACAGAAAGAGAGGGAATTTTTTAAAGCCACGGTTAATGATGCCTGCTGGCAGTACACGACCTAGATTTTCTTGGCCACTTAATGTATATGAATCCTTCCCACTTGGCTGCACCTTGTTTAGGGTATAGACACTCCTTCCCTTTCTTTCCGGTATTTTCATCACTCACATCCCATAAATATCAAGATAGTAAAACTGCTCTGTATTCACAAAGCCTCTGGTGCAACTTTTGGTATTTTTGGATGATGTTTTTGGCATTTATTTAATGTACAGGCCTGGAAACACCTATGACCACTGCAACGCACAGGAGTTCTGGGCACCACAATTCAAGAGAGATATTGACAAGCTGGAATGTGTCCAGACTAAAATGATCAAGGGTCTAGAGAACAAGCCCTATGAGGAGCGGCTTAAGGAGCTGGGCATGTTTAGCCTGAAGAAGAGAAGGAGATATGATAGCCATGTATAAATATGTGAGAGGAAGCCACAGGGAGGAGGGAGCAAGCTTGTTTTCTGCTTCCTTGCAGACTAGGACGCGGAACAATGGCTTCAAACTACAAGAGAGGAGATTCCATCTGAACATGAGGAAGAATTTCCTGACTGTGAGAGCCGTTCAGCAGTGGAACTCTCTGCCCTGGAGTGTGGTGGAGGCTCCTTCTTTGGAAGCTTTTAAACAGAGGCTGGATGGCCATCTGTCAGGGGTGATTTGAATGCAATATTCCTGCTTCTTGGCAGAATGGGGTTGGACTGGATGGCCCATGAGGTCTCTTCCAACTCTTTGATTCTATGATTCTATGAGTCCAAGAATATAAGCAAATAGTTTATTGTAAACACATATAAAAAGAATATAAAATTGGGAATAAGAAAGGAAGATATATAATCCAAAAGGGTTTAGCAATACGTGATAACCAAGCAATAATCCAAATGTCTTGTAAAGTTCCAGAGGTGACAAAGTCCAGGAACAGCCAGAAATCACAGATAAGTCCACAATCAAGACGTAAAACGTGAACAGGGACACATGAACAGGAACATAGAAAACGTCCAGGATCTGTTAAATCCAAAATCAAAGCTTGACTTGAACCAGGAACAAGAGAACTCAGGCTTAACTTCTAACTCTAATATAATGTTGCCTGAACTGACCTTAAGGTCAACAACTTGTTGTTGACCTCATTACCTCTGAGGATGCTTGCCATAGATGCAGGCGAAACGTCAGGAGAAAAATTGCCTCCAGAACATGGCCATATAGCCCGGAAAAACCTACAACAACCCAACTTGTTGTTTAATAGACACCCATGAAATAATTCCGTTTCCCATGAATTTCCTTCACAACTTTCCTACATAATCTCTCAGAATGACACAATCTATTTTTATTTATTTTTTATTTGCATTATTTCAATTTGGTAACGGTTCTGGCCCAAGTTACCTATCCGATCGCATCTCCGCCTACGAACCCACTAGGACTTTGAGATCTTCTGGGGAGGCCCTGCTCTTGATCCCACCTGCAACACAGGCACAGGTGGCGGGGACGAGAGACAGGGCCTTCTTGGTGGTGGCCCCTCGGCTGTGGAACGCCCTTCCCACGGACATTAGATTGGCTCCCTCATTGATGGTATTCCGGAGAAAAGTGAAAACCTGGTTATTTGAACAGGCGTTTGAATAGGCAGTGCAGTCAATTCAGGAAATGGAACTACGGTTACGAGTTTGGATCATGATTCTAGTTATGAGACGCCACTTAAATGTCTACTACTGTTTAACTGTTTAGTGTTGATGCCTCATTGAATTTTTGCTTTGATTGTTTTGCCTTGCTTTGCTTTGCTTGATTGTTGTTAACCGCTATGAGTCGCCTTAGGGCTGAGAATAGCGGTATACAAATGAAGTAAATAAATATTTCTACCCCGCTCATATCAGCTCGAAGGCGACTCAGAGCGGCTCTGATTTGTAAACAAAGACTTTTGTTGATCTCCTTAGCTAGAGATGGGTTCCCATGGGAACCCTCCTTATCACTCAGCTCTTCACTCTATTCCTTATCATAGAATCATAGAATCATAGAATCAAAGAGTTGGAAGAGACCTCATGGGCCATCCAGTCCAACCCCATTATGCCAAGAAGCAGGAATGTTGCATTCAAATCACCCCCTGAAAGATGGCCATCCAGCCTCTGTTTAAAAGCTTCTAAAGAAGGAGCCTCCACCACACTCCAGAGCAGAGAGTTCCACTGCTGAACGGCTCTCACAGTCAGGAAGTTCTTCCTTGTGTTCAGATGGAATCTCTTCTCCTGTAGTTTGAAGCCATTGTTCCATGTCCTAGTCTCCAGGGAAGCAGAAAACAAGCTTGCTCCCTCCTCCCTGTGGCTTTCTCTCACATATTTATACATGGCTATCATATCTCCTCTCAGCCTTCTCTTCTTCAGGCTAAACATGCCCAGCTCCTTAAGCCGCTCCTCATAGGGCTTGTTCTCTCCAACCCTTGATCATTTTAGTCGCCCTCCTCTGGACACATTCCAGCTTGTCAACATCTCTCTTGTGTTGTGGTGCCCAGAACTGGACACAATATTCCAGGTGTTGTCTAACCAAAGCGGAATAGAGGGGTAGCATTACTTCCCTGGACCTAGACACTAGGCTCCTATTGACTCAGGCCAAAATCCCATTGGCTTTTTTTGCCGCCACATCACATTGTTGGCTCATGTTTAACTTGTTGTCCATGAGGACTCCTAGATCTTTTTCACACGTACTGCTCTCAAGCCAGGCGTCCCCCATTTTGTATCTTTGCATTTCGTTTTTCCTGCCAAAGTCTTGGGGCAGAGAGTTCCACTGCTGAACAGCTCTCATGGTCATGGAGTTCTTCCTAATGTTCAGGTGGAATTGGAAGAGTATCCTACTCGGATAATGTGGGATCGCCTAAGTAAGGCCAGACGTCTATGGGCCTGCCTGTGTTCACCCACCCACTAGCGCAGCCCCCACCGAACTCACAAACTCTTGGTCGTGGTTGTTGGCGAAAAACATCTGGAGGCGTGAGGGCCAGTCGTCGCGCCGCCGGAGCAGGCCGTAGATGCCCTTGTGGCCGCACATGTAGCAGTTCCAGGGGTCCTCCTTGATGGCGGCTTGAGCCGCACCGGGCCCCACCAGCAGGTCCACGCACTCCACGCAGAAGCACCGACAGCAGTTGTTGTTGTTGTTATCTGCTGTTGCTACTTCTGACTCCCCTAAATAGCCTTGAGGCCTTGCAATTTCTGAGCCAGTTTTCTCATAGAGAGAACCATCATTTCCCAAACTTGGGAGCCCATCGCTTTGTGCCACAGGAAAGCTCACAATCCTCTCTAAATCATCAGTTAAACCATCAGTCTCTGCTGGCTGCAACAAGTCATACATTATATGGTTATACATAGGGTGTCGGCGGGGTATAGTAATTTGAGCATTGGACTATGACTCTGGAGATCAGGGTTCAATTTCCTGCTCTTCTGTGGAAACCTACTGGGGGACTTTGGGCAAGTCACACTCTCTCAGCCTTAAAGGAAGGCAAAGGAAAACTCTCTCTGAACAAATCTTGCCAAGAAATAACCATGATAGGTTCATCTAAGGGTCGGAAATGACTTGAAGGCATACAATGACAAAATGCAAAAACAACTCGGGACTCAACTGTTCCTTTAGATAAGTCATCTTCGACTGGTGCTGATATTTCAGTCCTATCCAACAATGACTTTTTAATTCTCCAGACTTTTCTTATTCTTCTTTTCTTGATTGTTAATTGTTGCTGACTACCGTGATTATGGTGACCCCGTGAATGGGACACCTTCAAGTCACTCTGTCCTCAACAGCCCTGCTCAGGTCTTACAGATTCAGTTCTTTCTTTTGTTTACCTTTCTTGAACTCTCTGTCATCCCACACATCTGTCTTGATTTCTTGAGAAATTCCAACTTCGAGCATCCCTTCCTATGTTACTGTATTTCCTCAAATCTAATGCTCATCTTTTTTGGACTAAAGTACTTTTCCAAAATTAGGATGCACATTAGATGTGCTTATGGTAATCTTATTGCTATTTATTTATTTATTTGTCATGTCAGGGCAACCAGTCAATTGTATTACATTTCTAACAGAACAAAACAAACAAACAGACAGACAAACACAAAATTTGCAAACTTGGTAGTTGGTTAAATGTCCTTTGACCAGTATCTGGCCACTTGGAGTGCCTCTGGTGTTGCCGCAAGAAGGTCCTCCATTGTGCATGTAGCAGGGCTCAGGGTGCACTGCAGCAGGTGGTCAGTGGTTTGCTCTTCTCCGCACTCACATGTCGTGGATTCCACTTTGTGGCCCCATTTCTTGAGGTTGGCTCTGCATCTCGTGGTGCCAGAGCGCAGTCTGTTCAGCGCCTTCCAAGTCGCCCAGTCTTCTGTGTGCCCAGGGGGGAGTCTCTCATTTGGTATCAGCCATTGGTTGAGGTTCTGGGTTTGAGCCTGCCACTTTTGGACTCTCGCTTGCTGAGGTGTTCCAACGAGTGTCTCTGTAGATCTTAGAAAACTATTTCTTGATTTAAGTCGTTGATGGACTGGAGATGTCACTGTCTTGGTCCTTTCACTATTGGCTGTTACTTTCCAGCGAATGTCAGGTGATGCAATGCTGGCTAAGCAGTGTAATTTCTCCAGTGGTGTAGGGCGCAGACACCCCGTGATAATGCGGCATGTCTCATTAAGAGCCACATCTACTGTTTTAGTGTGGTGAGATGTGTTCCACACTGGGCATGCATACTCAGCAGCAGAGTAGCACAGCGCAAGGGCAGATGTCTTCACTGTGTCTGGTTGTGATCCCCAGGTTGTGCCAGTCAGCTTTCGTATGATATTGTTTCTAGCGCCCACTTTTTGCTTGAGCCAAAGCAAAAGGGGAAGCTTTTTCAGAAGCGCCTGGAGCTCCTATTAAAGTCAAAGTGGATTTATTTTACAGCAGTGGTTCTCAACCTGTGGGTCCCCTGGTGTTTTGGCCTACAACTCCCAGAAATCCCAGCCAGTTTACCAGCTGTTAGGATTTCTGGGAGTTGAAAGCCAAAAACATATGGGGACCCCAGGTTGAGAACCACTGTTCTACAGCAGTGTTTCTCAACCTTCCTAATGCCGTGACCCCTTAATATAGTTCCTCAGGTTGTGGTGACCCCCAACCATAATATTATTTCTACTGTGCCTTCATAACTGTAATTTTGCTACTATTATGAATCGTAATGTAAATATCTGATATTCAGGATATATTTTCATTCACTGGACCAGATTAGGCACAAATACCCGATACGCCCAAATTTGAATACTGGGGGGATTGATTTTGTCATTTGGGAGTTGTAGTTGTTGAGATTTATAGTTAACCTATAATCAAAGAACATTCTGAACTCCACCAATGATGGAATTGACCCAGACTTGGCACACAGAACTCCCACGATTTCCTGAGTTGCCCTTCAAAAACAGCCTTTAGACAATGTTGAAAGTAAAAGAAAAATGTTTTACTTCAGCAAACACAAACAAAGGATAAGCAAATGCAATTGAAAAGTGCAAAGGAAAGCAAGGAAGTCTTAATCCAGACACAAATTAAAGTCTCTGACAAAGTCCCTAAAGAAACCCCAGTCTTCCATCAGACAACGAACGATGAACTAAGTTCTTAGCAGTAGAGACAAAGCAGATTCCATTGGAGTGAAAACATCAGTATCAGGGCCGTTGTTACCAGTGAAAGCTGGCTGCTCCTGCCACTAATGTATAGCCCTCAATTCCCATGCAGGAGGTGCTAGGGCATCTCCCAATTAGCTCAGCATTTTTAGCAGCTATCCTAGCTGAACGCTGTCTGTGCTCTATCTCCTTTGGTCTCTCTAGAAATGCACTTTCAAACCCTCATTGTCTGATTCTTCTTCTCCCTCCAATTCCTGAGCACTTCCCTGCTCTCCTTCCTCCTCCGAAGATGAGAAATCCCTAACACATATCCAACAGAAAATACTGGAAGGGTTTGGTGGGGATTGGCCTTGTGTTTTGGAGTTGTAGTTCACCTACATCCAGAGAGCACTGTGGACTCAAACAATGATGACTCTGGATCAAACTTGGCATGAATACTCAATATGCCCAAATGTGAACACTGGTGGAGTTTGGGGAAAATAGACCTTGACATTTGGGAGATGTAAGTCCTGGGATTTATAGTTCACCTACAATCAAAGAGCATTCTGAACCCCACCAACAATAGAATTGGACCAAACGTCCCACACAGAATCCCCATGACCAACAGAAAATACTGTGTTTTCTGGTGGTCTTTGGCGACCCCTCTGAAACCAACCCCCAGATTGGGGTTCTGCACAGTCTGTGTCTGTGGTTCCAGCTGAGTCACAATATATTTTACTTAAGCGATGTTTGTCTTATTCTAATGTAGCACAAATCCTATATAAAGTCATACTACGCATTTTGACATTAATATTGAATGTCAAGAAAGTCTTTACTTTACTATTTGCTTGTATGCAGGAGTGTTTACGTCTTCCCACTCTGTACTTCTCTTCCCAGGACAGCCTTGGTGGCAACAGCAAGACCGCCATGGTCGCTACAGTCAGCCCGGCTGCCGACAATTATGACGAGACACTTTCCACCCTGCGATATGCCGACCGGGCCAAGAACATCGTGAACCACGCCGTGGTCAACGAAGACCCCAATGCCCGGATCATCCGGGAGCTGCGGGAGGAAGTGGAGAAACTCAGGGAGCAGCTCACCAAAGCCGAGGTATCGTGCTGGGGTTCAAGATTGCCTCTATTTAATTCATATCCCATCTTTTTTCCGCATTTTTATGTATCCACATACATCAAAGTATGTGTTGCACTCCAGAGCAGGAATAACCCTCTGATTTTAAAACACTACATGTTGAATAGGAAAACAATGAGCCATGATCCTGTGATATGGATGGATGACGACAAATAATGATTTTTGATGATGACTGACTACTGTAATTATAGGAGTGTATTTTGCTATTTTAATGTTTTAGTGTGATTTAGAATATGATGTTTTAATGACTGTCTGTAATATTGATGGTGGAAACCGTCCTGAGTCCCTCGAACGGAGGTGAGAAGACCGATATACAAAGCTGCTAAATAAATAAATAAAATATTTTTTTTTATTGAAAGTAAGTAAAAGCAGCAAAGTAGAAAAACACTTTGAGGGAATAGATAAATCCAATTAGCTAAGAAGATAAGCAGGAACAAATTAGTCCAAGTTACGGTTCAGCAAAGTTCAAAAACAGAATCCAAGCTTCTCTAATAAAATCCAAAGAAACAAGGAATCATTGATCCAAGGCATGAATAGGTAATCACAAGAGACAAAGAATCAAACCATACAGCAAGAAATCCTTAAACATGTATCTTCTAAGCAAGGCTTTCATGAGACAAGAACAAGAATTTAGCAGGAATCTGAAACGATGCTTCATCTGACTATATTTCCCATGCGTGGAACTTTATATCCTCACATTAAGCCTTTCCAAGCACTCAGAAATTGGTTTCGTTTTCCCTGAATACCTCTCATCCTTATCTGTCGAAGCCTGGCAGAACACCAAAGGCCTTGGTCAAGCTGTCTGTTTTGGCTAATTTCCACCTGCCTGTCTATACATTCATTAGTCCCTGCAGGTGCCGAGTTGTTTTCAAGCCCCAAATCCTGGGAACTCTCTGCGAGCAATTCAGGGAGTAAACTCTCATCCCTATACCCTGTAGGAACATTCTCATGGGAAACTACACTTTGAACTGACATCTCTATGTCATTCTCTGCATTAATATCATTGACCAAACCATTGCCATCTTGACCTTCATTGACATCATTCCCCTCATCCAAAGCACCTTGATCTTGAAACACAATCACTGGCTGAACTCCAAAAGTATGTCCTTTCTAATCACTATCCAGGTCCTCCTTGGGAACTTCGTTTCAATAGGGTTTGCAATTATCCACAGTTTTGCTTATCCACATGACATCCGAGAGCAATACGAGAGTCATAATGTGCAGCAATATATAAACAAGTTCGGAAAAGCAGTCCATTACGTAATACACTAATTTAAGAAGATGCAAATCAGAACTGTCAGGATAAAATTATAATACACATGTAGAACAAGCAAAGGCCTTGTCATATCACATAATCCCACTTTAATTGCTATGGTGATTTCCTGATAGTTGCACTCTAGGGAAGGCTATTTAGAATTCTTGACTAGAGAGCTCTAGCTCCGGACCAAACTATAGATCCCAGATGTAACCATGGCAGTTAAAGTGGAATCAAAGTGCAGTAACGGAGCAGTGTGGAAGGGTTTAAATCAGGCATGGGCAAACTCCAGCCCTCCAGGTGTTTTGGACTCCAACTCCCACAATTCCTAACAGCCTACCTTGATATTCTGGGTTATATGGCTGTGTGGAAGGGCCCTTTGTCACCTTTGCTTGTTGTTGTTCATTCATTCAGTCGTTTCCGACTCTTCGTGACTTCATGGATCAGTCCACGCCAGAGCTCCCTGTCGGTCATCACCACCTTCAAGTCCTTCAAGGTCAATCCAGTCACTTCAAGGATACCATCCATCCATCTTGCCCTTGGTCGGCCCCTCTTCCTTTTTCCTTCCATTTTCCCCAACATCATTGTCTTCTCTAAGCTTTCCTTTCTTCTCATGATGTGGCCAAAGTACTTCATCTTGGCCTCTACTATCCTTCCCTCCAATGAGCAGTCGGGCTTTATTTCTTGAAGTATGGACTGGTTGGATCTTCTCGCTGTCCAAGGCACTCTTTGTCACCTTAGCAGGCAATATATTCCCACTACTGAACAGCTCTTAACTTTCAGGAAGTTCTTTCTAATGTTTAAGTAGAATCACTTTTCAAACCATTTGAATCCATTGCTCTGTGTCTGAAACTCTAAAGCAGTGGAAAACGAGTGGGAAATGTAACTCAAAAAGTAACTTTTCCCAAGACCTGTTCCCAAATACCTTTTTTATGCTCAGCAAGCACTTTTTGTCATCTTTGCAAAACGAAACATGTTAACAAACACAAAAGCAGGTGGGTCTTTGATTTAGATCCTTCTTATGGTACAAAACAGGATATGTACCCCCTATCTCTCCCATGTTTTGCAGATTGACTGATAGGGAAGCCATCACTCTCA
Source organism: Anolis sagrei (assembly GCF_037176765.1). NCBI lineage: Eukaryota > Metazoa > Chordata > Lepidosauria > Squamata > Anolidae > Anolis > Anolis sagrei. The sequence goes on along the minus strand of NC_090021.1, from coordinate 8,377,770 downwards.
GCATTCCCATATTTGCATCACTAGATCAAGGTTGTCTTATCCTTGGTTTTGCTCCAATAATTTCATTTGGTGCTGAAATGCTGAGCTAGTAGGAGACATGGGCCTTTCCATGCAGGTACCGTCAGCTCATGCCTCGTTGCTTTTTATTTTCCTCTGTCCATGTTTTACTATAATAGAGTCATAGACATTGACGGATCATTTACTCCACCTTTCCGTCAGTGCAGGAAACTACGGCTAAGGTGTTTCTGATTATTTTTTAACACCTGATGAAGGAGGATCCACCAGCATTTTGAATGGGCAATTAACTATCAATATGTCTTTTTAGGAGTGAAATAGACTACGACTGTACTCTCGATGCAGATATAGGTAGCCATGCGCACCTCAGGGTGGTTCTGTGGAACTTTCCAGAGAAAACATGCCTTCAAATACAGAAAATTCCCAAGAAGTTGTATTTTGCTGGGTATGGATATATATAACACTTACGCAGGACCTGCAGCTGCTTAGCTCATATTGTATTAAAAACAGGGCCTTTGTTGACATAGTGGGTGATAGAAGGGCAGTCTAGAGAGCCACCTTTCCTTGTCTGAAATGGCAGGATAGATGTGTGTTTTATGTTTTCTCCTTCACAATCAGGCCATTCTTAAATATGCTGTGCACCATACTGATTGTCTCAGAGACAAGCTTACAAAAGCAACCCAAACATAGCAGAGTCTTTATCAGTTTTTAGCAGAGTTTATACTACACTGCCTGACTTTCTGCCATTCACTGTTTGAGAAAACACATTGACTCAGTTTTCATCCAAACTCACAATGGATGACCCGTTGCTTTATGTACAGCTATATATATATATATATATATATATATATATATATATATATACACATACACACACACACACACACACACACACCGGGATCCCCTGATGTCCTATCAGTCTATGGCATATGCAGAGATATACATACAACAGATATCAGCAACAGATGTACAGCAAGAAGCAAGAGAATCATGGCAAGAGAAAGAACACATGCTTGTTGCTCTCTTTTATACCCATCGCTTCTAGTCATCATCCAGGGACAAACGTGAATGATATAATCCTTGTCATGCCTGTCACATGGTCATGACTCATTTTCTTTGGCCTGTCCCTTTAGTTCCATGTCACCACCTACTTATCCTTTCAATAGGTGCATGACTACGTGTTGCATCCCAGTTCAAGAAACGAGACCATAAGATTAAATCCACCATACTGGACTGTAGGAAAAGCAATCCTTGTTTATTGATGAAAAATTGGTTACAACAGAAAGGTAAATGCAAAGTCAAAAAGCCACAGAAAAACACAGCAGTCAGTAGAATCTCTGAACTTGAGCAAAATTTCAAAAGCCACAAAACAAGAACCAGGAATCTGTTAGCCTTTTATAACCATGAACTTGATAACTAAGCCTCTGGGATTACTGGCCATGAAACACAGGAATTCTGCCAAGGCACAGCCACAGTCCCAAACGTTGCTTGATCTAAAGAGGCACCCGGCAGGAAGCCTCTTAAACCAAAGAAGCTATTCTTTGAAATGCCCCTTGACTTTGAAGCCTGGGCCTGTCTCTCCTGTAAACGATGTGACCTTCGTAGAAACTGGGAAACATTTCTGTCTCTAACTATCTGTTCTCTTCGGTCCTCATTAAAAACCCCAGGTGGAGAGATATCACGGCTAGCGATATCACGGGTAGCTTCCAAAACATTTTCCTCCAGCTGTTGAGTTTCATTTTCATCGCCGCTAACTTCAGCATCAACAACAGATTCCACACTGTCACGGTCAGGGAGAGCTTGCTCAGTTGGAAAAACTATCAGAGAATCTGATTCACACAGATCAGGATCAGGCTGACCCCAACACTACATGTCCATTAGAACTGTATTCTCAACCAGTTTTACACAATGGGGTTGCAGCCAATGCAGTCCTATCTAACCATGCATTGTCTGTTGTGAGTGAGACAGACGAAGATGAGGGGATTGGGATTCCAGAACCTGGAGGGCCTGGGAGAGTGGTGGATGGTTCTTTCACTGAAGGAAATGAGGGGATTTAAGATCAAGATTATGTGTGTGATACGGGGCTTGACAATGAAACTGTTTCTGAGTCCAGCAGACAGGGAGATACAGTGAATAAAGGAGATGACTTTTTGCCTACAGGTAGCTTCGCAACTCCCGATAAAGGCCTGGAATGATGAGATAGCTCACCTGAGAAAGCAGATGTGTTCGGCAGGGGTATCAGCCTTCATCTTAGGGAGAAAAACATCAAGCTCAGGAAACTCAAAAGGCTCAGTGAGAAGAAAGCATAAAGTTTCACAAGACAGAAAGTCAAGGTCAAAGAAATGCCTTCATGTTTTGCAGCCCTTACATTAGAGAGTGCCTCTTTGAGAATTCAGATCAGGCAACGCTGCTAGATAGTGAGGATCTCAAGTCCTTTTTCCAGTTCATGTTTTAGCCTATGTACTTGGGTTTTCTGGATTGATGCTCATGTTTTCATTCTTGTTTCCCTGGATTTATGCTCATGTTATGATTCTTGTTTTTCTGTACCTTTTGGATTATTTGGATTATTCCCTTTGAAGTGTTTTACTCATCACCGGCTTAGGTTTTTTTTTTTACTTATGGACTACCTTTTCTGACATCTCTGAAGTGCAATTAAAGGAGGAGGAGTGTTCCTTAACCATTTTGTTTCCTTCCTCTCTCTCTATTTCTTGTAGGCAATGAAATCTCCAGAACTGAAAGACCGCTTGGAAGAGTCTGAAAAACTTATCCAGGAGATGACGGTGACTTGGGAAGAGAAGCTACGGAAGACAGAAGAGATTGCACAGGTCTGTTTCTTGATGTTTTTTAACCTGTTGGTTGAAAGTTCTGGTTAACTGAGAGTCTACTGTGTTTTCAAACATTATTTCTGCTCTTACTCAGGAGCGGCAGAAGCAGCTTGAAAGTCTTGGCATTTCTCTCCAGTCTTCCGGGATCAAAGTGGGAGACAACAAGTGCTTCCTGGTCAACCTGAACGCTGACCCTGCCCTCAATGAACTTCTGGTCTATTATTTAAAGGTAAAAATGAATGAATATTATGTGAAGCCATTTCAGAACAGCAAATTGGCACAGGCTTCTGTGCCATGTACTGAAAAAAGAGGTATAAGCACAGCTCTCAAAACCCACCATGGGAAATTTGGGGATTTTTCTTAGGGCTCAAGACTGGAGGTTGGACTAAATGGCCTTTGAGTTCCATTCCCACTTGGCACAGTTGCTTTTCTGTACTGTTTGGAGAAATTTCATATTTTGTGATTCATATCTATACACATGCACACACACACACAAACCTACATATCTCTCTCTCTCTCTCTCTCTCTATCTATCTATCTATCTAAGAATTACAAAATGCCAAATTTCTCCAAACAGCACATAGTTATATATGATTGAGCACCTTAGATAATGTATTTCTTCAATACTGAGTCACACTTATTTTCCTGTATTAATGGTTGCCAACCTTTTTTTGACCAAGGACCACTCTCCAACATTAGTACCAAAAGGATTAGAAATCAGTTTTTAGTCAACTTTAGATTTGGTTTGGTGCTGATTAAGAAAATAGCATTGGATAGACTACATCAGCTCTAATTTCTGATACAGAACATATGCCATCCAGTAGTCATCATCTGCTTGCCCACAGAAAACCATATTTAATAAGCCTCGTCACTATAAGAGGGTTTAGTGAGACCAGTTGCTCTTGTTGCAACGGTGTAGTAACGATGAGGCCACAGACAATATTTTAATTCTTGTGAACCACTGGTGGTCCATGGACGACAGGTTGGGAACCACTGTCCTATATAAACATCTCTAAAAATGGGGTGTATATTATTTATTTAATAAGCCTCGGCACTATAAGAGGGTTTAGTGAGACCAGTTGCTCTCGTTGCAACAGTGTAGTAACGATGACCCCGCGGACCATATTTTAGTTCTTGTGGACCACTGGTGGTCCATGGACCACAGCTTGGGAACCACTGTCCTATAGAAACACCTCTAAAATGGGGTGTATATTATGTATTTTTGGTGGGGGAGGTGGTACTGAAATTAGAGTGCATCTTAGAATCAGTGGTGTCTTACAATAGAAGAAATACGGTAGATTCATTAAACCTTGAGCTAAATCTTGGGGAAGATATATCATCCCATTGATTTTGCATCTACAGGTTGAATATCCTTTCTTGGAAATACTTGGGGCCAGAAGCATTCTGTATTTGGATTTTTTCCCCCAGATTTTGGAATTTTATTTTATTTATTTATCGTGTCAGTGCAACCAAACGATTATATTACATTTCTAACAGAATAAAGCAAAAAAAAAAAAAAACAGACAAAATACGAAAATTGTGAGTTTGGTAGTTGATTAAATGTCCTTTGACCAGTATCTGGCCACTTGGAATGCCTCTGGTGTTGCTGCAAGAAGGCCCTCCATTGTGCATGTGGCAGGGCTCAGGTTGCATTGCAGCAGGTAGTCAGTGGTTTGCTCTTCTCCACACTCGCATGTTGAGGATTCCACTTTGTGGCCCAATTTCTGAAGGTTGGCTTTGCATCTCGTGGTGCCAGAGCTCAGTCTGTTCAGCGCCTTCCAAGTCGCCAAATCCTCTGTGTGCCTAGCGGGGAGTCTTTCATTTGGTATCAGCCATTGGTTGAGGTTCTGGGTTAGAGCCTGCCACTTTTGGACTCTTGCTTGCTGAGGTGTTCCAGCGAGTGTCTCTGTAGATCTTAGAAAACTATTTCTAGATTTAAGTCGTTGACGTGCTGGCTGATACCCAAACAGGGGATGGGCTGGAGATGTCTCTGCCTTGGTCCTTTCACTATTGGCTGCTACTTCCCGGCGGATGTCAGGTGGTGCAATACCGGCTAAGCAGTGTAATTTCTCCAGTGGTGTAGGGCGCAGACACCCCGTGATAATGCGGCATGTCTCATTAAGAGCCACATTAGTGTGGTGAGATGTGTTCCACGCTGGGCATGCATACTCAGCAGCAGATTTTGGAATACTTGGACACTGGTATCTTGGAGATGTGACCCAAGTCTCCACATTTAATGCATCTATAGACTGATGGTGCTTTGATACACAACATCTATATAAATAAAAATGTAATGTTCGTTTGTGGTATTAACGTAACTAAAAAAACCACTGGACAAATTGACACCAAATTTGGACACAATACACCTATCAGGCCAAGGAGTGACCATCACTCATAAAATACTGAAAAACTCATTGGAAGGGACTTGAAAAGCAAAAAAACCCATTACAATGTATGCGCAAAACCACATGTACACAATATATTCACACACACACACATATATATACACAAAACACATATACACAGACTGGGCCACAGCAATGTGTGGCAGGGGATGGCTAGTTTTTAATAATTCTGTTCATGGGACAATGTTCCTGTACGTTGAACCATCAGAAATTAAAGGTTTCACCATCTCAACCAATTTTGGAATATTTTGAATTTTGGAATTATAAACAAGGGATATTCAGCTTGTTATTTCTTGACTTGAGAACACAATTCCCTGATGTACTCAGTGACATTTCCTTTTGAACGGACCCATATAGGATTTCATGGGGAATTGTTAAAAGCTATTGACCGACACTAAAGACGTGATTTGATCAATCAGCGGGTTTTATGTTCCAAAGCTATACCACTTTTCCCTTTTATTAGAAACATAAAACCTATGTTATTCATGATTTGGTATTACGTGTGCACCGGCAACATATTCCCACTGCATATCAGGTTCCCATGCAAACATGCCTGACAAACCTGTTTCAGACCACAAATATATTCTGTGTAGGGGGAGAAAAGCCCTGTAACAATATTAAGATCTCAAAGCATTTCTCATGCAATCTCTGGACCTTTTAAGTAAGGCCAGTATTTCTGTAATTGTTTTACCCGTAAGTAGCGAATGGAAGAAAAGAACATAGCTAATGTATGACCTGAATTAAATTTTCATGTAAACCAAAGATGGTAAATGTGGGTTAAATTTATGTATTTTGCATAATGTTTTATAATGAAGTTGTAAGACACTTGCTCCACCTTATGTCTTGAGGAGAGGCGGATAAGAAACAAAAATTATTATTTGATACACAACAAAATTAGTTCACAGCAAACAAGATCACTATGGTCGCTTTTGTATTCGATCACATGTTTGGACACTTCCCAAGTGTCTAGGTCTGTGTGATGTATTGGCAAATAATGCATTCAGATCCAACTAGGGTGGCCTTTTGCAGTGACAGATGGTGATTTTGTCAGCGCCAATTGTTTTTAAGTACAGGCCAAGGACTTTAGGCACTTCACCCAGTGTACAGATTACCACTGAGACCACCTTGACTGGCTTGTGCCAGAGTGTTTGCAGCTCCATCTTTAAATCCTATTATTATTATTATTATTATTTTACTGACACAAAACCACAGTAAATGAGATCTATATGCAGGATTTCGTATCACTAAATCACAAGTCGAACACTTCCCAAGCGTCTAGGACTGTGTAATGTATATTATTATTATTATTATTATTATTATTATTATTATTATTATTATTATAAACCTGCAAGCTATGATCTTAAGGGGACTCAATTTTGAATTGTCGAGGTGTGCATTGATGCTTTTATAATACCAAATCATATCAAAACAGTTTGGTTCACTCCTCACACGATAAATAAATAAAAATAAATATCAAAACAGTCATTTTATATCAGACAGTTTTATTTGTAGAGTTATTACGATCTTATCTAGAGCAAGGCTTCTTTCAAAGAATACCAACAACAACAACAACAACAAAACACTTTGTTTATGTTTTGCCCTTCCCCCTTGGAGACTCAGAGCGGATTACAGTGTAAGCAGATATCGGCAAACATTCAATGCCTTGTTACAATACAATGGGACACACAAACACAAACATAGGTAAAGGCTTCTCCTTTCATTTCCGGCTTTGGAGGCGGTGCTCATCTCTGGCTCTGGGGCAGGTGCTATTCTCCATTTCCAAGCCAAGGAGCCTGTGTCATCACCTCCTGGTTGTGTAACCCACATTCCTGCGTTGAGCATCTTACATCTTTCCCACCGAAGCAGTACCTAGTTATCAACTCACATTTGCATGTTTTGGAATTGCTAGGTTGGCAGGAACTGGGCTAACAATGGGAGCTCACCAGGTGCCCGTTTCATTTACAGATAACGGCACCCTTTTTTTCAACCTGGTTGCATTTTAGATGTTTGAAAGAACCTTTCATCTTAAATGGCCTCCCATAAAAGCAGAATTGAAGTTCCTGTTTCAAACTATAACTCTCCCTGGTTGATGAATTCTGGTAGTTATAGTCCATATTATTGCATAATCTACAATGTGATATAATTATGTTCCCAAGATGTGTTTTCATTGTCCTACTTCAACAACAGAGAGGAATGCAGTTTACCATCACAGCTTCTCATTCCAGGAGTTGTAGCCCTCAAAGCAATACCTAAATTTAGGGAGTATTCCCTGTAGTAACCTACGGATGTGAGAGCTGGACCTTAGGGAAGGCTGAGCGAAGGAAGATCGATGCTTTTGAACTGTGGTGTTGGAGGAAAGTTCTGAGAGTGCCTTGGACTGCGAGAAGATCCAACCAGTCCATCCTCCAGGAAATAAAGCCCGACTGCTCACTGGAGGGAAGGAGACTAGAGACAAAGTTGAAGTACTTTGGCCACATCATGAGGAGACGGCAAAGCCTAGAGAAGACAATGATGCTGGGGAAAGTGGAAGGCAAAAGGAAGAGGGGCCGACCAAGGGCAAGATGGATGGATGGCATCCTTGAAGTGACTGGACTGACCTTGAAGGAGTTGGGGGTGGTGACGGCCGACAGGGAGCTCTGGCATGGGCTGGTCCATGAGGTCATGAAGAGTCGGAGACGACTGAACAAATGAACAACAACAATGACACCCATGCTCTATTCCGCTTTGGTTAGACCACACCTGGAATATTGTGTCCCATTCTGGGCACCACAATTCAAGAGAGATATTGATGAGCTGGAATGTGTCCAGAGGAGGGCGACTACAATGATCAAGGGTCTGGAGAACAAGCCTTATGAGGAGCGGCTTAAGGAGCTGAAGAAGAGAAGGCTGAGAGGAGATATGATAGCCATGTATAAATATGTGAGAGGAAGCCACAGGGAGGAGGGACCAAGCTTGTTTTCTGCTTCCTTGGAGACTAGGACGCGGAACAATGGCTTCAAACTTCAAGAGAGGAAATTCCATCTGAACATGAGGAAGAACTTCCTGACTGTGAGAGCCGTTCAGGAGTGGAACTCTCTGCCCCGGAGTGTGGTGGAGACTCCTTAAACAGAGGCTGGATGGCCATCTGTCAGGGGTGATTTGAATGCAATATTCCTGCTTCTTGGCAGGGGGTTGGACTGGATGGCCCATGAGGTCTCTTCCAACTCTTTGATTCTATGATTCTATGAAATGTGGAGGAATGGCTGCAATATTGCGATTTTTAGGCTGTTCGTTTAGGTGGCAATTTTCCCTTCTGCTATTCTGTTGTCATAGCATCATAGGAGTCGTAGTCCAAAACAGTCACCCTTAGAAGTTCGGTATGAATATGTTTAAGAGCCAAGAATGAATGCCCTTGTTTACAGTCCCAGAAGAATGTGAAAGTGTGGGTTTTGAGAACCCTTAGTCATCACAAAGCTCTCTTTTGGAGAAGCAGCCAAAGAGCTGAACTCAGCAGCTTTTTGTAAAATGTAGACCCAAAGGATTTCCATCCGATGTAGGTGCCTGGGTTCTGAATCAGAATGGCTTTGTCAGCCAGTGGACGCCCCTCCTTTTCCCGCATGGATTTTGGCACTCTATCCATTTCTTTTGTTTGTGCCTTCGGAGGCTCAGTGAGAATGTCTTGGCCGCAAAGCAGATTCAGAAGGTGACCTTGAGAGGCTTTGCTGGAGGATAAGGTTTCCCCTTATTATGCCGGCAATATTTGTCTGTTAGCAAGAAACAGGAAGGAGCGGAAAGAAGGAAGGAAGGAATGGAGAGAATGTGTGTTTTCAGTTCCTCATCCTTTGGGAAAAGTACACTTTTTTGGATTTTAATAGACTGAGTCAGCCAATCTTCAAGGAAACCATTGATGGATCTTTCCATGTGACAAGGTCAAAATACAGAATTACCTTGGGTGCATTTACAATGCAGTTTGACGTCACTCTAACTGCCGTATTCCAAAGCTATGGAGTTGTGGTAGTTGTAGTTTTTGCAAGACTTTTAGTCTTCTCTGCTGAAAGAGTGCTGGTGCATCACCAAACTTCAACTCTCATACCATTCATAGAATCATAGAATCAAAGAGTTGGAAGAGACCTCGTGGGCCATCCAGTCCAACCCCCTGCCAAGAAGCAGGAATATTGCATTCAAATCACTCCTGACAGATGGCCATCCAGCCTCTGTTTAAAAGCTTCCAAAGAAGGAGCCTCCTCCATACTCCGGGGCAGAGAGTTCCATTGAGTGCACAATTCAAGAGGGATATTGACAAGCTGGAATGTGTCCAGAGGAGGGCGATTAAAATGATCAAGGGTCTGGAGAACAAGCCCTATGAGGAGCGGCTTAAGGAGCTGGGCATGTTTAGCTTGAAGAAGAGAAGGCTGAGAGGAGAAATGATGAGGGCCGTGTATAAATATGTGAGAGGAAGTCACAGGGAGGAGGGAGCAAGCTTGTTTTCTGCTGCCCTGGAGACTAGGATGCGGAACAATGGCTTCAAACTACAAGAGAGGAGATTCCATCTGAACATGAGGAAGAACTTCCTGACTGTGAGTGCCTTTCAGCAGTGGAACTCTCTGCCCTGGAGTGTGGTGGAGGCTCCTTCTTTGGAGGTTTTTAAACAGAGGCTGGATGGCCATCTGTCAGGGGTGATTTGAATGCAATATTCCTGCTTCTTGGCAGGGGGTTGGACTGGATGGCCCACGAGGTCTCTTCCAACTCTTTGATTCTATGATTCTATGAGTCATGACAGTGGGAAGAGGTGTCAAACTGCATTAATTCTGCAGTGTAAATGCACCACTTGGCAGATTGGGGAGCTGAGTCACAACTAGCAAAATCAATTTTAACACAGATAAATGCATGCTAATATATCTAGGATCCCCCGGTGGCACAGTGTGTTAAACCACTGAGCTGCTAAACTTGTTGACCGAAAGGTTGCAGGTTCGAATCCGGGAAGTGGCATGAGCTTCCACTGTCAGCCCCAGTTTCTGCCAACCTAGCAGTTCGAAAACATGCAAATGTGAGTAGATCAATAGGTACCGCTTCGGCGGGAAGGTAATGGTGCTCTGTGCAGTCATGCCAGCCACATGAACTTGGAGGTTGATGACGGAGGACCATTGCTTCAGTGTTAGTGGTCTTTGCTTCTTCCAGCACGCTGACATTTGTCTGCTTGTCTTCCCAAGAGATTTGCAGGATTTTTCAGAGGCAGCGCTGATGGAATCATTCCAGGAGTGGCATGTGACGTCTGTAGACAGTCCACGTCTCGCAGGGTTGGGAGGACAATCGCTTTATAAACAAGCACCTTGGTATCCCTATGGATGTCCCGGTCCTCAAACACTCTCTGCTTCATTCGGAAAAAAGCTGCACTCGCAGAGCTCAGGCAGTGTTTTATTTCATTGTCAATGTTGACTTTTGGGGAGAGGTGGCTGTCAAGGTAGCAGAAATGGTCAACATATTGGGCTAGACATCAGGTTATCGACATCTTCCTATGCTGAAAACATGGACAGTGAAGTTCTGCTGCCTTTTAATGTAGGTTTTGAATCTTTTACAGAATCACACTTTGATCGGGTGCGATAACTCCCAAGACATCCAGCTTTGTGGGCTGGGCATCCTTCCCGAACACTGCATAATAGACATCACCTTGGATGGCCAAGTCATGTTGACACCTCAGAAGAATGCAAGGTAAGGGCTTGTTGTGATACTGGATGGGATATAAACATTATTAGTAGACATTGAGTCCCAGGGCTTTTGATGGAGCCAAACGAATCAATGCTTCTTTTGGTTATCCTCTTTCTTTGCATATCATGTGAAGGCATGACTCACTTGAAAAGACAATAGAGCTTGCTAAGTTAGAAAGTAATGGGAAACAAGGAGTACTGCATTCCAGGTAGATGGACTCAACCAGGAGATCTGCAAGATCTGAGCAGGAGTGTTGGCAAGAGGGTGTCTAGGCAGTCTCTCGTTCATAGGGTCACCATTCATCAAAGTCAACTTGCCAGAAGTGAACAACAAAAGATCAATTTCAAGCATAGTAAACCTATGCGCAGACTACAGACCAAGATCCATAGCCATTTTTAACTATCTGAAGGTATGTCCTATAGTCAAAGTGGTAGTCCATAGACTGGTCCTAGTTATTGGCTACCTGTCATAGGAGAGTTTTGAAGGGAGGGAGGAAGAGCAAGCAAGCTCCATATCAGATAACTTCAGATTCACAGACATAGGCAGCTTGTTTTCTGCAGGTTCAGAAACTAGAGCACAAGCCAGTGGACTCAAAGAAGGAGCCTCTACCACACTCCGAGGCAGAGTTCCACTCCTGAACAGCTCCCACAGTCAGGAAATTCTTCCTCATGTTCAGATGGAATCTCCTCTCTTGTAGTTTGAAGCCGTTGTTCTGTGTCCTAGTCTCCAGGGCAGCAGAAAACAAGTTCGCTCCCTCCTCCCTGTGGCTTCCTCTCACATATTTATACATGGCTATCATGTCTCCTCTCAGCCTTCTCTTCTTCAGGCTAAACATGCCCAGCTCTTTAAGCCACCCCTCGTAGGGTTTGTTCTCCAACCCTTGATCATTTTAGTTGCCCTCCTCTGGGCACTTTCCAGCTTGTCAATATCTCTCCTCAATTGTGGCGCCCAGAATTGGACACAATATTCCAGGTGTGGTCTAACCAAGGCGGAATAGAGCATGGGTAGCATGACTTCCCTAGATCTAGACACTATGCTCCTCTAGATGCAGGCCAAAATCCCATTGGCTTTTTTTGCCGCCACATCACATTGTTGGCTCATGTTTAACTTGTCCACAAGGACTCCAAGATCTTTTTCACACATACTGCTCTCGAGCCAGGCATTGTCCCCCATTCTGTATCTTTGCATTTCGTTTTTCCTGCCTAAGTGGAGTATCTTGCATTTGTCCCTGTTGAACTTCATTTTGTTAGTTTTGGCCAATCATCTCTCTAATCTGTCAAGATCGTTTTGAATTCTGCTCCTGTCCTCTGGAGTATTGGCTATCCCTTCCAACTGAATACCCAAGTGCTTCTGTAAAAGAACTGAAGCACGTGTGAGACGCCTACAGGGTTTTGGCCATTGTGCCAAAAGTGTGGGTTTTCTAGTCTTTGAATGTGGATGGGTTCAAACGAGAGAATAAAGGAAGGAAAAGAAAGGGAGAGAGAAAGAGAGAAAGAAAGAAAAGTGCTGTGTGTGGGTCTCCCTCCCCCGTCCAGCGACAATGGACACAGCTAGGGTTGAGTTTAGCTCTCAGACTACAGAAAATGAGATGCCATTAGCAAAGCCCATGTGGGCCGTTGTTCAGAGAGAACAGGGAACCAACTTGGAGGAGTTAGAAATTGAAGATGAGATTCTTTCCCTGGAAGGAGACAGAGAAGGGAGGAAAGTAAGATCTGAGAGCTATCAACGAAGAGAGTTTCCAAAGGAAACTGTGATGGCATCACCAAAGAATGGAAGGAGGAGATCTTCAGCTGGGCTCACCAGTCTCTCCTGACACACAGAAAGTGGATCCAGATCTCTTATCCCTGCACACTCTGTCCTTTGAAACAACCACTTTGGAGTCGAGGGATGTTTGAAACCTTGAGTGAGAAATTATTGCAGCTCCTTCTCTTTCTCCATCGCAGGACATTCGTAAACGGTACAGCGGTTGCAAGCCCTACACAGCTCCATCATGGGGACAGAATACTCTGGGGGAACAATCACTTTTTCAGGTAAGCTACAGGGTTTTGTCTTTTTTGTGTCCTCTTATTTACATATATATATTAGATACAAGGTTTGGCAGAAGACATGGGCCTCTTGCTTTGCGGGGAATACTCCATGACTGCCTTGCAGTAGACAACTGTTGTATATACAATGTTTTGAGCACTATTGTTGACACTGATATTTTTGCGTGATCACGTTTGTGCATAAAATATTGCATTTTATTTATTTTGTGTCAAGAGCATTGCATACATAAGTATAAAAATAGATAAAAAATAGAAGGCGCACAAGCAGCTGAATAAGTTTTGACCAGAACCGGGCAACAGCAATCGCATTGTCTGTAGCTTTAAGCAATTCTTTCTCTGTACATGAGGCAGGACATTGTGGACAAGCATACAGATGCTGAGTTGTTTGTTCTGCTCCACTGTTGCACAAGGTGGAGGATTCTTCTAGGTAGTTACATTTTAACAACAACAACAAGGACAACAATACAAACCAGTAAAAGTGGTCCCAAGCAGTCATGCCGGCCACATGACCTTGGAGGTGTCTATGGACAACGCCGGCTCTTCGGCTTAGAAATGGAGATGAGCACCACACCCCAGAGTCAGACATGACTGGACTTAATGTCAGGGGACAACCTTTACCTTTTAAAGGTGGTCCCAGTGGTGATTGGCACACTGAGTGCATTGCCTAAAGACCTCGGCCTTCACTTAAACACAATCAGCGCTGACAAAATTACCATCTGCCAGCTGCAGAAGACCACCTTCTGCACGCATTATTCGCCGAAACATCACACAGTGATGTGATCCAATTCAACAGCCAGCAGAGTGTCTGCTGTGGACTCATCTTGTTGTGTTTCTAATAATAATAATAATAATAATAATAATAATAATAATAATAATAAACACTTTATTTATATTCCACCCTTCTCATCCTGAAGGGGACTCAGGGCGGATCACAAGTACACATAAACGGCAAACATTCAATGCCGTTTGTATAGACAGTACACAGACAGAACAGAAGGAAGTGTTATTTCGATGCCATGGACGGTTGGGCTCGAGCCCACAAGGGGTGCTTCACTCCATCCTTTATGACGAAGAGCCATCAGGACTTCCTCATTCCAGCATTTTCTGTTTTTCTTTTTCTTTATGGCGTTGTAAAACACCTCCCTCATTTTAGTGGTATCTAATTTCTCTAATTACAGCTAAAGCTGTTTTCAAACTGCTTAGGTAAACAGCGAGCAGGGCTGACGGTCGGCCGCTCATGCCAACCCGGGGCTTCAAACTTGCAACCTTTCAGTTGATAGATGTTATAGTTGCTGATTATTTACAAACTGTGCTAAACTTAAGAAAAAACCTACAGAATCTATCTTGTTTGTAAACTGGGAACTGCCTGTATATGCTTAAGAGGAGGAATGAATTTGCAAAGACTTGGACAGGGATGTGGATGAGAAGATCTCTTCTTTAGAGGGAAACTGCTCTGATGTGATGTAGCTTTTGGAAACCATCGGGGTTTTCTTGGCCAGATTCTGTTGTCTACACAACAATCATTCGACCCCCAAAGGGGTCGCGACCCACAAGTTGAGAACCGCTGGCACATTCCCAGTAGTGACATTTTATTCCTACTAGTCTCCCAGATATTCTTTTCAAGTTGCAATGCAGAATTAGATAGAAACATATAAAACACATTTCCCTGTTGATTCCTTTGCACTAGGAACTTGGTTTAACAAAGACGTAAAGCAATCTATTGATATGCTATGTCTGAATGTTGAGACCTTAGAGTTGCATCTTAGAGCTTGCAGACTCTAATCACTCTCTTAGGCGTCATTCAGTTCCTTTTACATTCCAAATCAAAGTTATATATCCAGCTCAAGGGAAATAAAATAATGGTTGTGTTTTCCTGTGTGAGACATATAATCTTTAGATCTGTTTCATATCCTTGGCTTAATTAGAGCTCACTCAAGAGGTGTCTGGGTTGGAAGATCATAAGTGTCATGACCTTCTGCTAGTTAATAATGAGACATCGTGCTTCAGGAAGTGGTTCTGTAAACACTAAACACTAAAATGAACAAAAGTTGCCCGAGAGCAAGTTGGCACATGGGCAGAAGTTCCTTCTAGCATCTCTTCTCTTCTGGAAATCAGATTCAGAAAGATCATAACACGAGACTTAACTCACCACTGAGTTTCCTTATGGGATTTATTCGTGAATTATTTTATTAAAGGACATTGGACCTATATTGTATTTGAATGAATTTTAAATGGTTTTGGTTCTCATTCTCTATCTATCTATCTCTATCTGTGTATATATAAATAAGTGTGTGTGTGTGTGTGTGTGTGTGTGTGTAGAGAGAGTGTGTGTTCCCTCGCCGCTTCATAGTTCGCTTTGTGCGGACTCGCATTTTCACGGGTTTTTTACGTATTTTTTTAATAAATATGAATTTACTAGGCATCCCCTGCCACGCGTTGCTGTGGCCCGCATGGGGGTTCTGTGTGGGACGTTTGGCCCAATTCCATCGTTGGTGGGGTTCAGAATGCTCTGTGATTGTAGGTGAACTATAAGTCTCAGCAACTACAACTCCCAAATGTCAAGATTCTATTTTCCCTATGAGTCCTTCAGTGCAAATGTCAGTTTATCCATATCTTTAATTTCAATAATTTTGTTTATCCATTCTTCCTTAGTGGCTACTGCTCTCTGTTTCCACTTTTTTGCCAAAACTATTCTTGCTGTGGTGATGCAATAATTAAACAAAATATCATCATTCTGGTCAAGTTCCATCTCTTCATCTATTATCCCCAATAGAAAATATTCCGGTTTCATCTGAATTTTTATTTCTAAAATCTTCTCACATTCTTGTATCATTTTCCAAAACGTACTAACCACTGGGCAGGTCCACCACGCATGATAGAAAGTTCCTGTTTGTGATTCGCATTTCCAGCATTTGTTTCTGACATTGCCATACATTATACCTAGTTTTTGTGGCGTCATATACCACCTATAAAAATTTTTAAATCAATTTTCTTGTAAGTCCTTCAAATAGGTGTATTTAATCTTTTTTGTTGGAGCCCCCGGTGGCGCAGTGGGTTAAATCCCTGTGCTGGCAGGACTGAAGACCGACAGGTCACAGGTTCGAATCCGGGGAGAGGCGGATGAGCTCCCTCTATCAGCTCCAGCTCCTCATGCGGGGACATGAGAGAAGCCTCCCACAAGGATGATAAAAACATCAAATCATCTGGGCGTCCCCTGGGCAATGTCCTTGCAGACAGCCAATTCTCTCACAACAGGAGCGACTTGCAGTTTCTCAGGTCGCTCCTGACACGACAAAAAAAAATCTTTTTTGTCCAAATTTGTTCCCATTTTTTATATTTTATCTGTCTGCCGATGTTCTTTGCCCATTTAATCATGCACTCTTTTATTACTTCTGTCTCAATAGCCCACTCCAATAACTTATTGTAAATTATTGTTATATATATATATTTCTTTTTTCTCAGAATTTGATCCCATATGTCTTCTTTTCCCAATTCGTCCAGTGGTCATACATACATGTGTGTGTGTGTGTGGGTATATACATCTGTGTGTTTATAGATACACATATTTATTTATGCATTTTATTTCTCATATTTGTATCCCGTCCTTCTCACCCCCGAAGGGGGACTCAAGGCGGCTTCACAACAGGCATTCCTTCAATGGCAACAACAGTAATAAATAATAAAAGCAATTAAATTTTTTAATGCTTTAACATTACTAAAACATTGTTTGAATCACTCAGGTTTGAAATCATAGTCTAGGTAAGTCCGTTGTCTTTCACACCAATTGGGTCTCATTCTTAATTGCTGCCTCTACGTACACAGGCATGCACACAATACACACACAGGTACTGAAGTTTTTGTTTGATTTTACTCACTTGTGTGCTGCCTTGATTTCCTTTATTAGCAAAAGTATAAGACAATAACAACTTTGTTGAACTATATGGCAGCTGCACAAAGCAACAATCATACCATTGTGGAGGTTTCCTTCGGTTTAGTGGAACACTAGTAATTAGTCTCTCTAGCCTTTTGCCCCCCAGGTGTTTTGGTGAACAATCCCTGCATTCTCTTCCCATTGGTCATTCTGGGTTGGGCTGATGGGAGTTGCAGGTCAGAATGCTTGGAAGGTCAAAGGCTGTCCACTGTATGACTTGGGAAGGGAACTATGTCTTGGGGGTTGCATACAGACTCATGGCTCCTTTTTGCACCTCCAAAGGTCCCTTCAGTGCCCCACATCCAGCTCTCTAAACCTCTACCATTTAAAAAATGATACAATTCTCAAGTTCAAGTTTGTTTATTTGTTTATTTATTTCATACTAGCCGTCCCCTGCCACACGTTGCTGTGGCCTACATGGAGGTTCTGTGTGGGAGGTTTGGCCCAATTCTATCATTGATGGGGTTCAGAATGCTCTGTGATTGCAGGTGAACTATAATTCCCAGCAACTACAACTCCCAAATGTCAGGATTCTATTTTCCCCAAACTCCACCAGTGTTCATATTTGGGCACATTGAGTATTTGTGTAGAGTTTGGTCCAGACCCATCATTGTTTGAGTCCACAGTGATCTCTGGATGTAGGCGAACTACAACTCCAAAACCAAAGGACACTGCCCACCAAACCCTTCCAGTATTTTCTGTTGGTCATGGGAGAACTGTGTGCCAAGTTTGGTCCAATTCCATCATTGGTGGGGTTCAGAATGCTCTTTGATTGTAGGCGAACTATAATTCCCAGCAACTACAACTCCCAAATGTCAGGATTCTATTTTCCCCAAACTCCACCAGTGTTCACATTTGGCCACGTATTTTCTGTTGGTCATGGGAGAACTGTGTGCCAAGTTTGGTCCAATTCTATCGTTGGTGGGGTTCAGAATGCTCTGTGATTTCAGGTGAACTATAAATCCCAGCAACTACAACTCCCAAATGTCAGGATTCTATTTTCCCCAAACTCCACCAGTGTTCACTTTTGGACATATTGAGTATTTGTGTAGAGTTTGGTCCAGGCCCATCATTGTTTGAGTCCACAGTGATCTCTGGATGTAGGTGAACTACAGCTCCAAAACCAAAGGACACTGCCCACGAAAGCCTTCCAGTATTTTCTGTTGGTTCTGTGTGCCAAGTTTGGTTCAATTCCATCATTGCTGGGGTTTAGAATACTCATTGATTGTAGGTGAACTATAAATCCCAGCAACTACAACTCCCAAATGACAAAATCATTTTTTTGAGTGAAGGACATACATTGTGTTGTTAGGTGTCTTGTGTCCAAATTTGGTGTCAATTCATCCAATGGCTTTTGAGTTCTGCTAATCCAGTGGTTCTCAACCTTCCTAATGCCGTGACCCCTTAATACAGTCCCTCATGTGGTGGTGACCCCCAACCATAATATTGTTTTCATTGCTACTTCGTAACAGTCATTTTACTACTGTTATAAATCATAATGTAAATATCTGATACGCAGGATACATTTTCATTCACTGGACCAAACTGGGCACAAATACCCAATACACCCAAATGTGAATGCTAGTGGGGTTGGGGGAGGATTGATTTTGTAATTTGGGAGTTGTAGATGCTGGGATTTATAGTTTGCTTATAATCAAAGAGCATTCTGAACTCTACCAACGATGGATTTGAACCAAACTTGGCTCCCATGACCAATGGAAAACACTGGAAGGGTTTGATGGGCATTGACCTTGAGTTTGGAAGTTGTAGTTCACCTATATCCAGAGAGCACTGTGGACTCATGCAATGGTGGATCTGGACCAAACTTGGCACAAATACTCAATATGCCCAAATGTGAACACTGGCGGAGTCTGGGGAAAATAGATCTTGACATTTGAGCTGATAGAGGGAGTAGTAGTTGCTGGAATTCATAGTTCATTACAATCAAAGAACATTCTGAACTCCATCAACGATAGAATTGGCTCAAACTTCCCACATGGAATCCCCATGACCATGAGAAAATACTGTGTTTTCTTATGGTCTTTGGCGACCCCTCTGACACCCCCTCGCGACCCCCTCAGGGGTTCCAACCCCCAGGTTGAGAAACACTGTGCTAATCTCACAAACGAACATTACATTTTTATTTATATAGATATTTATATCCCACCCTTCTCCCCGCAAATTTCCTTTTCCTATTGCTGCTGGCCTCTAATCGAATGTCTGGCCCCAGAGCCAGGTCTTCAGTTGTCTTCTAAAGGACAGGAGGGAGGTGGCCAGCCTGATATCCTTAGGAAGAGAGTTCCACAGACGGGGGGCCACTGCCAAGAAGGCCCTGTCTCTTGTCCCCACCAACCGCGTTTGCGAGAGTGGTGGGATGGAGAGCAGGGCCTCTCCTGATGCTCTTAAGCTTCGTGATGGTTCATAGCAGGAGATACGTTCGGACAGGTAATCTGGGCCAGAACTGTTCAGGACTTTAAAGGTTAAAACCATCACTTTGAATTGTGCCCGGAAGCTAATCGGCAGCCAGTGGAGCTGGTGCAACAAAGGAGTGGAATACTCCCTGTACGCAGCTCCAGATAACAACCTGGCCGTCAACCGCTGGACTAATTGGAGCTTCTGAGAAGTTTTCAAATGCAGCCCCATGTAGAGAGCGTTGCAGTAGTCTATTTGGGATATAACCAGAGCGTGGACCACCGTGGCCAAGTCAAGTTTCAAGTCAAGTTTCAGCCTTCATGTCATTTCCAACTTATGGTGACCCCAATCATGCCAAGAAGACCATGAGGTCTTCATGATTTGTTCAGAGGGAGTTTGCAATTGCTTTTCTCCGAGTGTCAAACAGTGCATTTTTATGGCCGAGTAGGTTTTAAAATCCTGTTCTCTAGAGTCATACTCCAACATTCATACCATTGCGCCTGCTTGGTTCTCTTATTTGCACCCATTCCCCCCATATTCTCAGAAACCTGCATCTCAATATGTATCTTTTCTATTTGTTTCATCCCACAAAGTCCAAATACTAACAAGATATGATATGATATCACTTCCACTTGCCATTTTGGCTTAAACATCTATATAAATAAAAATGTAATGTTTGTATTGTCGAAGGTTTTCATGACTGGAATCACTGGTTGGTGTAGGTTTTTCGGGCTGTATGGCCATGTTCTAGGAGCATTCTCTCCTGACGTTTCGCCTGCATCTATGGCAGGCATCCTCAGAGGTTGTGCGGTCTCTGAAGATGCTTGCCATAGAAGCAGGCGAAACGTCAGTAGAGAATGCTACTAGAACATGACCATATAGCCCAAAAAACCTACAACAACCCAATTTAATGTTTGTTTGTGGGATTAACATAACTCAAAAACCACTGGATGAACTGACACCAAATTTGGACACAATACACCTATCATGCCAATTTTATTTTGTCGTGTCAGGAGCGACTTGAGAAACTGTAAGTCGCTTCTGGTGTGAGAGAATTGGCCGTCTGCAAGGACGTTGCCCAGGGGACACACAGATGATTTGATGTTTTTATCATACTTGTGGGAGGCTTCTCTCATCCCGCATGAGGAGCTGGAGCTGATAGAGGGAGCTCATCCGCCTCTCCCCGGATTTGAACCTGCGACCTGTCGGTCTTCAGTCCTGCTGGCACTGGGGTTTAACCCTCTGCGCCACCGGGGGTCAATCATGCCAATGTGTGACCATCACTCATAAAAACACTGAAAAACACAGTGGAAGAAACTTAAAAATCCAAAAAACCAAAAAGACGCTACAGCGCATGCGCAAAAAGACTCCCCGGCAAACAAAACACACAATAGCATATCCACACTGTCTTCCAGACTACAGCTCCCAGCATCCCCTAGACCAGGCCCTTTAGGAGAGGAGGGTGATCCAAATGCACTGCTTCCAAGATGCAAGCTTTCTTCTTCTTGGATTTCTTTGAGAGCATCCCAGTTCCTATTCCTGGACTGCAACTCCCAGCAATCCTCCAGATAGATAGATTAGATAGAGATAAGTAGGTAGGTAGATCGATCAGGAGAACTGCTGGGAGTTGCAGTCCAAGAATAGGTAGAGAAGGAAGAAAGGAGAGAAAGAAAAGGGGGGGAAGGGAGGAGGAAGAGAAGGAAGGAAGGAGAGAAGGAAAGAAAAAGGGGGAAGGAAGGAAGGAAAGAGAGGGAGGAAGAAAAGGACTGCAACTCCCAGCAATCCTCCAGATAGATTAGATAGAGATAAGTAGGTAGGTAGATCAATCAGGAGAACTGCTGGGAGTTGCAGTCCAAGAATAGGTAGAGAAGGAAGAACAGGGAGAAAGAGGAAGGGAAAGAAAAGGGGGGAAGAAAGGAAGAGGAAGAAAAGGAAGGAAGGAGAGAAGGAAAGAAAAAGGAGGAAGGAAGGAAGGAAGGAAGGAGGAAGAAAAGAACTGCAACTCCCAGCAATCCTCCAGAGAGATAGATTAGATAGAGATAAGTAGGTAGGTAAATCGATCAGGAGAACTGCTGGGAGTTGCAGTCCAAGAATAGGTAGAGAAGGTAGAACAGGGAGAAAGAGGAAGGGAAGGAAGAAGGAGGGGAAGGAAGGGAGGAGGAAGAGAAGGAAGGAAGGAGAGAAGGAAAGCAAGAAAGGAAAGAAAGAAGAGAAAGAAAGAAGGAAAGAAAGAGGGAGGAAAGGTTGGCCACAGCAACGCATGGCGCGTACAGCTAGTGGTCAATAAAGATGGGAGAGATGTTGGAGATCATAATGGAAATATCTCCCAGACCTTCACACCATTGTTCACCCCTACTATTTGGGGGTTATACCTCATAGACCACGTCAGTCTGTCTCCATCTGTACCATGCTTAGTAACATGCAATGTTCTGCTAGAATTGGTAAGCCATTTATCTCCCCAGGACAGTCGGATGATGACACTTAATTTTCACGACTAGTTTGTCGATTAATCAAAAGTCAACATGCCAATTTGCCTTAACGTTTCCATTCCCTCTTCCAGGCTGAATTTGCCAAAAAAGAAGAAGAAGGTAGAAACGGAGGACGAAGACAAAGACAGCTCAATGAAAGGAAGCAACAGCTCCGAGCAGCTGGATCTCGATGGCGACAGCTCCAGCGAAGTATCCAGCGAGATTAGCTTCAGCTATGAATATGCTCAGATGGAGGTGACCATGAAAGCGCTGGGTGGCAATGGTAAGAAGACGAAGCAGGTCTTGTTTTGGCACATTTTTAAACACACAAAAAAACCAATTTCTCTAAGAAATGAATTTTCTGCAAAGAAAGTCTTGCTGTGCGAAAATGGGCCAAAACTGTTCGACTCTCATTCCAACAGAGCAGAACATTTTTTTAATTATTATTTCTTACTTTTGAAGGAAGAAAATAATTTAAAGTTACACCTTGTTTTTTCTTCTTCTATGTCTGCTGCCTAGATCCTATGCAGTCCATTTTGCAAAGTCTGGAACAGCAGCACGAAGAGGAGAAGCGGTCCGCCTTGGAGCGGCAAAGGCTGATGTACGAACACGAGTTGGAGCAGCTCCGAAGGCGCCTCTTTCCGGAAAAGCAGTACTACCGGGCCACGGATAGGTTCTCTTTCCACTCTCCCAGCGCTCAGCAGCGGCTGCGACAATGGTCCGAAGAGAGGTGTGTGACGGGAATGTTCAGCAGGGCTCAGAACCAGCGGGTTTCTCCTCTTTAGTCCACTCTCCACATTTGTGAGGTTGACGTTTGAGGATTTGATTGCACTATGTAACACGATTTTTGTTCCTGGGTTAGAAATGTCAATTCCTAATTGGTTCAATCATAAAAACATGGGAAAAGTTTGTGAAACTACAAAAACTTTGGTTTTGTGTGACACCCTGCTATAGCACATTTTGCTATAGTTTTCCAATGAATATCTCATAGAGTTTGATCCAAAACAACATAGAATCAAAGAGTTGGAGGAGACCTGTACGACTTGTTTCCCAATTTGGAGTTGGATGTCCTCAAATCCCTCATCCACTCCGTCTTGCTGAGGTTGAAGATGACTTTCTTTTTGTGAGAAGACCGAGGCAAAGAAGGTATTTAGTAGTTCTGCCTTTTCCCTATCCCCTGTCAGCATTGCCCCATCTTCTCCTCGAAGAGGCCCTATTGCCTCCTTGTTTTTCCTTTTTCTACTGACATAAGAAAAGAATCCCTTTTTATTGTTTTTAATGTCCCCGGCAAGCCTGAGCTCGTTTTGTGCTTTAGCCTTGCGGACCTTTTCCCTACAGCTGTTGGCTATTTGTTTGAATTCTTCTTTGGTGATTTCTCCCTTTTTCCACTTCTTGTGCATGTCTCTTTTGTGTCTCAGCACAGTTAGAAGTTCTTTGGACATCCATTCTGGCTTCTTTGCACTTGTTCTATTTTTTCTTTTTGTTGGCACGGTTTGCAACTGCGCCTTGAGTATTTCACTCTTGAGAAACTCCCATCCATCCGTAACTCCCTTGTCTTTTAGTATCTGTGTCCACGGAATGCTGCTCAGTGTTTCCTTCATTTTTTGGAAATCAGCTCTCCTAAAGTCCAAAATGCGGGTTTGATTTGTCTTAGTTTCAGCCTTTCTTTGTACCTCAAATTGCAGGAGCACATGGTCACTTGCTCCTAAGGATCCTACCACTTCAACCACATCGATCAGGTCCTCCACATTTGTTAGGATGAGATCAAGAGTAGCCAATCCCCTTGTTGCCTCTTCTACCTTCTGGACGATGAAATTGTCTGCAAGGCAAGCGAGGAATTTGTTGGACTTTGTACTCTTGGCCGAGTTTGTTTTCCAGCAGATATCGGATAGTTGAAATCGCCCATGACTACTACATCTCTTTTCTGTGCCTGTTTGGTCAACTGTTGGCAGAAGACTTCATCAAGTTCTTCCTCCTGGCTTGGAGGTCTGTAGTAGACTCCTACAACAAGATCTTTTTGAGTCCCAGTTCCCTTGATTCTTATCCAGATGCTTTCAAGCTGGTTTCCCGGATTGTTGTCATGCATTTCTTCTGCAGCATAAGAGTTTTTGACATATAAGGCTGCTCCGCCTCCTCTCCCCTTTGTTCGGTTTCTGTGAAAGAGGTTATTTTGTGGCAGCCACAAAAACAAAATTACATAGTGTTATTCATTGTTTTGATTTAAAATGTCACTAGGAATCTCCCAACTTTCCCAACTTTCTTAATGCCGCAGCCCCTTAATACAGTTCCTTGTATTGTGGTGACCCCCAACCATAATATTATTTTCGTTGCTACTTCAGAACTGTAATTTTGCTACTGTTACGAATCATAATGTAAATATCTGATAAGCAGGATGCATTTTAATTCACTGGAGTTGAAGTGCAGAACACCTTGAGGGCCCAAGTTGGCCCACACCTGCTGTATAGCTATGAGGACTTTGTAAACAGGGAGTTGGTTTTCAGCTTAGCTCTTTCCAGCCTCAAATTGCACAATGAATCTTAACGAGGTCACGGATATAAGTGAACACTTTTGTGCCTCTGGGTAGATGTTAACGTTTGGCCACAATGACTCCAAAACCCATCAGGCTGTGGGCAGAGACCCAGCTGATGGCAGACCAACAATCTTGTTATTGTGGATAGGAAGCAGAGGTGGATGAAGACAAGCCCACGCAGTACATGACTGACAGCTGTACCATTGTTTGGCAAGCTGGTGGCGAAAAAACTAGGAACAGCGTGGCACCAAATGGTGCCAAGTCACTTCTGTCCCTGGCGAGGCCATGAATAGTTCCCTTGAACTCTCTGTTAGAGGATTCAATCCACATAACATTGTGTAGCGTTGCTATGGCTCTCACACCCTCCAGCACAGTCAGCATTGCAAAACACACACACACAATTTCTAGATTCCCCCACCAACGCAAAACAAATCTTTACTGGGAAGTCCTCTCTTGCGAATCCTCTGCACTGAAATTCCTTTCCTTTCTCTGCCCCCAAAATAGAGAAGAAATGCTGAGCTACAGCCTGAGGAAGCTGAGAGAGCAGATCATGAAGGCCAACCTATACACACGGGAAGCCAGTTTCATAGCAGAAGAGATGGACAAGCGGACAGAATACAAGGTCACCCTGCAGATCCCGGCCTCGAGCCTTAACGCAAACCGAAAGGTGAGGCACCTGGACTTACTCAGTTCTATTTGTTGTCTGTTGTGAGAAGTAGAAATCTAGGCTAATATTCCTGGCTTTTCCCAAAATGATCATTTTAACTGATAATTGCATGCAGATGTGGGATTCGTAGAAGTTTGGTAGTTAAGAGTTTGGTAGTTGGAGCTTTTGCACAAATAAAACTTGTGCGCCAGTTGCGCCCGTACCTTGGGAAGTCAGATCTGGCCACAGTGGTCCACGCTCTTGTTACATCCCGAATAGATTACTGCAACGCACTCTACGTGGGGTTGCCTTTGAAGACTGTTCGGAAACGTCAATTAGTCCAGCGGGCGGCAGCTAGATTCCTCACCAGAGCATCATACGGGGAGCATGCCACCCCCCTGCTATGTCAGCTCCACTGGCTGCCGATCCAGTTCAAGCACAATTCAAAGTGCTGGTTTTGACCTACAAAACCCTATATGGTTCCGGCCCAGCGTATCTGTCCGAACGGATCTCCTTCTATGTCCCGCCTCGGAGTTTAAGATCTTCTGGGGGGGGGGGCACTTCTCTCGACCCCACCTCTATCACAAGTGAGATTGGTGGGGACGAGGAGCAGGGCCTTCTTGGCGGTGGCCCCTCACCTGTGGAACTCACTCCCCAGGGAAATTAGGTCATCGACATCCCTCCTCTTCTTTAGAAGGAAATTAAAAACATGGATTTGGGACCAGGCCTTTGGGTAATCTGGCAGATAGATAAGGGACAAGTGACGACTAGAATTGATGGATTGGACAATGTGGAATTTGAATTTACGGCCTATGAGCTGGTAAACGTTGAGCACTAGATTGTTTTTAGGGATTGTGATGTATAATGCATTGTTTTAATTGTTTTAATTACTGCTTATATGTTTTATTTTTTACCTTGTTGTTGTGCCGGCATCAAATTGTGCCTTTTTGTAAACCGCCCTGAGTCCCCCCTCGAGGGTTGAGAAGGGTGGGGTAGAAGTGCGAGAAATAATAAATAATAATAATTAAGGTTCAACAGTGAGGTAGCTAGATGTTCTGACATTACTAAGGTAGAGTTGTGTTGGATATAATATTCATGCTCTCCATGAAAGGGAGTCTCAAACATCTGAGATTGATTCAACATGGTTCCTGTAATCGTACATCCATTCCAAGATCTCCTAGTTCAGTGGTTATCAACCTGGGGTCTCCAGATGTTTTTGGCCTACAACTCCCAGAAATCTCAGCCAGTTTACCAGCTGTTAGGATTTCTGGGAGTTGAAGGCCAAAAACATCTGGGGACCCCAGGTTGAGAACCACTGTCTAGTTGATACTTGAACATTTTATTCATTTATACTTTGGTTGGGAGCATACCATAGAATTACACTAGAGCAGTGGTTCTCAACCTGGGATCCCCAGATGTTTTTGGCCTACAATCCCAGAAATCCCAGCCAGTTTACCAGCTGTTAGGATTTCTGGGAGTTGAAGGCCAAAAACATCTGGGGACCCCAGGTTGAGAACCACTGCACTAGAGGAAAGACTCACAAACACTTACGGATTGGGGAAATTCTTCGGAGTTTAAGTGAGTAAAACCGTGGATATCGAATCTGTGGATAAGGGGTCTCGAGAGTGAAACCATTGAACTTTTTAAGCATCTCAAACAAAGGACAGGATTGCTTTCTGCTGCCTCAGAGAGTAAGGTTAGATCAAGAATAGATTTCTAGTGAACATTATGAGAAACATTATGAGGAACATTATGAGGAACTTCTTGACACTAAGAGTGGTTCAGCAATGGAACCAATTGCTTGCATGTAGTGTCAGACTCGTGGCCCTCCAGGTGTTTTGGACTTCAGCTTCCAGAATTCCTGTCCATTGAATAAGTTGATTAGCTCTTCTGGGAGGTGGAGGCCCAAACATCTGGAAGACCACAAGTTGGACACCTCTGAATTACACGGTCCATTAAACTTCTTCTAGCTCCATGAGTGCATCATACATTTTCAGGGAATAAGCCCTAATGAAAGTGTCAACCCTGTAGCTCAGGCATTTACCAACTTGGGCCCACCAGGTGTTTTGGACTTCCAACTCCCACAATTCCTAACAACTGATAGGCTGATAGGAATTGAGGGAGTTGAAGCCCAAAAGAATCTGGAGGACCAAAGTTTGCCCATGCCTGCTGTAGCTACTAAAAGTGACTGGCAGTGTCTTAGGTATTGGTGTCACCACGAAGTTACTTACCAACACATATAGGTAAATTATGACCATGGACAACACTTGTAATCTTAGAAGGGGAAGAAGAAAAAACATGGCTGCATCTTTGGGACTCATTGTGCTGGTAGAGACAACACCAGTGGTGTCTTAGTTCCATTGTTGCATTTCTTTGACCCTGATTTTTTTCCCCTGTCAGCGAGGTGCCCTTCTCAGCGAGCCAGCCATTCAGGTGAGACGGAAAGGCAAAGGCAAACAGATCTGGTCCCTGGAGAAACTAGAAAACCGGCTAGTCGACATGAGGGACCTCTACCAAGAATGGAAGGACTGCGAGGAGGACAACTTGGTAAGTAGAGGAAATTCTTCCAGCATCTCAAAAAGTCACTTTTTTGGTACTGTAACTCTTAATATTTCACAAACCCACATGGAGAATGTCATGGGGATGGTGGAAGCAGTAAGTCATAGGCTTCTAATATAAATTCATGGTGCTGTTAATGACACTTAAAGCCCTACTTGTCTTAGGACTTCAGAATTTAAGGGAGAGCATCTTACTGTCTATTCCTGCAAGAGATTATGACAGTGTTTCTCAACCTTCCTAATGCCGTGACCCCTTAATCCAGTTTCTCGTGTTGTAGTGACCCCAATCATAAAATTATTTTCATTGCTACTTTATAACTGTAGTTTTGCTACAGTTATGAATTGTCATGTAAATATCCTATATGCAGGATGCATTTTCATTACCTGGACTAAATTTGGCACAAATACCAAATACATCCACATTTGAATACTGGTGGTGTGGGGAGAGATTGATTTTGTCATTTGGGAGTTGTAGTTGCTAGGATTTATAGTTTGCCTACAATCATAGAGCATTCTGAACTCCACCAACGATGGAATTGGACCAAACTTGGTACACACAATTCCCATGACCAACAGAAAATACTGGAAAAGTTTGGTGGGCATCGACCTCGAGTTTTGGAGTTGTAGTTCACCTACATCCAGAGAGCACTGTGAACCCAAGCAATTATAAATCTGGGCCAAACTTGGCACGAACACTCAATATGCTCAAATGTGAACACACAGGGGTGCTGTCGCTCCATCCTCTATGACGGAGGGTCCTTGATCTCAGAGTTTGGGGAAAATAAACCATGACATTTGGGAGTTGTGTTTGCTGGGATTTATAGTTCACCATCAAAGAGCATCCTGAATCCCACCAACAATACAATTGAGCCAAACTTCCCACACAGAACCTCCATGACCAACAGAAAATACTGTGTTTCCTAATGGTCTTTGACGACCCCTTTGACACCCCCTCGCAGCCCCCCTAAGGGTCCCGACCGCCAGGTTGAGAAACACTGGGTTATGAGGTTTACTGTTGAGGTCTTATTTATTTACAGAATGTATATTCCGCCCTTCTCATCCCAAAGGGGACCCAGAGTAGATCCCAGAACATATACTCGGAAAACAATGCCGTTACACAGATAGGACAGACAACAGATAGAGGTATTTTTTCCCAACTTCGGCGTCCTGGAGGTTGTGTTTGATTCTGGCCACACAGGGGTGCTGTCGCTCCATCCTCTATGACGGAGAGGATGGAGATCACAGATCACAAACTTCCTCCATTCTTTTTGATCACCAGCATGTTTCTGTTACTTCCTTTTTATGGTGCCATAAAATACTTCTCCACTTTAGCTACTCACAGCTCACAACTGTTTTCAAACTGCTTAGATGGACAATGAGCTGGGCTGAAGGTCGGGTGCTCACCCTGACCCAGGCTTCGAACCGCCAACCTTTTGATTGGTATGATTATATTGCTGCTGGTGATTAAACGGTTACGCTAAAGCCTGGCCCTTCCTTTTGTACCATCCGTTGCAGAAATTTGCTATGGGAGGATGTAGGATAGGACCTTCAAAGACCCATTGGTGGAAGTATTCCTGTCTTTGTGTCACCAAGGTTTTTTTTGTTTGTTTTTGTTTTGTCATGTTAGGAGCAACTTGAGAAACTGCAAGTTGCTTCTGATGTGAGAGAATTGGCCATCTGCAAGGACGTTGCCCAGGGGACGTCCAGATGCTCCAAGAAGGGAAACTGATAAACAATTCCAAAAAGACATACCAGTAGGAAAGGTAATCGTAATTGCTTCTTTTCCTTTCTTTCCGCCAAAGGTCATGAGGGCTTACTTCAGGCGAGCGGATCCGTTCTACGACGAGCAGGAGAACCACAGCCTCATTGGTGTCGCCAATGTCTTCCTTGAGTCCCTCTTTTTTGACGTCAAACTTCAATATGCGGTGCCCATCATCAATCAGAAAGGAGAGGTAACTCCTCCAAATGCTCCCTTTGTTGTATGTCATCCTGTTCAGCCTGTGATTGTGTCTAATGATCAGATTGCTTTGGATTATGGGAATTTATTTATTTATTGTGTCAGTATCAACCAGTCAATTGTATTACATTTTTAACAATTTTTTAACAAACAGACAAACACAGATTTTGCACACTTGGTAGTTGATTAAATGTCCTTTGACCAGTAGCTGGCCACTTGGAGTGCCTCTGGTATTGGTCCTCCATGGTGCATGTGGCAGGGCTCAGGTTGCATTGCAGCAGGTGGTCAGTGGTTTGCTCCTCTCCACACTCGCATGTCGTGGATTCCACTTTGTGGCCCCATTTCTTGAGGTTGGCTCTGCATCTCGTGGTGCCAGAGCGCAGTCTGTTCAGCGCCTTCCAAGTCACCCAGTCTTCTTTGTGCCTAGGGGGGAGTCTCTCATTTGATATCAGTCATTGGTTGAGGTTCTGGGTTTGAGCCTGCCACTTTTGGACTCTTGCTTGCTGAGGTGTTCCAGCAAGTGTCTCTGTAGATCTTAGAAAACTATTTCTTGATTTAAGTCATTGACGTGCTGGCTGATACCCAAATGGGATGAGCTGGAGATGTCTCCGCCTTGGTCCTTTCACTATTGGCTGCTACTTCCCGGCGGATGTCAGGTGGTGCAATACCGGCTAAACAGTAATTTCTCCAGTGGTATAGGGCGCATACACCCCGTGATAATGCGGCATGTCTCATTAAGAGCCACATCCACTGTTTTAGTGCGGTGAGATGTGTTCCACACTGGGCATGCATACTCAGCAGCAGAGTAGCACAGCGCAAGGGCAGATGTCTTCACTGTGTCTGGTTGTGATCCCCAGGTTGTGCCAGTCAGCTTTCGTATGATATTGTTTCTAGCTCCCACTTTTTGCTTGATGTTCAGGCAGTGCTTCTTGTAGGTAAGAGCACGGTTCAGAGTGACTCCCAGGTATTTGGGTGCGCTGCAATGCTCCAGTGGGATTCCTTCCCAGGTAATCCTCAGAGCTCGGGATGCTTGTTTGTTCTTGAGATGAAAAGCATGATCAGGGTGCTTTGGATGATGAGAATGACAATGTTGTTCATGTTCAAGTTGATTCCTCTGATGGGAATGAGGATGCTGTCCTTGAACATGTTTCTGAAGGGAATGGGGATGATGGTTTGTTTCCTGGGCCTGGTTTTAGAGATCTGGAGCTTGAATGCAGTTCAGTTGATTACTTAGAGAGGCCTGTATTGCTGCAAAGGGATTCTCAAGATCTTGAGTCTGGGAAAGGCTTTGCACCTCAATCCCCTGGTCAGTTATCTCCAGGTGCAGATTTTAATGAAGCCTTAGCCAGCAAAGACAAACAAATCAGGAATGAAGGCGTTCAGCTAGAAGTAAATCCAAAGTTAAGGAAAAATCCGTTCTTAGCTGTTTGGGAAACAAAGTAGAGACACAAGTGCCAAATACTGAGTCTATGGGGGGTTCAGCCTGCGTGTGAACCTGAACCTGATTCTCTGATTGCTGAACCTGAACCTGATTCTCTGATTGTATTTCCTGATGCTACTGAACATGTATTTTTCCCTGATGGTAATGAAAATGTTGATTCTGAGATCAGTGACTTGGAAAGTGAAACTACACATTCTGATGAGAATGTTGCAGAGCCAAGCAGTGATAGCTCTCCAGAGGAGCTAACACCTGGCTTCCTTAATGAGGATAGAAAAAGACAGATTTGGAAAAACAGGAGTGAATCGCAGAGTCTGCGAAGGTCAAGCAGATTAAGGGAAAAGGAAACACAGGCTTCAAAGCCTGGAGGCGTGTCACGAAACAGTTTCTTCAGTTTTAAGTGCCTCTCGCCGGGTTGTCTCGTTAGATCAGGCATCGTTTAGACTGAGGCATTACCTTGGCAGATTTCCCGTTTCCCGTGGCCTACATCCCAAGAGGCTTCTAGTGCTCCAAGTACGGTTAGTGGATTGCTAACAGGTTCCAGGTTTTTACAGTGTTGCTTTTGGATATTGATCTAGTTCATGGATATTCTTGACTGCTGAATTTTACTGTGGCTTTTTGACTTTGCATTTTCTTCTATTTTGTAACCATTTTTCATCAATAAAAAGGGATTGTTTTTCCCACAGTCAAGTGTGGTGAATTGTTATCTTATGGTCTTGTTTCCTGCTCTGGGTTGCAACAGTCTAGTGTCAGATGATGCAACATTGGATTAACAATAAGTTCTTCATGCCAGGTTCCTGGACCTCTGTCTTGGTTTGATTCTGGTTTTAAGTGCTTTTGTTGTTATTTTGCCTTTGAAATCAAGCCTCTAGTTTCATGGACTTCTTTGGACTATTTCTCTGTGGATTAATTGCTCTTTTTTCTTTCCTAATTAATTGGATTTATCTTTTACTGTGGATTACTTTTTATTGCTTTGGCTTTCATTGCCTTCAATAAACTGCTTGCTATTTTAACTCAACTGTGTGGTGTTCAACGTCAGAGGGGATCCTGCTCTGGAGTGCAACACCCTTTGCTCAATCAGCTCATGGTTGTGCTTTTACCCAGTCACTTATTTGAGAATTACAACTCAGTGCTCAATTACAATCGATTCTTCACTTCCTGATCATAGCCAATTGTCTTTTACCATATCAAAATCCTGAGTGACCCCAGATTCTTGTTCTACATATATTTTTTTTGACATAATTGTATAACTTGTACATATGGGTATAATGTTTGGTTTTTGAATTTCAGCTTCGGTGTGGCTAAAATGGAGTAATATCCCATTCTCATTTCAACCATACTTCTTCTCTTCTCACTGCTCTCCTATTTAATAAGTCTGGGACCAATCAATAACTTGTGCATGAGTTCCCTAATTGGCAATTCTGTATGTGTCCAACCAACAACTACAGGGTTTGGAAGCAGCATTTTTGGACTACAACTCCCAGAATTTTTAGCCAACATGACTATGGTGGCTGAGAGATTTTGGGAACTATATCGTAAGAAAAAAGTAATATTTTGAAGCTATGAGGCTTATTATTATTATTATTATTATTATTATGTTTATTTATATCCAGCCTTTTCTCTCCACAAGGAGACTCAAAGTGGCTTACATTAAAAGCATTTCAATAATAATATACTTTGGTAGGGCCCGATGGTGGCACAGTGTGTTACACCGCTGAGCTGCTGAACTTGCTGACCGAAAGGTTGGTGGTTCGAATCCGGGGAGTGGGGTGAGCTCCTGCTGTTAGGTCCAGCTTCTGCCAACCTAGAAGTTCGAAAACATGCAAATGTAAGTAGAACGATAGGTACTGCTTCTGTGGGAAGGTAACCGTGCTCCATGCAGTCATGCTGGCCACATGACTTAGGAGACGTCTACGGGTAACGCCGACTCTTCAGTTTCGAAATGGAGATGAACACCACCACCCCAGAGTTGGACACGACTAGACTTAATGTCAAGGGGAAACCTTTACCTATACTTTACCTTTATAATATACTTTATTTATATTCCGCTCTATCTTCCCGAGGAACTCAGAGCAGATTACAGAATACATACATGGCAAACATTAATTGCTGTTATAAATTTATTTATTTGTTTGTTTATTTACTTATGGTATTTATTATCCCGCCTTTCTCAGCCCGGAGGCGACTCAAGGCATTTCACAGTCGGCAACAATCGGGGCCACAACCATTAAAAAACAATTAAAACAGTCATCAAATACTATTAAAACATTTAGCACATAATATAAAAAACAGTACAAATCCATAAAAACATTATCATAAGCATTTCCTTACTAAAATCATTATCCAATTGCATCGTCAAGTTGTTCAAGTATTTCCTATTTACCAGATTATGCTGCACTAGCAAAAGCTTGCTCAAAAAGCCAGGTTTTAACCTTTTTACGGAAAGTTAGAAGGGAGTGGGGCTATCTTATATCCCTAGGTAGGGCATTCCACAGCCGAGGGGCCACCACTGAGAAGGCCCTGTCTCTCATCCCCGTCAAACGCATCTGCAAAGGAGGCGAGACCGAGAGCAGGACCCCTCCCCCCCCCCAGAAGATCTTAGAGTACTAGATGGTTCATAAGGAGAGATACGTTCGGATTAACAAAGACAGACAATACATAGACAGAGGCAAGGCTTCCCTCTTTTTTCATCTCCGGCATCTGGAGGCTGTGCTCAACTCTGGCCATGAGGAGGTGCTGTTGTTCTATTTATCCACGCTGAGATATCTGTTGTCTTTGGACGCCTTCCTGATCGAATTGCCGGCATGTCTTCAGGGACGCCTTTTACCTCCCTGCCAAAGAAGTACCTGTTTATCTACTCACAATGCTGTTTTCGAACTGCTATGTGAGCAGAAGCTAGGGCTGATGGAGGGAGCTCACCCTGACCCGTGGCTTGAACTGCAAACCTTCCGATTGGCAAAATTTTCTGTAGTTGGCAGTTTAACCTCCTGTGCTAACCAAGGCCCCTCAATAAAAATACAAAATTTTAAAATATGCAAATACACAAACAGAATTAAATATAATTCATATTAAAATCAATTCAGCTAAAAACCATAAAAACATATTCAAAACTAAGAACCCTGTCTTGATCTTAAAAACCTTATTTTTTAAAAGCCTGCCTGAATAAAAAG
Source organism: Anolis sagrei (assembly GCF_037176765.1). Lineage (NCBI taxonomy): Eukaryota > Metazoa > Chordata > Lepidosauria > Squamata > Anolidae > Anolis > Anolis sagrei. Next base: position 8,343,685 of record NC_090021.1, on the reverse strand, counting down.
GTTTTAACCTGCTTACATCCATAAAATGACTTCCATAAACAAAGTTAATGTATAGTTATTGGAAGTCTGACTTGGCCACGGTGGTCCATGCTCTGGTTACATCCCGAATAGACTATTGCAACGCACTCTATGTGGAGTTGCCTCTGAAAACTGTCCGGAAACTCCAATTAGTCCAATGCTCGGCAGCCAGATTGCTCACAACTCCCCTGTTACACCAGCTCCACTGGCTTCCAATTAGCTTCCAAGCACAATTCAAAGTGCTGGTTTAAACCTACAAAACCCTATACGGCTCTGGCCCATTTTACCTGTCTGAATATATCTTCCCCTATAAACCGTCAAGGACTTTAAGATCTTCCAGAGAGGCACTGCTCTCGGTCCCACCACCTTTGCAGGCACATTTTGTGAGGAACTTCTCTGTGGTGGCCCCCCGGCTATGGAACTCTCTCCCCGGCGAGATTAGGTCTGCCCCCTCTCTCCTGACCTTTAGGAAGTAGCTAAAATCCTGGCTTTGGGGTCAGGTATTTGCAGATTGATGGTGACCTGATATAGACTAAGAGTTATTTGACCACAACGTTCTGGACTGAGTTGGAGACAGAAGTAAACAGCTGGCAGCAAAAAAGAGGGAAACTAAAGATCTGAGGAACATGCAAAATGTTTTGGGTTTTGGAGGTGTTTGGGTTTCTGGATGATGGAGGCTCACCCGGTATGTATTTCCCCCATTAGGTGGCAGGCCGTTTGCATGTGGAAGTGGTGCGCGTGAGTGGAGAGATCGGGGAGCGCATCGCTGGAGGTGATGACAGCATGGAGAACTTCTCTGAGAATGACCTCCAGGAAAACAAGTTAGTGTGCATGGTGAGTCCTTGTTCCGAAAAGAATTATGAGTTATCATGTTCACCTTTGTTGTTGTTATTTGCTGTCAAGTTGACTTTGACTTAGGACAAGCTTGGGCAAACTTGGGCCCTCCAGGTGTTTTGGACTTCAACTCCCACAATTCCTAACAGCCGGTAGGCTGTTAGGAATTGTGGGAGTTGAAGTCCAAAACACCTGGAGGGCCCAAGTTTGCCCATGCCTGACTTAGGGTGACTCTAGCTATGTGGACCTTCCAAGAACACGAGTCGTCCACTGTCATGCTCAAGTTTAGCAACTTCAGAATAGTTGTAACTTCCTCAGATGAGTCCATCCACCTGTAATGTGTGCTCTTGCTTTTCCTTCTGTTTCTTGCTACTGCAACGACCTCTGGTGGAGACTTTCAGACCACAGTTTGATTCAGGAATGGCTTATTGGCCTATGCATTTTGACTAACCCTGTATAGTTGACCCTCCACTTTCATGAAGGTTGGGAGTAGTTCTTACTTACCTAGGCGATCCCTCAATATCCGAGTATGGTGGCCTTCCAAGTTGCCTATAGTTATATAGATAGGCTTATGAAGATATATGATATATGGTGAAACGTCAGGAGAGAATGCTTCTGGAACATGGCCATACAGCCCGGAGAACTCACAGCAACCCAGCATCTTTATAGTTTTGTTCCTGTGAGTGGGGGGATTGTTCTTTACATCTGTGTGATTTGTATTGAGATCTTTACTTTTGGGTTGCTGTGAGTTTTTTGGACTGTATGGCCATGTTCCAGCAGCATTCTCTCCTGATGTTTCACCTGCATCTGTGGTTGGCATCTTCAGAGGTTCTGTTGGCAGTGCGGCAAGTGGAGTGCCTATATACTGGTTACTGGTATTAAAAAATACTAGAATCAAGACAGTTCATAACAAACACCACTCAAAAACAGAGGAACTCCAGATAGCAAACAATCAAATTGCCAGTTAACACCTCCAAAACAGAGGATGTCTTCAAGCAACAACAATAGATACTCTCACTGATTTATTTTGCAGTTTTGTGGTACTTAATGCTATTCAAGCTTGCTAATTGCAACATTCAGACTTATTTTACACCAGGGGTTCTCAACCCTTTTTTGACCAGGGGCCGCTTTGACCACTCTCCAACATTATTACCAAAAGGGTTACGAATCAGTTTTTGGTCAACTTTAGATTCAGTTTGGTTATTTGAGGTGCTGATTTGGAAAATTGCATTGGATAGACCACATCACCTCTAGTTTCTAATCTATATAAATAAAAATGTAATGTTCGTTTGTGGGATTAACAACTCAAATTTGGACACAAGACACCATTCAAAGCAATCTACGTCCTTCACTCAAAAAATTCCTCCCAAAAAACAATAAGAACTTTAAATTTTAAAAAGGAAAAACAGAACACAGTGCATGCGTGCAAACCCAAGAAACTCCCAGATGCCTCCTCCTCCTCCTCCTCCTCCTCCTCCTCCTCCTCCTCCTCCTCCTCCTCCTCCTCCTCCACTTCTTCTTCTTCTTAATCTTCTGAATGGCCATCTATCAGGAGTGCTTTGATTGTGTTTGTCCTTTATAGCAGAAAGGGCTGTACTGGATGGCCCTTGGAGGTCCCTTCCTACCCTAAAATTCTTCTATTATTATTATTATTATTATTATTATTATTATTATTAAGCAGAGGGTGAATGTCCATCTGTCAGGAGTGCTTTGATTGTGGGGCAGAATTGGATGTCTCTTCCTACTCTAGGATTCTATTATTACTAATACTGTTATTGCTGTTGCTATTATTATTAAGCAGACTTTCTCATTACTTAATTTTCTGTACCACCAAACTGTGCCACTTATCAGGCCAACAAGTAACCATCACTCATAAAAACACTGAAAAACACAGCAGAAGAGACTTTAAAAGCCAAAAATAAAAAAAATTACATTACAACACAGGCATAAAACAATATACAGTATATTCTGGCGTATAAGACTACTTTTTAACCCAAGAAAATCTTCTCAAAAGTCAGGGGTCGTCTTATATGCGGGTGTAGTCTTATGCCTGGGAGTCGTCTTAACTCTATATTTTAACTGGAAAAGTTGGGGGTTGTCTTATACGCCCAGTCGTCTTATATGCCGGAATATACGGTATGTGATTGTGTGTGTGTATATGTGTGTATATATTTGTGTATATGTGTATATATGTGGTTTTGCTCCTGCGTTGTAATGTATTTTTATTTTATTTTTTGGCTTTTAAAGTCTCTTCTGGACATCTGGGAGTTTCTTGGGTTTGCACTCATGCACTGTGTTCTGTTTTTCCTTTTTAAAATTTAAAGGTCTTATTGTTTTTTGGGAGGAACATTTTTGAGTGAAGGGCATAGATTGCTTTGAATGGTGTCTTGTGTCCAAATCTGGTGTCAATTCGCCCACCAGTTTTTGAGTTCTGTTAATCCCACAAACGAACATTACATTTTTATTTATATAGATATACACAAATATATACACACATATACACACACAATACACATATACACAGACTGGGGCACAGCAATGCGTGGCAGGGGACAGCTAGTACAGAATATATGCCATCCAGTAGTCGCCATATCTATTCAGTAGGTCCAAATATATTTTCATGATATTGTCCAGCCTTAAAAGGGGCTGCCTTGGCGCAGTGGGTTAAACGCTGAGCTACTGAACTTGCTGACTGGAAGGTTGGCAGTTCAAATCCATGTCACAGGGAGAGCTCCCGCTGTCAGCCCCAGTTTCTGCCAACCTAGCAGTTCAAAAAGTGTGAATACATTAATAGGTACAGCCCCGGCAAAAAGGTAATTGTGCTCTATGCAGTCATGCTGGCCACATGACCTTGGAGGTGTCTATGGACAATGCCGGCTCTTTGGCTTAGAAATTGAGATGAGCACCAACCCCCAGAATCGGGCACAACTGGACTTAATGTCAGGGGACAACCTTACCTTTACTTATTGGAGGTCAAACCAACTCCTTACAAGAGATATGGACACTAGGCCTGGGTAACAACGGAAAAATTTGTTTCTAAAATCGATTCTTTTTTGGGGTTTTTTGCGTTTCGTTATTTAAAATAATTACAAAATTTTCCTTTTAAAAAGTTCGATATTTACGAAATTTCGTAAATGTGAAAAAAATTACAAAACATTAACGAATCCATTTCCGAAACAATAACGAATCGATTCGTTAATGGCGGACGCGACCGCGAAATACGCTAAAAAACCTCCAAAAACTTCTGAAGCTTCCCTCTCCCTCTGTTGTTGACTGTTGGTGTGATATTATAATTTTTTTTCACTTATTAAACAAAAAACAACCATAAAACTTGCCCCAGACATGCGGAAATAATAACGAAACGACCTCAAAACAATAACGAAACGAATACAATAACGAAATACAAAGCATTTACAAAACTGTTTAAAAATTCGTTTTTTAAAAAAATTGCTCCAGAATGGTTCGTTATCGTTTTGTAATTTAAAAAATTAACAAATTATTAACGAATTAACGAAACGAAACCGCCCAGCCCTACTATTCAGTGATTGTTTTGGGAGGGGGGGGGGCTCCAAAATACTGTTTGCTTACACTTGAAAATTACCTAGGACCAGCCCTGCATATGCCACCCAGTAGTCGCCATCTGCTCACCCACAGAAAACCATATTAAATAAGCCTTGGCACTATAAGAGGATTTTGAGAGAACAGTCGCTCTTGTTACAATGGTGTAGTAATGGTAGAACCATGGACCATATTTTAGTTAGGTTCTTGTGGGTTTTTTCGGGCTATAGAGCCATGTTCTAGAGGCATTTCTCCTGACGTTTCGCCTGCATCTATGGCAAGCATCCTCAGAGGTAGTGAGGTCTCACAACCTCTGAGGATGCTTGCCATAGATGCAGGCGAAACGTCAGGAGAAATGCCTCTAGAACATGGCTCTATAGCCCGAAAAAACCCACAAGAACCTAGTGATTCCGGCCATGAAAGCCTTCGACAATACATATTTTAGTTATTGCAGACCATTGATGGTCCACAGACCACAGGTTGGGAACCACTGTTTTACACAGACAGCAGTTCTTTCTCCCACCAAGGACACTCCACAGATACATATACACTCCACTTTCCTCACCGCCAGCAGAACATAAACATTTAAGGGTGTTATCTAAGGATGCTATTTCTTGTTGACCTGCTTCCATTAAAACATTGTTTCCTTCCTCCTAGATTAAAATCCTCCAGGCCACCGGTTTGCCTCAGCACCTCTCCAACTTCGTCTTCTGCAAGTATTCGTTCTGGGATCAACTGGAACCCGTGACAGTGGCTCCCGAGATGGATCCCTCTCTCTCGCCCGTCAGCAAGGAGCCGCGGTGCATGGTCGTCTTCGACCATTGCAATGTAATTTGGGTTTTGTTTGTTATGATTGTATTCGGAAGAGCAACAGGCACATGCAAGACAGTTTAGATATTTGTCGAAGGCTTTCATGGCTGGAATTAGATATTTGTTGAAGGCTTTCATGGCCGGAATCACTGGGTTGTTGTAGGTTTTTTCAGGCTAAATGGCCATGGTCTAGAGGCATTCTCTCCTGACGTTTCACCTGCATCTATGACAAGCATCCTCAGAGGTAGTGAGGTCTGTTGGAACTAGGAAAAAGGGTTTATATATCTGTGGAGTGACCAGGGTGAGACAAAGAACTCTTCTCTGCTGGAGCTAGGTGTGAATGTTTCAACTGACCACCTTGATTAGCATACAATGGCCTGACTGTGCCTGGGGCAAACTTTTGTTGAGAGGTGATTAGATGTCCTTGTTTGTTTCCTCTCTGTTGTTGTGCTGTTGCAATTTTAGAGTTTTTTAATACTGGTAGCCAGATTTTGTTCATTTTCATGTTTTCCTCCTTTCTGTTGAAATTGTCTACATGCTTGTGTATTTCAATGGCTTCTCTGTGTAGCCTGACATGGTGGTTGTGAGAGTGGTCCAGCATTTCTGTCTTCTCAAATAATATGCTGTGCCCAGGTTGGTTCATCAGGTGCTCTGCTATGGCTGATTTCTCTGGTTGGAGTAGTCTGCAGTGCAACAGAGAGGAAGCAGGCAGGGACATCTAATTACCTCTCAACAAAATTTGCCCCAGGCACAGTCAGGCCATTGTATGCTAATCAAAGTGGTCAGTTGAAACATTCACACCTAGCCCCAGCAGAGAAGAGTCCTTTGTCCCACCCTGGTCATTCCACAGATATATCCTAGTTCCAACAGACCTCACTACCTCTGAGGATGCTTGCCATAGATGCAGGCGAAACGTCAGGAGAGAATGCCTCTAGACCATGGCCATATAGCCCGAAAAAAACCTACAACAACCCAGTTTAGAGATTTGTTTGTTTATTTTTATGTCACAGAGTTGTCACCCCAAAATGTTATGTTTAGGGAGTATGAATCCCAGCATCCTCCATCCAGAAAACCCAATAGCTGGTCTGTTGGATGCTCCATTGCACTTTCCAGTGGAAAATGTTCAGGGTTAAGGTGGGGAGTCCATGGATGCATCTACACCAGGCATGGGAAAACCTGGGCCCTCCAGGTGCTTTGGACTTCAACTCCCACTATCCCTAACAGCCTCAGGCCCTTTCCTTTTCCCCCTCAGCCGCTTAAGCTGAGGCTGTTAGGAATGGTAGGAGTTGAAGTCCAAAACACCTGGAGGGCCCAGGTTTGCCCATGCCTGATCTGCAGTACAATTAGTGCAGTTTGACACCACTTGAGCTGTCACTGGGGGTTATAGTTTGGTATTTATTTTATTTATCGTGTCAGGGGATAGTTTGGTGAAACACCACGATTCTTTAGCAGAGGCTAATGGCTTTGTAAAAGTACAACTCCCATCAGTGGTTCGAATCATAGAATCATAGAATCAAAGAGTTGGAAGAGACCTCATGGGCCATCCAGTCCAACCCCCTGCCAAGAAGCAGGAATATTGCATTCAAATCACCCCTGACAGATGGCCACCCAGCCTCTGCTTAAAAGCTTCCAAGGAAGGAGCCTCCACCACACTCCGGGGCAGAGAGTTCCACTGCTGAACGGCTCTCACAATCAGGAAGTTCTTCCTAATGTTCAGATGGAATCTCCTCTCTTGTAGTTTGAAGCCATTGTTCCGCGTCCGAGTCTCCAAGGAAGCAGAAAACAAGCTTGCTCCCTCCTCCCTGTGGCTTCCTCTCACATATTTATACATGGCTATCATATCTCCTCTCAGCCTTCTCTTCTTCAGGCTAAACATGCCCCGTTCCCTAAGCCGCTCCTCATAGGGCTTGTTCTCCAGACCCTTGATCATTTTAGTCGCCTTCCTCTGGACACATTCCAGCTTGTCAATATCTCTCTTGAATTGTGGTGCCCAGAATTGGACACAATATTCCAGATGTGGTCTAACCAAAGCAGAATAGAGGGGTAGCATTACTTCCTTAGATCTAGACACTGTGGAGAATGGTGAGCTCTCGCTGTTAGCCCCAGCTTCTGCCAACCTAGCAGTTCAAAAACATGCAAATGTATGTAGATCAATAGGAACCGGAAGGTAACGGCGCTCCATGCAGTCATGAAGATGAGCACCAACCCCCAGGCACGACTAGACTTAATGTCAAGGGGAAACCTTTACCTTTATCAATATGGCAGTGGTTCTCAACCTGTGGGTTCCCAGATGTTTTAGCCTTCAAGTCCCAGAAAACCTAACAGCTGGTAAACTGGCTGGGATATCTGGGAGTTGTAGGCCAAAACACCTGGGGACCCACAGGTTGAGAACCGCTGCTTTATGAGAAGAAAGTGCATCTTAGAAGTGAATTATTACAATAATAATAATAATAATAATAATAATAATAATAATAATAATGTTGTTGTTGTTGTTATTGTTATTGTATAACAAAAAGTGGGAACAACCTGTAGGCAACTAGAGTTACAAATAGAATGAATGACATGCTTTATCTTCTTTTTTTCTGAACTAGGAATTGTCTGTCAACATTACTGATGATTTTATGGAGTATCTTTCGGACGGCGCTTTGGCCATTGAGGTGTATGGGCACAAGCAGTCCGACCCTTGCAAAAACCCAGCTCTGTGGGACCTGGGAATAATCCAGGCCAAGACACGAAGCCTGCGAGACAGGTAAGAGAGGTGCCAATTGACTCGTAAATGAATGAAAGACATTTTTTTTTTGTTGAAAAGCACAAAAACTCTGCATAGAATTTTGAGAAGAGTGGTACCCAGTGATTTTTTTAAATACTGTTTATGTTTAATCCTGTTGTAATGTTTCCATATTTGTATATTTTAAATTGTGTGTGCTAGCACCAGGATTGTGGCACAGCTGGATGAGTGTCAGCTGCATTAAGATCACTCTGACCAAAAGGTAATGAGTTCGAAGCCAGCCCGGGTTGGAGTGGGTTTCCAACCAATTGTGTGTAACCTGTTATCGACCTTTGCAACCCGAAAGACAGTTGCATCTGTCAAGTAGGAAAATTAGGTACCACCTTTAAAAAAGTGTGGTGAGGCTAAATTAACTGATTTATGAGGCCGTAAAGAAGACTCCAGCAAAAGCATTCCAGCGGGGAAGCATGCGGGGAATGCGGAAGTGCTTCATCAGCGTCGCAGATGGACGATGAAAGCGACAGCTCCCCTGGCAGCCAGAAAAAGTTAAATAGTTTCTGTGTATGTCTGTATATGTTTGTATGTCAAAAATTGGCATTGAATGTTTGCCATATATGTGTACACTGTAATCTGCCCTGAGTCTCCTGCAGGGTGAGAAGGGTGGAATATAAATGCTGTAAATAAATAAATAAATAAATAAAAATAATCCTTTTATGTGAAGTCACTGGGAAGATCTTTCACGTGAGATAAAGCGGGTATAATAATAATAATAATAATAATAATAATAATAATAATAATAGTGTGATCCAATACAACAGCCAGCAGAGTGTCTGCTGTGGACTTATCTTGTGGTGTTTCTAATAATAATAATAATAATAATAATAATAATAATTGTATTGTCAAAAGCTTTCATGACCTGAATCACTGGGTTGCTGTGAGTTTTTCAGGCTGTATCACCATTTTCGAGTAGCATTCTCTCCTGACGTTTTGCCTGCATCTGTGGCTAATGGCATCTTCAGAGGTTTGTTCAAAGGTCTGTTGGAAATGAGAAAAGTGGATTTTATATATATATCTGTGGAATTTTCTTCACGCTGGCTTCAAACAGACAAAGGTTTTTTCTCCCACCCTGGATATTTCTCTCTCTCTCTCTCATATATATATATATATGTATATATGTGTGTGTGTGTGTGTGTATGTATATTTATATTTATTTATTATTATTTATTTACAGCTTTTATATTCTGCCCATCTCACTCTGCAGGGGACTCAGGGCGGATTACAGTGTACACATATATGGCAAATATTCAATGCCAATTTTGACATACAACATATACAGACATAGACAGAGGCTATTTAACTTTTTCTGGCTGCCAGGGGAGCTGTCGCTTTCATCGTCCATCTGCGACACTGATGAAGCTCTTCCGCATTCCCGGCATGCTTTTTGCTGGAGTGCTTGCTGGAGTCTTTTTTTTTTTATGGCCTCATAAATTAGTTAATTTAGCCTCCCTACACTTTAAGGCGGTACCTTATTTTTCTACTTGACAGATACAACTGTCTTTCGGGTTGCAAAGGTCGACAACAGGCTACACAATTGGTTGGAAACCCACTCCAACCCGGGCTGGCTTCGAACTCATGACCTTTTGGTGAGAGTGATTTTAATGCAGCTGACACTCAGCCAGCTGCACCACAATCTTGATATACACATACATACATACATACACACACACACACATACATATACATACATACACTCCACTTGCCTAATTTCCAACACACCTCTGAACAAACCTCTGAAGATGCCAGCCACAGATGCAGGTGAAACATCAGGAGAGAATGCTGCAAGAACATGGCCATAAAACCTGAAAAACCCACAACAACCCAATAATAAGAATAAGAATAATAACTATCATGGTTCACAACTTCAAAATCAAAGGATATGTCATTTTACATAGTCTTTAGCCTTCTCTGTCAAAGAGGGCTGCTGCCTTTCCAAACTTCATCTCCCAAGATTCCATAGCATTGAGTCACGGCAGTTAAAGTGGTGCCAAACTACAATAATTCTACCATGTAGACATACCCCTCATGATTTTGAACATTTCCAAAGCAGAGTGAAGAAACTGAATGATTCGTTTTCACATAGGAAGTTGTGTTTCTGTCTTTTTTTGCAGGTGGAGTGAAGTCACGCGCAAAGTGGAGCTGTGGGTTCAGATACTGGAGCTGAATGAGAACGGGGAATATTGCCCAGTCGAGGTGATTCCAGCCAAGGATGTGCACACAGGAGGCATCTTTCAACTCAGGCAGGTAAGTTGCACAGGTCATATAATACCTTTGTTTTATTCTCCTGTAACCTTCTTATTCTATTATATCTCTATAATTTTTATTTAAAGTATTTTTTATTCAACAAAAAAGATAAAACACACCCCCCTATTTTGCTTTGGTTAGACCACACCTGGAATATTGTGTCCAATTCTGGGCACCACAATTGAAGAGAGATATTGACAAGCTGGAATGTGTCCAGAGGAGGGCGACTAAAATGATCAAGGGTCTGGAGAACAAGCCCTATGAGGAGTGGCTTAAGGAGCTGGGCATGCTTAGCCTGAAGAAGAGAAGGCTGAGAGGAGATATGATAGCCATGTATAAATATGTGAGAGGAAGCCACAGGGAGGAGGAGGGAGCAAGCTTGTTTTCTGCTTCCTTGGAGACTAGGACGCAAGGGAACAATGGCTTCAAACTACAAGGAAGGAGATTCCATCTGAACATGAGGAAGAACTTCCTGACTGTGAGAGCCGTTCAGCAGTGGAACTCTCTGCCCCGGAGTGTGGTGGAGGCTCCTTCTTTGGAAGCCTTTAAACAGAGGCTGGATGGCCATCTGTCAGGGGTGATTTGAATGCAATATTCCTGCTTCTTGGCAGAATGGGGTTGGACTGGATGGCCCATGAGGTCTCTTCCAACTCTTTGATTCTATGATTCTATGAAATGATTTTTTTACATATATAAAACTGAAAATTGCATAAATTGATACTACTGCATGATAACCCCTAAGCAGCTACTAAAAATAACAAAGTAGAGAGTCAAAAGTAGACTAGACAATACTACAGTTAGGTGGATCAGTAATTGGTTAAGTGAATGAACCCAGAGGGTGATTCTCCCCAAGGCTTCCTCTTCATCCTGGAAAGAAGTGACAAGTGGAGTGCCATCAGCAGGGTTCCGTCCTGGGCCCGGACCTGTTCAGGATCTTGATTAGTGACTTAGATGAAGGGTTAGAAGGCAGGATCATCAAGTTTGCAGACAACACCAAATTGGGAGGGATAGCCAATACTCCAGAGGACAGGAGCAGGATTCAAAACCATCTTCACAGATTAGAGAGATGATTGGCCAAAACAAACTTAATGAAGTTCAACAGGGACAAATGCAAGAGACTCCACTTGGGCAGAAAAAATGAAATGCAAAGATACAGAATGGGGAACGATACCTGGCTCGAAAGCAGGATGTGGGGAAAAGATCTTGGAGTCCTTGTCGGAAACAAGTTAAACATGAGCCAACAATGTTATGGGGCAGCTAAAAAAGCCAGTGGGATTTTGGCCTGCATCAATAGGAGTATAGTGCCTAGATCCAGGGAAGTTCTACTACACTTCTATTCTGCCTTGATCAGAACACACCGGGAATTGTACTGTATCCAATACTGGGCACCGCAATTTAAGGAAGAAGTTGACTCTATGCAGGGATGTGTCCAGAGGAGGGTGACTAAAATGATCAAGGGTCTGGAAAACAAGCCCTATGAGGAGCGGCTTAAAGAGCTGGGCACATTTAACCAGCAGAAGAGAAGACTGGGAGGAGGCATGATGAGGGCCAATATAAATATGTGAGGGGAAGTTATAGTGAGAAAGGAGCAAACTTGTCTTCTGCTGCCCTGAAGATTAGGATGCATAACAATGGCTTCAGACTACAGGAAAGGAGATCCCACCTGAACATGAGGAAGAAGTTCCTGATTGTGAGAGCTGTTCAGCAGTGGAACTCTCTTCCCTGGAGTGTGGTGGGGGCTCCTCCTTTGGTGGTTTTTAAGCAGAGGCTGGATGGCCACCTGTCAGGGGTGATTTGAATGCAATATTCCTGCTTTATGGCAGAATGGGGTTGGACTGGATGGCCCACGAGGTCTCTTCCAACTCTAGGATTCTTTGACTTTCAAACTAAATATAAAAAGATGACTGTATTTTGAAAGTGCTCTTGTCTTCTCGTCTGTTGCCAGCAGAGGGCAGTCTATACCAGCCTATATATCCTTTTCTGTTTGTGTTCCTAACACAATTGCCTTCTTCTCCAGGGACAATCGCGTAGGATTCAAGTGGAAGTGAAGTCTGTGCAAGAATCAGGAACCTTGCCTCTCATGGAAGAATCCATTCTGTCCATTGGAGTGGGTTGCGTCCAGATCAGGAACATCAAATCGCCCAAAAGCCACGAGAATCATCAGGTAAAACGGTTCCTCGTTTATTAATCTAACTGCCACGAAAGGGAAAACGAAAATTATATTTGTGTCCACACCACTTTTTCCTGGAAGAAGGTCTCAGGTTTTATCCCTAGCATCTCCAGTTCAAGTGATGGAAAATAACTGTCTGAGGATGCATCTGCACTATTGTGCAGGTACAACTGCACCAGGAGCTCCAATTTTGTTTGCTTTGCATTGAATGTTTGTTATAGTCCTAAGTTTCAGGGACTCTGCAGATAGGTGGCTTCTTTTGGCTGCAATCATAGGGCAAGCCACCTGTCAATTATAGTTAGGTTCCCTGGTCCCACCCCCTTTTTGAGTTTTTGGAGGGAATAGGAGCCTTTTTGGTTCAGTCCACACAGAGAAGCCTTTCACACAGGACATAAAACCAAGAGCTCCTGTAGAAAGCTTTGTCTTCTACGGCTTGGCCGGGGAGATATACAGTCTACAGCTTGGCCGGGGTTATACAGCCCACAGCTTGGCCGAGGATCATACAGCCTTACAGCTCCTTTGCGGAGGGACTTCAGTCAGCCATCACCGAAACCTGAACTCCTTCTTTTCCCTTGGAGGTCTACAAAGCTCTGCTTGGTAAGGGTCACTCGCGGAAGCCAGAAGCAGTTGGTACTGGGTGTAGGGGCTCCACGCCAACAGAGGCAAAGAAAGACTGCCCAGATTAGAAGTTAAGGATTTCCCCATTAGTTAAAATACCAGTCATGAAAACCAATACCAATCTGTTCCCTGTCAACAAGATTGAAAGAGCCAATAGACTTAAGCTCTACTACTCCTTTCCACCTAATTCCAAGGAGGCCTCTCGGGTGCTGGATGAGTACCTGGCCACTGTGTCTATCTGGATGAGGAGGAACAAGCTGAAGATCAATCCCGACAAGACAGAGGTCCTTCTGGTCGATCGCAAACCTGACCGGGGTATAGGGTGGCAACCTGTGCTGGACGGGGTTAAACTCCCCCTGAAGTCACAGGTCCGCAGTTTGGGAGTCCTCTTGGATTCAACGCTCACACTTGAGGCTCAGGCGTCGGCAGTGTCTGGGACGGCTTTCGCACAACTGAGACTCGTGCGCCAACTACGACCGTACCTCGCGAAGGCGGATCTGGCCGGAGAAGTCCATGCCTTGGTCACCTCCAGATTGGATTACTGCAATGCGCTCTACTTGGGGCTGCCCTTGAAGACGGCTCGGAAGATCCAACTGGTCCAACGAGCAGCAGCCAGGATGCTAACTGGGGCCCCTTACAGAGAGAGGTCAACCCTCCTGTTCAAGGAGCTCCACTGGCTGCTGTTTATCTTCTGAGCCCAATTGAAGGTGCAGGTGCTTACCTACAAAGCCCTGAACGGTTTGGGACCAGCCTACCTGCGTGACCGCATTTCCATTTACGAACCCACATGTTCACTTCAGTCATCTGGAGAGGCCCTGCTCGTGATCCCACCGGCGTCGCAAGCGCGCTTGGTGGGGACGCGGGACAGGGCCTTTTCCGTGGTGGCTCCCCGACTCTGGAACACCCTCCCCAAAGCCCTTAGACAGGCCCCTACATTGGCTGCCTTCAGAAAGAACTTGAAGACCTGGCTTTTCTGATGCGCCTTCCCAGATTAGGAAATCTCCACTACCAAGTCCCATAAGCACTTTACCAGAACCAATGATTGTTGCACACCGCACATCGCACTTGCCCTGGAAGCCCTTTATACACCCCTGTCACATCAGCACTTTTAATCCTTGTACCCACCTTTACCAACCTTGAGGGAGCTGGGGGTGGTAACGGCCGACAGGGAGCTCTGGCGTGGGCTGGTCCATGAGGTCACGAAGAGTCGGAGACAACTGAACGAATGAACAACAACACCCACCTTTTGGCCCGGCCCAGTTTTATTGTGTTTTAGTGTATTGTGGCTGTGGTTTACTTTGCTTTATTCTGTTTTTAATTGTTTGATTTGCTTAGATTGTATTGTTATATTGTGGTTGAGGCCTCGGCCTGTGTAAGCCGCATCGAATCCTTCGGGAGATGCTAGCGGGGTACAAATAAAGTTTAATAATAATAATAATAACAATAATAATAATAATAATAAAGAAAGCCTTAAAGTACCTGTTTGTTTTCATTAATAAAGAGCTTTGTTGAACCTTTAAGCAATCTAAAGACTCTGTTTTAAGGAAATCCAAAGGCCTTTAATCTGAGGCAGCCCCGGCGTCCCGTTGGGCACACAGAATTTATGTTCTGTCTACAGTCTTATGCACAGGCCCAGCGTGCGACAGCACAACTATAGAACAAATGGTTTGACACCACTTTAAGAGCCATGTCTCAGTGCTATGGAATCCTGGGAGCTGCAGTTTTACAAGGTCTTTAGTCTTCTCTGCCAAAGAGTGCTGGTGCCTCACCAAATTACAACTCCCAGAATTTCTATAGTATTGAATCTCCATATATTAAAAAATCCACTTTGCTGGATGAAGCTGTCGTTGATATTTTCATTATCATGCTTTTTCCCCAGTTGACAAAACAGGGATGTTTGCAAGAGGTCAGAAAGGATTATTTATTAATGCATAATGCAACTTAAAAATGTCTCGGGGCCCATCTACATATAATGGAATTTGAAACTGTGGTGTAAATGAGGCCTTATACTTCACTAAGATCGCATGATAAAAGTGTGGGGAAAAATATATTTTACTAGGTTCTTGTAGGTTTTTTCGGGCTATAGGGCCATGTTCTAGAGGCATTTCTCCTGACGTTTTGCCTGCATCTATGGCAAGCATCCTCAGAGGTAGTGAGGTATGTTGGAACTAGGACAATGGGTTTATATATCTGTGGAATGACTGGGGTGGGGCAAAGAGCTCTCTGCTGAAGCTAGGTGTGAATGTTTCAGCTGACCACCTTCATTGGCATTTGAAGGCCTGGCTGAGCCTGGGAAAATGTTCTGTTGAGAGGTGTTAAGATGTGCTACTAGGAAGGCATTTTCTCCTGACGTTTCGCCTGCATCTATGGCAACCATCCTCAGAGGTAGTGAGGTCTGTTGGAAATAGGAAAATGGGTTTATATATCTGTGGAATGACTGGCATGGGGCAAAGAGCTCTCTGCTGAAGCTAGGTGTGAATGTTTCAGCTGACCACCTTCATTAGCATTTGAAGGCCTGGCTGAGCCTGGGAAAATGTTCTGTTGAGAGGTGTTAAGATGTGCCTGGTTGTTTCCTCTCTGCTGTTTTGCTGTTGTAATTTTAGACACAGCATATTATTTGAGAACACGGAAATGCTGGATCACTCTCACAACCACCATGTCAGACTACACAGAGAAGCCATTGAAATCCACAAGCATGTGGACAATTTCAACAGAAAGGAGGAGACCATGAAAATGAACAAAATCTGGCTACCAGTATTAAAAAACTCTAAAATTACAACAGCAAAACAACAGAGAGGAAACAACCAGGCACATCTTAACACCTCTCAACAGAACATTTTCCCAAGCTCAGCCAGGCCTTCAAATACTAATGAAGGTGGTCAGCTGAAACATTCACACCTAGCTCCAGCAGAGAAGAGCTCTTTGCCCCAACCCAGCCATTCCACAGATATATAAACCCATTGTCCTAGTTCCAACAGACCTCACTACCTCTGAGGATGCTTGCCATAGATGCAGGCGAAACGTCAGGAGAAATGCCTCTAGAACATGGCCCTATAGCCCGAAAAAACCTACAAGAACCTAGTGATTCCAGCCATGAAAGCCTTTGACAATACATAGAATATATTTTATTTTTGTGATTTTTTTTTCTAGGAAGAAGATGATGACATGGATAGCTACCAGGTAAATAGACTACCTTTTTCACTGAAAATATAAGTTTTTAGGTCGTATTGTGCTAATTTGCCTTTACTACAGAGTGATCACAATGCTGTTGCATTGTAAAGAGAGTTTGCACATGACCTCCATGTAAGTAATCTTTCTTGCTAGGCACTGAACATATAATCTACATAAATAAAAATGTAATGTTTGTTTGTGGGATTAACATGACTCAAAAACCACTGGACAAATTGGCACGAAATTTGGGCACTACACCCCTAACAGACCAACACGTGACCATCACTAATAAACCCCTCCCAAAAAACAGCAGAAAGGACTTAAAAACCCAAAACTGCTGCAGGAGACAAAGCAAACAACTACTCAAGAGTGTCCATGCCTTAATAGAGCTTGCTAAAGTAACTTTTCTGACTACAAATCCCAGCATCTGCCCAAGATGCTAGCATACCATGCTAGCTGGGAATTCTGGGATTTGTAGTATAACAAAGCATCTCCCCCCACTAAACTCTAGACCAGTGGTTCTCAACCTGGGGGTCAGGACCCCTTTGGGGGTCGCAAGGGGGTGTTAGAGGGGTCACCAAAGACCATCAGAAAACGTAGTATTTTCTCCTTGTCATGGGTGTTCTGCGTGGGAAGTTTGGCCCAGTTCTATCATTGGTGGGATTCAGAATGCTATTTCATTGTGGGTGAACTATGAATCCCAGCAACTACAACTCCCAAATGGCAAGGTCTATTTTCTCCAAACTCTACCAGTGTTCACATTTGGGCATATTGATTATCTGTGCCAAGTTTGATCCAGATCCATCACTGTTTGAGTCCACAGTGTTCTGTGGATGTAGGTGAACTACAACTCCAAAAACCAAGGTCAGTGTCCACCAGACTCTCCCAGTATTTCTCTTGGCCATGGGAATTCTGTGTGTCAAGTTTGATTCAATTCCATCATTGGTGGAGTTCAAAAGGCTCTTTGATTTTAGATGAACTATGAATCCCAGCATATTCCCAAATGACATAATCAATCCCCTCCAACCCCACCAGTATTCCAATTCGTGCGTATCAGGTATTTGTGCCAAATTTGGTCCAGTGAATGAAAATACATCCTGCATATCAGATATTTATATTACGATTCATAACAGTGGCAAAATTAAAGAAGTAGCAACGAAAATAACATTATGGTTGGGGGTCACCACAACGTGAGAACCTGTACTAAGGGGTCGCGGCATTAGGAAGGTTGAGAACCACTGCTCTAGACCTTAGTAAACAGAGTTGCCACAATAAGCCTTTCTTTTCGTCATCTCTTTCAATGACTGCCTCTCTACCCCTTAAAAACTTTCCATACATAAGAGGATTGGATGCTGTTCAGAAATCACCATTTAATCTTGTCTGAAAAACCCATTTGGCCCTTCTTCATAGGACAGAGACCTGGAGAGGCTGCGTCGGAAATGGCTGAATGTGCTCACGAAACGCCAGGAGTATCTCGATCAGCAGTTACAGAAACTTGTAGGAAAGCCAGGTAAAGGCAGAAAGGGCTGATTTGTCTCTTTGAAGTTCCAACTTCCTTTCGGTATGGCTGGGATCATTTTTCTTGCAGGACATGGGACACCCTGGAGCCAAATCCAGCCCTTCTGAACTCAACAGTGTGGCTCTCTAAAGTTCTTCAAATGAACAAAGTCTTCCTTACAGCTCCATCAAAACTTTCTTAGATTTTGTATGTTTTCCATGCTTCTCTAAAAAGTTGAAAGATCTTTCCAAGGGCTAATTGAGAAACATGGAGCTTTAAACCAGAATTCATTGGCATTGTTAGCCTTTGGGCCCCTCTCGCTCACAAGACAATATTTCAGAGTTGGATTAGGTTTAGAAGTGATGACGCTGTGCCTGCCTCTCGTTCTCACTCTCCAAGGCCTGGGCAGTGACAGTTGGGATAGATGGAGAGCCTTCAATCTTGTTCTGGGCCTTGGCATGATGAAGCTGTGCCCTCCATCTCCCTTTCTCCCCCAAAAGCCTGGGCAGTGACAGCTGGGATAGAGAGAGAGCCTTCCATCTTGTTTTGTGCCTTGGCATGATGAAACTGTGCCTCCGTCTTCCTCTCTCTCTCTCCAAAGCCCGGGCAGTGACAGTTGGGATAGACGGAGAGCCTTCCATCTTGTTCTAGGCCTTGGCATGATGAAACTGTGCCTCCAACTTTCTCTCTCCTTCCAAAGCCAGGGCAGTGACAGTTGGGATAGATGGAGAACTTTCCATCTTGCTCTGGGCCTTGGCAAGATGAAACTGTGCCCTCCGTCTTTGTCTTTCCCTCCAAGAACTGGACAGTGACAGTTGGGATAGACGGAGAGCCTACCATCTAGTTCTGGGCCTTGGCAAGATGAAATTGCCTCTGTGTTCCAATCTCCCTCCAAAGCCTGGGCAGTGACAGTTGGGATAGATGGAAGGCCTTCTATCTTGTTCTGGGCCTTGGTATGATGGAACTGTATCTCCCTTTCCTCCCAATGCCTGGGCAGTGACAGTTGGGATAGACAGAAGCCTTTCCATCTTATTCTCGGCCATAGCATGATGAATCTGTGCCTCCGTCTTCTCTTCCTTCCAAGGCTTGGGAAGTGACAACTGGGATGGAAGGAGGGTCTTTCATTTACCTCTGGGCCCAGGTGTGATGAAATTGTTCCTGCCTCTTCCATTCTCTCCTTGAGTTGAATGGGTTTTCCCATACTTGTAGCACACACTTTGAAACCAGATTAATCCAGATTCAAAACGAAAACTTGTGTTGCCTTCTTCCAGACAAAACAGAAGACGATGCAGACCGAGAAGCCCAACTGTTAGAGATGAGGTTGACCCTTACTGAAGAGAGGAATGCCGTCATGGTGCCTTCCGCTGGCAGTGGCATCCCTGGAGCCCCTGCAGAGTGGTAAGAACCATATAGGAAGCTTCTAGTGATAATCCAGTAGATAATGGCCTATATGTTCTGGTTTTCGGAGATGTTTTTGCTTCTCCAAAAGCTGAGTTTGTTTGAGAGCAATATTCCAAAAGACTTTCCACACTCCTTACTTAAAGCAACGGAATTATTAACCAAAGTTTAATTATGATCTCCTATAGCAATGGAAATCAATATTTATGGCTACTGCACTTTAGCTGATTTAAAAGGGGAAGAAAACATTCACGTTAATTGCCCGGTTCATTCACTTAAAAGGCTGCGTCTGGGTGGCGACCGAGGCTGCCTCCGCCGGACTCTGGGTTACGTGTCCCCGAGTTCCCTTCCGTCAGCAAATATGCCACAAAATCTTTCATTCAGAACATTGGTAAGAGAAGGAAACGCAGCCAGATTGCCGTTTGCTGAATGGGAGCTGCAACGGCCAGGAAGCCGGGAAAAAGGCTAGGCTTGTACTAAATTTGGAGCAAAAAAAGAAGAGTGAAATGGCAACTGGTGAGTGATGGATGTTTCCGGGAATCAGGCCCAACGTCCGAGGAGCAATCCAGCTATCTTGTAAATGAATTCAGTCTGTTGGATAGCTTCTTTGAAATTCACACCACAATGAATTAAGTGTACTGTTAGTATCTAAAACTGTGGTTCCCAACCTGTTGTCTGTGGACCACCAGTGGTCCACAAGAACTAAAATATGGTCCACGGCCTCACCATTACTACACCGTTGCAATGAGAGTAACTGGTTTCACAAAACCCTCTTGTAGTTCCAAGGGTTATTAAATATGGTTTTCTGTGGGCACGCAGATGGCGACTACTGGATGGCATATATTCTGTATCAGAAACTAGAGCTGATGTGGTGTGGTGACTCAGCTGGAACCACAGTGTGGTGACTCAGAGTGACTCTGAGGAGGATGATGGGATTCAGGTTCACAATCAGGTTCAAAATGTTCCTGTTGTAGACAATGAGGAACAGAGTGCACAAGTTGAGTTTCCCACAGCATGGAATGATGTTTTTGATACTGAAACTAGCCAGGTGCAAATTTACTCAGAAAAGGAGTTCTCAGCCTGATAATAAGCAAGAAGGCAACCAGGCTGACACTAACGAGCAGCCTGACCTTGATGAAACGGGAATCTTAGATCGGGCTGACCGTTTGGAATTCAGAGTTCGAAGGAGTGTGAGAATAGCTAACAAGAAGGAGGCCAGAGGCCAAAGAAATGCTTTTATGTATTGCAAAGGGTATTAAGCAGTGTGTTTACAAACAAACCTTTGTCAGAGCAACTTTTCGCTCAACCAAGCAGCTTGTGCTCGTTTGCCTTGGATTATCTTGTAGTTCTTGTGTCCATGGTCTCGGGACTTTGTCATGTTCTCATGAGATTTTGTTTTGTTGGTGCCTCTTGGAATCCTACTTTACAGTGCTATGTTTTTATTGATCTTTTGGAACATTACTTGCTTTTGAGAACTTTTTATCTTTTACATTTCAATAAACTACAAAGACTTCAGTCTGTGTGGAGTTTTGGTGATTTCAGCAAGGTGAATCTACTCTGAGGTGTGACATGTGGTCTATCCAATGCAATTTTCTGAATCAGCACACCAAATAACCAAACTGAATCTAAAGTTGACCAAAAACTGATTCATAACTCTTTTGGTACTAATGTTGGAGAGTAGTCCCTGGTCAAAGTGATCCCTGGTCAATTAGTCCCTGGTTAAAAAAAAAACAACCAAAGCACATCAACAGATGGCCATCCAACCTCTGTTTAGAAACCAAATTAACCAAGGTTATCCTTGCCTTGCTTTCCAGTTGCATGGAAACTGGTGATCATAGGCCTCTTCTACATTGCCATATAGAATCCAGATTATCTGCTCCGAACTGGATTATATGGCAGCGTAGTGCATCTAATCCGGTTCCAAGCAGATAATGTGGATTATCTGCTTTGATAATCTGGATCAATAATACACTTTGTTTATATTCCGCTCCATCTCTCTAAGGGGATTCACAGCGGATTACAGTATACACATATATAAGCAAACATTCAATGCCTTTTAACAACAGTGACATACAATACATAAACAAAGGCAAAGGCTTCCCTTTCCATCTCCGGCATCTAGAGGCGATGCTCAACTCTGGCCATGGGGAGGTGCTCTTGTTCCATTTTTCTCCATGCCGAGGAGCTTGTTGCCCATAGACCTGCCTGGTAGAGTTGCAACACACACCTTCCTGAATTGATATGCCAACTCTTGCATCTTGCTTTTGTTTTGTTTTCTTACAGGACTCCTGTGCCTGGAATGGAGACGCACATCCCGGTCCTCTTCCTTGATTTAAATGGTAAAGTTCACTTATTTTTTAAAAAGGGACATTGGTAAAAAGAAATGTGAAAGATTAGACACCTTTTATTGACTTTTTTTGCATGAAGAAGAAAAAAAGATTTACCAGTTTCAAGTTTTGAAAGTGTTTTGGCTTGAGAAAAAAGTCAACACTTAAAGCATGGCAGAACTTAGTCCTGGTAGTATCTTCTTCCATCCTGACATGAAGTTGCTCAATAGTTTTCTCTCTCTACCAACCCTCATTCTTCTCCCATGCAGCGGACGACTTCAGCTCTCAGGACAATCTGGACGAGCCGGAAGCTGGTGGATGGGATGCAACCTTGGCGGCCGAAGAGGAAGATGAGTTCTTTGAGTTGCAGATTGTCCGGCACCATGAGAGCGAGGTGAGCGTGGAGCAGGGATTTCCTTTGGAGAGAAGAGGAGAAGAGGAGACCACAGGCATGGGCCAACTTTGGCCCTCCAGGTGTTTTGGACTTCAACTCTCACAATTCCTAACAGCCTACCAGCTGTTAGGAATTGTGGGAGTTGAAGTCCAAAACACCTGGAGGGCCAAAGTTGGCCTATGCCTGCTCTATAGCACCTCACCTCCGTTGTCAATTTCCCAGGCAAAGGCTGAAGCTTCGTGGGATTCCACAGTCCACAACTGCGCACAGCTCAGCCGAGGGGCGACCGGAGAACAGAGAGTCTACCTGATTGTGCGGGTGACGGTGCAGCTGAGCCACCCGGCTGAGATGCAGCTGGTGCTTCGCAAGCGCATCTGTGTCAACGTCTATGGCAAGCAGGTGAGCGCCTTAGACACAATGGATGGCAAGCTGGATCATACAAGGTCTGTTGAGAAAGGCCAGGTGCCTCTTGGTTCACATAGCATGCAGTGGCTTCCCTTCTTCATGCCTTTTCTCTGATACTTAGAGATATAGTGCCACTGAGCTATGGTTACCCACAACTGTCAATTGTTATGTCTAGTTTATTTATTTACTAACATATATACATAGCAATACCCAAGTTTGCATTTTCTTAGTGGTGCTTTCTTGGTTTTCTCTGTTTCTCGCATGCACTTTCTCCCTCTTTCTTTCTTTTTTTCTTTCCTTCTTTCCTTGGCTTTTCTTCATACACCTTCTTTCCTTCCCTTCTTCTTCCTTCCTTCCTTCTTCCCTCCCCTCCCCTCCCCTCCCCTCCCTTCCCTTCCCCCTTCTTCCTTCCTTCCTTCCTTCCTTCCTTCTTCCTTTCTTTCTTCATTCCTTCCTCCCTTCTCGTCGGCCTTTTTCCTTCCTTCCCTTCCTTCCTTCCCTTCCCTTCTTCTTCCTTTTTTCTTTCCTTCCCTCCTTCCTTCCTTCCCTCCCTCCTCCCTTACATTCCCAATCCTCCCTTACATTCTTTTTTTTGCTTTCCTTCTTCATTCCTTCCGACCTTCCCTTCTTACTTTCTTCCCTCCCTCCTTCTTCTTTCCTTCCCTTCTTCAATCCTTCCTTCCTCATTCTTCCTTTTTTCTTTCCTTCCCTGCTTCCTTCCTTCCTTCTCTTCTTCTTCCTTCTTTCCCCCCTTCAATCCTCCCTTACATTCTTTTTTTCCTTTCCTTCTTCATTCCTTCCGACCTTCCCTTCTTACTTTCTTCCCTCCCTCCTTCTTCTTTCCTTCCCTTCTTCAATCCTTCCTTCCTCATTCTTCCTTTTTTCTTTCCTTCCCTGCTTCCTTCCTTCCTTCTCTTCTTCTTCCTTCTTTCCCCCCTTCAATCCTCCCTTACATTCTTTTTTTCCTTTCCTTCTTCATTCCTTCCGACCTTCCCTTCTTACTTTCTTCCCTCCCTCCTTCTTCTTTCCTTCCCTTCTTCAGTCCTCCCTCCCTCCCTTCTCTTCCCTTCCTTTCCTTTCTTTCTTTCTTCTTTCCCTTCCTTCCTTCCTTTTTTCCTTCTTCCTTCTTTTCCTCCCTTCTTCATTCCTTTCTCCCTTCAATTCTTCCTTCTATAATCCTTCCTTCCTTCCTTCTTCCCTCCCTCCTTCCCTCCTTTCTTCCTTCTTGTATCTTTACTTGTTTTCTTTCTTCCCTCCCCTTTTCATCCTCTTTTCCCATCTTTCTCTTTCTCACTCCTTCACTTCTTCCCTCCCTTCATACCTTTTCCCCTTTCATGTCCCTCCTTCCCTTTCTTCCCATATAATTGTGCTAAAAGACTATAGATTCCTAGAAACGTTTTCTCTCAAAATAATAATCATAATAGCAGTTTATTAGTTATTGGTTTTTTTTCCTCCATTTTCATAGGGGTTCTGTTCACCCCAGAAAATGTGGAGTGTTAACTGTATCCAGTGGTTCCCAACCTTTGAGCCTCCAGTTGTTTTGGACTTCAACTCCCAGAAATCCCAGCCAGCTTGCCAGCTGTTAGGAACTGTGGGAGCTGAAGTCCAAAACACCCGGAGGCCCAAAGGTTGGGAATCATATCACCAAAGTAATGTCTCGTAAAATTGTTAACTGCAGTGTTACTTTTGGGAGGGTAATGAGTGCATACTAACATTCTTTTCTTTCATATCCTGACAACTTGCAACATCATTCCTTTTACAGCATAAGAAATAATGTCAGCTCGTTGCTGAAAAGGATTTTTCCATTTTTACAGTAACGTTTTGTGAAATTTTAATAAAAAAGTGACACCTTACCAATGCATACGAGGGTTGAATGAAAAGTAATGCCTTCCCCTTCGTAACTCCTCAACAGATGGCAGTACTGGTATGCGGCAGGTACTGGCTTGTTCAGTAGACTCTCCTCTACAGTCCCATTTTGGTAGGAAGCATTACTTTTCATTCAACCCTCGTACAACAGTACACTGCAAGTAACTTAACAATATATTACTTGTGAAATAAAAAAGTGTAAGTCTCACTTTTGGAATCAAGTGGCACTCCAGACATTTTTGGATTGCAAATCCCATCAGCCCTAACTAGCATCACGAGGAGTGATTGATGTGGGAGATTTTCAGCTCAACAGTACCAGGAAGGCCATTCACTTTCTATTGCTTGCCTGACATCTACGAGGGTTGAATGAAAAGTAATGCCTCCACCTTGGTAACTCCTCAACAGATGGCAGTACTGGTATGCGACAGGTACTGGCTTGTTTGATAGACTCTCCTCTACAGTTCCATTTTGGCAGGAAGCCTTAGCATTGAACGGTTGTGTTGTTAAAGTGCGAAGTATGGAACCCTGTGCAGACGGTTGGTCAATGCGACTTAAGCAACATGCAGTCATTGAATTCTTGTCACCCCAAAGGAGATTCATCCAAGAATGCAAGCTGTTTATGGGGATTGTGTTGATGTGAGCACTGCGCGTCACTGGGTGAGAAAGTTGAAAGATATTGAGGTGGGAACATCTGACTTGCGTGACAATCAAAGAGTTGGACATCCTGTGACAGCAACCACCGAGTTTCCCAAGCAAAAGGTTGATAGATTGATTCAGGACGATTGTCGTATCACTCAGAGAGAAATTTCAAGCATAGTCGGCATTTCACAAGACCGTGTGGGTCACATTATTGCTTTGCTCGGCTATCGGAAGATCTGTGCACGATGGGTTGTGGAAACAGAGTGTCGACTTCTTCCGT
The DNA here is from genome assembly GCF_037176765.1 of Anolis sagrei. Classification (NCBI taxonomy): domain Eukaryota; kingdom Metazoa; phylum Chordata; class Lepidosauria; order Squamata; family Anolidae; genus Anolis; species Anolis sagrei. Next base: position 8,318,670 of record NC_090021.1, on the reverse strand, counting down.
GACTGCTTCAGAAAACTTGTTCATCGTTGGCAGAAATGTATCCAATTGTCTGGTGATTATGTGGAAAAGTGAATAATCGTAGAAGGTGTCACCCCAAAGGAGATTCATCAGAAAATGCAAGCTTTTTATGGTGGTTGTGTGGATGTGAATACTGTGTGTCGTTGGGCGAGTAAGTTTAAAGATGCTGAGGTAACACCTTTTGCTGTCAAGAATTTAATGACCGTCTGCACAGGGTTCCATATTTTGCACTTTAACAACACAAGCATTCAAAGCCAAGGCTTCCCGCCAAAATGGAACTGTAGAAGAGAGTCTACTGAACAAACCAGTACCTGCCAAATAGCAGTACTGCCATCTATTGAGGAGTTATGAAGGTGGAGGCATTACTTTTCATTCAACCCTCCAAAATGGAACTGTAGAGGAGAGTCTGCTAAACAAGCCAGTACCTGCCGCATACCAGTACTGCCATCTGTTGAGGAGTTACAAATGTGGAGGCATTACTTTTCATTCAACCCTCCAAAATTGAACTGTAGAGGGGAGTCTACTGAACAAGCCAGTACCTGCCGCATACCAGTACTGCCATCGAGGAGTTACGAAGGTGGAGGCATTACTTTTCATTCAACCCTCCAAAATGGAACTGTAGAGGAGAGTCTACTGAAGAAGCCAGTACCTGCCGCGTGCCAGTACTGCCATCAGTTGTGGAGTTACGAAGGTGGAGGCATTACTTTTCATTCAATGCCCCGTACAACAGTACACTGCAAGTAACTTAATAATATATTACTTGTGAAATAAAAAAAATGTAAGTCTCACTTTTGGAATCAAGTGGCACTCCAGACATGTTTGGATTGCAAATCCCATCAGCCCTAACTAGCATCACGAGAGAGGAGATTCCATCTGAACATGAGGAAGAACTTCCTGACTGTGAGAGCCGTTCAGCAGTGGAACTCTCTGCCCCGGAGTGTGGTGGAGGCTCCTTCTTTGGAAGCTTTTAAACAGAGGCTGGATGGCCATCTGTCAGGGGTGATTTGAATGCAATATTCCCGCTTCTTGGCAAAATGGGGTTGGACTGGATGGCCCATGAGGTCTCTTCCAACTCTTTGATTCTATGATTCTATGATGGATGAGGGAGATTTGCAGCTCAACACTACCAGGAAGGCCATTCACTTTCTATTGCTTGCCTGACATCTATGTTTTGTTTCGACAAACACGAAATAAACAACACAGCTGAAGGCCTGATCCAAATCACCATTTGCAACAGAGATTAATAGCTGTGATTCTTACCTTGTAACTTGTCCCAGATCATACAAATTACTATCCGTTTACAACTTCGGGGCTGGATGTGAACAGCAATGGATCACTCTTAAAGAAATGTTTATGTCGATGGGATGAGCAATTAACAACAACAGAGGTGGCACGGATAAAGCTTTCCATTCTCTCCAACACCAGAAGGAATGGATTTGTTTTGGGTTTGGCTCAGGCATGGGCCAACTTCAGCCCTCCAGGTGTTTTGGACTCCAACTCCCACAATTCCTAACAGCCTACCGGCTGTTAGGAATTGTGGGAGTTGAAGTCCAAAACATCTGGAGGGCTGAAGTTGGCCCATGCCTGGTTTAGCTTCTTTGGTGACAACACTTTAAGCGACTTTGTTGTTGACTTTTGGTTGAATTTTTTCCCTTCTGTCCTTTGCTCTTAGGTCTTGCATGTAAGTGCCAATCTTTGGGGGCTTAGATTGCCTGGGATTCCCAATATGGAGCCTTCCCATGGACCATCCTTCCTCCTTGACTGATTCCTCTTTTCTTTTCCTTCTCTTTCCCTTGTCCTTGCTCCTGACTCCATGGTAGAGGCTCCAGGAGGGATAGGAACACCTTGGCAAACGCCTTTCCCCCCCTGCGTTCCTCCGCTGTGCGTAAGAAGCCGGACTATTCAGGATCGTTTTGTGTTTTCAGCCTCGTAGCTCGTTGGTTCCCGTTTGCATCTCCAACAAGGCAGTTGTGGATGGGCCGTGCCCTTCCCAAGCTTGTTGTGCATGTTAGCAAAAATGCGCTTTAGCAAATGTATACCTGAAATGGATCATCCCACCTCTCCGCATTCGACAGCCGTAACGGAGTGGCTCATTCATTGCTACATCTCCATCTCTCCTCGCCATTGTTCCCATGGCATTTGTGATGGGGACGTTTTCTGCTGCTGTGTGCTCAAACTCTTGCTGGTGTTCCCGTCCTTGGATGGTGTCCATGTTGTGTTTGCTTTTCTTCTGCCCTTGCTTATTTCTGCCTAGCCCCACAAGAGTCCAAAGAGAAAGAGGAATGTGACCAAAATGGTCAAAGGTCTGGAAAACCACAAATCCCTGTGAGGAGCAGTTGAGAGAGATAGAGATATTTAGCCTGAAGAAGAGAAGGTCAAGGGCGGACATGATAGCAATGTTTCAGTACATTGTTGAAGACTTTCATGGCTGAATCACTGGGTTGTTGTAGGTTTTTTGGGCTATATGGCCATGCTCTAGAAGCATTCTCTCCTGACGTTTCACTTCCATCTATGGCAAGCATCTTCAGAGGTTGTAAGGTCACAACCTGTACAGACAGCTCCGCATCTGTATGCTTGTCCGTTATGCCCTGCCTCATGTACAGACAACTCCGCATCTGTATGCTTGTCCATTATGCCCTGCCTCATGTACAGACAACTCCGCATCCGTATGCTTGTCCATTATGCCCTGCCTCATGTACAGACAACTCCGCATCTGTATGCTTGTCCATTATGCCCCATGTACAGACAACTCCGCATCTGTATGCTTGTCCATTATGCCCTGCCTCATGTACAGACAAGTCTGCATCTGTATGCTTGTCCATTATGCCCTGCCTCGTACAGACAACTCCGCATCTGTATGCTTGTCCATTATGCCCTGCCTCATGTACAGACAACTCCACATCTGTATGGTTGTCCATTATGCCCTGCCTCATGTACAGACAACTCCGCATCTGTCTGCTTGTCCATTATGCCCTGCCCCATGTACAGACAACTCCGCATCTGTATGCTTGTCCATTATGCCCTGCCTCATGTACAGACAACTCCGCATCTGTATGCTTGTCCATTATGCCCTGCCCCATGTACAGACAACTCCGCATCTGTATGCTTGTCCATTATGCCCTGCCTCAAGTACAGATAACTCCACATCTGTATGCTTGTCCATTATGCCCTGCCTCATGTACAGACAACTCCGCATCTGTATGCTTGTCCATTATGCTCTGCCTCATGTAGACAACTCCGCATCTGTATGCTTGTCCATTATACCCTGCCTCATGTACAGGGCATGCTTGCCATAGATGCAGGTGAAACGTCAGGAGAGAATGCTTCTAGAACATGGCCATATAGCCCAAAAAAACCCACAACAACCCAATGTTTCAGTAGTTGCAATTTTGCTAGTGCAGTGTTTCTCAAACTGGGGATTGGGACCCTGGGGGAGAGTCACGAGGGGAGTTTCAGGCGGTTCGCCAAAGATCATCAGAATACATGTATTTCTAAAGGTCTTAGGAACCTCTTTGACAAAGAAGGCTCTCTCTGCCTGTCCTTCTCTTCCTTTTTGGAAACAGTGAATCCTCCCACCAAAGCCCCTCCTTCTGCTTTTATTGTAGGTGAACTATAAATCCCAGCAACTACAACTCCCAAATGTCAATGTCTATTTTCCCCAAAGTCCACCAGTGTTCACATTTGGGCATGTTGAGTATTCGTGCCAAGTTTGGTCCAGATCCATCATTGTTTGGAATTGAACCAAACTTGGCACACAGGACTCCCATGACCAACAGAAAACACTAGATGGGTTAGGTGGGCATTGACCTTGAGTTTTGGATTTGTAGTTCACCTACATCCAGAGAGCATGTGGACTCAAACAATGAAGGATCTAGACCAAACTTGGCACAAATGAGTTATGAGTGACAGGCATTCCTTGTAGATAGTTTCTGAGGGGTCAAATTCACAAGAACATTCTTGGAGTCTCCTCTTTGGGCCCAAAGTTAGGATGAAAAGTATTTGTCTTGTCAATCTTCAAAGCCTTGTTCTGTCTGTCCCTGAGGTCAGAGGCAGACGTCTTCCTTAGTCCTCCTTCTAGAGGTCACTTTATTGGTTGTAGAGGATCGAACCTGGGACCTTGTGCAAAGGAATGACCTCTGCCGTTGCATGATGGCACCCTCCGTGTTCTCGTCTAGCTCAGTTCATGGAAGCTGTTGGAACAAACTCTCCATCAATTCCTTCCTCTGTCCTGCCTGCTAAGCACCTTGGCCTCTTTAGGTATTCTCCACCAGCGACATGCAACCCAAATGTGTATTTCAAAACTGTATCAATAACCTTCTGAGGCGTCTCACAGTCATTTGCCGCAACGGTAGAGGATGAGTCATCTCTGCATTAATTCAGGAGTCGGGGATTTTTAACCTCCCGGGGCACCTTGTCAGCATAAACAATCGCTCTCTGCCCCTCTTCCATCATTGTTTGTTGTGATCTCTGCGGCCAAGCATTTGGGGTGTCGGCAATTCGTGGCACAAGTAACCTCCAGCTCACGAGTAACTACATGTGTTTGGAGTGGGTGGGGGAATGGCTGGCGTGTGTTGGTTAAGAAATCACCTTGCTAGGGTCTTGGTAATGAAGCCAACTTAAGAAATTCAGGTCAGGCCCTTGTCAATTTTTTTGGAATCAGAATTGCAGAATGGCAAAGTAATCAAATGTTTTGTCGAAGACTTTCATGGCCGGAATCACTGGGTTGTCGTAGGTTTTTTCGGGCTATATGGCCATGTTCTAGAGGCATTCTCTCCTGATGTTTTGCCTGCATCTATGGCAAGCATCCTCTGAGGATGCTTGCCATAGATGCAGGCGAAACGTCAGGAGAGAATGCCTCTAGAACAAGGGCATATTCAACAATGTTTGGGACTGGGTTGGAACTGGTCATTCTCAAAGGCTTGTTGAAACCACCGGGGCTTCAAGCTCTTATGAAAGGAGGAGAGGGATGGGGCCTGTCTTATTTCCCTTGGAAGGGCGTTCCAGAGGCAGGGGGCCACTACCGAGAAGGCCCTCTCTCTCGTCCCCACCAACTGTACTTGTGACGGTGGTGGGAGCGAAAGGAGGGCCTCCCCAGAAGATTTTAGAGTTTGCACAGGTTCATAGAAGGAGATTCGATCACAAAGATAGGCGGGGTCCTAACCATTTTTGGCTTGACCTGCAACTTGAATTTGGCTTGGCTTATCGGCAGCCAAAGAAGCTGTTTTAATAGGTGTAGATATAATTTTACCATTTGGACAGGATGGCCCATGTGGTCTCTTCCAATTCTATTATTCCATGATTTATTAAAGGTGAAAGCAAATTTTGCATACTAATGAGATGGATGTACAGTAGAGTCTCGCTTATCCAACATAAATGGGCCAGCAGAATGTTGGATAAGCAAAAATGTTGGATAATAAGGAGGGATTAAGAAAAAGCTTATTAAATATCAAATTATGTTATGATTTTACAAATTAAGCACCAAAACATCATGTTTTATAACAAATCGACAGAAAAAGCAGTTCAGTACACGGGTTGTTGTAGGTTTTTCTGGGTTATATGGCCTTGTTCTAGAGGCATTTTCTCCTGACGTTTCGCCTGCATCTATGGCAAGCATCCTCAGAAGGTAGTGAACCCTCACTATCTCTCAGTGAGAACCCTCAGAAACTCATAGGAACCCTCACTACCTCTAAGGATGCTTGCCATAGATGCAGGCAAAACGTCAGGAGAAAATGCCTCTAGAACATGGCCATATAACCTGGAAAAACCTACAACAACCCAGTGATTCCGGCCATGACAGCCTTCGACAATACAGTTCAATACACAGTAACGTTATGTAGTAATTACTGTATTTACAAATTTAGCACCAAAACAGACAAGGGTTCTGTCTTTCTCCCACCGTGGACATTATTCCGGGCAAAAGGCAGACTACGTTGGATAATACAGAATGTTAGATGAGCGAAGCTTGGATAAACAATACTCTACTATATTTATTTATTGTTTGTAGATAAAGATTTAAATCTTGGCTGAATCTCTGATACTGCAGGATGTAGCAGGGCATCTTTAACATTTTTCAGGCTTAGTTTTCAGCCTCAAGTGGCAGACTTATGTTGCCCCTCCTTTTTCTTCTCCTGAATCCATGTAAATGCCTACAACAGCCACTAGGTGGAAACCTACACATATTTTTGTGACCCCCAGATTCAGTTACATGATGGGATCGTGACCCATGGTTTAAGAAGCTTAGATCTAGTTCATTCAGGCTTAGTTTTCAGCCTGAAGTGGCAGACTATGTTGGCTCTCCTTTTTTCTCCTGAATCTTTGTAAATGCCTGCAACAGCCACTACACACATTTTTGTGACCCCCCCCCCCCCAGATTCAGTTAGGCGATGGGATCGTGACCCATGGTTTAAGAAGCTTAGATCTAGTTCATTCAGGCTTAGTTTTCAGCCTCAATTGGGAGACTTAAGTTGGCTCTCCTTTTTTTCTCCCAAATCTGTGTAGATGCCTACAACAGCCATTAGGTGGCAAGCTACACACATTTTTGTGACCCCAGATTCAGTTAAGAGATGGGATCGTGACCCATGGTTTAAGAAGCTTTGATCTAGTTCATTCAGGCATAGTTTTCAGCCTCAATTGGGGGACTTAAGTTGGCTCTCCTTTTTTTCTCCCGAATCTGTGTAGATGCCTACAACAGCCACTAGGTGGCAAGCTACACACATTTTTGTGACCCCAGATTCAGTTAGGAGATGGGATCATACCCATGGTTTAAGAAGCTTAGTTCTAGTTCATTCAGGCATAGTTTTCAGCCTGAAGTGGCATACTATATTGTCCCTCTTTTTTTTTCCTCCTGAATCCATGTAAATGCCTACAACAGCCACTAGGTGGCAAGCTAGACATTTTTTGCGATTCCCAGATTCATTTAGGCAATGGGATTGTGATTCATGGTTTAAGAAGCTTAGATCTAGTTCATCCTCTGCCAGTGCATGGAATTTAGGCAATGGAGCCGTACCTGGTCCTACCTTCTGTGATCTCTCCACCTGTGTATTAAACTGGGAAATTTCACAATTGTGTGCAAGAATCTCCCCCATTACTGATGTTGAATTCCACTACTTAGGCGATCCCTCGTAGTCCGAGGATGATGGTCCTCCAAGTTCGGTGTCCTGGGGGTGGGTTCGTAGGTGTCTGTGGAGCCCTATTCTTGACCTGCATCTTCTCCCACAGTGAGGGCATTGGTTTCTAGGTGGGAGGCGGTCTTGGTCGGGGTTGGCTTGATGTTGAATAATAGGGCTACAAGATACCATTGGAAGGTTGACTAGGGATGTAAAGTTGACCTAGTTGCAATGTGTTGAATTCCTTTATATCTTCTAATTTGTTGGTGGTGTGTATCTTCGAGTCACTTGTGAACTATGACCACTGTAAGGTGAACCTTTCATGATGTTTCCTTCAAGTTTTGTTCAGAGGGAGTTTGCCATTGCCTTCCTTTGAGAGAGGTCATCCTTTGAGTGGGTTTCCATCACCAAGCATGGATTTAAACCCTGGTCTTAGTAGTTGTAGTCCAGTTCACTACATCTCATTGACTCTTCCTCTTAAGAATAGATAGGAATTCTTCATTTACTTTTGTGCTGTATTCTCTGTCTTCAAAAAGGTTGTGTTCGTTTCGTTAACTTGCAGGTGACGTTAAATATAACTACTTAATTTGGTGACAAAGCAGAAAATAGAGCAACAAAAAAGTTGCTTAACTCTCAGAAAAACCTTCCACATAGAGTTGTAGGTGCAGGATTTCCCGAACATAAGTGGCTTCCCCTTTGTTTTGGCTCAGTCGCAACGACCTGTGTTTTCTGTTTCTTTATTTACTATTTATTTCTTGATTTTTATTGTGCTAAGCAAGCGTCGTTCATGCTAAGCAGGCTGCTGATTCCGCTGCTGATGTGTGTACATGCTTCCATCTTGTTGAAAGAGAGGCACAATCCTCGATCATTGATTTATTTGACGGTCACAAGGTTTCTTTTCACTCCGCAGGGATTTGCTCAGAGTTTATTGAGAAGGATGTCTTACCGGAGTTCGGTGCCTGGCTGCGGAGTGACGTTTGAAGTCGTTTCGAACATCCCGGAGGTGAGAATTGGAGAGACAAAGGGGTGAAAACCATTTCCTAAACTGGTTTTGGTGCAATCTCTGCCAAAAAGTGGTGCTGCTTCTACTCACTAGAACTCCCAACTTACAGAAAATGGAAATCTCCATAACCTTTTGAAAAATTATGTCATAACCTTTTGGTCACCTATGAATGTGAGAGCTGGACCTTAGGGAAGGCTGAGCGAAGGAAGAGAGATGCTTTTGAACTGTGGTGTTGGAGGAAAGTTCTGAGAGTGCCTTGGACTGCGAGAAGATCCAACCAGTCCATCCTCCAGGAAATAAAGCCCGGCTGCCCATTGGAGGGAAGGATACTAGAGACAAAGTTGAAGTCCTTTGGCCACATCATGAGGAGACAGCAAAGCCTGGAGAAGACAATGATGCTGGGGAAAGTGGAAGGCAAAAGGAAGAGGGGCCGACCAAGGGCAAGATGGATGGATGGCATCCTTGAAGTGACTGGATTGACCTTGAAGGAGCTGGGGGTGGTGACGGCCGACAGGGAGCTCTGGCGTGGACTGGTCCATGAGGTCATGAAGAGTTGGAAATGACTGAACGAATGAACAACAAAACCTTTTGGTAGAAGCATGACCTGTATAGTCATAACCTTTTATGGGAAAATGGCATTCATTTTATTATTTATTTATTTACAGTATTTATATTCCGCCCTTCTCACCCCGCAGGGGACACAGGATGGGTTATAATGTACATATGCATGGCAAACATTTAATGCCATAGACACACAACATATATAGACAAACACTCAGAGGCTATTTATCATTCCAGCTTTCATGAGGGTATTCTGGCCACCAGGGGAGCTGTCGCTTCACCGTCCATTTGTGACACTGATGAAGTACTTCCTCATTCTTTGCATGCTTGCTGGAGAGTTTTATGACGTCGTAAATTAGTTAAATTTGCCTCCCCACATAAGTGGTACCTAAATTTCCTACTTGACAGATGCAACTGTCTTTCGGGCTGCAAAGCTCAACAACAAGCTACACAATTTTGGTTGGGAGCTCACTCCGATCTGGGCTGGCTTCGAACTCATGACCTTGTGGTCAGTACTGATCTTAATGCAGCTGACTCCCAGCCAGCTGCACCACAGTCCCAGTGCTAGCCTAGTGCCTAGATCCAGGGAAGTCATGCTCCCTCTGTATTCTGCCTTGGTCAGACCACACCTGGAATCACACTGTGTCTAATTGTGGGCACTGCAATTTAAGGGAGATGTTGACTCTAAGCTGGAATGTGTCCAGAGGATGGCGACTGAAATTATCAAGGGTCTGGAGGATAAGCCCTATGAGGAATGGCTTCAAGATCTGGGCATGTTGAGCCTGCAGAAAGGAAGACTGAGAGGAGACACGATTAGGGTCATGGATCAAGATATGAGAAGTCATAGGTGAGAGCTGCCCTGGAGACTAGGACACAGTGGAACAATGGCTTCAAACTACAGGAAAGGAGATTCCACCTGAACATGAGGAAGAACTTCCTAACTGTGATTGGGAGCTGTTCAGCAGTGGAACTCTCTGCCCCAGAGTGTGGTGTAGGCTCCTTCTTTGGAGGCTTTGAAACAGAGGTTGGATGGCCATCTGTTGGGGGTGCTTTGAATGCAATTTTCCTACTTCTTGGCAGAATGGGATTGGATGGGATGGCCCACCAGGTCTCTTCCGACTCTAGGATTCTGTGACTCTGTTTCCCACTTTTCTTGGTTCTTTTCTTTTGCCCTTTCATTGACTTGGGGTGGCTTCTTCTTCTTCTCCATCCAGGATGCTCAAGGAGTAGAGGAACGGGAAGCACTAGCAAGAATGGCAGCCAACGTTGACAATGCGGCTTCGGCCGATTCAGAAGCCCATATTGAGAAATACCTCCGAAGCGTCCTGGCCGTGGAGAACATCCTCACTCTGGACCGGCTGCGTCAGGTGAGCGTAATTAGCAGTATATCTTAGACCTGTGGTGGTGCTAAGAGGTTGCATCACCCCCAGATGGTTTTGGAGAGCCATATTGACTTCGTATTTATTTATTTACAGTCTTTATATTCCGCCCTTCTCACCCCGCGGGGACTCAGGGCGGATTACAATGTACATATACATGGCAAACATTCAGTGTCATAGACATACAACATATATAGACAGACACAGAGGCAATTTAACATTCCAGCTTTTTCTTGAGGGTATTCTGGCCACCAGGGGAGCTGTTGCTTCACCCTCCATTTGTGACACTGATTAAGTACTTCCTCATTAGGTTCTTGTGGGGTTTTTTAGGCTATAGGGCCATGTTCTAGGGGCATTTCTCCTGACGTTTCGCCTGCATCTATGGCAAGCATCCTCAGAGGTAGTGAGGTCTGTTGGAATTAGGACAATGGGTTTATATATCTGTGGAATGGCTGGGGTGGGGCAAAGAGCTCTTCCCTGCTGGAGCTAGGTGTGAATGTTTCAACTGACCACCTTCATTAGCATTTGAAGGCCTGGCTGAGCCTGGGGGAATCTTTTGTTGAGAGGTGTTAAGATGTGCCTGGTTGTTTCCTCTCTGCTGTTTTGCTGTTGTAATTTTTGAGTTTTTAAATACTGGTAGCCAGATTTTGTTCATTTTCATGGTCTCTTCCTTTCTGTTGAAATTATCCACATGCTTGTGGATTTCAATGACTTCTCTGTGTAGTCTGACATGGTGGTTGTTGGAGTGGTCCAGCATTTCTGTGTTCTCAAATAATATGCTGTGTCCAGGCTGGTTCATCAGGTGCTCTGCTATGGCTGACTTCTCTGGTTGAAGTAGTCTGCAGCGCCTTTCATGTTCCTTGATTCGTGTTTGGGCAATGCTGCGTTTGGTGGTCCCTATGTAGACTTGGACCACAACAGCAAAACAGCAGAGAGGAAACAACCAGGCACATCTTAACACCTCTCAACAAAAGATTTTCCCAGGCTCAGCCAGGCCTTCAAATGCTAATGAAGGTGGTCAGTTGAAACATTCACACCTAGCTCCAGCAGGGAAGAGCTCTTTGCCCCACCCCAGCCATTCCACAGATATATAAACCCATTGTCCTAATTCCAACAGACCTCACTACCTCTGAGGATGCTTGCCATAGATGCAGGCGAAACGTCAGGAGAAATGCCTCTAGAACATGGCCCTATAGCCTGAAAAAACCCACAAGAACCTAGTGATTCCAGCCATGAAAGCCTTCGACAATACTTCCTCATTCTTTGCAGGCTTCCTGGAGATTTTTATGGCATCGTAAATTAGTTAAATTAGCCTCCCCGCGTAGGCGGTACCTAAATATCCTACTTGACATAGAATCATAGAATCAAAGAGTTGGAAGAGACCTCATGGGCCATCCAGTCCAACCCCCTGCCAAGAAGCAGGAATATTGCATTCAAATCACCCCTGACAGATGGCCATCCAGCATCTGTTTAAAAGCTTCCAGAGAAGGAGCCTCCACCACACTCAAGGGCAGAGAGTTCCACTGCTGAACGGTTCTCACAGTCAGGAAGTTCTTCCTCATGTTCAGATGGAATCTTCTTTCTTGTAGTTTGAAGCCATTGTTTCGCATCCTAGTCTCCAGGGAAGCAGAAAACAAGCTTGCTCCCTCCTCCCTGTGGCTTCCTCTCACATATTGACAGATGCAACTGTCTTTCGGGCTGCAAAGGTCGACAGCAAGCTACACAAATTGGTCGGACACTCACTCCAACCCGGGCTGCCTTCGAACTCTGAACAGCTGATTCCCAGCCATCTGCGCCACAGTCCCAGTGCCGGTATTATGCCCATAAGCCCCCCAAACCCAATATTTTGCACTCAAATGCCCTCAAACACAAATT